>NC_073241.2:70926250-71550000 GCF_029281585.2 Gorilla gorilla gorilla
TTGTTTCTCTTCCTTTGCTTCACTTTTTAACTTACTGCCTCTCCTCTCTCCTGCTTTATCTCCGTCACTCCCTCTCTTCCTTTCTTTCTTCCCTTTTCTGTAACCCACCATATCTGCCATGTTTCCCAGCTGCCCCCTCTGCTCTACCTAGGAAGATAATTAACATAGTCTACACATGCCATGCACTTTCCTGTAGATTTTTTGCTTGCATGCCCCTAGATCATGTCTACAATCACCTCTCCATTGTGGTGCTCCAAATATTTTCCAAATACTGTCTGTCCTTCAAGATTCTACCTCAGTTTTACCTTCACCGGGACCTTGTCTGTTAATTCTACCCAATGTTAATGTTTTGTTTTTGTTGTTTTTTGGTTGTTTTTTTGTTGTGGTGGTTGTTGTTGTTGTTGTTGTTTGAAATTTTACTCTACTTATTGTATTTTCCTTTAATATTTTATTCAGGTTTTGTCTATTTAGTTACATTCTAAGCTCTCAAATTGTGAGCTTGTATATCTTTTGCATTTCCTAAAGTATCTATCATATTTGTGGGTATAGTTTAAGTTTTATATAAAATATTTTAAATGAATGGGGACTATTAGTCCAATTCTCTTAACTTTGGTTCTATTTATTTTAATAGATCCCCTTATATTCCCAGGTGAAAAGATTCTCTCATTCTCCTATAAGGGCTTCACTTCATAGGTCTATAATTGCCATGTCTCTGTTTCATAAGTATGTATTTTGCTGAAATGATTCTTTGAGAATAATTTTAAAAGGAGGTCAGGTGTGGTAGCTCATGCCTCTGAAATATTAGCACTTTGGGAGGCCACAGCTGACAGATCGCTTGAGGTCAGGAGTTTGAGAGCAGTCAACACAGCGAAACCCTGTCTGTACTAAAAATAGAAAAATTAGCCAGTAGTGGTGGCAGGCGCCTGTTATCCCAGCTACTCAGGAGGCTGAGGCAGGAAAATCGCTTGAACCTGGGAGGCGGAGGTTGCAGTGAGCCGAGATTGCGCCACTGTACTCCAGACCTGGTCCAGTCTGGGCTACAGAGAGAGGCTCCGAGTCAAAAAAAAGAAAAAAAAAAAAAAGAAAAAAACACCTTTTGTGTAAAATGACTGTTATTGTCTGTGGCTTTAATGTTAGGGCACTGTAATGTCCAGTGATATCTGGTAAATGTTTAACAGCCATCTTTCTGTAGAAAACAAAACAAAAAATATCAAAACCTGATTTGTAATGTTTGCCAGCTTCCATGGTGTAAATTGTTCCATCATGGCTGATTTCAAGCTTCCAAAGTGATAATATAAAGCACAAAGAGAAGAGATGTGCACACGTAGCCCCTTGAGCCAGTGTGTGGCAACTCCAGCTCACTACTGAATATACTTCTATCTTTACTATGGGTGATTTTTTTTCTGTTTTAAGATATTGTACAATCTCGTCTCTCCAGGGAGCCCTAAAATAGATTTATTCTGTAAATATCATTCATAGTGACAAATATACACAAGAACTATCAGGGACAAATTTGAACTTTCCACTTTAGGAAATTCGTCTTTGGAATTCCTTCCTAGGTTTTTTTAAGAGAGACTGACGTGTTCCTTCTTCAGTATGAAGAACAGGAATTATCACTCTCCATCTCCAGATCAGAACTCATCTCTACAATCATAACGTTACTCTATTAGGTCCCTAATAGATGGTGCCATTTTTATGAGCATCTGTTGAAGGAGTAGAATTCACTAAGTGTTTCTTTTATGTTGAATAGATGTTTGGCATATAGTTTTAGCCTGGTACATTTGCACAAGCAAACACTGCATTTTTCATTCCATGTATTAGTCCTACTTACTGAAAATTCCTCCACCATGGCCAATTTCAAGCTTCCAACATGACATCAACCAGCTAACAAAATTTCTGAAAATATGTGAATTGATTCTCATGAGCTGAGACTCTAAGACAAAAACAAGCCAGTTTCACCACATTACTGACCTAAGCGTACCTATAGTGGTACTCATGGCAAAGTGAGTGAAGCATTGCTTCATTTCTCATATTCCATTCAGGCCATACCTTTGATCATTGGCCAGACTTTAAAGTGCATTTGGATTACATTGAAGGGTCCAAAATTCCAGTCTTCAAGATCTCCCATGATTAGCTGTAGGACTTTATGTCCATCCCTTCACCTTCTTTGATTAACAGCTTCTTCATCTGAGGAAAAAGAACTATAGCATATCGGAGGTGCTTTTCCAGCTCCAATATCCATTTTTCTAGTAGTCTAAGGATAGAGAAATGAGCTGCGCAACAGCAAGCAAGTAACTGCCTTTGGCATTTGTGTCAAGTATTGCCATCTATAATATCTTCAAAGGCTATTTGAAACTCACCAAAAGACTCAATTGAAGTACAAATTGTCAATATATATTGGTTCATCAATTTCTTCTGTAGAAAACATTTCTAACTGACATTCCACTCTCTTTCTGCTCACTGACTGCTCCATGACTCATTCCCAGCCAGGGCTGTTGTTTTGTTTCTCCCACTTTGACTCTCAGTGATAAAGCAAGATCTAGGAAACGGGCTTAATCAATTGCAGGAATCCATGCCACCAGCCCCCATTCCATGAGATGAGTCACATGGATCTCAAAACATTTGGATCATTACCTCTATCCTAAGTTTATATTTCTTATATACCTAGGTCTCCTTTGTCAGATAATTCTATTATTTAATATAATGTATACCAAGCGGGTTTTTTTTCACACAATAAAAGGTTTGAAATACTGGCTGTCTCTAGCAAATATAGAAAGATTATTTGTTTTTAGCAGAGTTAGTATCACTTTATATGACCTCTTTACTTGCCACATAACAAACAGCAACTTTGGACTAATGCAAATCAAGAACTCAGCTCAGGCAACTACCCTCATACTGTTCACATGTCAAATGTGAGCACAAGCAGCAGGAAACTGGCCTGCTCTTTCTAATTACAATCATGATAAGAGTTTAGCACAAGTCTACTTAAAATCATAAAACCTCTTGGTGCAAGATTGGTGTTTTATCTCATTGTATATTCATATGATTAGGTTTATTTGACTGCTCAGATTAAAAAAAATGCCTCTCATTGTCCAACATCTTCTTATTTAGGATGCTATGAGGAGTAACCCATGTGCAATCACACAATGTCTAGTCCTCATGCAAATGACACAAGCACGAAAAACAAGATGATAGGAAAGGCTTATTTTCCTCCTATCTAAAATTAATCTCTTCATTCCAGGGGGACAACAAATCTCAGGTTCAAATAAAAGTCCGTTAATTGGGTAGAATTTCTGTGCAAAAACTAATGCTATTTGGACTAGCAGGCAAGTGCAATCCTCCATCTCACCAGAGGACTGCATTTTCCCAACCAAGCTGGGTCCCTCTTTCCTAGCACTGACAGAGGCAAAAAGTGTTCCAATTAGTGAGGCTGATTTTTTTCCCTATCACTCTTCTCTCATGTGCCTGTGTGGGGTAAGTGAGGGTAGGCATGGGAAATTGCTTCAAGTCACTGATGGAAGAATCAACTGATTGATTGATATTGGGCTGAAACAATCTTCCTGTTCATCCATTGGTTTGCCACTCATCAGGAAGCCAGGAGTACTGAAAGTGAGCCAAGCCTGTCAGATGTGCCACTGAGAACACTATTCTTTGCAGAATATTTTTGGATGCCAGATGCCAATCACTCATGGGACTTTGCTGCTCAATAAGAATTTCAGATGTGGACTTTAATTATAGTCAGGCAGAAAAAAGATGATGGAGGGAGCAGAAGCAGCTTTATTTTTAGCAAACCCAGCTCTTAGCCACCACAAACCCTGTGAATCTATTTTAGGGGCTTGTCATTGTTGTTCGGTGGCTTTCATCAATGTTGTTAAAAACTATCAGGTTTACAACTTTAAGGAGTTGACAGTCCTCACTCTAGGGAAACTGAGAGACACAATGGCCATATTTGGGAGGAGCTGGGCCCTGATGCCCTAGCACTGACCTTACTGAACAACTTCTGGGAGATGCAGAGAAGTTGGAATTTCAAGAATAATCTGTTTGCTTTAAGGTCAGCCTCAAAATGCTTTAGGGAGAGAGAGAGAACTAGTCAAGTAGTCTACAACTGCATGAGAGAGCTAAGTAGAAATTAAAGGACAGAAGAGTTCCAATTGTATTAACACTTTAATTTCTGTACGGACTCTTTCATGGACCAGTGATTTCTGCTGAAACAGACATTTGAGGGTGAGGGAGTCAGAAAGGTATTAATATTGATTGAACACAAACTTTACCCTAGGTAAGAAGAAGAGAGAGACCACTGTGAATGGCTCTTTCCTCAGGGATTTCACGTATGAAATTTAAGAGCAACTTGTCAATAAGTAGAAATGTATAACATACATACTTCCATTATATCTTCAAGATATAATAGAAGTTTCACAGAAATGTTAACTGGGTTCAGAGAAACAGCAACCAATTAGATAGTGATATTTAAGAAGTTAGCTTTAAAAATATGGCTATGAGATGTCCCACCCCCACCGTGTACACACACACAAACCCCTTAGCTAAGAGTTAGACTAAAGCCTTCTTTTCAGACAATGAAGCAGCCATCAAAAGATAAAGATGCTTTATTGTTGTTGTTGTTGTTTTGTTTTTATGGATAATTTTTTATTATGACCTAAAGAGTATGTTAAGGGGTTAGAAGAACAATCGCATTTTATTATTTTTTAAAAATCCATTTGATACTTGACAAGTGCCACTCACAATACATGTAAAGGATCTTCAGTAAAATCTCTTTCATGGTATTTATTTGTTTTTAGCTTTATTAAAAAAATATTTAATTGACCAAGATTTAAAATGTTCAATGTGATGATTTGATATGTGTATATATATGTCATATAATAGTGATCAAAATCAAAATAATTAACACATCCGTCACCACCTATTTTGTTCATTAAATCCCCAGAACGTGTTCATATTATAACTGAAAATGTGTACACTTTGACCAATATCTCCCCATTTTTCCCACTTCTAAAAAAGTTGAACTCATAGAAGCCAAGATTAGAACTGTGGTGTCAGAAGGTAATGACTCGATACTTGCGAATTTTCAACCAACTAGCAAGAGACCCCCTCAGCCCGTTATCATTTCCTGTGCTCTGCAGCTCCCATTTTTTTAGCTTAGTGTGTTATTTCTGTATTTATTACATTCAATGTGCTGTCTCTAGATAGTCCCTCATCTTAAAAACCATGGTCTTCATAGGCCATTAATATTTACTAAACCAACAATGCTTTGAGGTTATTGCTTTGGAATTATGAAAAATTATATTCTGAACAGAGGGAGAGCCCTTGAGAAGCTTGCCATCAAGTGAGAGGGAGCAATTAATTTAGTGCAGGCTTCAAAACAAATGTAAAGACTCCCACAACTTAATCCATGTTTGCTATTTATTTTAATTCAAAAATGAAACATTGAACACTTACTGCATTTAATCTGTGCTGAATGATTCTGGGGATATAAAATAGACACAAGATATAGTACGTGCCATCTACTGTAATGTACAAGATTATAATATACTACAAATACAGTTACATATAACTAAATGTCAAAATGAGTGGTTCAGGTAATATGTATTACATGAGATCAAATCAGAGTGAAATCAGTATGGGCTGAAGTATTAATAAAGATTTCAGAAACTCTATAGAGATAAAACAGTAATCTAGTTAATAGCATAAGAATAGATAAGTTGGAAAACTTACCCTAAATAATAAACTTTTTGGACTGAATTATCTACTTTATAACAGTGATTTGATCACAAAAATGAGATATTTGCCAATAGATTTCAGGTAGTAGCAAAAACCACTATTAATGAGATGGGTTAAAGTTTTAAGACATTTCATCATATTATAATGGTAATGGACCAAGAGGGCCTTTACTAGAATGCCTTCTCAGTGCTACCTAAATAAGAGATACAGTTCCCTTTTATGAATGAGTCACTGTGATCAGAGGTGACCATAATGTGGAGTCCAAGTTCCATTGGCTTACCTTTCAGCCATGCCTGAGATAGTTTCTGTTCTCATACTACGTCCACATGAAATGAGCAAAACCACTACCATCTGTTCAAAGCAGTTACAGTCAGCTCACAGCAGTGAGTCCTAACGACCTGTCTCGATCAATCCATCACAAGTATTCACCTTGGGATGTATAAGACAATCTTTATAAGTTGTGTGGAATGCAAAGAAGATTTCGTCAAGACCCCTGCCCTCAGGAGCTTACAATAGAATAGGAAAATAAGGTATGTGTACATGAAAGCTAGCTAATTATATACAATGTGTTATTGGTGGAGGGTGTCCAGGTTCTTGGCATCTTAAACAAATAAATGGAAAAAACGCACAAACAAAGCAAGGAAAGAATGAAGCAACAAAAGAAGAGATTTATTGAAATTGAAAGTACACTCCACAGTGTGGGAGCCGCCTGAGCATAGGGGCTTAAGGGCACCTTTACAGAATGTTCTGGGGTTTAAATGCCCTTTAGAGGTTTCCCATTGGTTACTTGGTGTACACCCTATGTAGATAAAGTAGTGGCCTGCAATCAGTCTGATTGGTTGCAGAAAGCAACCAATCAGAGGCTGAAGTGAAGTTACAAAATTACACTCCTATGCTAAGGTCTGATTGGTTACAGAAAGCAACCAGTCAGAGATACTTTCAATTTTCCATCTGCCACACAGAAAAAGGGGTGGGGAGGGGGAGTGGGGACATTGCAAAGGGAGTAGCCTCTGGTCCTTTTGTAATTTAGGTGTGGAAAGTTAGCATTTTCCTTTTGATTTAGTTCCACGAAGTCAGCGTGAATTGCCCTTAGGTTCCTTGCCTCCAGACCCTATTCTCCTGCCTCAAATGTAGTAAATAATAAAGGCTGAGTGAATAATACCAAATATAGTAAAGTGAGGAAACGGGCCAGTTTGGGAGAAATAGCTCTCCTTTTTCTAGCCCTTTAAAATTGCCAGCACATCTTGTCCCTTTCCTGCACAGCAGTCAGACAAAGGCCAGCTATAGATAGAAATTCATTTACTGATTATTGCCCAGGTTTGTTCTCAGATTGCTTGCCTCTTTAGCCTGATAAGCTGCCTATCAATATCTATTTCTACCTCCATAGTTGGGCAACTTGTTCAAATTCTCCTCTCTGCTTTAGTGAAATTGTTGCCTTCTTGACTTTCTATTCTTCACTCCTCCCTGAATTCCATATCTTTTATATCTTCAGATAAGACACTATCGTTTTCCAGACTCAGGGAGTCTAAAAGCAAGGTTAGCTCCTGAACACCCCCAGCAAAAAAAAAGGAGTGAGAGAATAAAAAGAAAAGAACAATTAATATGTGCACAATGTGTCAAGGCACAGTATGGCCAAATTAAAGTCAATATCAAGCGGTCAAATTTTGGAGTTAGAAATGGAGAGGATGATTTTTCCCCAACTTGATAATTTCCAAAAACAGCCAATGAGAAGAAACTCTAAGTCACTGTCATGAAATTCCTTTTAAAGTCATTTAATGCTGGTCAATGAGTATTTGTTGAGTTAGTTCCCAGGGCTTTGTCGCTCATCCACCTACCCCTGCTTCATTTAATCTATGTCTAATTAGCCCATGCCTTAGTTAATGGACACAGTGTCTATGGTCTTCAGCTTGCTGCATTCTCTGCCTTCATGGTTTTAACTCAGATTATTTATTGGTTCCCATTAAAGACAGAATGAAGTGGCTCCTAGAGCACAGCAGAGTTCTTGGGCACTGCAGATATTCTTGTCTTCTCAAGAAGTTGTAGCTTCTAATGAAAGTAACTGTGCCTTTGGCTCTGAGTCTTGAGAAGAAAAGTGAAATGAGAACATTTATACCTTCAGTTACCTTTCTTCTATAACCAAATGTTGTTACTCTTAATCCTCAAGGACTTTAGAAAATTGCTATGGGAATGCTCACAAGGAGTAGGAGGGCAAGGAATGAAAAACCGGTGGGTTCACTGAAGTTGCTTTTAGGAGAATGGAATCAACACTTCCCTAACTGTACCTCTCAAGTAATCAGTTATGGGTGATGACAGAAGGACTTGCTCTATGACCACTCAGAATGTAACTCAGGTGCTCAAAGACCAGGAAGACAGATGCTGTAAGATATTCTAATATGTCTGGGAATATCTCTGGGGCCAGGCTCTCAGCATGGTTGATATGTTGACATAGTGCCTTATAACACCGACAGCTCATGTCTCCTAAAAGCAAAGCCTCTACAACAAATTATTGGGTTATTTTGCTATAGTAGATAGAGTCACAAGGAAACATACAATATGTGATCCATTTTTACTTCATATTATTACTATTTTGATGACTTCTTATATGTCCTCTGTACACTAAAAAGCATATATTTTGGAGCCAGATGCCTGCATTTAAATATATGTGTGATAATCTCTTTGCATCTTTATTTCCTCATCTGTAAAATGAGGATAATAACAATACCTATTTCACAAGATTGTTTTAAGGATTAAATGAGATAATATGAGTAAAATGCTCAAAGCAGGGCCTGGAATATGATAACTCTACTAAGTGTTAGCTATGAATATTATTGTTATTATTACATCCTGCTGGTTGCTTCCAGATAAATCCTCACAAAACACTCTGCTCAGAAACCTTAAACAACCTTTCCATTTTAAAAAACTCCTAGTCCTTAGATGAAAATTGTATTCAAGTCAACAAACATTACTGAAGATCTCTTTTGTTCAAGAAAGAGGGATTGAAGGAAATGAACACAAATGATTCTGAGCTGCTGCAGTCAAGGAAGTTTCTAGTGGAGTTTTTACAGGAGGGAAGATGCTGTCCACACTTGAAATCTTAGCAGTGCAAAACTCAATTTTTGAGTTATTCTTTCTATAGGAAGACAAAATATAAGCACCCCTGCCTTTCATTTGCACATGTGGACAAAATAGATGGGCATCTGCCTAGAAATGTAGGGTACCTGCAACAGAGGGATCAACAGTGAACCACAGCACCTACAAACAAACAAACAAACAAACAAACAAAGAAAAAAGATGCATTCTCCTGTCAGGCATTTGTATAACATGTCACAAAGAAGCCAAACCCCCTGAAGCCTTGCTTTACCTGCAAACAACTTTGGGCGTTTTTACTTATGCTGCAATTGATTTTTCCTGCCTATGGGAAAAGGACCCCAATATCAAGAAATTATACCCAATATAAAGTGCCATGGGACAAGGGCACAGAAAAGGATTAGCAGAATTTGAACATTGAAAATTTCAGACCGAATCTAAACAGAAAAACAAAATGTCTTAATTATAATAGGCTAAAACTTCTCACAATTTTTTTCTTGGAGAGGAAATCAGAAATTAATATCAGAGCTGTGCTATATCCTATGTATAGATTATGGCATTCTCTCCGCTTAACTTCAATGAGTAATAAATTAAGAGAGCTCAAATATTATGTTGTAAATTTTGTTAATCTCAGATTAACTTATGTGTGTTCTTAGGAAGTTCCAAGTTATAGAACCTTCTCAAGGGGTGTTAAAGGAGCCATCTGAAACAATAGGATGCTTCCTTAAGACAGGAGCCAAGATCTTGGTATTCAAAATGGATAAAACTATGTAAAAAGCATTGACTACAAAATGTTCCCTTAACACTGTAGGAGCACTAACAAGGGACTTCCACAGAGGCCTTTATTTTCTTTCTTCAGTGTTGTCTGCCACTATTCCTCTCTACTTTCCTCATAAGTTGTATAAAAATAAGCTTAGTTCCCCTCTGTGGCTTAGGTCAAAATTTCTCAGGCCTGGAATATCCTCCTATAGTCTTTATCACTTATTGAAATATTCTCTGTCCATTGGTACCCAACTCCTACCTTTGCATAACATCTTTCTTGATCATCCCAGTCTAAAGTTTCTCTCATCCTCTAACAATTGTGAGCCAGTTAAGAGAAGTCACCGTATTGGGTTATCTTTGCCCTTTCCCCGCCAAACCTTGCATAATGATGTTTGTTAAATAAATTTTATCACTTAAGATAAAATTCACTTTATCTTAAGTGATAAAATTTTAATCTTTAAAATTAAAAACTGAAAGTTTCCCTAGAGAGAATTTGTAAACTGAAATAGGGCACTTGTGAAGTTGTGAGCCAGCTGAAGTTATACAAATGCTACTACATTGTGATCTTTTTTTTTTTTTTTGCATGTATGTATATCTCATTTTGCCAGAAATATGTAAGATCTTTGAGAACAAGAACGATTACTTAAGATTTTTGCAACAGTTCAGTCTTTGGTTCAGTTGGGTTTTCATTAGGTTACTTTGTTGATAGTTCTCAGAAATGCCTAGGCCAAAATGGAGCAGTGAAAGACAAGCCATCTCATGACAAAGGTGAAGTTTAATAAAGCTTACATGTTTATATAAGAAAGATTTCCTGGGGCCAAAATCTTGAAGGGCAAGGTCAAGGATGAGGTGTAAGATGAGCAGGCTGTTATACTTTCTGCACCTATAGCCCTGCCTAAGGAGAAATTCAACCCCAACCCCTTGGAATAAATTGCCTGAAGCTGGCGCATCTCCTGTTAATTCATTACTCTTTCTCAACCCCTGAAGTTACAGACAATTGGCTGCCTTGGGGTAGGGACTGGACCACAGAGCAGCCAGTTCATGAACTTACCAGCAACCAGTGGAAAAATTCCTGAGCTGAGGTTCAGATTCTCTTTCTCAGGAGCCTTTGAGAGAGAATCAGGCAGTTAATAGGAAGAAATAAAACTGTAAGTTTGCCTAGAGAGAATTTGTAAAGTAAAATAGGGCCCATGTGAAGCTGTGAGCCAGCTGAAGTTATACAGAAGCATAAACTGGGAAAGCAGGTGTTACGAAGAAAAGCTCAGTCGATAGCAGCAGGAGAACAGACGGATTATACAGTGAGGACCCACATCCCATTAACGGCAGAGTGGTAACTTAGCAATTTGAAAACTCCTGCTACCTAATTCCTGTAACTATCTGCGAGCTCCAAACTCAGAGAGTTGCTGCCCTGAATGGATCTTCTTGGATGTCTATGAAACAACATATCCCTTGGAGCCCCCGAAGACTCTTTAAAGTGGCAAACTTCCCTGCCCCATTCTTCAAAGAAGGCATCATTTGTTGCCAAAAAGCTTAGCTAAAATTCCTGGAAAAAAACACAAGGCTGTTAGAAATTGTCTGTGGTGTCCCCGGATGTCTGCTTCTTTGCCTTTGTCCTAATGCAGACGTATTCTCGGTCTTCCATGGCTATTGTTTCCTACTCTTTATAGCCAAGAAATTTCCCATAGAAAAAAATCTTAAACTCATTCACACTAAAGTATAAATGGCTTAGGGCCAGGTGTGGTGGCTCATGCCTGTAATCCCAGCACTTTTGGGAGGCTGAGGCTAGCGGATCACTTGCGGCCAGGAGTTTGAGACCAGCCTAGACAACATGGTGAAACCCAGTCTCTACCAAAAATACAAAAACATTAGCTGGGCGTGGTGGCGGATGCCTGTAATCCCAGCTACTCAGGAGGCTGAGGCAGAGAATCACTTGAACACGGGAGGTGGAGGTTGCAGTGAGCCCAAAAAGCGCCATTGCATTCCAGCCTGGGCGACAAGAGTGAAACTCCATCTCAAAAAAAAAAAAGTATAAATGGCATAAAAACAGCACCAAGTATTGGCTTAAAAATAACACCAAGTATTGGCATTTTAAAATAGAGCAGAGGTCTTGCATTAGAAGAGTGAAGTGTTTATGGTGAAACACCAGATTTTCCCAAGGGCGCGTGCTGCATTGACTCTGAGATAGACATTAGTGTGCCTGGGGTTTAGGAGGCAGTGCTCCTGGGAATGGCACGTATGAAACAGATGGGAAGGAAGCAGGTTTGGGCAGAGGGAGAAGTTGAGCCTTGATGAGGTCTCAATACAAACCTCAGACTGTCTATTAGGGAGTTATGAAGATGTGATGTCCTTCCAGAGGTTGCTGTGAGTTGGTGTGAAAAGACCAGACTTTATATCCCTTATTGATCAGTCATTGACAACCCAGTAAGCAGAGGTTGAGACAATCTCCAGAGGGGCTGACAAGTGAATATTCCCTTTCAACAGCACTCTTACCAGCTGGAATAAACAATCCTTTATTCTGGAAGGGGCATCTGGACATCATGACTTCCATCACATCCAAAAAAAGTTATCAAATATCTTGGGGTTGGAAAAAGGAGGCAGGTAGAAGGATCTTTATGCAGTAGCACTATAAGATTGCCCCATTTACACTGCCTGTAAATATATGTATAATAAAACTGTTTCCTGACTATATTAATGGTCCAAATGAGTAAGATATAAAGAGAGGAAATGGAAAGGGCTTTAGGACCATTGTGATACCTAAAGAAGTTCTCACTTTTGAGTCAGGTGCACTGAAAATTGTGTACCTTTGACTTCATCGACTTTATCAGCAGTGTGTTTTTTCTTTCTGTTTGTTGTTGTTGTTAATGGCATCATCTTTAATTAATAAATGAGTCACAAAACTAATATTTTATGAATAAAACCAAAAGAAGAACTTTTTTATGTTAGGTATAAAATTTTGTTTCATTTCTCCTTTGATGTCTCTATTTAGTTTGCCTTTTCTAAATGTGTTGGGCAAATTCTACCACTGTGAAGTTGAGGTTATGAGACAGAGGGCTTGGCCTTCTTCAAGTAGCATTTGCTCACCCCAAAAAACTTATCTGGTGGTTCCAAGGAACAAATGGCTTTTGCTGGGCTCTTCAATAATATGATTTGCATGCTTGAAATGAGATCGCCAAAGTAATTGTACAATATTGCTTGCCATTACCATCATTAAAAACAGGCAGATGTAGGAGCACTCCCAGGGAAAATCTTCCTGCTGGGTTTTCATAGAGATAAGTGCACAAAATCCACTTTTGAAAAGATGTTGAATGGAATGAATTTGCCATTCACTGGCTGTCTGATGATGATTTGCTTGTTAATTGGAAGTTTAGGCTTTAGAGAAGCCTTAACAAATTTGATTGCTAAATTCAGGAGGTTTACTCCCTCCTTGCAAGCCATATTCAGAGGCATAAATCCTACTTTTTGCGTGTATGTCTATGTACTCATTTAGAATCTCTGTGAAAAGAAACCAATCTCTAACCCTTTTGTCAGCGGCACTTTCCAGAGTGACTTTACCAAAAAAACAAGGACAAAGCATTTTGTCCCTTTGTAAGCATCTCTAGAGTCCAAATATTTCCTGGGAGGGGAGAGGACAGACTCATGAGCTAAGCTGAGATAAAGGTTATCTGCACACATATGTCTGACAATTGTCCCACACTATAATGCTAACAATGGCTCGGGTGGACCCCACTTGTGGGCACCACTTCATTTTTATCCTAAATCAGCTCCACTGCAGTTAATAAATTCAAGTAAAACTTTTTTAAAAAAGCATGTTGGGAAATCCTGCTGTTTTTCTTCTCTGTTCAGATACAATGCTAAGTGTCCTCTGATCTAAACAATACCTAGTAGCTGGCAAGGTTAACAGCCCCCTGAGAAGGGTCTTACTTTATTTTTAATGGCCATCATTGCTCAGCTACAAAGTGACTTTTTTCATCCCTGTCATCACCTATCCAGATTAGTTTCCTCTATGTAATGATAAGTTTATTGCCAGCCAAGGAGAATGACAACTGCCATGTGGAACTACATAAGCAGTTATGTAAACAGTATAGATAAGAGTGCCCACATGGTGTCATATAGCATTTCCCAGATCTAACAGTTCAAGAAGAGTAGCTAGACAGCCCTTTCTTCCTTATCATCCTCAGGAATTTCACAGTGTGTACCCTGACTAATAAACCTGTGCAAAATGTTATTTATATAGCCAAAGATATTGGCATGAAATTATACATACCATAAATATACATTAGGATCAATTCCAGGCAGAGCCTTACAAATAGTAACAGTGTTTTAAATATTTAGTAAATTAAAAGCCTCTCCATGATTCTGGGTCCTCTGAATTTCTCTGTCATCTCAAACAGCACAGTTAGGCATTCCTAGGCTGTAACAGCCAGGAGGAGGTAAAACCTGCCCCTCTGAGAATTTAAAACTCTAGTCTCAGACCCTTCTTCAGGGTATGAGACAGAGACCATTGCAGTTTCATTCATTTATTTAAAAGTATTTGTTAAGTGTCCTCTATGTACCAATGTTTTTGTAAATGCTGGGAATATAATGGTGAGGATGGCCTCTGCTTTCATGGAACCAGCAGGGATGAAACACAACTGAACAGCTGTAGCAGTAAAGCTTAACAAGGACCGACTGTAGCAGAAGAAAATCCAATCTATTCAAAGAGGTCTAGGTTAAGCCTTTCTGGAGAAAGTGTCCATTCAGTGGGCACCTAAAGAATGACTACATGTGAGTTGAGAGGAGAGGAGGGGCAAAAGATAATTTTGGCAGAGAAACATCACGTACAGAGGCTCAGATACAAGAAAGCATGTGACCCATTCAAGAACTGGATGATGTTGGTAGAGCTGAAACATAGCATGGGCATGGGAAAATGGTGGTGGTGGTGAGGGGGATGAAGATGGGGGTGAGGAGGTAACAGGTTGGTTCATGAGGAGTATTGGGTTGCATCACTGGCTCTTCACGGAGTGATTGTTCAATAAATATGCGTCAAATGAATGTGTGCATGGATGAATGAAATATCAGGACATACATGAGATCCTAGGAATAATAATGACCAGGAAGAAATGCTTACTTTGCTCAGGGTTTAGGGAGATAACCAGCTCCCCTACACACCATTCCCATAATTCTTAAAAGGGACCAAAACTAATCCTATGAGGCAAAGCACGCATTTACACCAGAGATCTCAGTGGAGATCAGACATCAAACTGCACTATGAAGCTTTGCTGAGACCATGGAGAAAATGCCTTAATGGAAATGGGGCTCAAAGGCTTTGCCTCTGATTTGCCCTTAGCACATCCCAGAGTGCAGCTTCTCCCTGTAAGGACGCAGCTACTTACTCACAGAGTGTCCAAACGCGTCATTTCTGATTACCACGTGGGAAGTTAAAACAGATAAGATAAACACCATTTCTAATTGTTTCTAATTATACATAGAAATTAAAGATAATTTTTAAAAACTTTTTAATTTTATAACTTAAAAAAGGGAAGAGAATTTTCCCAGAAGACTTGAGAAAAAGAATTTAAAAAACCCCACAAGGGTAGAGAATCACAGAAGAGAAAAAGAAAAAAATTTCTCACTTCTTCAGGCTACCCCTCTATGTATCTCTAATAGACCGTTTCTTACACCACAGCTCTCTGAATGATGCTAGTCCTAAAACAAGGAATTTAATCACCTCTGAAGTCTCAGCCACACCCCAGAGGCACAGGAACGCATCCTATCACAGATACACACTACTGCTTGTCTCGGATATGAAACAACTGATCGCTGATGTGGTTTGATATGAAAATAATGCTAACAAGACCCTTGGCTGGCAAAGCAGTGACTCCAGGGAAGCAGGGTTTGGAGACAGGGTCTCATGCCATTTGAAAGCAAAGCAGCTCTCTGTCCCCTCACAGTAATTGAGTTTAGCTTCTTTTGAATTTCAAACTGTAGGAAAGTAGTGCATAAGATTTTTGTATTTATCAAAGAGAGGTGGAGTCTTATAAAGGCTGAGAAACCACACACAAGTCGTACAACAAACCTGATATCTTTCTGTGTTTCTTTCCATGGAAGATTTTTAAATAGACATCAATGGCTCCCCAGTACAACACGCACACATACACACACACACACACACACACACTGTACAATAATGCCATTTTTAAGGCATTGCTTGCTCCATATAATGCTAGAGCAAATTAGTTCATTCCCTTTAATTCTATAGGAGGTAGCTGCTCTCCTATATTCTATGGATTTAGGATAAAACAGAGAGTTCGTTCACCAGCCTTGAGGGGTTTTAAATAGAGCAAGCAGAGCTAGCAAAGAGTTACAAAGTTTTATCCAAGGTCAGCTTCACCTGTTAGTAGTAGAGCTGGAAATAAAAGCCAGGACTCCCCTTCTTTTTCCTGTCCTGTGTCCATTGGACCAAACTGCTCTCAATCAATAGGCGGCCAGTTATGACAGATTCACATTCTAGCCGGTGTCAATAAAAACAAAAATCAAGTTTTAATCAAAACACATAACCAAGATCTACATGTCTCTTGGCCTCAATAAATCTTCCCCAAAGGAAGCAGGCTAAAATTCTTTACATTTAAAAAATGAGCTCCGTTGGGACTCCAAATTCCAGTTCGATTTTTGAGCCAAGGCATTTTTTTTCTTTATCATGCACTTGGTGCTGTAGTGTGATAAGAACCCCATGCAGACCATAAAACTAATTTATCATCTGTAAGGTGTACAAAGAAAATGGTAGCTGCCTACTTGTCTGCTTGACATATGAGGTCATTTTTGCCACTAGCTTTCTAATACTGAGCAATTTTATCAGCTATTTATATACATTAATTGTGGGTACCCATATGCTCAATGTTGTATTTAATAATGCATTGCATTGAATATGCATTCCTTAAGTTTTAGCATGCAGTGAACATCTTGCATTTAACTATTTGGTTTGCCTATTAAAGCCCATTATTCAGCTATGCCATGTTGCCTTCTCTCTCAACTGAATTTATGTTTCTTTAAACCTGGCTCACCCTGCTGAAACCCATTGAAATGGACAAGGCCACCTCACATGTCCCAAGGGCTCCAAGCAAAAACAAGCAGAGGAAGTGCCATGGTCCACTTAATAATACTCAAGCAAAAGGATTATTTGATGAATCCCTTTCCCCAAAGGACGGCAGCATATTCACGCTTCGCAGTGTAAATATAAATACAGTTCTCAGGCAACACAGACACAGAATGCTAGATAAAGTGTGAAAAATACCGCGGCAAATAGCTATGCCAGAGTGATTTCTTAACTAGCAAGGGGGAATCAGTTCAAACATCCAAAGCAATCCCAACTCCCTCCCCTCCCTTCCCTCCCCAGTTTTGTCCCCCAGGAAAGAAAGCAAAGTCCAGTTCAGCTGGATCCTTGGCCAACTGATTACCCTAGCCATCCCTTCTTACTGTGAATACTCACTTCCTGATAGGAGAAAAGAAGCCCAAATCATCATCCATCTCAAGAGATATCCCACACACAAGCTCCCCTGTCACAGGTGTTAGCATTTGCATCATAAAATTAACTATTTTAGAACAAGACCTTAAATGGCCCTGATCAAAGCCAATTTT
This sequence comes from Gorilla gorilla gorilla, assembly GCF_029281585.2. Lineage (NCBI taxonomy): Eukaryota > Metazoa > Chordata > Mammalia > Primates > Hominidae > Gorilla > Gorilla gorilla. The sequence goes on from NC_073241.2 coordinate 70,943,450, forward strand.
TATGGGTATAATAATCCATAAAGTAGGGTCCCTTGAATGCTTTGGCTCAGAATAAATTTTCAGAGAGGATTTTGTTACCCAGCAAAACAAAGGAAAAATATAGTTTTTATCCCAAAAGAAAAAAAAAATCAAGGAAGCCAGGCTCCAGTAAAATGCAGCACAAGGTCAGGAAAGGGGGTGCCAATATAGGCAAAACCAGCTCAAGAGCCCAGATGGTGAGGTGGGCAGGTGACCAAACAGTAAGGAAGGCCCTGAGCTTGTGGCCTGGGCAGGCAGACAGTCATATTCCTTCTCTTGTATAAGTCTGTGCTCTATATGATATGCATCACATAATCTGACATTCAAGTATGTTTGGAGGTCCTGCTAAAACTGGATAATTTGAAACTACACACAAAATAACACGGCTCCTCCCAAATCCTTCACTCTAGGTCAGTGTATGTGTCCTGACTCTGTATCTGCTGCTGCTGCCTATATGTATAGAAGACTCCATATATAAATTCTGAAATGTTCTCATTTTGTCTACAGCTATAGCTTTCATGTAGGATAAGTAAGATATAAAGAGCAGACTGTGATGAATACCCTTATGTATTCTTTTAGTTATGAAGCCACCAAGCAGGGCTGTCTCAGTTTGCTCAGCCTTACCAGACATTCCAGTGCTAAATCTTTTCATTTGACTGGATAATAAGTTAAATCCCCCTTGGCTAGTTCCTGTGATACTGTTTTTATCAGCATTATTCACAGTAGCCAAAAAGGGAAAGCAACCCAAGTGTCCATCCACAGATGAATGGATACACAATGGAATATTATTCAGTCTTAAAAAGGAATTAAATTCTGACACATGCTACACATGGATGAACCTTGAAGACATTATGCTAGGCGAAATAAGCCAGACACAAAAGGAGAATTATTGTATGATTCCACTTATATGTGGTACTAGGGTCATCAAATTCATAGAGACAGAAAGTATAATGGTGGTTTCCAGGGGTTGGGGGAAAGAGAAAATGGGGAGGTAGTGTTCAAGAAAATGGGGAGGTAGCATTCAATGAGAACAGAGTTTCACTTTGTGAAGATGAAAATTTTCTGATATAGATGGTGGTGATGGCTGTACAACAATGCAAACGTGCTAAATACTACAGAACCATAAGTTTAAAAATTGTTAAGTGTTAAATATCATATTATGTATATTTTCCCACAATTTTTTAAAAAGTTGAGGGAGATTAGGGGAGAGACTCACAGGCCTAAGTTATGAGTCAATTCCAGTATTTTGATAGGAAGCCTGAAGATAAAAACTATAATCATTTATCATGGGGACATCGTGTCACTTCCTTGTGATTAGCAGACATGGTAAATCCCGTTTTTCAGATAACAGTACTGAACCACAGGCAGGCTAAGTAACTTGTCTAAGGTCTAATGCAATTTATGATTCCTTTCCAGTATCCTTCCTGGGAAACCAATAGAAGCACTGCCAAGGGTATTGTGCATAAACACCAGTCTATGTCTATGTCATACCATGACACCATCCACAATAGCATGATCTCCTCTGTAGTCTAACTGCCCATTCCTTCCTCCCTTCCTACCCATCCAGTGAGTAGATCCATTCAGATGTGTAATCTTTTGTCTAATCAGTTTGCCTTTTCTCAGGTCTCCCTTCAGACTTAAGTCAAAACTGTACCTCCAGGGCCATTTTATGTGATTGTGGTATCTGAGAGCTAAAGAGAGTTCTTGCTTAATGAATGCTCATGATTCAGTTGACTTTGATCCATGATGCCCTTGGCCAATCACTTCCCAGAAAGGATGGAGAAATAGATGTGTACTTGCCTCAGAAATGTTACCCCATTCTCCAGTTTTTCACTGCAATCCATCCGGTACCACACAGAGCCATACTGGTCCGTGAGGTAAAAGGAAAAATCAGTCATACTGATCCTGTCTTACTTTAAATTTTTGATATTTTATTCATCTTGGATTTTGGCATTGATTTTTGTGAAAATATTGCATTAAAACATGATTTTTGATTATTAGGGTTTGGGGTGCTCCCTTAAATGTGTTTGAGGCAAGTGTCCCTCATTTGTCTCACTCTCATCTCACTCTAGTCCCAGCCCTAAATCCATTTTTCTTCATGACCAAAAAAGAAATAAAGGACAGAAGGAAGGAAAGAAGGAAAAAAACAGAAAACATCCTACCCTGAATCAGCTACTAAAGTGAAGTCAGGTGCCAGTCAAGTGTTCTGCAGATAAAAGATGAGAAAAGGATCAGCTATAACCCTAAGCAGAAAAGAGCCCAGCATAAATGTCTTTCATGTACATTTTGGACAAGATCGTTTCAACCTAAAATCAAAAGCTTATATTTAAACACCGCAAATTGCATATCTATGAAAAATGAAGTCCCTACAGGCTAACTTTCTGCATTTTTGTTCTCTTTAAAGAAGGTATTAGAGCAATTTGGGCTGTCTTCTTAAAAGATTTTTATTGTTTTGTGATAGGTAACAGGAAGCTATCAACTGAGTATGTAGCCAACAGGTCAGAAAGAAAGCAATGTGGCTTGACTGCTAAGTATGTCAGTTCTGCTTTCAACTGACCAGAGTCTGTGTGAGTGTGTATGTGTGTTTTGCATCTCTCACCCCAGGCCTTGTTTATCAGCTCACAGCCAAGCAACCTGAAATAGCTTTGTTTTCTAAGCACTACAGAGCTTTTCTCTTTGACTAGGAAATCTGTCAGGAGACCTGGCAGAACATTCCCCCACTCGATGACAGTGGGGATGAGCAAGTCTGCTATCCCCTTTCCAGGGAATGCATTTGGAATCAGCTTGAGAATGCTCTGGTCAGATCTCAACGTGCAGGATTGTTGAGAGAGAAAAAACTGTCTCTTCATTCCTCAGGCAAGGCAAATGCCATCACATTGCAGGCTCAGTGGGAGAGTGGAGATAATGAGGTATTTTGAAACAGCGGACATTGTCAGAAAGACAGAAATTGGGAAAAGGGCTGAGGTGGTGAGTGATTATTTCTCAAAGGAGCAATGGAACACAAAATGGGTCTCAGTTTGGGTTAAGCAAGGGAGATGAGAAAGGGAAGCATGTTATGAATTATTTACCACTGGATATATTTTAGCTTTGATCCTAGTCCTAATTGTGGGGTTGTCTTGGTGTGTATGAACTGAAATAAAAAGAAGTTGCCAACTTTTCTGGCTGTATATTCCTATGGACACACACATACCCCAGTGTTCCTGAAAGGTTATCCATACGCCAAGTTTAGATTCACTTATGAAGTGTATAATTCAACAGGCACTGGTAATATGATCTACCTATAAATATTTTCTACATCCTAGAATAAAGTATCTAAAATTCTATCACTAGAGATGTGTCAATTTGGGTGAATCATTGTCTTCTCATTTGGTCTTTTTATTTGTGAGTTAAAAGGGCTCAAATCTAGAGGTAGCTCTTATTAAATGTACACTGAAGTGTCTCTAAAAGGCTATATATGTAGTCTTTAAAATTTAGGATGACCAAACACCCTGCCTGGCCCCAGACATTCTGTTTGTCTATTGTCTTGTAATAATTAATAGGAATTCATTTCATTCGTGAAAGTTATATTAAATAACAAATTATATACTCACCCTATGAAAACCATATTTTCAATAAAATCCGTATTTTCAGTCTGTTAGTTTGTTCTTCTCAGTAACAGTAGAGACTCTAGAGAAACACAAGGACCATGGGTCTTTGCCTACTATGAAGTTCTGGAAAGGGAGGACTAACAGCACTGAAGATAAATGTATTCTATAATTTTGCTTTAGCCCTGTTCTAATCTGGAACACTTAGGCTGTCCATATCTGGTTTCCAGCGTTTCCTTCATCGCATGTGGAATGTAATGCAGCATCTCTCATGCTTCGTTAAAACCACTCAAACTATCAATTAAAATGAACTGAGAGAAGCACACAGCAATTAAACAACATACATGTGCGGGAGGCGGTACCCATCATCCATGAAGCAGAAACTTCTGAAGAGTATGAAAGGTCAGAATGGCCACCATTGCTGCTAACAGGGAAAGAATTAAGAGAAGCAAATGGGAAAAACCTGGAAAGTCTTCCCACAAGGAATGGAAGCTTGCTATTGGCATTCATTCAGTGGCATTAACTGATGAGGACTCATAGCAAACTTGATTTCCTACAGATAGGAGGAATTTTGAGCCTTAGACTAGGTCAGGTGCTTCTGTGGGATTCTTCCATAATACTCCATACTATATTTCTCATAACCTTTGTCACACTTTCGTGTTGTTATTTTTAAATTATAGATCCTTTGGCTAGAATTTACAGACCCCATGGTCATAAAATAATTGTCATAAAGATAGTCATAAAATCATTAATATGTAGTAGGTCAGACAGGGGTCAAAGCACTTTGTATGAATTCAATAAATTCTCCCCACCAATAAGATTCCCCTCTCTTCTGATTTTAGAAAGTTGGGGCTCAAGTAATTTTCTCAGGTTATACAGATTCTAAGTGGTAGAACTAGTATTCAAATTCACATTGTTTTGAACAATATACTAGGTTGCCTGCCTTGGATAGCAGCAATCAAGCTGTCCTATTTTTTACCGACGTTCCCCCAGTGCCTAGCACAGTGCTAATAAGGCTCAAAAATATTTACAAAATAAATGAATCTATGAGTACTTTTCACATGCTGGCTACTATGAAGGTACTATTCTCACAGAGCTAAATAAGTCATAGCTTCTGCTTTTTGATAAACTCCTGCTCCATCAAGTCCCAATGAAACAGGCAAAGCCTCATGAATAAAATAAAGACATTGAGTGGATGTTTTAAATTATTACCTCACACCACATATTTTAAATTCAACAGCACTGTTGTTAACTTTAAAATATTAGTATGATTGAGCTGGAATTTAATGTGGTGTTTTGCAAAAGTGTCATGTTAGAGGGAAATATAGGAGAATTGTAAGAAATGTACTAGGCTCAAAAGTTACTGATATTGCAACACAAATGCTGAAAAAATTAATTATGCTGTTTGTTATTCCTCTTGAAGGTGCCAGCTTGTCTCTCAGGAGCAAGTAAGTGAACAGAGGGAGTTTTGGACAAGAATGTTTGGGACAGCTCGGGGTAGGAAGTGGAATAGGCCTAGATAGCTGGAAATGAATGATATACCATGATATGATATGCTGTAATACTTCAACACTTTGAAAATATGGTACATTTTGAGTTTTTTGAAATCTTAAGTTTTAATAAATAACTAGAAATGAGGTATAAGAACACTTATAAATGGAAGAAGAAATACATGAAGACATGATATCTATGTCTTTGGAGAACTTTGAAAAGGGCTGACTACATTCAATAGTAAAGAGTCGTGAGGGAGAAAATGAAAGGATGAGAATAATACTTGGCTTAAATGAGTGAGAAATGAGAAGCCTCCAATTAGAGCTTGTTTGTGGGAAGGTGCTCAGTATTATGATAGATGCGTATTCTTTTATGATTAACATAAGAACTTTCCCAGTCAAAAACATGCCGAGAATTATATACTATGTCTTAAATCGTCTCTTGCTTGCCAATACTCTTTAAGATGAATTCTCAACATTTAAAGAGACCTTTCACTTCCTCCAATCTCCAGCTACACGTCAACTCCATCTCCACCACACTGACACCATGATGACTGACGTTGGTTTTGATTTGACATTTTAGCCGTTGAAATACACAGACACACTCACTCACACTCACACACACAGAGCCTTCAACTTGAAATTTGATTGGCATCAGTCATTTCATAACCTGTCTCTTGGGGATCGGACCAATGGACCTTTTTAAAGCTTGCCTTATTGAACTGACCCTTCTGATCTTGACGCATGATTCATACTTGCTAATCTTCTTGGGAGCCTTCCTCACTCTTAACCAGCCTGTCATTTCTTTCTCTTGAAAATATTTTTCTCAAGGTGGAAGATGATTTAAAATGTTATTTTTATTCCTGTTCATGATTTTTGTGAGGAAAAAAAAATCATATGAATGTATCAAAGAAGTAGCTATTCAATCTGATTAGTGAATTTTCCCAAAGGAATATGGACGTCACCATATTTGTAGATTGTATCCTAAAGGGACATGAGGATCCCATTCAACTCAACAAATATGATACCATTAAAAAAATATATTTGGAAAGGTCTTCAGAGTTTAGTACAACTTTCCACCCAGTACAAGAATCCCTATGTCTTCTCTCAGAGAGTTAGCTTCTATGTGAATACTTTTTGTTAATATAAGTTCATTTGAAAGCCAACCTTATTCAGCGTACTTCTACCTCTTGAAATTTCTTCCTTCGTTAATTTTGAAATCAACTTCCTTTAATTCATCCCCCTAAGTGCTAGGTATTTTTTTTTTTCAGCTGGAACCACAGAAAGTAAGTCCCATCTCTCCTCTACATGATAACTCAGGGCTGGCCTAACCTGGATGTCCACAGTTTCAAAGATGTATGTTTTTCTCTTCCTCAACCCAGAAAAATTTTCTTCCTGCCCTCATTCTTTTTTTAATTATATATTTGAATTTAATTCTTTGTAATTGAATTTTCTTTTTTTTATTATTATACTTTAAGTTCTAGGGTCCATGTGCACAACGTGTAGGATTGTTACATAGGTATACATGTGCCATGTTGGTTTGCTGCACGCATTAACTCATCATTTACATTAGGCGTTTCTCCTAATGCTATCCGTCCCCCGCCCCCACCCCACGACAGGCCCCCGGGGTGTGACGATCCCCACCCTGTGTCCAAGTGTTCTCATTGTTCAATTCCACCTATGAGTGAGAACCCGCCCTCATTCCTTACCACCTCTTACATTCTCCATGGAGACCCAAAGATCCACCCTGTGAGAGGCTCTGTGACCAAACTTATAGGTTGTTTTAGTACCCCCAAATATGGTTCATCTCTTGCTGTCTTCTCATCTTTATTACACTCCGACATCCTCTTAATCACAGTATGGTCTTCTTTAAATTCAGTTGGAAGATCTCTTCTTTAAGTGGAAGCAAAATATTCCCTGAATAGAAAAGATAATTATCATTTATTGAGAAAATGTCTCAGACGCTGTACTAAATTCAAGGATGATAAAGATACAAAGATGGGAGAAATACAATATCATATCCACAAAAAATGTATACTATACTGGGGGGAACAGAAACACCCTTAACATATAAGTAAATATAGGGCAAAGTGATGTGATGTATGCTATTTTTTCAAATGAATCAAGCTATACACAATCATTTAGGAAGACAATGTGATTTCTCTTCAATGGTGGGGAGGGAGGGAGGGAGGTGGAAAATATCCTCTGCCACGTGGAGTCAAATAGGGAACATAAAAAGCCACAACATGCAGAGTTATCAATTACCTTTTACATAATAGTTATACCATATATACAATTTTGATATGCTAATGGCCTCCCCTTCTATGATTCTAAACATCTACTGCCCCAGGGTGTAATTTATCCCATAAAACTCTCTTAGGATATTTCTTGCATGCAATACACCCCAAATCAAAACCTATCAAAGTGCCCTAATTTCTTAGGGGGTAAAATACAATAATATACATTTTCAAACTATCTTCATTCTTAACTGACTTTATTTCCCTACTTATGACTCTCAATATAGTACACTGAAGAAGGTTTCAATTTCAAGGGGTTCCAGTTTTGTCATCTATCCTGTTAATCCCTGTGTGCTAAAATTTCCAAATTATTGCATCTCCCACCTCACCCACTTCTTAGGGAAGTTGCCTCCTCCTGAGAACCTGGAAAGGGCAGCTCATAACTCTAGCCCCGGGGATGAATATCCAGATCATGCTGGCAATGAAATTGCATCTTGTCAGAATTTAGACAAAAGTCAGTTGGAAGGTAGTTAGCTCTTACATTGGGAAATTGCGTTGTTAAGAAAGAGTAACCAACAAGGTAAATGGAAGGGAAGCACAGAAGGAAGTTAAGGGGAGTAGGCAGGCCATTAGTGTTGTAAGCCAGGTGAAACAAGTAACAGAACGGTTTAGGGATGCAAAGGGCCTAATAGAAGCAGAGACCACGTGGCTCCACCAGTAGTTGAGCGAACAGGTTCTACTCACATCTTGCCTATTCCAATCCTTTCATGGATGCCTAAGCAAGACTTAATTTTATGAACTTTGCTAGCTGCAACAATGCCTGTTAGGGCCTTTCATTAAACTTCTTTTCTATTTGAGCCAGTTTTAGTGGGTTTCTGTTCCTTGTAGCAAAGTCTTCCTTGACTAAGAAACACCTGTAGGTTCTCATCACATTTCTCTTTGAGTCCAGCTTGTTTTTAACCACACTACACCAGCACAGCTTTGAAAACTTTGTACAAGACAAAAATTATGGGTAAGATTATACAAATAGTAATATTTTAGTTTTAAATTTTTTTATTCACTGCTTAAGGTTAAGTAAACAGGGAAGGAGAGTTGCATGTTATTTCTTTTGCATAACAAGGAAATGGAAGTGCTTAAATCTAGAGACTGATGAAAAAAGAAAAAAATGAAGTTGAGAGATTTGTAAATGTTATCCCTCAAAGAAATAAAATAAGTAGGATGTTATTTGAGTGTTGAGATATGGGGTAAGATAAAGTCAGATGAGTCCTGAGCTACATAAAGAAGTCTTGTTGTGCCCTGCACCTAGCTGAAGTGATAAATAATCCAAGTAGGCAAAAATAAAGTCTTAAACCGGATTTTCTTTTCTTGTTGGCTATGCTGTTTACTTGCTGCAAGTATCCCATTGGATTGCCAAGTAGACAGTCATCATGAGCCAAAAGAGAAGGCACAAGGGAAACAAATAGGAGGAAAAAGGATTGTTTTTCACCAGAAGATATAAGCTTATTAGGGTTCCCTCATAAATTCTTCCATACTTTTATCTTTCCAAGCAAGAAGTCAGTATACTCACAAACACACATAAGGGAGAAAATTCATTCTAGTAAAAAGTAGAAAGCAATAAGTAAAAGTCAGAGTCCAGGGTTGTACTCTCATTCCTCATCTGTAAAAAAAGAAAAAGAAAAGAAAATAAAAAGAAAAAAGAAAATGAGAAAAATACCTGCATGGCCTCTATCCATAGCTTGAAACCCACAGGTTAAATTAGACTCAAACATGAATGTGAAAGAATTCTCTAAAATTAAAATATGCTTTAAGAATGTAAGATACTGTTAAATGTTAAATATGTGTGTGTGTATTTGTACAATATATGTATATATATGTATTTTATATATATGTATTATGTATATATATGTATACATATATATTGCAAACCAGGAAACAATAGGGAATAAAATGTAATGTGCTTCTGATATCCTCTCCCTTTCCCACTTCCTTTAAAAGTTTGAAAAGTAGTTATTAAAACTTCAGATGAATTCAAAGTTTGCTCATCCGTAATGTCTTCATTGTCTCCTGGCTCTTTGAATGTCAATGAGTATATACCTCAAAATTACTCCTGTCAATTATGAAGGTCCTTATCTTAGCATTGATTTTTACATGCTCAAATCAATAGCAGGATATGGCCCAATAATTAATATTGGGAAACTAAATTGCTTTTTTCCCAGGCATTTAGCTTTAGCCACAGAAATATTCCTCTTTTACTAACACTATGTCTTTATATTTATCTCCTTTCCTTTACGTTCTTAAGCCAAATGCTCCCAAACAACAATACTAAATATTTTTACCTCATCAAATGGTACCTACTGCATTTTTGTAAACAAGGCTGATGCCTGAGTACTTACGAACAAAGTATTGTGTATAAAAATATTTTCAATTATTTAGTTCAGACTGTTAAATTCTTTAGTTTTCCCTATTCATTCTTTAATTAACACAAAAGTGATATTGCTCAAAGAATTTTTTTTCAATAAATATTACTATATGCCCACCATTGTTTGATGTGCTAGGGAAACAAAAATGAACAAGACATTGTTCTTTCCTTTAATAACTTCATAACCTCTCATGTTGGAAAGAGACAGGCATAATGAACACATTGTGATCTCTACAATGAAAGATGTAAGTGCAGCATGCAGTGCAGGTAGCTAGGAGTGCAGCTGGCTCGTACTGACTTGAGAGAGCTAACTGCATTTCTCTTTCCAACCATGTTCAGTGACAATGGGATCTTGAAATTGGCTATGGTGACAATATTTACACCACAAGAACAGGCAAATGCTACAAATCAGCACTTGTATTTCCTCTGGAGAAAACCAGTTGTTAAACATTTAACCACAAACTGTCCTTACCCCTTCCCGGGGTATTAAGGAAGCATAGGGGCTGAACAGGGAGACTGACCTTAAAATCCCTTTTTTAGCATGGGTACCATGGTGTGATTGAACAAAGCCTTTTATAAATTATAGTTTTGTTTATCTGTAGCAATTTAACAATTGTGGGACAAGGTCAATTGTTTGGAAGAACAGAACTGTGTTAACTTTAATTCTTTGAACAGATGACCACGCTGGCCAAGAGGCAGTGTTAACTGACCATTTAAGTGTACGAATAAATATAGTAAGTACATATTAAACAGATAAGTTTTATCATTGAGTTAATTTCTATTACAGCATTGTCAAAAAATGACAATAATATTTTCTAGTGTTTTTAAGGCTTTACGTTATCATGAAAGTTTGAAACGTGTAGAGAATTACTGCAAAACAAACTTCAGTGATTTTTTTTGTCTTTAAAGAGGCAGAGTCAGGTAGTTAAATAACAGACTGATTGTTCAAATTCAAATGAACTCCCATTAGGATAGAAAATCAAATACAGGTCAATAGATGATAAACCTCTGAGTTTGCTGTAGGTCAAAAGTCATGAGTTTCATGTGCACCCTAAGAGTAAGCCAGAATAAAAACTTCACCATGGTGATCCAATTTCCTCTCCCTAGGGAGCCACATCCAGTGATCTTATCCATGCCACCAAGTTTTTATTATTTTTTGTATTATTACAAAATATATAGTTGGTTCAGAAAATCTGAAAAAGATAGTTCAGAAGAAATAAACAAAATAGGAGTATAAACCTGTCATCCACACATTTTCTATAACATTATAATGTACTTTCACTCATGCCTATATTTATTTCTATGCCTATGTGTGATTATGTTCCTGTAGATATAGACAACACAGTAGAGTTAAATTTGAAACAGCATTTGTATATTCTACATATCTTTCTATATTATTATACATTATAAGTTAAACAAGTTTTTATGACTCATAAATTTTTAAGTGTATCAATCACTTGAAATTCTTTTTTTTTGGTACCTCTTTCTGTTTTTAAAAATTTTTTTAATTTTTATTTCCATAGGCTTTTGGGGAACAGATGGTGTTTGGTTACATGAATAAGTTATTTAGTGGTGATTTCTGAGATTTTGGTGCACCCATCACCCGAGCAGTGTACACTGTACCCAATTTTCACTCTTTTATCCCTCACCCCATCCCCACCCATTCCCCTGAGTCCCCAAAGTCCATTGTATCATTCTTATGCCTTTGCATCTTCATAGCTTAGCTCCCACTTATGAGTGAGAGCATACGATGTTTGGTTTTCCATTCCTGAGTTACTTCACTTAGAGTAATGGTCGCCAGTTCTATCCAGGTGGCTGTAAATGCCAATATTTCATTCCTTCTTATGAGTAGTATTCCATGGCATATATATATGTGTATATACATATACATACACATACATATATGTATACACATATATACATACATATATACATATTGTGTATAAATACATGTATACATACTTATATACAATTGTGATATATATACATATGTATATACATATAAATACTTGTATACATATATATGTATATACGTATGTATATACATATAAATACTTGTATACATATATATGTATATACGTATGTATATATGTGTGTGTGTATATATATATATATATATCACAATTTCTTTATTTCTTTACTCGTTGGTTGATGGGCATTTGGGCTGGTTCCATAGTTTTGCAATTGCAAATTGTGCTGCTATAAACATGGGTGTGTAAATATGTTTTTCGCGTAATTACTTCTTTTCCTCTGGGTACATGCCCAGTAGAGTCACGTGAAATTCTTTGTGAATTTTCTGTTCATGTCCTTTGTTCAATTTTTTTTGAGAGGGATAAGACCTTCTTATGTAGTAGGTGTGTGAATTATTTTGTTTGTATGTTACAAATATTTCCTTAATGTGACATCCTCATAAATTTTAGGGTCACTCCTGCTACAGTGTTATTTTCCTTCAGACACTTCCCTATTGTAAAACAAATTCATTTGTTCTCTACTACTTACAAAAAAAATCACCTCCTCAACTGATGAATTTTATTAATAATAATGACAACAGTGATGATTATTATGTTAACTTGTATTTCTACAATGCATAGAGTTTATAGTACATTTATAAAGTACCAGCGAGCACTTAGCAGGGTTATGTTCCCCATGTAAGTTGACATATATTATAGGAGTATCATAAACTAAATACATTTTATTATACTTAAAAATAATTTAAAGTTATCTCTCAAAGTTAATGTCTATTATAGATGAGGCAATTGAGACACAGAAAAGCTACATGACTTGCTCAAATCCACAGAAAGTTATTGAAAATAATGTCTACTAACTCCAAACTCATAATAGTGTTATTATTTTTACCCTACCACAAGATGGTCCATCAACTGGACCCAGTCTATATTTCTGGCATTATTTCTGATTTCTCCCAATGAACAAGTCTGATTTCTCATCAGCGTGGCTAACATTTTAACACTGTTTTTGTTTCCAGCAACCTGAACTTGCTCAGGCTGCAACTATTCCTCTAGCCGTGCCCTCTCACAACCTCTCCACATGCCTGTACCATTCATTTTTACAGATGATCTCAAGTTCAACTGTTTCCATCAGATCTTCCCTTATTTCTCAGATCTGAAATAACCTAGGACTTATTTTTATTCATTTTACATACAGTTAGGTGAGAAAATTGAAGCACATTACATATCACGGGGCTATTTTAGGCTCTGTATATGGATTGGTATAAACTTTACAGAAACACATTTTAGCTTATTTATGTTTCTCTCAACAACAAGCATGGTATTGTACATACCCCAGACACCTTGTAAATGCTCGTTGAGCAAAGATTGCCTATGCTCACTGTTACTAGATTATTATTTAGCCTCTCTATCACCTGCATAAACAGTATATTCATTATGTGAACCAGTCAATGATTGTAATACGCCAGAGATAATAAACAATAGTTTAAAATCCTTTAGTTTGTTAACTACCATTATCTTATTACCAAAGAATAGATTTAGCTATGTTTAATATTGGGATAATTTAGTTACATGATTAGCATAAATTTTGTCCATCTCTGCCCTTGCTAGAACTACCCTATGAAAGTTGATCACTGTAAGCAATTGTTTGCTCACATTTGTATTTGTGAGTCATGGGCAAAGTATTTCCCTTAGCTGATGATAACACATCATAACCGCCCCAGATATGTTGTTCAAAAGAAGTTATATCAGTTTAAGTTTCCACAGAGGATACACTAATCATATAAATAAATTATACATAGGTACAGGAAATTGAATTATAGCAAATTGGACAAATCGAGTTTAAGAGAAGAAAACATAATTGTGTAACTTTAGAAAGAAATAAATATTGACCAAAATGAACATTTTTACAAGTAATGTTATCTCTGATCAGCAACAAACATGCTTCTGGATCAATATTTGTAGTTTGATTCATTTCCTGCCATATGGAGCTTGAAGGGCTCATCAATATATCCAAAGGTTAAAAGAAAAAAAAAAGAGGGTTGTTTTTAAAATACGCTTTTCTAAAAGTTTTCTTTTTTCTTCCTTTAATAAGTTTCCTAAATATCTACAGAATAGTGAGTGCAGTGGGAGGTGGAATCTGCTGAAAGAAAGGAATTTTCTTAAGACACGGTTAGGGACAGGAACAGTGGCATTCTTCTCTGGGTGAGCAAGACAACAAAATATGGACTTTCTTCAAATGTCAAACCAGCTGAAAGATGGGTAGACTATCAGCAGAGAAAGAAGGCCAATTAGAAACAGTCTGTTACTGAGTAGAAGGTGAAGAAATTTTAAGTATCTTGGATTTGCACATTGCTTTCTATTTTTCAAGGTGCTCTCTTGCCCATTCAATTCAAAACTCATTTGGTATTCTGTATCAGCAATGTGATAGATGCAACTGGGGTGGAACCTGAGAGACGGCACAAAAATGTCAATGTATGTTTCTGTCTGCAAAAACCTCATAACCTAACTAAGAAAACAGACATGTATGTATCTTATGATGTTATAGGCATGGTTGCCAAAGCACTAGGAAGAATGCAAAAGCAAAATGCAGTAGGGAAACAGAACAGAGAAACAGTCATTCTGAATGGTGAGTTCTATAAAGCCTTCCTGGAGAGCAAAACATTTCTGAGATTTTGGACAAGAAAGGCTTCCAAGATTTTGAATCTTAGTGAAGGATATTTTGGACTAAGAGAATAACATGGGACTAAGACTGAAAAATATACGATCTCATTATAAAATTGTGAGGAGTCTGGTGAATGACTTATCCAGAGAGTATAAGGAAAAAGATAGATGGGAAGTGGCAATGAAGTATGGGCTTGTGTTTTTGAAATCTTTAAATACACTGCATTGATGGTAAGACCTTATTTTTTATGAAATGAAAAGCCAGAGAAAAAATAACCAGTGTAGAATCATCAACATCATCACAGCCCCATGAAGTATGTAGATTTATTTTTGTCTACAAATGTTAAAAGTACAGTATAGGGATGTAACAGGCCCAAGGACAGCAAAAGAATAAAAATTATATAGAAACTTCCGGGCATCTGGCTTAGTACATCTTCCAAAGGACTATAATTCCCAGTGATTTTTCCAGAATCCAGTATTTCAGTGTTGAGAAAGAATTTGATGATGAAAAGCAAACCTAATTAAGAATGAATGACTTTTAGAAGTTGCCTTCAAGCATTCAACCAGGTATCCATTAAGGTCCTATCATATCCATCTGTGAACCAAGACCCAAGATTAAAATTGCTTTGTTAGCAGAGATGCCTTGATCAATACAATATTTCTTTAAGAATGGGGCTCAGGGCCGACTCACTGGGATTCAAGGGAGAGGCTGATCACTATCACCACTGACATGTATGTGGTGACCTGTGGATCCCACAAGCAAAGGAATTTCTTCTCAGAACAAGGGGCAAGAATAGAAACTCACTTACAAGTCAAGCTGTAAAAAATCGTATTGATTCCTCTAAGGATACAAAACTTAACACCAGCAGATACCATACAATAAATAGAATTATATAGGAATTTAAAAAAATAGTCCCAACATATGAAGCTCATGTGGGGTGATCTCTGAGCATAGTTAGCAAACCCTAGCATCAGAGACAGTTCAGCATGTGAGCAGAGGGTAGAAGACAGACAAAGCCCTGGCAGAGAATCCCACACATCTGTCCTCATTAAATTGAGTATAAACCTAAACCTGACTTAAGCAGCTGAAAATCTGCTTGCTGGACACGATTTTTTGAGATAATCTGTCTCTAATTGTAAGACTACTGAAAGTATCAAACCTGTTGGAGCCCAATAGTTTAGATGTGAGATAAAAAAAAAAACTTTTTTTTTGAGACAGTGTCTCACTCTGCCATCCAGCCTGGAGTGCAGTGGTGCAGTCATGGCTCACTTGACCTCCTGGGCTCAGGTGATTCCCCTACCTCAGCCTCCTATGTAGCTGGGACTACAGGTGCATGCCACCAAAGCTGGCTAATTTTTTTCGTATTTTTTGTAGAGACAGGGTTTCATCTTTTGGCCCAGGCTGGTCTGGAACTCCTGAGCTCAAGCAATTCACCTGACTTGGCCTCCCAAAGTGCTGTGATTACAGGCACAAGCTACTGTATGCACCCTGCAGAGCATTTCAGCAGAGAGACCTCCTTCTTTACTTGAGTCTTCTTTGGACATTTGAAAATGTTCATTTTTGAAATGAATGTCTTTGTATTGAGATGTGTTGGCTTTTTTATTGTAAAAGTAGTTATACTTTATTAAAAATTTGCAAGACACCCAAAAAAAGTAAGGATGGAATTTAGAAAATAACCTATGATTTGATCACCTAGAGATAATTATGGTAAATACTTTGAGATGTTTTCCTCCATTTTTTAAACTTTACAAATATCTACAATTTCTAGCAGATTCGGAACCTTGCTGTCGTAGCTTCGTTTTGTTCATTTAACAGTGTGATGTGCATTTTCCTCTATCATTAAATAATCTTCAAAAAATGTGAAAATAAAAATATAGTTACAGAAATTTTGGGCAAACAAACAAATGAGGTTGAGCCTGCTTTAGTGCAGCATGACTGCTCTACCCAGGATGTCATTTCACCCTTAAGTTAGTCTGGTAAACTCCTGTCTCACCTCTAATACTAAGCTAACCCTTCAGTTCTGAGAGACTAGCTGACAGACTTCCTGAGATCCTCTCTCACCTCACTTGGCCAAGCAGAGCCAGTCATCTATCCTTTGTGCTACATCTGTACCTCGCACATTCCTTAATTAGAGTGTTCCCTTCATGAGTTAGGCACTGTGTTATGAGCTTTCCTAACATCTGCTATCTCATTTCTCTTTCAACCCAATCTTAGTGTTGTGTTGCATTCACTTCCAAATTTTATAGATGAAGATAGTGAAAATCAGTATGTCCAACCTGACAAAGTCCCACACCTCTTAACTGGCAGAGCCGTTATCCAAACTCCTGTCTAACTGTTGCTAAGGCTCTATCATTCATAGCTGCTATACAATCATGTGCATATGAAACTGCATTACTTACCTAAAAATTTAGAATTTCTGTTTATTAAAGGATATCATATACTCTGGTTATCTGCTGCTGCATTACAAAAGTACCCTGAAATGTAGTGACTTAAAAAGACATTTTATTGTAGTTCGTGATTTTGTGGGTCAGGCATGCAAGAAGGGCTCAGCTGGATAATTCTTCAATTTCACATTCATTGGATGAATTGATTTGGTCATACTCAGCATATAGGCTGGCCAAGAGAACTTCTCTAAATTGTCTGGTGCCTGAATAGAGATTGCTGGTAGACTGGGCTCAGGTGGTACTGTTAACCAGAGCACTTGCATGTGACCTCTCCAGCACTGTTGTTTCAGAGTAGTCAGACATAAAGGCCCAGGGCTCCCAGAGAGATTGCTCCCAGAGACAGAAAGTAGAAGCTGCCAGTTGAGTGTATCTTTCACCAAGAAACTTGCACAATGTCACTTCTACGCTATTCTATTAGTAAAAAGAGTCCCAGATCCAAGGAGAGGGGATATACACTATACTTATTATGAGGATTGTCAAAGAATGGGCAACCATCTTTAATCTGCCACATCACAGAAGCAGTTAATTTGGAGAAAATATTAATCACGTCTAAAACTAACAAGAAACTAATATCTCTAGAAGAGCACTGTCCAAAGCAACTTTGTATGGTAATGGAAATATTCTGCACTATCCAATATGGTAGCCATGTAGTAAACATGTGGCTATTGAGAATTTGAAATGTAGCTAATGTGAGTAAGGCACTGAATTTTAATCTTATTCAACTTTTAGTTAATTTAAATTTAAATAGTCACAAATGGCTGGTTGCTACTACAATGGATAGTATAGCTGTATATATGAATGATATTCCTGCAAATCAACAATAAAAAGACAGGAAAGTTAAATAAAAGTGGCCAAAAAATGTACAGATACTTTACAGAAGTTAGTTCTAACTGATTATCAAATATATGAAAGGATATTCAAGCTCAATAATAATCAAATAAATATAAATCATAATGATGAGATACTGTACAATTACCTGCATAAAAAAAACTAGAATGTTTGACAATACCAAGAGTTACTGGGACTATAGAGAAAGAAGTACCCTCTTGCACTGTGAATGCAGAGAGACATTAAGTTAAGTAAACTTATAGTCTATGATTCAGCATAATGTCTATGGCACCTATAAGGATATTCACTGTAGCATAGAAAAGGAGACAACTTAGGTTTTCATAGCTAGAGGTAGAAAAAAGTAAAATGTGGTTAAGGCATATTATGGAATATTACAGTGCCATTAGAAGCAATGACAACAAAAGGACATATAAGCAAAATAGATGAATCTTTTAACACCATGTTGAGCTTAAAAACTGAGAAACATTATCAATTCCATAGCACAACATTTTTGAAAAGTAAAACTGCATATGCAAATCAACAATGTATTCTACAAAGATGCAAATTTAAGAATATTTAATAAATGCCTTTTCATGGTTGCCTAGGCAAGGGAATAATATGAAAATGAGGACAGTTGGAAGGCAGGAGGGAAGGAGGGAAGGAAGAGGAAGAAAAGAAATTTGTGACGATGAATTATGACAGTTAATAATACACTAAATACTGTGTTTATTGCAGTCTTCTGAATTTGAGGTCCCTCAAATTTATGTTTGTATTCCAGTGCTTACACAATACTGTATGTTCATACTTTACACAGAGTTAGTGCTTGACGAGTGACTTCTGGTGGGTGGGTGGATGGATGGATGGATGGATGGATGGATGGATGGATGGCTGATGAATAGATTAGTGAATGATAAATACTATTTGGAAGCCCAGATGAAGAGAATTAGAAGAAATTAGGTTAAAACTATTGGCAAAAGAAGGTTCATAAACAGCTATTATTACTTTATTGTTTTTCTTTCATTTTACCTTGAGAGATTGTATTCGTTTCCATGGCTGCTGTCACAAATTACCACCAAAAAAAATGCATTGGGTTACAGAAATAAATGTGGAGGACCTCAAGTTCAGGTGACTGCAATAATCATAGTCTTTAGACTACCACTAACTGTCAAAATTCATTGGTACAAATTTATTTCCTTCCCCTTCCCTCCCTACTTTCTTTCCTCCTTCCCCTTCTACCTTTATCCCACCCTCCTTTTCTTCCTCTCTCCCTCCTTCTCTCCCTCCCTTCCTTCCTTCCCTCCTTCCTTTCTTCCTGCACACATTCTACTCTCTCCCCTAATAGGTATAAAGATCCCTTCTATCCCAACATCCAGTACTTTCCAGAAGCGCCGTTCCCATTACTTAGGCAAAATTGGAGGAAGAAAATGGTTCAGGTGAGTTTCAGAGTCTGAGGAGGCATCTGCTTAACAGATGAGGAAATTCTGAGCTAAACGATCAAATACATTAGCCTTATATGGCATAGCAGCAAGGAGAACTCATAGACCTCTGTGGTAGACTGCATAATGGCCCAAAAAATATTACGTCCTAATCCCTGGGGTTCATAAATATTACTATATATGGTAGAGTCTTCCCTTATGTGATTAAATTATCTTGTGGTAAAGAAAATTATCCTCAACTATTCACATGGGACATAATGGCAATCACATGTATCCTTATAAGAATAGGCAGAAAGAGATGTGACACACACCCAGAGAAGAAAGCAGTGTGAAGACTGAGTAGGAAGAGATTTGAAAATGCTGGCCTAGAAGATTGAAGTGATGGGACCATAAGCCAAGGAAGGCCAGCAGCCACAAGAAACTGGAAGAAGCAAGGAACAGATTCTCTCTAAAGCCACTGGAAGGAGCATGGTCTTGCCAACACCTTTATTTCTGTCCAGTGATACTTACTTTAGGCTCTGGCTTCCAGAATTGTAAGAAAACAAATTTACTGTTTCTAAGAAAACAAATTGCGACTGGCAGACATAAGAAATGAATACAATCTCCCAAGATAAAACGAAGGAGACCTTGAGAAATTAATGGATTTTCTGAAGTTCAAATGCACCTACCCCAGACTGGTCTAAGACGTGAGCTTATTAATCTGGGTGGCATTTCCTGGTGAGAAGGAGTAGTAAAGAGATATTACCCAATGATCATATTAGACATTTCAGAGGTACAGTGGTATAGAATCCAGAACATTTTCATATATTTTCACCCTTCTCACTCTAAACAAAGAGAGACTGAGTCCCCTCTCTCACTCATCCAGGATTCTTCTTACTCAGTTCTTAACTCTAGTCTAAAAAATAACTCTTTCCCTAAGCCACTAGCACAATAATTACATTGCTTTCTAATAAGTCTGTATTCCCTGCAAACTCTTTATCCCTTAGAGAAATTCAAAAGTATGACATTAAAGCACAAAACAATTATACTATAGACATACCTCATTTTACTGTGCTTTATTATACTTCACAGATACTGCGTTTTTTTAAAAAAAATTGAAGGTTTATGGCAACCCTGTGTAAAGCACCTCTACTAGAGTTATTTTTGTCAACAGCATGTGTTCACTTTATGTCTCTGTGTCACATTTTGGCAAACTTTATTATTATTATTATATCTGTTATGGTGATCTGTGATCAGTGATCTTTGATGTTACCACGAACTGTGCCCATTCAAGAAAATAAACATAATCAATCACTAAGTGTGTGTGTATTCTGACTGTTCGACCAACCAGCCATTCCCTCATCTCACTCCCTCTCCCCTGAGACACAGCAATATTGAAAATAGGCCAATTAATAACCCTACAATGTCTTCTAAGTATTCAAGTGAAAGAAAGAGTTGCAAGTCTCTCACTTAAAATCAGAAGCTAGAAATGATTAAGCTTAGTGAAGAAGGCATGTCAAACCAATATAGGTTGAAAGTTACACTTTTCACACCAAGTAGTTAGCCAAGTTCTGAATGAAAAAGAAAAATTATTGAAAGATATTAAAAGTGCTATGCCAGTGAACACACAAATGATAAGAAAGAGAAACAACTGACGTGGAGAATGTATTAGTGGTCTGGATAGAAGATCAAACCAGCCACAATATTTCCAAAAACTGAAGCTTAATCCAGAGCAAGGCCTTAACTCTCTTCAATTCTATGAAGGCCGTGAGAGGTGAGAAAGCTGCAGAAAAGAGTGTCTGAAACTAGCGGAGGTTGGTTCATGAGGTTTAAGGAAAGAAGCCATCTCCATAACATAAAAGTGCAAGATGAAGCAGTAAGTGCTGATGTAGAAGCTGCAACAAGTTATCCAGAAGATCTAGCTAAACTGATGAAGGTGGCTACACCAAACAACATATTTTCAGTGTAGACAAAACAGCATTCTGTGGGAAGAAGACTCTGTCTAGGATTTTCACGGTTATAAAGAAAAAGTTGACCGGGCATGGTGGCTCACGCCTGTAATCCCAGCACTTTGGGAGGTCGAGGCAGGTGGATCATGAGGTCAGGAGTTCAAGACCAGCCTGGCCAAGATGGTGAAACACCTTCTCTACTAAAAATACAAAAAAAAAAAAAAAAAGAGCCAGGCATGGTGGCAGGCACCTGTAATCACAGCTACTCGGGAAGCTGAGACAGAGAATTGCTTAAACCCAGGAGGCGGAGGTTGCAGTGAGCCAAGATCACACCATTGTACTCCAGCCTGGACGATGGAGTGAGAGAAAAAAAAAAGAAAGAAAAGAAAAGAAAAGAAGTCAATGGCTGGCTCCAAAGTTTCAAAGAACAGGCTAACTCTAGTAGTAGGGGCTAATGTAGCTGGTAACCTAAGTTGAAGTTGGTGCTTTTTTACCATTGCAAAAATCCTAGGGCACTTAAGAATTATGCTAAATCTACCCAGCTCGTGCTCTGTAAATGGAACAAAGCCTGAATGACAGCTGCTCAGTTTATGCCATGGTTTACTGAATATTTCAAGCCTACTGTTGAAATCTACTGCTTAAAATAAAAGATTCCTTTCAAAATATTACTTTTCAGTCACAGGGCACCTTGTCATTCAAGAACTCTGATGGATATGTACAAGGGGATTAATGTTGTTTTCATGCCTGTTAACATGTTTATTCTATACCCCATAGATCAAGAAGACTTTCAAGTCTTATTATTTAAGAAATACATTTTATAAGACTATAGTTGTCACGGATAATCTTTCTTCTGATGGATATAGGCAAAGCAAATGGAAAACCTTCTGGAAAAAATTCAGCGTTCTAGATGCCATTAAGAACCTCCATGAATTATGAGAGAAGGTCAAAATATTATTAACAGGAGTTTGGAAGAAGTTGCTTCCAACCCTCATGGATGACGTTGAGGGTTCAAGACTTCAGCAAAGGAAGCAACTACAGATGTGAGGGAAACAGCAAGAGAACTAGAATTAAAAGTGGATCTTGAAGATGTGGCTGAATTGCTAAAATCTCTTGATAAATCTTGAGCAGAGAAGATTACTTCTTATGAATGAGCAAAAAAAAGTAGTTTCTTGAGGTAAAATCTACTCTTGGTGAAGACACTATGAACATTGTGGAAATGACAGCAAAGAATTTAGAATATGACTTGAATTTAGTTGGTAAACTAGCAATAGGGAGATAATTATTAGCATTTTTTAGCAATTAAGTATTTTTAATTGAGGTATGTACATTGTTGCTTTAGGCGTAATGCTATTGCCCACTTTGTAGACTTCAGTATAGTGTAAACGTAACTTTTTTTTTTTTTTTTGATGTAGTTTTGCTTTTGATGCCCAGGTTGGAGTGAAATGGCGCGACCTCGGCTCACTGCAAACTCCACCTCCCAAGTTCAAGCGATTCTCCTGCCTCAGCATCCCAAGTAGCTGGGATTACAGGCATGTGCCACCACACCCGGCTAATTTTTTTTTTTTTTTATTTTTAGTAGAGGTAGGGTTTCAACATGTTAGTCAGGCTGATTTTGAACTCCTAACCTCCAGTGATCCACCTACCTCAGCCTCCCAAAGTGCTGGGGTTACAGGTGTGAGCCACCGCAACTGGCCAAACATAACTTTTATATGCACTGAAAAACCAAAAGTTGTGTGACTCACATTATTATGGTGGTCTAGAACCAAACCTGCAATATCTCCAAGATATGCCTCCAAGGTATCTCACATACAGTTACAGGAGAGATGCTCTCTTCTAAACTCTGCTTTTCTCTCTAGTCCATCCTTCTCAACCTTGACTGCACATCAGAATCACCCAGAGTATTTTACAGTTTACTGATGTGTGAGTCCCACCCTCAGAGATTCTAATTTAATTGGGATGAGCACAGCCGGAGCACAGGAAGTGTTTTTTTAAATATATATATATAATATGAGCTTTTGGGTATATTATTTTATTGGTACACGTCTTAGAACTCTATGGCCCACCAATTACACTTATATATCCAAAGAAGACCAATGCATATGACCATCAGAAACATGATGTACAATAATATTTACAGCAGTTTCATTAACAATAACTAAAAACTAGAAACAACCTAAATGTCCACCAAAAGGAGAATAGATGAACAAATGGGATAATGTATAGACAGCAGCAACAACAATAAAATCCCTACTGATATGGACACACATGGAAAAATCTCACAACCATTATGTTGAACAAAAGAAGCTTCACATAAAGATATGCATACTTTGTCATTCTATTTATATAAAGTTCAAGAACAGGCAAAACTAATCTTGTAGGTCATCTGACATCCTTCCCAGATCAGATGGTACCTAACCTCTCAAGAGATAGCCATTATTCTTTTTTTTTTTTTTCTGAGACGGTGTCTCACTCTGCCACCCAGGGTAAAGTGATCCTCCCACCCCAGCCTCCGAAGTACCTGGGACTACAGATACGTGCCACCACGCTCAGCTAATTTCTTATTCTTTTGTATTTTTGATAGAGACAAGGTGCTGCCATGTTGCCCAGGCAGGTTTTAAACTCCTGAGCTCAAGTGATCTGCCTGCCTTGGCCTCCAAAATTGTTGGGATTACAGGCGTGAGCCACCACACCTGGCCCTGACTTTTATTACAAGCATAGGGAGTTTTTTTTGTTTTGTTTTTTTGTTTTTTTTTTTTAGATGGAGTCTTGCTCTGTAGCCCAGGCTGGAGTGCAGTGGCGTGATCTCGGCTCACTGCAAGCTCCGCCTCCTGGGTTCACGCCATTCTCCTGCCTCAGCCTCCCGAGTAGCTGGGACTACAGGCGCCCGCCACCGCACCCAGGTAATTTTTTGTATTTTTAGTAGAGACGGGGTTTCACTGTGTTAGCCAGGATGGTCTGGATCTGCTGACCTCGTGATCCACCCGCCTCGGCCTCCCAAAGTGCTGGAATTACAGGCGTCAGCCACCACGCCTGGCCTAAGCACAGGGAGTTATAAACATTCCCTAGGTGATTCTCACTTGGAGCCAAAATTGAGGATCACTATTCTAGTTTCTTTTTTCCTTCTAAACTGGTCTTGAAGAGATTTGCTCTCAATTCAGTACACTTAAAAGTGGAAACAATTCACCACGTTTTTTTTTTTCCAAAAATGTTCATGATTTCAACCTAACTTTCATTTGCGAGTTGAACAGCTTTGAAGCCCATTAAAAGATGCACAAACTCTCAGTAGATACAGAAAGGGGTCATCTTGGAGCCTTCCGGTCATGCCATAACTGAGAGTAAGCCCAGCTTCACAGATAGCTGCTTTACCTGAACACACGTCAATGATGCTGAAAACCCAAAACCACACTGTCTGATCCAGCTAAGGTTATTTACTCAATAGGAAACTCACCTCCCTTTCCCTCCCTAGCCTATTGTGGCCAAAGCCGTGCAGCCTGAAATTTTCAAAAGGAAAACAGCTTGCTACCTGGTTTGCAGCACCTATGACTTAACGACATTTATAAGGGTTGTGGAACTTAACATCTACATTTTCCCTCCTATGTTCTGATTTCCTGTTTCTCCACACTATTTATGTTCACCCATTACCCAATTAGCACCCCAGTAAGCTGAACTCCCATAGTTGTTTTACCCTAGCAATTAACCCTCTCCAGCAACCCCCTCTGAAAAGAGCTCCTGATTAAAATAAACTGCTCAATTATTCTCCTAACAACAGGAAGCGTGCCACAGTAGACCAGAAGGAGAACAATTTATTTTTTCTTAGATCTCTAAATGTGTCCAGTATTGGCTTAGAAGAAAGATTTCCCTGGAATAATCTAGAGGACTTCGTTGGGGTTTATGGTAAGGGCACAAATTTACAAAATGTCAGCACCTATATACCAGTTTCCAAATGGTCAGCATCTCTAGTTTGAAGAAAATGCTAAGATGAAAAAGGAAATTCACTGGTTCTCCTTTTTTATTTGATAAACTGCTGACATAAATTTCTCATTAAGAACCACAGTGACGAATAGAAAAGACGTAAAGAGAAAAGTAAGGACAAAAGTTAAAGAATGGAAAATAAAAGAGATGGGAGGATATTAAATATCGAGTTACCCAACATCTTTAAAGAATAGGATGTTCTGTGTAAGCAGTATTTCTTTACGAATGAAAATAATGTGCATACTATGTATAGCTTTCCTATTATTAGAAATTTAAGATATTTAACAAAGACACTCCAATTAATATAACTTTGTCAGAAATTTTTGAAAGAACTTCGGAATCTCAAGTGCCTGAGATATATTAATGACTATCAACAACAATTTTGCAAAGTAATAAAGGGAGGAATAACATTTAGTTGATATTATTAGTAAAATGTAAAACTTGTAGTGGGTCAGAGATGTGAAGACAACATAATTTTCTGGAAGAATACACACCTTTATGTAAAATATCGAAGTGGGTCATAACCATATTTGCACATGATATGGAACTGCATATAATTGCCTACGTATTTTATATGTAGATTTTAAGGCAGAAGATCACTTTTTAATCTAGATTGCAATTTATTGCGGAGTTTTTTGTTTTATTTTTTTCTACCCACACATTATTCCTAAGGCAAGAATCTTCCAACCAAAAGAGAAGATGGCACATTCAACCACAAAAACCTGTGGGTGTAATTAGACTAAAGAACAATCAAGAAGGTAACTTTAATTTTATCTGAAAAGAAAATACATTAAAAGCTACAATTTTTGGTACAGGATTGCCTGCTAGGCAACTGAGGCACAAGGTGCTACAAAGAATCTCGTTCGAAAATGTAGTCAAACAGTCCTCGGCTTGCACTGATTTCCTAAGATCTTTCCACTGCAGAAAACTGCAGAATCCAGGCATCTTGGAAGACTGCTAGAATCTCACTTTTCTCTGCCATGAATGGAGTCACCATTTTTCAGAAGCCTTCATTAACTGAAATTCTAATCCTGCTTAAACTTGAATAAGGAAAACAAACAAACAAACAAATGAAAGACCTTCCTGCATACCGAATGTGTAAATCCTGGAAAACTGTTTACAGACAAGGAGTAGTCAGCCAGCTCCTAGCTGTGACTTTTCTGTTCCGAGGGAAAGCAGCTTGTGAGCTGCAGTGTCCAGGAGCAGAGAAAAGCACAGTCACTGATCCCTATGAAATTTTAACAATTCATTAACAGGAAAGGGCTGCATAAAGGGATGCAGGATCAGAGGCAGCTCAACAGCATCAAATTCCGAGAGAATGAAGACCGAGAAAGGGGAGATGTGGAAATTCAGACTGAGGAGAAAAGGGAAAAGAAAGAGGAGGGAGATTTGACAAAAATAGGAACAAAGACAGGAGAGACAGGAAGGCAAAAGAATAGGAGAGATTAGAGAACAAGGGAGAGGAAAGGGAGAAAGGATTTGAATAAAATTCAAGTCTCTAATCTGGTTTTACTTTTAATCTTCCCTCTGAGGGAGGGCATGAATGTAAAATGCTTATTGTTCCACTTTATTTTTTTTTCCTGAGTTCCCCTAACTGACCAAACCATGTGTTAAAAACAGTTTCCCTCCTGGAAGGGATTATGCCCTTTGACTTTCAAAAATCATCCCTCCCCTTCCCAGCCTCAATAAGGCTGGGTGGTGGTGTGTGCCCTGGTGTGGAGCCACTGGGGGTCTGCAGAAGGATGCAATCTCAGAGAAGTCAGCCAGGCTGGTGGAGGGAAAGCATTGTTTCTTAAACACCCTTATCTCGGACAGTGTAGGCATATTTGTTTGTAAATATACATGTTATGTATGTGCTCCTGTAAATAAATAACTTTAAATATAATTTCCAAATGAACAACATGAGAAAAATTGTTGATTTTTGAGTGTGTCAAATAATGACTGCAAACAAGGTGTTTTGCAGCCGCCAGCAGTGGGTCGATCCCTGAAGCCACCCTGCCATCTAGTGGGGCACTGCCCAAATGAACACCTCTTCCAGCCACAGTCGGCCTCATTTACCCTCACAGCTGGAGACAGGGAAGTGGATTCTCCTAAATGTGTTAACTTAGCAGTGCTATATACTAGAAACAAATTAATATATAATTCTTCTGTGTCTTAAGGTCATTACTGTCAAAGCATAAATTAATAGAGCTATTCCAGTTAATTCATTTTGGCGTTTGCTTCTGCATGTCTGAGCGCATATGTGAAAATAGGCCTACCCTCCATGCCAAGGGGGAAGAAGGAGGGAGGCCTAAAAGTAGCTTAGCCAAACAAGCAGACTCTCTGACCTAAAAGCAAGTCAAGGGCAAAGGCTTTCAAATGCTGCTGCTTTGCCCTTCTCACTTCTTGGAGCCCAGACTAACAAATCCTCAGAACAGCAAAGCTCAAAGAGGAGGGGATAGTGGATGGACTCTTGGGAGTCTAGGAGGAGGTCAGGGGGCACTGTTATCAGAAGGCAGTGTTTGGAAAAACACCTGGTTCCACTTTCTAGGGCAAAAGGGATCCTGTTACAGGAAAATAAGGGCTCCTCTTTCTGACCAGGAGGTGGCATGTCCATGCTCACCTGACCAGCCTGGTTGCAGAAGACATTGTAAGAATGGTCCCCTGCCTTTATTCCAAAGGTGGCTGCATCTTTATCGCCACTCCCTAAATCAGTGGGTTTCCAGATCATATACAGAAGTACACAGCAATGCTCTCCCACTATGAGAAGAAACAAAACAACCCACAGCAATAGAAAGGGAAGACCAAGGCGTGTGGGGGAAGATGAAATTTTCCGCCACCTGATTTCAATTCTTTTCAGAATCCATAGGGGTAGAAGTGCTTGAAGAACAGGCTACACCCATTGCTGTTTGCCTCCTTTTGGTCTATTCCGAGATTCAGGTAAGAATCTGAAATTCCACCTTTTTCTGAAGTAAATCTCAAACAACCAGGGCTAGATGTAGATTCAAAGATCAGATCATCCTAGATTTTAATTTTCATCAGGAGTTACTGTCATGCGTATAAATTCTGTATTCTCAAACAAAAATATCTAAAAATGCCTTCAGGCTTCTGCTGCTAATAAAACAATGTTCTCTTGATGTGTGTGTGTGTGTGTGTGTGTGTGTGTGTGTGCACACGAGCTTGTGTGTGTCCTGAGAGAGCTGGGGGAAAAGGGGGCGTCTTTGCATGTCTGTCCTGATAAGAATTGCTTGATAACCACCCTAGAGAAGCATTTCTGGGGTCAGAACCATATCTTCTCCCAGCATCTCTGCAAAAATGTATTAACCAAAGCAATATACTATACTATTGATAATGCAAATGCTGTGAGAGAAAATTCTCCACCATCACTGCAGTGCCTCCTAATCTAGTTACAAAAAAGAGATTGACTCACTTAAAACAAAAATAGGCAATGATGCAAAACATATCAAAACAAAATTTCTGAACCTTAACTATGCCTCTGAATCACCTGCAAGACTTCATACAAGTGCAGATCAGGCCACCGAAAATCCCAATCTCTGGGTGCTGCTTCTCTATTTTTGCAAATTCCACAGCTAATTCTGATGTGGAGTGAAGTTGAAAGCCAATGACTCAAAATTTAAAAATAAAAATAAAAAATAAAAAGATTCTTGCATGGGTGATTCTTTTGAGCAGCCAGAAATGAGAACAAGCATATAAAATGCAATTGCAGATGGCGCGGCAGGACCTTAGCCACTGTGGGTGGTTAAGGGGAGAAACCAATGAGCGAGGGGGTTAGCACAGACACAGAAAAGTGTCCTGGAGAGGGCAGACCTTCAAGAATGGGTGGGACATACACAGAGCAAGAACATAGGAGAAGGTATTCTAGGTGAGGATATCAGCGCTTCTGCTGGAAAATATGCTGCAAATTCTAAGGTTCACAGAGACCTGCCTGGTAAAACTGAATGAGTGAATGAGTGTCTTGGAGAACAGTGAGTGCAGCTCACATCTGAGCCAGAAAATAGCCAAAGATATAGCTATTGAAATAAAAAGAAGTAAGTACCAAACAGTCTCAAACATGGTCCATGTTCTGTCTCAACAAATGTCCACATTTCTCTTTTGTCCAAGGCCTCCCTGATTGCCCCACTTCTGCATATGTTGAATCTCGAAGAAGTACATGGTTGGTTTTTCCCATTGTGCTGCTACCTGAGAGTTAAAGATTTCCACTTATGAGTAAGATAATGCACTCAGCTGCATTAAGCAGACAATTAATTTATCCCCTTGGCTGCCCACTACCCATCCTTAATGCACTTTAAAAAGGAAATAATGCTTACCTTGCTTTAACTTGCACAGTGTCTGGAAGGAAAAAGGCATGCAGGAGATAAGACTAAAATCACTGCAGTAAGAATCACCCTGATCATCATTGGATCATCATGTCAAATAGAACTTCATAATATTGTTACAGAGACATCAGAGCAGATGGGTAAGAAAGAGTGTCATGTGAGAAAGTGGAGTGTTATTACTTCATTTCATCTTCCTGTATTGCAATTATAAAATGTGCTGAAATTCAGCAGGGTGACCAGTATATCAACCTCTGACAAACGCCAGGCTTTCAAATGTCTGAGGTAATCAAAGATACCCCAATAAACGGTCCAAGATAAACACGGCTAGGCCCTGATTCTTGAAAATGTGATCTGTTCAAGTGGGATTGCAAAGAGTCCACATCTTAATTGAAAGAACATAGTAATCTACTTGGCTAGGGAGTTAGAATGCTCCAGAAGAAATGCTATCTATCCTGGTTGGTATAATACTTTGTTATATGAGGACATAGGCTAGAAGGTGATGGTCTCACAAGATTCCTATTAGCTCTCCAATACATAAGCCTGAATCATTTAATTTTATTTTACTCAGACAAACTTTCAATGGACTCCTATAGTCTGCATGGTATAAACTTCTTAACAGGAGATTCAAAGCCCTTGATCATCTAGCTCAAATCTAGTCAGGCAAACTTTTTTCACACTGTCCTCCCACATAAATTCTGTTCCATTCACGTTGAGCTGCATAATACCCTCTGAATACACATTATTGAAACTTGCCCCCATCCATTGCACGAGATTGGCCATCCACTACAACATTTTACCATAAAAAATTGTAACAACAAAAAATAACAGCATTTTATTCATCAAACAAAATCTTCCCCAACATCCAAGTCGGTCCCTTACTCTCCCATGGAGTCTTCCTTGAAAGTCTCATTATGAAATATCTTCTTCTGAGGATTGGTAGTGCTTGATATCTCCACTGCCATGTCACACACTACATTATATGGCTAATTATCTGTTTCTATGAATAGGCCTTTCTCCCTTTCTAAATGACAATTTCATAAGATCACACCTGTGTTTTAAAACTTTCACCTTTTTACAGAATCTGGTACTGTGCCTGCCCTAGACTTGATGCACAGCAAGGTCAAGAATCAGGTCATGTGTTCACTACTATATTCCTAGACCTTGGCATAGAATCTAGCGAGCTGCGGAAAGGAAAGCAGCACTTTTCCTTTTGGATTTCTCAGATATGAAGAACATCTGCTCCTCTCGACTCTGTACAAGTACAGACCACGTTAGATAAATGTCAGGAGAATGGAAGTATCTACAAGTTATTTTAAATATGTTAAAAAAGAAAATCCCATTCATCCTTTAAAGAGAAAAACAAACACTATAAGCCCTCTTACGGTGAATTTCTATTTGGCTAACAATCTCCAATGAAATATAGAGATAAAAATCAAAAATAATACAGAAACATAAAATTAAAAATAGTTCAAGTTGTGAGATTTATTCAATAATTGCATTTGATTTGGGGGTAGGTTTTTTTATTTTTGTTTTTTTTGTTTGTTTGTTTGTTTGTCTTTTTTTCTTGAGACAGAGTTTCATTCTTGTTGCCCAGGCCAGAGTGCAATGGTGCAATCTCGGCTCACCACAACCTCTGCCTCCCAGGTTCAAGCGATTCTCCTGCCTCAGCCGCCCGAGTAGCTGGGATTACAGGCATGCACCACCATACCCGGCTAATTTTGCATTTTTAGTAGAGACGGGGTTTCTCCATGTTGGTCAGGCTGGTCTTGTGCTCCCGACCTCAGGTGATCTACCCGGCTCAGCCTCCCAAAGTGCTGGGATTACAGGCATGAGCCACCGTGCCCAGCCAGGTGTTTATTTTTTTAAGTGAAATAGTAGTTCATAACCCACTAAAAATTACTCTTTCAACTAGTCACTGTTTATGGCACCTATCCTATACTGGGGACTGATTATAAAATTCATATTCTTTGTAATGTACACTGAGAATAGCCTCAGCGGGAAAAAAAGGGGTGAGGACAAGAATTTTTTTTGTGAAAAAGTTGAAGGAAATACTCTGAAATTGGGCTCAACTTTGTCCCAGTGAACAACCGTGATGGCTTTTAACATATGTCTTACAAAGCGTATTGGCATGGATTTTGTTGCATCTTTGGTAACTATGTAAATGAGAAATTTTATGTAACCCACAATAAAGACAAAGCCATGATATAGTAATGTGCTTTCTTTTCAATCTATCCATACCTCTTTCACTGCCAGAAATGAATTTCTGAAAGAAAGTATACCTGTGATCAGCGGGTCTGCAAATCAAGACCTCGATTACAAAGGGTTGCAATGCATTATAGGAACCAAGATGCTAAAATCTGAAATTGAGGTGTTCTCATCACATTTTGGATCTCCCAAACAAAGAAGAACACCTGACTCTTATGCCTTTTCTCTTCTCCCACTCTCTTCCAACCTCTGCACACTGGATAAAGAATTTGTAATGTTGCCAACCTTGCCACTTAATGATCTGGATTCATCTACATAATGGCCTCCTGATACTGGCCGTTATAAATGAGATTCACATTATTTATAAATTAGCTCTCTTGTTCTGCATATTCCTGAGTTTATCATCATTAAGGAGCAGAAATGTTTCTCAACAAAAGGCCCAGGTACTATGGTGATAGACACAAAAGTAACGCTTAGATACACAGATAGGCATGTTGCTGTTTTGGTCTTTTGTATCCATCTTCACTTGTCCCAGATATGCCATTTTCTGATTCTCAGGGTGTAGAATGTTTTGAAATACATTTGCGTATTCATGGATTGTTGGCTGTATTCACATTTTTATATTCAGCTAATATTTAAATGTATTTAGGAAACAGGCCTCAATTTAGATTTGCAATGTGGTATGAAATATCATAAAGGGAAATCACTTTCAGGCTGTTAGATCTGGTGCAGCTGGGGAGATAGAGAGGTTCAAAACATCTGTCAGCCCACAACATTTTCACAAACCCTTTCCATACTCAACAATACTAAGCAATACGGCTGCTAACCCAGAAAACATAAAGACCTGTAGAAACATTAGAGCGAGGGAAGAAATATGATTTTCAACCATTTTATTTAAATTCTTATCGGTTCACAGACCGAGTTCTTTTGGGCAGACTAATAATGTCAGGTGTGGGCCTGTGTCTGTGCCAATTTTAAGGCTGGTTTAGTCTATGGCTGAAAAAGACAGAGGAGGACTTCCTATAAGGAGGAAATACATGAAGAAAGGTTTCAAGGGAGCAAGCTATTTTGAGATGTCCAGTGCCTTCATCAGCACCTAATACATAAACTCTCAGGTCCTTATTTGCCTCTAGGCAATTAGCCCAGTGGATTCATGTACAGAGCAAACAAGATCTAACCCATATAAAAGTATAGGTCCCAACTTTACACGTATTATATGCTGTGGCCTCAGGCGAAGCTCCTTATCCCAGTTAGTCATCTTGCAAAGTTAGCTGGGCAGGAGTGCAAGCCACTTCTACTGCTGTCAGAATAGTCTATTGATACAGAGATGGCATCTCCTGTCCATAAAAGATTCTAAGTATCTCCCTTTTATAGAGAACAAAGTGTCCTAACACAAACACTACTCATGGGTAGTACTTAGTAAAGTTTTGATAATGATGTTGATAATGATAGAAGTGATGATGGTATTAATGAAAAGAAAGATGAAGATTTTTTTTCAAGGTTCCCACCAGCAAAAGACAAGCAATTTATTTGTGGTCCTGCCCCAAAACAAAATAAAACAAACAAAACACAAAAAACAAAAACAGAAAGCTTCTTTTATGTCGCCTGTATTGTCAATGTGTTTGTTTATGTGCATGCACACACATACGTGTGCCTACTGATAAGGAACTAAACAAAATTAACAGCTGACATTGGTCAAAGCATCATCTGTGGCCTGAGATAAATGGCACATTGTGGTAGTGTTCCACTTTCATGATGTAGCTGTGGCTCAAAGTCAGACAATAAAGTCACTGCCTGTCTCTGGCAAAATTTACATTGATTAGAGAAGCAATCACTCAACAAACATCCCTGGCCAACTCACATGATTCTGGAGACACATAATCTATATTCATAAAGCATTTTGGGATAATTCAATATCAGGTTCTAGGACAGTACAAGATACAATTAATCATTGAGAAAAACAAAGAATCTCCATTCAGCTAGATGTACGGCACAGGTGAGGAGAGAGGGGGACTTAGGAAGATTTTAAATCCACTTCACAAATCCACTCAGGGTAGTGGGTTTGAAGCACTCTAATTTACTATATAATACCTCTTTTAGAAGCAACAACTTAGAGTCAGCTAATAGATTACACACTGAGAACAAAGAAACAATCTGGTAACAAGCCATTTCAACATAGAAGACTCAAGATTTCACTCAATAGAAACCAAAATAAGGATTAACAGTGCCACTATTTATATTAATTATAAAATAACTCAATAGTTCATTATCTTTCTTTGAATATGGCATTTGTTTCCTTAACCCGAATGTAGGATCTTTAAATCAGGGATTATGTGATATATTTCTTTTGTACCAAACCAGTATTTAGCACAGTGCATTGCAATGAGTAGATACTCAATAAATTTCTGTTCATTGATAGCTTCACTAGTATTCTCGACACAGGGCTCTGATTATTATAACATTACCATACACACACACACACACACACAAATTGTCACTGACTCCCTATTAGCTGTAAAATACAGTCTAAGACTTTGAGCTTATTCCACACCTTGTAACTGAGCCCAAACTGACCTTTCCAACTTTAATTTCCCCCTATGCCCCCATACAGCTCACGGTTTTCTATTTATGTGCCACACTTCCTTGCATTGCTTGGTTCAGTTTGCTTTCTTTATATGAAATATTCCTTTTCTCATCATTTCATATTTTCCCTGGCCAAATGTTAGTTCCTTCGTGCGCCCTTGCCTGTTTCTCCCTGAGACCTCCAAATTGAAGCAATCGCCACCTTCCTTGAACCTCCGTAGAATATTAGACATGTCTCTCATATGGATTTGCACATTCCATAGAGTCATGCTTGTGCTTGTCATATTTACTCTGCCATTCCGTAAATTCTCTAAGAATAAGATCTCCAAAAGTTTGATTCATCTTTGAAAATCCCTAGGCTTTTAGCATCTTTGAAACCCCAAAGGCCCTTAACACAGAGAGGTTCCCAGTAGATATTTGCTGAATTAATTTGCTGTTGATTAATTTATTTATAGAAGAAGGAAAAATCTGGGTAGAAATTCTGATGAAGTAAATAAAAATGATCTCTTCCCTTTGATACAAATTATTACAATCACATTCTGAGTTGTTATGAATGGTAATTTAGCTCAGGAGGCATTTACTCAATACTGTGTTTAGTAACTTTAACGACTCATCCTAGCCACAGCAGACATATTTATATCCTAATGCACACTCCTCTCATTTTTTACACGCCCTGCCTCACCTGGTATTTCATAGTTTTTCCTTCTCCATGCCATTCACCCAACTTCCTTCCTGTCTGGCCTCACACATACTCTAACCTTTTGCTTTTTGGTTGACCATGTAATTAAGTAGCTTATAACCTGGTTAGCTTTTTGGCAACAATTTTACCCAACCCAGTGGCTGACTGACTTCTAAAGAAAATTTTTTAAATCATAAGTTCACTCCCAAGATGCATAAGTTATCAATCTTCTGCTTCCTGGCAGAGAAAGGGAAACAAAGGCAAAAAATACAAAAAGCACTTCCAACACAGGTAGTCATTTTTACATCCAGTGAGGTGAAATCTATCCCTTCAAAACAACACACTTATTCTGCTTAGAAGATGCCTTATAGTTTCCCAAATTTCTAGACTTTTGGAGGATATATGACTACTTTTTTTTCCAGGAAGACTTTCCAGAAAGTGGCGGACTGACATCTCCATGAGGATGACTATATATTATTTCCCACAACCTGCGTGTCTAGTGCAATTCCTATAATACAATGGGTCCTCTGTAAATATCTGATAAAAGGGTTTACATATAAATGAATGCACAACGTTCCTCTGCAGTCCCTCACATAAATGATGCTGGTCCAAATGGTCCTAACATTTCCTTCTCCTGATGAGCTCTCTAAGAGGTCTATGAGAGCTCTATGATCTGTTTGTGACTCACTTCTCACAGACAGAGGTAGCTCTACATGAAACGGGACAATGTTGAACATAGAAGAGAGGACACAAGAGGATAAGGCTTAGAAAAGAGACAAGGAACAAAAAAAATTAAAAAGCTATAAAAATGCCTCTATTTGCACAGCAATTTGCTACATTTTGCAATGATCTTTCGTATGCATTTTCTCGATTGAGCTTCTTGATGCCTCAGCAAGGAGCTAGAGTAGGCATCATCCCCACCTCACCACTGTAGCTCCATGCACACAGTACATGTTATATTACAGATGAGAAACCTAATGTTTACAGAGAGGATCCAGCTAGTGGGTCACAGATCTCCTAATTCCAGCATCCAAATCCATATTTGAAGTAAGCTTATTTTTCAGCTGTAAATCTGACTACAATTCATTGTGCTAAACAGACATACCATGTGGAATGTTCTCAGCTCATCTCTTCCCAGTTCCTCTTTTTTCCTCTAAGTCTAGATAGATGAGGGTTTCAAAACAAACACCACACATCCTTCCCTGAAATACTCCTATTTCTCCTTACATCCAAGAATCTTTTCAGTTGTCTTGCCTGTCAATTCTGAGGCAGTGATCCCCCAAGTCTACCCCATGTACTCCCAGTCACTCGGCTCATTTGTTGGGAATGAATAATTGAGTCCAATTACTACACCCCTGGCTAAGCAAGTTCTGAGCAATCCTAGTGAAACACTTGTAGCCTAGCAGTCAAGCGCTGTCTTTAGCAGTGTGGTCAAAACGGTTTGGCTAAATCAGGTAGAGAAAATGCCTGCTTTATCTAAAAGAAATTTCTGAGGAAGTCTCTTCAAACAGTTTTGAAAGAAGAACATAGGTTCTTGGCCTTTCATCCTTTTTATAATTACTCTATGATGCCTAGTGGGCAGTAGCAGGTGGAAGAAACACTTGAGGGTGATCTCAGAGTCTGGGATCTTGGTTCCTGGTCTTGAGCCTCACTCTTACTAATTAGAAGACCCAGGTTGTTCAAAATGGGCCTGGATAGGGAAGCCCATATGACCCTTTTGCCAAGACAAAGACCCTCCGCTTCCAGGGCTGTAGCCCACCTTAGGGAGCCAGAGTGGCTGGCATTCAGTCCCTGCTTAGCCGCTGCCAGGCACCTTTGCTCAGGATACACACACCCCCACAATAGGAGGTAGCCTTGCCTGGTTGTCCTTCACCAAGCTCCCCTTTTTCTTTAATTTAATTTAATTTTTGAGACAGTCTCGTTCTGTTGCCCAGGCTGGAGTACAGTGGCACAATCTTGGCTCACTGTGACGTCTGCCTCCCAGGTTCAAGCAATTCTCCTGCCTCAGCCTCCCAAGTAGCTGGGACTGCAGGCATGCACCACCACACCCAACTAATTTTTGTATTTTTAATAGCAATGGGGTTTCACTATGTTGGCCAGGCTGGTCTTGAACTCCCGACCACGTGATCCACCTGCCTTGGCCTCCCAAAGTGCCTGGCCCAAGCTATCCTTTTACAACTTCAAGTACACCCAGGTGGCTCTAGGAGCCTCTGGTATTATAATGATATTTGAGAAAATTCTTCCTGGTGTCTCCTTTCCACTCCTCCTCCCCTCTTTGCTGGGCAGCATGTTGCAGACCCCTCAGCTTTGCCCCGACTCATCTGGCCCCATTTAAACTTGGCATCAAAAAGATGCTATTCCAGACTGCCAATTTTTACCCCCAATTTTCAGGCTCTGGATATCACTGCTAATTTTTATTCCCAGTTTCCAGGCTCTTCAGTACATAGCACTTCTCTCCTTTCAAACAGCTGAGAATCGCTTCATCCAATGCTTAGGCCAATGACCAAAACTAAAAAAAATGGGAATGTGCTGTGAAGAGGAGTTATCATGAAGACAAATATCAAATTGTAGCTATGAAATTATTTTGGCAAATACATAAAGGTATGCTATAGCAAAAGCAATGCATGGAATTCCAGGCAGATCAGATCTCTAGAAAGGACCCTAGGTGAACAAGTGCCCAAATGCACTTACATACTTCTACACCACAGCCTTAGAGAGGCAAGGAGCACCCAGATAGCTGCTGGCCTCCCCACATCCATTTCCTCACCCACGTAGTAAAACAAGGCAAAGTTTATATTCTTTCCATTCATGTCTGTAAAATTCCCAAGGAAAGTACTTGGCAAAGGAAGAAAGACAGCTAAAATCAAACCTCAATTTTTTTTTCTCCTTCCTCTCAGATCCCCTGATTTATTCACTCCAGAAGACAAGTGGCATTTGGAATTTAAACCTTCAAGCCTAGAGGAATAACGGCTAGGAAGATGAGAAGATAAGCCAACAAAAATAGAGTAAGTTAGAAAAGGCAAAGGAGGGGGAAGTCAGGGTAGAGAAAAAAAGAAACCAATGAATGAAATGAGAGAGGAGGGGTGGAGCTATGGAAAGAAAGAGGAAGAGAGTTGGAGGGAAAGATGTGGGAGAGAGATCAAATGCAGGAGAGAGGGAAAGGATAAAGGAATGAAAGCAGAAGAAGTGGAGGAGGAGGAGAAAGCTAAAGGAAACAAGGAGAAGGAGGGGGAAAAGCAGGGGAAATATGTTGGGTGAATGATGCTTAATTTGATACAAAGGTAAGTTGTCATTGAAAGCACCAGATGTTTTCATTTGCCACAGCTAAGATTTAAAAGACAGAAATTCAATTTAGTTGTTCTTTTCTCTAATAAAAACATATGTTTTATCCCAATGGGAAGACCTGTTTCTTTCTGCCAATAAGTGTCAGCACCTAATCTGAAGCCTTCAATAAAATAATGCCATTAAATAATTTAACATGGAAAAAAGCCACCGATGTCTGTGAAATAATGTATAGATTTCAGATGGATCAAACTTTAAAACGGAAAAACAAAGTGTAAGAAATGAGCTTTGGGAAACAAAGGGGCATCTGCCACCAAACAAAAAGGAAATGCATCAGGCCTAGAGCATTGGAAGTAGCCACAGCAAGCATCTACACTAGCATGGCGTTGTGTTAAAGCACACAACCGCCTTCTCTCAATGCTCTGAGAAAAATATGCAGAACAGAGAGCATGCAGAATGAAACCTGGGGACCAAGCCAAATTGATTACTCTTCCCCCAGAATACAAACCTGTGCATTCAGTGAGATCTCTCAGAAATGTCCATAGAGGGTGGTCACCACATGGGGGTGTCCTCCAGGATTTCCAGAATAAAAGAGAAAGAACCTGCACTAGATCCTAGCAGACTGAAGGTCTAATTCAAGTTTGCCACTAACTGAAACATAGTCTTTTTAAGGTTTTTATTCCCAAAGGGTCTTCATTTTTTTCCCATTGGTAAATTTTGATGATGGTACTTTAAAAACCATAAAAGTGTCATGGAAACACACAGTGAAGTTACTCTCTGCACAAAACTTCCCTCTGATTACTCATTTACTTATCCTTTCACTCACTGGTGTCTCATCAACAGCAATGCAATTATCTCTACTAATTCTGAAGAGACCTATTTCCTTCAACACCCCCATAAAATGGTCTATAGACCAAAAGGTTTGAGGGCCACTCACTCTGGAGTTCTCTCTTTCCTTCCCTCCATTAGTACCCCTATTAATCATCCAGGCCAGTGGTTTTCTACTCAAGCTGAGCATTAAAATCACGCAGGGAGCTAAAAAAAAAATATATAAGCAAAACAACGACCACAACAACAACAAAAAGGAAAACATTGATGCCTCAGTCGCACTCCACACCAATTAAACCAGAATCTCTGTGGATTGGCACAGGCTTTCATAGTTTTTCAGGCTTCCAAGGTCATTCAAATGCATAATCAGTGTTGAGCACCACTGCTTCAGCTATACCATGGCAGTTCACTGATAGAAACACATTTGGCCAGTCCTTTCAAAACAAGAGGCAAATCAAAGGTGGACATGGAGAATCTTGTCATGAATAAAAAACTGTACCTTTAGAACAAAGCAGCTAGGAACAGAGGATAGGGAGAATAGTTAAAGTTATTAAAACTCTAGTCGTTATCATCTGCCTAATGATTGAGGAAAGACTCATCTAGCATAGCTTCAATTTTTGCAATCTTTGGAGTTGGCCCTTTATAGTCATTACCCAAATTTGAGTTAGTGTATGAATGATACCTGAATTCATGGTTATAGTTTTCCCAAACAGGATCTGGGAAGTAAACAAATACAAACTTCCTTAAATGGCACAGGAAAATCAGCATAGTCTTCTGAAAACAAAGCAAAACAAAACAGGCTTTGGAATGGACAAAAGTAGGTTTGAATTCATTCTGCCACCTTCCAGCTAAGTGGCCTTGTACAAGTCATTTTACTTTTATCTGAGCCTTAGCTTCCTTATTTGTAAAAAAGGGGATAACAATAACTACTTTGAAGTATTGTAAAAATGAGAGATAGATATAGAGACCCCATATGTCAACAGCACAATTCAATATTGACAATTAGAAAGATGATGACAATCACCATCATGACTGAAAACAGAAAATTGCTGGGAAGACAGGGTATAGGAAAACTGGTCAGCTACTTGGAAGAAATCTTATATTTGGCATTACAGTGCTTCACCAAAAAATAGATACACAAGGGAAAATGTGAATATTTATAAAGTTATTTGAAATTATAAACCTTAGATGAAAGGTTTATAATTTCAATTGGTGGGAAGCCAAATGCCACCTTTTCCAGCTTTCTCTTTGACTAAGGAGGAAGCAAGACTTCTTGGCCCAATCTTGGCATTCTCCTTTCTCTTTTCTTTCTGACTTGATTGCAGATATAATGGCTAATGCCAGCTTGAAACAATAATGGAAAAGCTAAGAGAATCACGAGAATTCAATCCTGACATCACTAAACCACTGACCCTGTACCTGCTTAACTCTAGATATTTTGTTGTGTGAGAAAAATTCAACTATATTTGCATAATAAGCATCCATAATCAAGTTTTGTATTACTTGCAGCTGAATACAGTCCTTGCTGATAGAGTATAATTGACTAAATCTAAAAAATTCACTACTTAGAGTCTGAGTAGCTGTCACCCACAGATCTCAAAATCAATAGAGTTGAACACATAATGTTAATCTATACTCAAAGAAAGGACCTTTTCTACAATTAAAGCAGAAATGAATTGGAAACTGTTTGTGAAATGCAAAGCAAACTATACTAAGAGAGAAAATGTATGCTCTCCAGCTTTGAATACTCCAGCTTAGTACAGCAAAGCAAACTGTACTAAGAAAGAAGAGGCATGCTCTCCAGCTTTGGATCCAGCATCAAATCACAGGCTGCTTTTAGCCTGTGTGCTCAGGACTCCAATCTTTCATCCTGATAATGTAAAGCCTTTCCTTATCTGAAACTTTTTACTCAATTTTGATATAATTAAGGTTTCCCAACCGTCATCTGTGCATACCATGGCTTTTCATGCCTTTGAGCTTATTCCTACCTTTCTCATCTGGAGGAATGTCCCACCTCATGTCTCTGCATCTGTTTCAGCGGTCCGTATTCTTCTAATGTTATGCCTCCTCCCTGAAGATAACCCTGATTTCTCAAATGCATAATGCTCTCTTCTTTTAGTTTTTAATTAAAAACACGTTTATGAGTGTGCATGCATGCATATTAACACACACATGCATACACAAAGTCTTCTACCTTTGTCATACATCTAAACTTGCTTTCCCCAGGTTGTGATTTTGCAAAAAGGCAAGGCCCATCATATACTCAGCATCTCCAATCTTACCACCCAGACTTATTGTTGGATCTGCACTAAAGTTAATGAAAAACTTTGAGAACTCTCAGGCAAGTGATCAGAATTTTTATGGAATCTTCAGAAGATACCACCCCTGCCTTTATCTAATACCTCTCTTCAGAATATCAGAAATTCAGGGCAGTCCCTAAGGAGGCATTTTAAATTGGTATAATTGGCCTGGCAACTCTCACTCGTGCATAGCCCTAAAGAAGCCAGTTAATTGAAGCACCAGAAGAATTGGTGTTATCTGGTCATATGTGGCACATTGGCCAAGCTAACTGTCACTCTGTGACCAAGAGAGTTCCCACCAGCCCAAGGAGCTCCAAAAGTTTCTGCTGCAGAAAGTCTTGCTTCTCATTCTTGTCTGTTCCTCTCCTATGCATACTCTAACCCACTTGTTTTCTTTCTCCTTTCTTTTTCCTCCTTTCTCAGTGCATCTCATCTCTTCTGTCTGCTTTCCCATTTCCCTAACGTTTCTGGTTCTGCATTGCCTTTGCTTTTCTCTATAAACTTTCACTCATTGATCATTGCTTTGAATATAATTGTGTTTTTTTTTCACTCTGTGTGTTCTCATTTGTTCAAAATTCTCAAGTTTGATTTACCAGTCTTTATTTACCTGTTAGATGGCTGAAGGACAAACTAGGTTTTTTTATGATGATGAAAACTAAGGCCCTGGCAGGAGAGGCATTTGCTCAAGGTCACAGTAAGTTCTTGTCAATGAGGACAACCACACCCCGTGAAGTTCATGGCACTGACTGTACTACCTCGGATGTAAAAATCAATTCTCTGACAGACAGCAACCAGACATCACAAACTTCAGAATAGTGATAGAAGACCTGATTAATTCTTTCCACAAAGAAATGACAATAAAAAGAGAAGAGAGTTAAGAAACTTAGAAAGAATGAAGAAATGAAGAACAAATGCCTGTTTTCCAAAAAACAGTGTTAGCAGGATATTAGATTTAGTAGTGAATGTTAACGTCCTTTTCTACACCTGCCCTACCATGACTTTCTGTTAGCTGGGGATTTATTTCAAGGCCTTACCAATCATATGCTAAAGCTGGAACATCACTAAAACATCTTCTGGGAGGACAGGGAGAAATCCAATCTAGGATTGAAAGCTGCAACTGTCATAGATAAAAAATATCCTCTGAAGACTGCTATTGAGTCAGACAGGTGGAAGAATTACTACAAAGTTGTCTGAGCTTCATGTAAGTTACTGGTTAATACTCAGCCCAATGCCAGGGGTATCCATTTCTAGGGACCCTCAAGAAGAATG
The DNA here is from genome assembly GCF_029281585.2 of Gorilla gorilla gorilla. Taxonomy (NCBI): domain Eukaryota; kingdom Metazoa; phylum Chordata; class Mammalia; order Primates; family Hominidae; genus Gorilla; species Gorilla gorilla. Next base: position 70,985,897 of record NC_073241.2, read on the forward strand.
TAATTTGGGGCTGTTCGTATAATCACTCTCCAGTGATTCCACACTGCTCTCAGTAGGGACCCCAGAAGGAATTGGCTGAAAAGACCAGAGTTGTAAAGAATTAGACCTTTTTACTCTGAATTGTGCATTAACAAAACTCCCAGCAATGTTGAGAAATGTTCCAGCCAGAGAAGAAATATCTTTTGAATAAAACTATTCTGTATCTTTCCATGTATTGAATGCATGACACCATTGTCATCAATAAGCTGTTACAAGAGCCCATGGTTCGATATGCACGCATTTGTACATTTATGTCCTGTTGACAAAAAACTCCCAGTTTTTAGTCATATAATCTCAATTTTCCTCATTAGAATCCTGTATGCCAACTGACAGCCCCAGTTAGGCCCATATTCCCTAGAATCCTCAGCTTTATAATCTCAGTATCTCACACACACACTCACAAGTACACATACACACAAGCACACTCATATCTCATGCACATATACAGAAATGATTACTAGTTATATATTCTGTATCAAATTATCCAGGTCTAGCTGTTGCCTATGATCATGGATACTTCAATATGTGAATCCTTAATTCATGTAGAACAGCCTTACCTTTATTTAGTAAAAATTATAATTTTATGACTTTAACAAGAGACTAAATGATTCTTTACTTCCTCGGGTAGCTGAATGATGAGTCAGAATGCTCACTCAGGGACATAGCCTCTGGACAAAATTACCTAATATGCAATTATAAAATCTCTCTTTGCAGAATTTTATTGTAAAAGGGCAACTCACTCACTGGGAATGCAGACTCTTCAGAATGCTTTCTCTCATAATCAGGGTCATGGCTTTTTATTGCTCAGGAAAAGCAGAGTGGCTTACCTCTTCAAGTAAAGAGTAGCTTGACCAATTATTAAAAAGAAAGAACTGTTTTGTGTATCTTTGAAAGAGATTTTTTGGTATCTTTAAAACTTGAAAGAATATGTGGTGGGCTGCATTTAAGTCTTTAAACTGACAGCTCCAACTTGAAACTTCAGTATTCTTAATATAATGTCCTATGCCCTCAAGATGTTAAACACAAAAGGACCTTCATGTACTTTCAACTGTGAGGTCTCTCTCAACATACCTATATACCTTCACTTCCTCCCTCTTTTTACTAACCTACAAATGCCACAACCTTTCCTTTTCCCATATAAAAGGATATCAAACAAATTGCACTTCTTGATATATGTTGGTCCCTTCACTCAGGGAAAACGACATGGCTATTTTATTAGACGGGAGGTCTCAAGAGCTCCTGAACCCCACAGACAGTCTCATAAATTACCAAGAGCCACACCACTAGAACAACAATAAACTTGAAATGGGTTAAGTGGTTTTGTTCCTGGCTTGTCCCGCCCCCTCCGCCATCTCTCTGTGGAAAGTCCTGTAACCATATAGCTCTGTGGATGTGTAATCATTGATACGTGGATACCTAATACCCAAATGTAAGAACAACATCACACCTGACCTTGATCTAAAATCAGCAAATTAGTTACATCTTTGGATAATATTCCCTAGAAGAAATTGATAGTAACTATCTATGGATTTACATGTCCCTATAAATACATTTCACTTCTTGAAGTTATTCATGTGTTTTACCTCTACAATGATGGCATTGTGTCTAAAAATATGTAACCTTTTCAATTTTTATGTATAATAGTGTTTTCTTTTATTTGACTTCAATGTATACCTTTAAGAAATGACCTCTGGTATGAGTATTCTGTATTGATCTAGTTGAGATCGATCAAGAAGACAGCTGGAATCAGATCAGCAATGTTGCAGTCCAGTGTGCCTGCTGGGTACAACTGCAACTCCAACTTAAAGAGCAAGAACAGGATTTGAAGAAGAAAAGCTCACCTAGGAATGCTGAGGACTTCCACTTCCTCTCTTTGGCTCACCCCCTGAATACGAAAGATGTGTCTGCATTCAGACCTTAACTACACATGCAGCACAAGACAGCCCTGTGAAATAGGCAGTGATCATAAGACCTCTAAATTGTAATTTTGTCCTCAAATCTGTGGCTCTCTACCACTGCATTCATTTCCAGCCACAACAGTGTAACACACAGAGTTCATTTGGAAAAGGATGGCCATTTGGTTTGCTAGCAAACAAATGAGCCACGCCGTAGGACATGTGCTAACCTTTCAGATGCTTCTTTTCACTCTTCACCTTCCTAAAGCTCAAAACTCACAGCGGAAAGTCACTTTATGCAGGAACATCCTCCTTTTCCTCTATGTCCTGAAAAGGATAATTTGGTAAGATGGCATTTATTGAAAATGAGTGATGGGAATGGAAAAAAATTGAAAATAATAAGTTTTGAAAAGAATTGGGTCTGAAAGTGAGTACCAATTCTACCTTGGTGCTGCTGAGCAAGTACATCAATCTCTCTGAGCTTCTGATTCCTCATCTGAAAAACTGGAGAGACTAATAATACCTACAATGGTGGGCGGTTGTGAGAATGGAATGGATAATGCATGCAAAGTGTTTCCTCACCCTATGCAAGCACAAAGTAGATCCTCACAAGTGTCTTCCCAATTTTGTTTCACCCACTTCTTCCCCTAGCAGAAGTAGTAACTCAGGCTAGGCAAATTACTAACAGGCTGAATTTATATTTCAATCTGTGTATTATGTAGCAGAAGGTGGGTTATTACACCAAACTTTCGTGAAATAGTAAGACTTTTCCTTAGCAGATGAAACAAGGTCTCTGCGGAGCTTTCCCACACAACATTTTTGCAAGTTATTCATCCATCATTTATTGAATAGTTATTATGTCTAAGTACATCATTAAAAATACAAAGATGAATAAGACTCAAGTTCTCACTCATCAAAAGACTTACATACACCCTCTTATTTCAAATTTGCTAAAGAATTTCATGACCTGTTTGTTGCACCAGGGCTAGAAAACAAAAAAACTTGGGAAAAAATGCATATGCCCAGTTTTATTTGAAATCTCAAGCACAGTACACTTTGTGAACTATTTAAACCAAACTTCACCAAAATCAACCTGATCCTCAGTCTTGACTCTTATAGGAGGAGATATTGAATTCGAGCCCATGTCAAACTAATGAATCCATTACTCTGTTCCTAATTTTGGATCTCGTAAGCCTGAGCTTTGGGAAAATTAAATGATTATATCTGTATTCAAGTTTGGAGTTAAGAAAATAGACAAAAGAACAAGGAGAGAGCTTTGAGGCAGCCAGGGAAATAATGAGGAGCAAATGCCAAGTAACAGTCATGAAATTAAAAGAAAATGTTCTTTCATGAATGTGACAATGGGATCATTTGGGTTTGCAATATCTTTTTTTTAAATGCAATAATTTGGTGAAGATGAAGTCACAGGGCTTTGAGGGGAGCATGGTGGCCTGCAGGAAAGCACAGATGGCTGGAACCAAGCTCAGCAAAGGCCCAGCCCCACGCAGCCACTTCTCTGAAAGGCCGCAATCACCTCGCACCAAGGCGAGTCAGACTTGTCAGGGAGACGAGCGGGAAGCAGCTGGAGGAGCTGAGATTAATGAGGAAGCACAAAATGAAAAAGAGCAACAACTGGAAACCCTTGTGGTGACATCAGGAACAGAGCCAGAGAAGACAACCTTGTTATCACATCTGCTCCGTCATTATAATTAAATGGTAATGCGCCTCTCTTGTTGGGTTACCAGGGTGGAATTCCAAGTGAGGGAGCCCCTCACCACTCACCCGGGCCCCCAGCCACTGCCCTTCTTGTTGAAGCTGAGGAATCATTCCAGGGTGCTAATAGGCTGGGTGTCTGGAGCAAGTGTTAATTTTGGATTACATCTGAGTGGAAATAAGATGAAGGTCTGGGGAATGCTTTGCCTTCACTCAGATGTTTCATTTCCATTTACTAGCATTGCAGGATACCCAGGGAAATGTTTTTATTCCAATTTAGAAGATTTCATAAGCCTTCAAATTTTCAGGTATTGATCCAAGCTCTTGAGCTTTGGAAGTGCACAGACATGCTCTGTGGAGGAAGAGGGTAGGTGTCAGAAAGCCCATCTGAGAAGAGCTGCCCACTCTCAGGTGGGCACACCTCCCTTCCCATGCCAAAATTCGCCCTGCATGACCCGGAGGCCCATCAGAGGCACTCAGAACCATTAGCTCTGACTGGCTCTGTGCTGAGTAAATACTCTCATGTCCTAGTAGAAACTAGGGCAGCTGCCTGGGCTTTTTTTTTTTCCTTCCTTCCTTTCTTTCTTTCAAAATCAGCAAAGCATAGTTCTTAACCCCAAATGACTCAAATGTGCCTCTTAATAAGTATACTGGTTTCTGTACTCTGCTAGTAGGGGTTAGCATTAATTTGGCTACACTCTCAGTTCTTTTTCATTTGGTTTTGAATATCTCCAGTTTTTATTTGATTTTGGACAGACTCATTTGCAGGGAGGATGCCAATAATCAGATTTTCACCATTAAAGGTAAGCTATCTGTACCTGCAGGAAAAGGCCACTGTCTATCATCTTTGGAATCTGTGAGCTAAATAGCTGTTGTTTGTGAAGCCTCCCAAAGGAGGTTTTGAAAAACAAAGCACTTCACTCAATGAGAGCAGGGAGGTTATGGAGTGACGCTGTGCTCATGCATTATTCAGCTCAGCCTCCACCAGTGAGTATCTGGTTATCATAATGCCCCAGTACCTGGGCATTACATGCTATATCCTCACGGCAAGAAACAGATATAACTGAGCCTAAAAGGGATTTAATTAAGAAATAATATTTGTGTTTTCCTTTACATTTAGGGTTAATAGTTCAGTGAATTAGAGAATAGAAAATCTATTGAAGAAGTTTCCCTTTTGATGAAAAATTATCCTGACACCTTGGTGAGATTTATTTACTGTCACAAAATAATGACACACCAAGTGACACAACCACGGGGTGCCTTACCTGTTTAGTTTCTAGCTAGCATTTAGACCTGCTGTACTAGAAAAGATGTGTTAAAATTAAGGCCACCTAGACAAGAGTTAGGAACACACTGAGTGCTCAAAAAATACTCATTGTGTTGAAATTTGGGTGGACCCAATGTAGGTTCTTTGATTCCCTCTACACTTCTTCCCCTACTTTTATACCAATGTCCTTTTCAGACATGACTGGGGGTAGCCAGGGACAGTGGGTCATGCCTGTAATCCCAGCATTTTGGGAGGCCAAGGTGGGCAGACCATTTGAGGTAAGGAGTTCGACACCAGCCTGGCCAACATGGTGAAACCTCATCTCTACTAAAAATACAAAAATTAACTGGACATGGTGGTGCATGCCTGTAATCCCAGCTACTCAGGAGGCTGAGGCAGGAGAATTGCTTGAGCCCAGGAGGTGGAGGTTGTAGTGAGCAGAGATTGTGCCACTGCACTCCAGACTGGAAGACAGAGCGAGACTCCATCTCAAAACAAAACAACAACAACGAAAAGAAATGATTCGAGGCAAAATTACTCTTACCATAAGTGAAATAAACAGATCACTGGCAGAAACCATTCTAGATGCTCACCAGTCCCATTTCCTTTTCCTGGACACATTGTTAAACTGTATTTCCCAGTCCCGTCGTGTCTCAGTAAAGCAGAGGTGCGTAAGGAGAACTGATGGGTCACTTCCAGCTGAGGTAGCTGAGAACAGGTGGTCCTTCTCTCCTCCTTCAGTGGAGAGCTGAGAGATCACAGGTTGAAGATGACAATGACAAAAGATGGTAGAGTCCTGAGTTCCTGACTGACCACATAGAGCAGAGCCTTGTACCTCACCTCCCCATGCCAATTAAGAATAAGGAATAAACTTTTCATGTTAAGCTACTGAGAACCACGAGATTTTGCTACAACCGCTAGCATTGATTACCCTGTAATCCATTGAAATGGAATGCTGTTATAACCAAACCAAAAATGTGTGCATTGGCTTAGCAGTCAGGTAGCAGAAGATAGTGAAGCTGCTACCAGAGGCTGGAAAGGTGGCAATTCATGTTATGCAGCATCAACAGATGCAATAACCTGGAAGGAAGATCTTATTATACCTCCTGAGCCTGTGGCTCTAAGGGAAATGGTTGGAAAGAGAGTAGGGTATTGGAATGTGTTTGCAGTTATTGCTAAATTTGGCTAGTATTATAATAAGTGGATGAGTTCAAGAGAAAACTGACCAGCTTATGAAAATAAAGAAAAGGTAATAGAGTCCAGCAATATAGGGTTTTGAAATGTTACAAAAATTAACATCTTCTACGCCCCAAGGGGCAGGATTAAAAAAAAAACAAAAAACTAAGCCTTTGAACAATAGAATCTCACTAAAATTCAGCTTCGTGGGATGAGATTAAAAGTAAAAAAGAAAGGAGTCCTGCAATATGCAACAACATGGATGAACCTGGAGGACATTATGCTCAGAGAAATAAGTCAGTCACAGAACAATAAATACCGCACGATTCCACTTATAGGAAAAGTCTAAAATAGGCCCACTCAAAGAAGCAAAGAATAGATTTGTGGTTATCAAGGGATGGAGTGGGAAGGAGAAAATGAGATTGCTAATCAACGAGTATAAAATTTCAGTTATGCAAGACAAATAAGTTGTAGAGATCTGCAGTACAACACTGAACCTATAGATAACAATATTGTATGCTTAAAAATTTGTTAAGAGAGTAGATCTCATATTACGTGTTGTTACCACAATAAAATTAAAAATAAATAAATAAATAAAACCAAATAACTTCAAGTGGCTGTCATTAAACCAAAAGTGGGAGACATGACTGGAAAGAAATAAAAAATAAATAAATAAAAGCACATTTGGGCTATATCCAGGAAAGAACCTTGGGCACCGCAGTTACCGGCCTGTGGAACAACTGACTTTAGGCAAATAGATCAGAAGCCTACTAGGTTTTCAAGGAAACTGTATTGCTACATAAACTATAAACCAGTCAATCCCATGACTATTAAAAATTTAAAGCAATCCTTATGACCCCAACCTTCTAAATGGGCTCGAAAGTTCCACGGCCCTAAGAAGGACATATTTCCCGATGTCTTATTTCAAATGTGGCAGGGAGAATAATAAACAGGAAGAGGTGCTCTCTCCAGGGGGTGGTGCTAGGAGCCATGAAGATACATGAATAAAGAAAACACTCTCAGAGGGCAGGACTGTAGTGTCTTATCAAGGGACTTCCCCACTGCCAGAGCAGACAGTTCCACATACTAGGCCTAGAGAATTTTAGTTTACTATGGGGCAGTGACATCTGTGTGTTTTCTATTTCATTCTTTCTCCAAAAAGGAGTTTTAATTAACATACTTCTGTTCTTTTTCCATCACTGTGTATTGATCTGATGTAGGTGGCATGCAGATATTGTTTCTTTTCATGCACAACCAAAGAAAAACCCTATCAATACTGAGTGGGCCTAACTAGGCAACCAGTTCTGGTTGCAATAATTGTATGGGGCTTGGAATTGCCTTCCTTAAGAAGAGGTATCATAAAAACAAGGGCACATGACCAACCAGACCCTACAAGTAATTGCACCCTGAAATTGGCAAAAACTCCTAGAGACAGAGGCAGTAGGAGTGGTAGGTAGTGTAGCCTCTTCATTCTAGGACAATGCACAGACATTTAGCAGGACCATAAATCAGACACTGGGAAACACGAGATTCTTTCCAGCATGATCAGGAGACAGCAAACAATTGCAGTATGATATGGCAGATACTTGGCCACAGCCCTTTCCTGCCAGCTTGACATTCATGGTTGAAAAACATTGGCTCCTTTTTTGGGGTGATCGGGGTACTGGGTTTCTAGCCTTGGAGTTTTAACAAGATTAATTCCCCTAAGTCTTCAGAGGTTTTTGAGAGGCCAAGTTTTTTTGTGGGGGAACACAATGTTGTGGGTTGAACTGTATCCCCCAAAAGATATGTTCAAGTCGTTAAGAGGGTAGATCTAGTATCTGTAAATGTAATCTTATTTGGTAATAGTCTTCACAGATGCAATCAAACTATGATAAGGTCATAGTGGATTAGGGTGGGTCCTAATACAATGACTGGTGTTCTTAGAAGAAGAAGAAAATCTGGACACAGAGACAGGGGAGAAGGCCAAATATAGATGAAAGCAGAGTTTACAGTGATACTTTTGTAAGCTAAGTAATGCCAAGGATTGTCAGCGACCATCAGAAGCTATAAGAGGCAAAGGATTCTTTCCTAGGGCTTTCAGAGGAAGCATAGTCCTGCCAGCACCTTGATTTCAGGCTTCTAGCCTCCAAAACTGTGAAAGACTACATTATATCATTGTAAGCCACACAATTTGTGATATTTTGTTATGGTAGTCACAGAAAACTAATACAGTCAGCCAGCAAGTGATTTGTCTTAGACAGATTACTCCTCCCCCTTAAGACAGAATATATTTTAGTGTAGGAGAGGGTGAGACAGCTGGGCAGACAGGTTACCAGAGGTCAGTCTCTGTCGGGGACAATGCTATATTTCTGTTTACTGCTGAGCACACAGCTAGACTACGCTTCCCAATCTCCCCTAACATTATGTGGTCATATAATTAATTCATGGTAAAAGGAAAATGGGAGGAAATAGTGTTACCACCTCCAAGCTTGATAGGCCAAAGGGGCCATAATCTCCCATGCTCTCTTTTGTCCTCAGCCTTGCAGCAGGATGTTAACACCCTATATTACCTAAGGAGCAACACACTGAAAACGGCTTCTATTAACCTGGATCCTTGAATGATTGCAAGCATCAGAGCCCCATTGTGCATCATACTCACCACATTGAACTGAGACATGAATGAGAAATAAACTTCGTAGTTTGGCCTAGTGGTGTGTTGGAGACAATCTTACCAGCTCAGACAAGACAATTGTTAACCTCTCTTCTCAACTCTGCATTCAGTGACATGACATTGTTAACTTAAATCTTAAAATCAGCCATAGGGGAAGTATTTACACCATAAAAATCAGCAAATGTTACAAGTCAAGTGTTTTTTCTCCCATTCATTAGAATAGTTAGTTGTTAAATACCACCACACAACTGGTTAAGCCTTGTGAAAATAAAGGTGTCTGTTACAACAGCTAGCATCAATCACATGAATTAATAAAACTCTAATTATTTTAACTCTGGCAGGACGGCTTTGGCATCATTGTGGCATCCCTCCATTTGGTCTGGTCAACATTCACATGTCCTAAACTTCTCTCATCCAACCAGTCTCTACTGAGTATTTCCTATGAAAAAGAAACTGTCCTAGGTGCTAGGAAATCAGCAGTGAAGGAGCTGGTCGTTATCTGCAAATTATATTATCTTGGACAAGGCAGGAAAGTGGAAACAAGACGCTAAAGAAATATTTATTAAATTTTGATTATGAAGAAGCAAATCAGAGTGATATGAGAAACATACCAGATGAGGACTTTACTTAAGAACCTATCCCATTGAACAACAGCATAGTTGTTCGTGAAATGCTCTTAAAGAAATTCATTGCATTATTGTTTTTAACAGTGAAAGAAATTGCAAACAACTTAAATGGTCATCAGTGGTGAGTAGGTTAGTTAATTTGTGATGCACCCATATTTAGGCTGTTATTTCAACAATTGAATGCCTACTGTGTGCCAATAATTGTGCTAGTCATGTGGAATGCCAGAAACACATGGTCCTTGCACATATAGAACCTAAATTCTACTGAAACAAGGAGAAAACAATTATCAGTTGAATAAATAAATGCCAAATATACTCAATTTTATAAAGAAACTGAGAGAATAATGACAGTGTGGTTTGATATATCTAAATCAAGTGGTAAATATACCTTTCAGAGACAATGGGTAATACATGAGCAGAGAAAGAAACTAGCAATGAATTAAGTATCAGAAGATAACACGTGGAAAGCCAAGAGGAAAGCAAGAACTTCTCAGACTTTAGGAAATTGCAAGACCAGAGTGGCTTGGGCAGAGTGAAAAAATGGGAGTATGATAAAAGCTGAAGTCTGAAAGACAGGCAGGGCTGGGTCATCCATGACTAGGGACCCTTTAATGAGGATTTTGGATTTTACCCTAGGTGCCATGGGGAGCTCCACACAGGTCTTCAGCAAGGAAATGACATAATTAGATTTAAATTTAAATTTAAAAGAAGGATTCTGACCACTGGTGGGGAACACATTGGAGAGGACCACGGTATAAGTGAGAGACTGATTAGGAGGTTACTGTAAAAGCTGAGGTGAAAGGTGCTGGTTACCCAACCTTGGATAAGGCACCAGAAAAGGAGAGAAGGAGACAGGTGTGAGATGCATTTTGAAGTCAGAATCAGTACTCATCCCACTTGATTCTCTTACTTGCTTACAATTCTATATTCACTGCTGGAGGTAACTTTTAGGGATGCAAGAACCATGTTAGTAGGACTCAATAGGCATCCTCGGTTGGTGGCGCGAAAGCTACTCTGATGAGCAATCAAAATTAAACCTACCAAGAGACTGATATTGTTTTATTGCCTGCTATGTTTCAGGGATTTTAAATATGTCAGTTCTAACTAATGAACAGAGCCAAAGATCAGTACTAACATTCCCATATTGAAGATGAGAAAACTGAGACTCAGTAAGCCTAATTTGTTCAGAGTCACACAACTACTAAGTAGTGAAGCTAAGATTCAGCCCAGGGTCACCTAACCCCACGTGTTTTTATATTATAGTATCACCCTCTTTACAAAGAGCTTTCATTTTAATCAAGACTAGAAGGGCACAAATCAACCTAAGCATCAAGACTAGAAGGGCACAAATCAACCTAAGCAAGAAAGTTTACAAGAGAGATATATATCAACAAGTGGCAAAACAATGAGAGGAATATTATTAACCTAAGTATACAAATGCACTTTTTAAAATGTTATGAAAGTTCCTTTTCTTTTTACAATAAATGTGATAATACATAAAAACATTCTATACATGTTGACTATTATTCCAATTTTAACAATAATGAGATTAGAGAACACTATCAACATTAACTATTCAGACTAGTTAGCAATTAACAAAATACTTCTCTTTCTTTTTTTTTCCACTCCATTCAAAACACATAGCACATCATCAAAAAAAAAAAAAAAATGTAGCTATCTAACTATCTGGGTTGTCTGCTAGGGCAGGTCCTGATTCATTAGCGGATGCACATGTACCCAGTAGCCTCTCACCCTGAAGTAATGAGCCATGTATCATCTAGATGTGAATGTAAACACATCTGTGACTGTCCAACCTGGGAACTACCCAGTGCAGTTCTAACTCCATTTCTTAACTATGCTTTCCTTCTCCTAGTAGACAGAGGATGTAGCAGCGGTAGCAGCTGGACACTAGATTTAAAATCTAGGATTCCTCAAACTTTGCAGATTTTCTTTTCTTCTCGAGGGTTCTGAGAGCTACAGACCACCTCCTGAGTGTTCACACCTAAGGTATTTGAAATGTACACATAGTTTGGCAAAGTAGAATCAGCCTGAGCTTCAGAGAACTGATGCCAGATAATTTTTTGAGTGTTCACAAGATGCTAGGCACTCTTCTAAACGTGTTACTTGGGTTGTTTTATTTAATTATCATAACAACTCAATGCAGTGAGTGCTATTAGTAACTTTATTTACAAATAAAGAAATGAAGGTTAGACAGGTGGGCCACTTTTCTAAGCTTCATGGCTAATGTCAGGCGCTACCCAAGATGATCTCCGGATGTACCATGTAACCCAGTAGTCCTCCTCCTTATCTTGGCTCTAGAAGCTCCATGTATTCCATCTCCTGCTTCTCTCCCCCTCCTCTCATGACAATGCCTTTCCTTCCCCAGTGCCTAAAATTTTCTATACCTCTAGAAAGCTAAAATTAGGTCTATAAAGTTTTATTAAGTACCATCTTTAGATTGCTTTATGGAAGTAGGCTTTATTAGCCCTTCTTTTCTAAATTATTATAGATTTTTTTCCAGAGACTATTTCTTAGAAGGACAGCAATAGCATCCACAGCCCAATATGTTAATAATAAACACATAATATTAGTATCAATCAGCCTTAGTATCAATCAGCCAGTATTTACCATAACCCGTGGCAAACACTACTCATAGTCACAGGAGAAATCCACCAGGAAAATAAGGAATGGGTCACACATAAAAACACAAAGTAAATAACAATGGAAAGAAATACACAATCAAGTACATTTTTAGGAGAATATTTTGAGAGATTAGCATTTGTGCAAATTGTTCTGGAAAAAATTTATAACAAATCACCATTGTATTAATAATACTATAAATTCAACATGCTGGGGCTTAAGGGTGGTGAAGGAAAGGTTGTAAGGAATATTCAGTCAATCAGGGGAGATTTCCAGATCTTCTTTAAGTAACACTGTAAACACGATATGTCTTTCCAAATGTACAGCAGTATTCACTCTGTATGGTGTTGGAGGAGATAATTGGATACAGTTTCAAGCTTCCCTAAAATTTATTATTTATTTTAATCCCAGGTGCCTTTGAAGAACATACAGGTAAAGAAAAAGTATTTTATATATAGTTGCTCACAAAACACCTTTGATGATTCCTTCCAAATGCAAGATACTTTGTGAAACATCTTTCAAACCCAAACCTGTCCCAGTTTCCCAAATTACTCAGGAATGATTCTTTTGTTGGCTCTTTCTTGATCATGTACATTAAACACAAAAAGATAAAGCGTGCTCTCTAGCATTGCATAATGGATATTCTATTTCTAAGGTGCTTCAGTTACATTATTTTAACATCTGTGTAATTAAACCAAAGTGCTATTCTCCATTAACAGGTTTTCCTTTAGTCTTTTGGATGTAATATCTTCATGGACAGGAAAGTGTTCCTCCTCTTTGAGTAGCTATATTTATGCCCATTAATCCAGGGTAACTGCTGTGTGGTCTTTAATGAAGAAGTCCATCCACGAGGCGGTGAAGCCGAGGGGAAACGTCGAGGTTGCCCATCAACCCCTGTTGAGCACTGCAAAGTAATAACGCTTTCTGGGGAGAGACTGACAGCAAATAGCAAAGGTGTGAAATGAGAGATGAGATTTTCTTGGAGCTTGTCCAGATTTTGATACTCTTATAACCTGCCTCTCTCCCCTACCAGTTTTTCCCCATCTGTAGACACTGGTCTGGCCAGCAGTCAATGTTATTCCCCAAGAGCATGCCTGATGATTAAACACCTGTGGCATATGGAACCTCCAGAGTTTCTGCCACATTTGTCTGAAATTTCCTTTCAGCCATGGCAGAAAATTAAAGTCGAAATTTTGATACTAACAAAATGATCCACCATGATTATAGGAAGCATAATATTACATTTTGATCAGCCTGCTGTCCACTCCTTCTGATACCTGTGGTTTTTTATTGGAAAATTACTGCATTCAAGATACACTTCTTCACTAATTAATGGCTTTGAGGCAGCTGAAAAAATAGAGATATGACTTCTGAGAAATGGTAGAGCATACAGTTCAAGAGTTATTGTCCCCAATCTTATCAATAACCAAACTAGTTATTAAGCAAGGGAGGGATTTGATTGCAAAGACCTTGCACACACCTATAATGCATTTTCTTGTTTTGGTGAAGGAGAAGTAGTGTTCAACTTTTTTGTCCCTTGAGATGAATAATGCTGTGTGAATTCTGGAATGGAAAAAAGGATCAGAACATTATCTATTCCATGCCAGATCATTTTCAGGATTGAGGCTTGTAGCCTTCACTCTGTGAATAAGCTCTGGGAAATGGCTTACTACAAATTTTCTCAAAGAATTTTGCATAGAATGCTGATCTCTCAAAACAGTCTGTTAAAAAAAAAGTCTATGGGAAATAACTTTGAGAAATGCGGGGATTTGCACAGAATTTTTGTATGTGAAATACAGAAAATTGAGAAGTTCAATGTGTTTAAGCTGCCTTTTCAAACTTATTTGACCCCCAGGGGAATATATGGAAATTATTGTCTAAGTAATACCTTTGTAAAATCTTGCCTCAGAATCTATTAGACTTGGTACTAGAATTTGTTTTCTGATAAAGCTAAATATTTGTGAAAGGTAAAACCATCTGCATTCAATTGTTAACACCACCATGGCAACTATATCTTCAGGTTCTCTTCAACAGGACAGCCAAATCAATGTGAAATGGGAAGGTGGGTGTGGAGGAAGGTGTGCAGTCAACCTTCTGAACTCCAGACAGAAGGGATTAGAGCCAGGGCCTGGCTGGGGTACTGAGCAGGAGTCAAAAATGTATTCCCTTCTCTTCCCTACTCTTCAGGTCCCATGCAGGAGTGTGTCTCTAAAAGAAGAGTCAGAACCATTGGGCCTTTCTGCTTCCTTCCATCTGGCCTACCTTCCTGATGCTGCTATCTTCTTGCCCCGCTTGATTTATTCAAAAAGCAAATACTAAACACCTGCCATATTCTAGACAATGTGTGTCACTTAGAATACAAAAGCAAATTAAGACAAGATCTGTTCAGTCAAGAAAAATGATTAAAATATATAACTAAACCCTAGTCCACGCTTTCTAGGGTCCTCTCAACTTCCAGGAAATAAAATACCTTTTTAGGAACGTTAATGAACAACATTTCTTGCCTCTGCTTCTGTTCCTGGCCCTACTAGCTATTATATATCAGAAACTCTAATTTTTTCCTTTTAAATTATTCATTCCTCAAAAAAAAAAGCATTTGGAAATGGTTTCTTTTGAGCTGTGAGCATAAACCCATTGAATTAGGGACTCAGATTAAAAGCATACTAAACATCATCTTTATAATTTCAGGCGATCTAAAGGTGCCTGAGTGAATTGGTCAAGGATGCTGAATTTGTTTATTAATTCATTAGTGCATTCATTTATTAAAAAGAGACTTATGAAGTCCCACTTTGTGTAAGCATGGGTTCCCTGTGGTCTCATAAAAATAACATCACTATTACCCCTTAAAAGAAGAGGCTTACGGCTAGGCGCAGTGGCTCACACCTGTAATCCCAGCACTTTGGGAGGCCGAGGTGAGCAGATCACTTGAGATCAGGAGTTCGAGACCAGCCTGGCCAACATGATGAAACCCCATCTCCACTAAAAATACAAAAAACAACTGGGTGTGGTGGTGCACACCTGTAATCCCAGCTACTCGGGAGGCTGAGGCAGGAGAATCACTTGAACTTGGGAAGCAGAAGTTGTAGTGAGCCAAGATTGCACCATTGCACTCTCACGTGGGCAACAGAGCGAGACTCCACCTCAAAAAAAAAAAAAAGGAGGCTTACAGTGGAAAATCACAGGCAGATGGGCCAAGTTTGCTTAGTCATTAAGCAGTGTTCTTTCCATGAAATGAAGTTTTCTTGATCTGAATAGGTGGCTCAAGTTCATCTGGATTACTAACACAATGACTTTGAAACCATTTCGAAACTTAAAGTAGATAGAATTCCCTAATAGGTAAATGGGCAGGAGGAGCAATCCAAAGAAAATAAATAGACAAAACCCCACAGATCATGTGGATTTGGAGTTCACCTTTAGTAAAAATTAGCAGACAGACTATTACTGTTTCAAATACCTTTTCCCTGCAACGTGCTGTGCCAGAATCATGAGTGGCCCCAAGTATAACTTGGAATTCACAAAATTAAATTTTAGTTCGAGATATTAAAAATAAACACAGATAAAGAAGCCAACAAATAGTTGCTCTAGTTCCACATTCAATCCGCAGACCCAGAGTTAGGTTAAGCAAAACCACAGACACTTAAAAGAGGAAAACAGTCCTCAGGCTGGAGAGATCAGAGGCAGCAGTGGTGGGGTGTAAGCTGGAACTTCAGAAATGAAGCCTATTTAGAGAAGAGATCATGGCATTTGATTCAGAATAGTTGACCAGTCATAACAAAATTGCTGTATTCAAAGTGATTTGCATTCATGGGCTATAAGTCACTGTGGGGTTTCCAAGGAAGGTTAAAAAGGCCTTGAGACCTTCCTCACACCCCTTGGAAATCACAGCCACTGTTTCAGAGGTAGACAAGTGAATTCCCAGGGAATAAAGAAATCCTCTTTATCCGTTAGGACTGATTATGCTGGGAATAAAAGCAGGGTGACTTCATCCCTGGCTTTCTTACAGTCACCACTGAACTGATTGACCAGGTGTCCCAGCAAATATCAAAAGGTGGAGAGTGAAACTACAAGAGAATGAGTTCAGTCTCTCTTCTCTCTCTCTCTGTCTTTCTACTTCTCTTTTGTTCAGTGTCAGCACTTTTTTCTTTCTCTCTGAAGAAACTTTATTTCCCTTTAAGAGTGGCCTCAAAATTACTGTTAATTTTCTACAAGGAAACTGTTCTTTGAAATACATCATATACCATTTTCTTTTCTTTTTTTTCCTCCCTCTCTTTGTGATGATGGCAATGCGTTGGCTGTGAATGTGTAAGTATAGTTGCTTTTGAATGCTGCAAGGTAAATGCAGAAAATGACAGCTTAAATGGAATCATTAAAGCAGATGTAGGTAATATCTGAATGCTACCAAGCCTTCTTTGCAAGGCAATTTTTTTCAGTCCTGGTGCCTTGCACCTTTTCAGGGAATCTGACAACCTATCATTTCTTACTTTTTTTCCCCATTTCCAGCATGAACTCAGGGGCCTCATTTCTATCTTAAGTTACAACCTGTTGATTGGTGGAAAAGGCAAGAAATGTATACTGTTCCACCCTAAACGGTTATTTCCCGGCAGTACAGCAGTGAGCTCTGTCAGTTCATTCAAAGACATTAAGTATGAGAAAGTCACAACAAAATTGCTACCTGTCCACGTGCTGGGTGAACCACAGAGTACAAGTTTCAGAGTGGTTTAGGACAGACCCAAGGGACTGCATCCTAGATTTGAAGAGGGACAGATGTACTACAAAGGAATTATAGTAAAATTTTGCATTTCTTTAAATTTGTACCATCTAATACAGTTTTTATTGTACTTTCCTAACCTCCTCATTAAGAAGGCAATGCGGATGGTTTTATCTCCAATAAGGATCAGGAAATGGCAAATTTTAAAAATATTATTTTTCAAAAATACATTAAAAATAGTTTGTTGCAATGCTAGGTATTCAGCACATGGTATTGGTTTTTCTGATGTTGTTGTTTTAATCAAAGACCTATATAGCACTATGCACCAAGCATTTTCAAAGTTCTTTCCAATATCAACTCATATAATTCTTGTAGTAACACCCTAAGGTCAGTACTATTATTATCCCTCACTTTATAAAGGAGGCAACTGAGGCCCAGTATCATAGAGGTGGACATGTTGTGGAATGAGGACTCGAATCCAGATCGTCTTATCTCCAGAGTTCATGCTCTCAACATCTTCCCTATATGCCTTTCAACATACTGGAAGGTATGCTACAAAAGAAGGAGAAATAAATCCAGCTATTGCTCTTCGATTCTGGGACTGCTAACTCTTTCATTCAACAAACTTTATAGAGCAATTATTAACAGCAAAGGACTGTATTCAGAGTTTGGAGCATCCAAAGTAATATGACAAATGGTCTAGCCTCATTATTCACGAATTCTACATTTGCAAATTTGCTTACTGTTTAATTGTATTTGTAACCCCGAAATCAGTACTTGTGGAATTTTGCTGTCACTCATGGACATGTGCAGACAGGCTTGGAGCAGTGAGGAATTTGAGTTGAGGATCCTCTTTTCCCAGCTGAGTTCAAATAAAACAACACTCTGCTCTCCTATCCTGTTTCAGCTTTCATACAGAAATGGCCAGAGTATGAAAATGGTAGGGGACAGTGCAGTGTATAAACAGTGTGGGAAAGAAAGGGTGGGTCTTGATAATTCAAAGTACTCCCTAAACCACTTTGACCACAATGACATAAATATTTCAAGCAAGAAATACACACACACATACACACACACACACGAGAAAGAGAGAGAGACAGATGAGACAGAAAAAGAAAGAGAGAGAGGGAATGTGTGTGTAGGTGCATGCACAGCATGTGTGAATGCAGGTCATGTAACTAATTGTTTTAATTCTTTAATCAATTTGTTAACATAGATCTTCTTTCGGCATACTGCTATTAAGTACATAAAATAAAGTATGGGCACGGAGGTATGGTCCTGGCAGAATAATCATAATAGAAAATGAGGTGATCTACTGATAAAACAACATTGTGCCCGAAACAACAAATCAGAGTCACAGTGCAATTACTGTTTTCAGAACATGTACAGCAAACGGGTTCCCCAGCAGCCAACAGACAGTGCCACATCATTATCTGCTCTGCTCACTTGGCTACCGGGTATTAGCATCATGTCTTACAACTCTGGAGACTAAACCAATTAAGGTACAATTTAAACAAGACACTCATAAATATTGTACCACGGTGGTATTGACACATCTAAATATTTTAAAAAATAGAATAAGGCTTCCAAAAATAGGCAATCCATCTTAGGAGAAGAGGTTCCATGGAGCGACTTCTGCATTATGAATAAATATGCATAATCAAAACAGTAGCCCAGCTCAAATCTCTCTCCTGCTCATTTGATATACCTCTCCATGTCATATCTATTTTCATATAAACAACACAATAATATAACATCTGCATTGCTAAATAACACTACTATGTTCTAACGTCTTTAGGATGGCATGAATAAAATCTTTCTACTCCCGTTTATTAGAATTTATTGTTGACAATCCCTTGCAAAGTAGCAGAAGGTAAATTAATTCTGGTACAACCCTAAGTTGGATATAGAAACTCAACAGGGTTTCCTTTCGACTTCAAATGATCCATCACTTGATAATGTGGAGAGGAGGCAGCAGGAGGAGGGTGTGAGCCTCCATAACTTCACTCTAAACTGCTGCCATGGTGCCCCAAGCAGTTAATGTTATATACACACACTGTTAGCTCCATAATACAATTGTACTTTTCTTTATTCTGTGTAGATCTTTGGCTACAATGTTCCATAGGGAGAAAAAAACAAAACAATCTTTCAAGATTTTGGCAGGAATTGTACGAAAGCAAGTATTTAGAAATCTCCCTAACTCAGCATGAGGTTCCTACTACCACTTGCTCCTACTATTATACATTCAATTCTCTTATTTCTGGACATCTCCTAGATTGGGGAAAGGATAATTTCACAGTTATGCTAAATTAAAATTAATGCATCATTTCAGGAATTCTCTCATATAGGCTATTAATATATGCACACTTCTCATCAGTAGAAGAATTGATCTAATTATGTTAAATGTACAGTTACTGATGCACCTTTAGCTCATTATGTGGTTGCTCAGAGGAGGAGAAAGCAAAGAGGGAAGTTATTATTATAGGCTTGATTCTGACCAATGAAAATAATAAATTAATAATTCAGAAATAAGCCAAAACAGAAGAGAAAGTGATTGTGTCAGCCTGGAATTCATGACATGAAAGAGAAGAGCACTTGGATATGAATTATTGGGAGGGGAAAATTTAGTATCAGGAAAATAGAGATATGGTACCCTGGTGAGTGGTTTTTTAAGGGAATAAGACTTGCAAGAGGTGGAAGTGTCCTTAAATTGCAATTTATTGTGTCTTTGAGAATTATCTCCATTTTAAAGGTGAGCAGGAGGTACAATCCAAAGAACAAGGTGTAGCAGTAATGATGCCTCTGATAAGGGCAGATTACAAACATGAAAAGAGAGACACATTTCAACTCTCTAAAAACTATGCTATCAAAGCATGAAATAGGCTGTCTCAGAAAGTGTAGGAGGAAGAATATAAAAGTGGCCTATAGAATTTTTAAGGTTTCTTTCACTTTGAAGTTTCTGTTATTCTGAGTTATGTGGAAATAGATTTTCATTCAATGTTTAAAAAGTGTTTTTAGACAGTGATGTTAAATAATAATAGCTTACATATTGAGGTGGTGCCTCGTAATTTATGAAGTGCTTTGACAAGCATTATCAATTCTCACCATAGCCCAGAGAGATCATGATCTTCATCTTATAAATGAGCAGACAGAGTCCTGCAGAGGTTAATTTGCTATCCCAGGGTTACACATTAGCAGATTTCAGGGCAAGAGTACAACTGGAGGAGCACATACCTCATGTCTCAATATCTAAAATTTATAAACCAAGTAACAAACAGTTAAATATGTCCAGCCTCCTACCTCAGATAATATATCTTCAAACAACATTTTCAAACTATATGCTTTTTTATGACTAAAAGTTGGCAAAATATAAAAGATGACTAAATTTAATTGTTTTAAATAATACTATTGTAGGGCTGGATGTTCTATTGATGAGACGGTGGTGTTTAAAAATACATCTATAATTTATATGTTACAAGTTATATAAATATTCCCCAAATTTATTTTCTTTACTTAATAAAATCACAAATTATGCTGTTCCTATATTTTTATATAATCTGGGTTTTATCAAATGTATGATCTATAATTTAAAAATAAAATATAGTTGTATTCAAATTATATAAATTTTGTATGTATTTTGATAAAATGTAAATAGATGTAATATAAAAAACTAAGACAAATTATTTATATATCTTTTTAAGGTTTATTTTCTTCTATAATATTAAAAAGTAAGAGATTAAATATAGATTATAATTAATGAATTAAACATTTGGAACTTATTACTATAAGCTGAATTATATAATTTGAAAATATAAGATATTATTAAACATTTTTTGTAAAAAAAAATTCACTGTACTAGTTTTCAACGTCCAATTGTCAGTGTAAAGAATCAGTATTACCCTTCATGTGTTTTACATCTAGCTAAAACCATATATATACAAATTTGAAAATAATAAAAATTGTTTGTTGTTACAAAATTCCTCAGCCACGATGGCAATTTCTGAATACCTCCAGAACCATGAAGTGGAACATGAAGAACAAGAAGAAATGGACCCAACCTTATTGCGGGAATTGCTTGTCCCTACGCCATTGGAGAGAAAAGATTAGAGACATTAATTAATTTGTCTTTCATCTTAACTACATGCTTTCTCTGCTCAAATCCTTCCCATACTCCAAAGCACTGTCTTGCTCAGGCTTCCACAGTGTTCAACCACCAGGCCCTCATGGCACTCAGATACAGGTGTTTGTATTCTGAGTATTTAGGAAAAGAGATGTGGAAAAGACATTCCCTGGGGCCTGAATGGTGTTAGTCATCGAGTGGATGTTTAGAGTTATAGGTGATAGTGCATCAGCACTAAGTCCCAGACCCTAAGAAGCACAGGCACTCAAACACTTCTTTTAAATAAATGCATTATGTTTGTGTGTATGTGATATCTAAAGCCCTCCAAAGCACAAGACCTAGGCCAGAGGCCCCTCTTTCCTGAGCTAAGAGTGATATTAATTGGTAGAGTCAGGAGTTAATCTAAGTGAATACCCTTTTAATGAAGTCAGCAATCTTCAGGGATAGAGAAATCCCTTTAATAAATTGAACAATGAGATCACATGGACACAGGAAGGGGAATATCACACTCTGGGGACTGTTGTGGGGTGGGGGGAGGGGGGAGGGATAGCATTGGGAGATATACCTAATGCTAGATGACGAGTTAGTGGGTGCAGCGCACCAGCATGGCACATGTATACATATGTAAGTAACCTGCACAATGTGCACATGTACCCTAAAACTTAAAGTATAATTAAAAAAAATAAAAATAAATAAAAAAAGATATTAAAGTAGAATTTTTATTTAAGAAATTTATGGAATCAGTAAACTGATTTTTATTCCTTATTAAAACAACTGAATTTATTTTACATGTATATTTTTGTTTCCCCCCATTTCCATGTCTGACCACCACTACTACTAAGTCACATCATAGCGTTTTATATATACTTAAAACCAAGCAAAGACTGGAGTTCCATCTTTAAAAACTAAACAGGCATTTTGAACAACACATTTTTGGCAATGGAACCTGGACAACATTTATCAAACATGGTAGGGAAAGTTCTCACTCTGCCTTATAAAAAGAACAGCCAGATATCAACTGTTACAGAAATGAAATAAGACAGAAAATTTCAACAAGCTGTTTAAACTATTTTCTTAAAGAGACTTTCTTCACTGCCAGAGATCTTGAATAGCCTCCTGCTCAGTCATCCAGAAGGAATTCTTCACATAATTGATTAACTTGGCTTCCGTTTTGGGAAGAGAACCACCTTTTTCTATACTTGCTTGCATTTTTGCTTTAATGTCTTCTACAGAACTAGGGCCTTTTGGTGTTAAGGTGAATACTGATGAAAATGGGCACAAGTTGTTTTTATGAATGGTTAGTTTAGAGGCTGGTCCAAAGGATGAATTGCACATGGTTGAAGCAGAGGCAATGAATTATGAAGAACACAGTCCAATTAAAGTGATTTCTAATTTGGGTTGAAATATATGATGTGTAAAGACCCTGGGATGCTATGATTAAGAAATAGTTTTAAATGTTTCTATCTCATCATCAGAGTATATATGCTTGTATAACTAACATTGAAAGATAATTTGGATTAAAGTTCTGAATTAATTTAGTGGTCACCTACAACCTAATATAACAGTCAAAATGAGAACATTCACAATTTTAGTGGATGTGGACCCAGTAGATCCCACGCACTGAGATGAGGAATTCATTTTCCAAGTTGAACATCTGAAGTATATCCTGCTTCATGGAGAGACTCTTCTAATCTATACTTTATCCATTTACATGGAAATTCTTCTGAGCTGAAAGAGGAGTTTCAGTGTGAACTTGTAGACCTGCAGTACCCTTACTTAAACAGATAAAAACACGGTTCACTGAGGATGTGTCTCATTAGAGCAGGAGAGTCAACTGATTCATTTTAGAAAATTTTCAAGAACATTTGTTACAACGAAAAGTTTTATGATTTTCAGTACCCAGAATGCCTAACCAAACAAAATCTTGTCTTTCCCAGATTATATGAACTAGAGAGTAAAGAGGCAGTATCATGGGAGAAGCTCACGGAATCTGGAGCCAGGCCACCTGAGTTTGAATGCCAGCAGGTATTACCTGCAGCAGTGTGAGGTTGGGCAAGTTACTTAATCTCTCTGATTCTCCATTTCCTCATCTTTAAAATGGAAGTGATAGTAGCGCAAGAATAGTGGCACTGCACACATCCAGAGATGCTACTCACATTGCCTCTGTGTTAATGGTGGCTTGGAGGGGTGCAATACATGCCAGGAAAGACTATTCTCTGCTGCCCTGAATAGACCCTACCATATAGGGTTGTAGTTCAGATTACATGAGTTAATCATGTAAAGCACTTAAACTGGAGGCTGGCACCCATTAAACACTCAGTAAGTTATTCTCAATCCATTTGATAAGAGAATGGTGAGAAGGAGGAAATAGAAAATAGCAAGAAAAACAAAATCAAAAAAGAGTCATGCTCTAACTGGAAACCTAAGAGGAAAAAAAAAAAAAAGAAATAAAGTTGCTTATCTTTTCTAATCTGTCAAAGGTCAATTCACAATAAGCATAGAAAGCAGTCTGTGACCCGTCATGAATGATCCACATTTTCCTCTGAGAATACAGTTATGTAAACCCCTAGGAAATCAGACAGCCTCCTGCTAAAGTGAAAAATCAAATGACCAAATAGTGAATTTTTTTAAGCATAAGAGCAGGAAGTGGCCCATCTGAATCTCCAAGACTTGGGGAGGTGAATTTGACCGCTACAGCTAATAGGTAACGATTTATGACCAGTGCCCATCGCCAGCAAATTATTCACCAACTGCTGACAGGGCCAACCCTTGACAGTGAAATGAGTGGGGATGATATCAGGCACTCTGTCACTGGAGTTGCAAATCTTCCAGTCAGCACAAGAGACCTAGAAGCAGAAACGGAAAATGGAGAAGCCAACAAGTTCAGCCACGGCTGGAGGTGCCCCTGATAGGAGGTCAGCAAAGTGAAATGGAGACAGCAACATTAATTGCGCCAGTGGTGAATGTATGAGTCAGTACTGGCTATGAACTATACCAGAGGATCTGAAGGGGGACACCAGGAGACAAGCAAGGGCTGGAGTGTCAGAGAAAGCTGGTTTCAAATTCCTGCTCTACCACTTAATAAATGGCCTTAGGCAAGCTACTTAATATCTCTAAGTCACCATTTGCCCATCCCTAAAATAAAAATAATAAAATCCCTCTTACAGGACAGGGTGCAAAGATGTATTAAGATAATGAATAGGACACATGTGGCACACAATGTCTGGCAAGTTGAAAGTACTCAGTGAACCTGACTCCCCATTCCAGAAGCTGCCCTGAGGGATACTCACAGCCAGGAGAGTGGGGTGGAATGCAATTAAATAGGTAGTTAACAACTAACATGCTAGAGATGAGAACAGGACCTCAGCAGGACACAGGGGGATGCTTCCTGAAGGACCCAACCTGACAAAAGCAGGAAACAGCAGAGAAAAAAAAGAGATGCTCAGGAAAGGGTCAAGACTAGGTGGGTGTAGACCATGGAGTTCAAGGTAGCCAGAAGGACAGACAGCATAAGGCACATGGCCAATGCCAAGGCTTATAAACAAGAGAAAGCACTGGACTGGCTGTCCTGGATCTCAGACCTGCTTCAAATTCTTGAAGTCACAGCTCCAAAATCCACTTTTTCTCTCCTTGACTTTTGTCTAGCTGATTTTCTCTGTTGGCTAATCCCTGTTTAACGCACTTTTAGGAAGCATTGCCTATCCTTCTACCACCCATAACACAGTATTACAATGACAAACGCACAAAGGCGAGCCCAGTGGACCATACTGGGATGGCTTAGACTGGGATGAGCGCAGCAGGATGGGGTGACTTGCTCATTGCTGGACAGGAAAAGTCCCACGATTCCAGGTCATTGTGCTGCTGCACCCTAAGGATCAGAAAATAGCTGCTGCTTTCTCCATTCTCCTTCTCAAACAGGAAAATATATATATAAATAAATACATACGGGTTGATCTGCAAGTTGACAGGGAAACGCCAGATATCCCCACTTTCTGAGTGGAGTCTTCAGTGAGCAAAGAAGAACATTTGGAATGAGTATTTATTGTCAAGGAAAGTTTCACCCAGGCCTCTGTCCATTATCCTCATTAATTTCTAACAAGGAAAGAGAAGCTCTCAGTCTGATTATTAACAGAGACATAAAGCCATTTTTAGAAATGTCTTACTAGCGGTCAAGGTCACCGTGTGTTACACCTCAGTGTCCAGGTGTAGAGGCAGCATTCCCACTTCCTGCTCCATGTGCTAAACCCTACAGGACTAGGTTTGTTCCTTTGCAGCCCAACCAGTCATCCTGTATCTTGCCTACCTTTTTGACTTTCCACATGGGTCATGTGCTATGCAGTCATATTCAGGGCCTGCTTTCCAGAAACAGGCCTCCTGTCCTTCTCTAACTTCTTTCACTATATCTGCTACAACCAGGGAAAGGAAGGAGAAAATTGGGAAATATCCTAGGTACAATATCACCTTGACAATGTCTGACCATTTGATATTCATAGAAAAGGGGGGAAGGAAAAAGGACTTCATTGGCCCAAGTCATACTTAGCTTTTCTTAGAGTATTACACTGGAAAAAGAAGCGTGTAGGAGCCTAGATACCCACAGAATAATATTTTGTCTTCTATTCTTACTGTGATTGTTTGTGTGTAGCTCTTTCTTTCAGTAATTCCAGAAAGAAGAGAGTTTAGAGTTATAAATGAGACACAAAAACCACACCCTGAAATCTCTAACAATGATAAAGATTTCTTAAAGTCATTGAAGTTAAGCATGAAGAACAGGAGGAAGAAAATGTAATGTACATATTTAAGGAGATAATCCAAAGCCTAGAAAAAACAGTGATAATAAACAATGCTTTTATGATCAATAATAGAATATATTGATTTTTATGGATAGCCAGTATATTCACCTCAAAAATGTATATCTGTGAATATTTTAAAATTATGCAGAAAAATCAATAAATCCATTAATTAATTGATGTTTCTTTAAATAGGCACCAAATTTTGAAACCACTGGGATATTGGAGAACATGGAAAGAGTCAACAAGGATGTTTAGATACTTCCTATATGCAAGGTGCTATGCTAGATATAACCATTCAAAAGAACAACCTTTTTCCTCTAGTAGTATGCAAACTGGTTAGGAACAAGAGCAATTGTTTTGGAGTCAATAGACCATGTTTCAAGTCCAGATAGTCTCACACCCTATGAACTTCAGTTTCCTCAACTTAGAAAGGTGTTAATGAGGCCGGGTGTGGTGGATCACGCCTGTAATCCCAGCACTTTGGGAAGCCTAGGCAGGTGGATCACCTGAGATCAGGAGTTTGAGACCAGCCTGACCAACATGGCGAAACCGTGTCTGCACTAAAAATACAAAATTAGCCAGGTGTGGGGGTGCACACCTGTAATCCCAGCTACTCAGGAGGCTGAGGCAGGAGAATCGCCTGAACCCAAGAGGCGGAAGTTGCAGTGAGCTGAGATCGCACCACTGCACTCCAGCCTGGGCAACAAGAGTGAAACTCTGTCTCAAATAAATAAATAAATAAATAAATAAATAGGTTAATGAGACCCACCACATCCAGTTGTTGTTAGGATTAAAGAAGATAATCTACGTGAATTTCCTGACACTGCCTGACGTGCGGTAGAGGATCACACCAATGAGTTTTTTTCCCCTTTTCTTCCCTAGATACCTTAAATCTTACCCACGTGAAAGTTGATGAACAGTGCAGTACAGAACATGGCAAGGGCCAGATTAGCAAAGCAGAGAAGTCAGAGATGCAGAATTTGACAATGCCAGTCCATTTGGAGCAGTAAGGAAAGGATTCTGCAAATTGGTGGAAACTGAACTAGGAGTAAATCAGGAGAGAGGGTAAGAAACTTGTGGAGATAGGACAAACCCTGTAGCTCTTAGAGAGAGTTGACCCAAATTTAGTCTGTTTGAAGAATCAGGGAATTCACATTGTTTGTCATGTTTTATGGATTAAAGACAATCTTCAGCAAGGATGTCATGACTGCCTGCCATGTGGCTTAGCAAAAAGGGAGGAGAAAGAAGAAAAGGCAGTAAGAACAAAGAGGAAGAGAAGAAGAATGAAGAGGAGAGGAGGTTTAAGAGGAAGAGGAGAAAGAGGGATAGGAGAGAAGAAAAATGATTAGTGTCACAGACACCAAAATTATAGTTTGAAAGGGTAAATCTGAAATGAGGCCATTAAATCCAATAGCTTCATCATCAATGCCACTAGACTGAGTTGTTCTAAGCAACATTTTGTTATAATATATGAGCTGGGTGAAGCTGAGTAGCTAAGCCTATATCATACAGTACAGGAAAACTCAACAAAGGTTTACTCATTTGAAAAGAAAACATTGAGTCTTGGCCAAGTTAGAAACGAATATTCCATGTGAAAAAAAAGTGTTAAATACGGTAATGATGGAAGAAAATCTTCTATAATTATTGCTCCATATGTTACCACCTTCAAGGGAAAATATACACATATAATCCCCCCATACGAATTTCCAGATCTATTTTTTAAAGTGAGCAGCCCCAGGTTAAAAGCAAAGGAGCATTATTCAATGATTGTCAGTCGCAAGCCTTGCAAGGGGATCACCCCCAACTCCAGAATAAGCCTGGAGAAAACCAGGGAAAGATAATCAGCTCTTCGGGATTCATGGATCACAGAGGGCTAGACAGCATCGTGGTTTTCTCAGGCTAGAAGGAGCATTCAGAGATCACTATGTCCATTCCCCTTCCCCTAGGCAACTCCATTTGCTCTTTCATGGCAAAATAATATTTTACATGCAAGATAGAGCTAGAGGCACAACGAGTATTATAAATAGGTGACGGAAAACAGGAGGAATGCAGAGGTTTCTCCCACTTACAATTATAAAATGTCCCAACTGCATCTGTCTAGTACATTTCTGCCTCCCCAGTAATTACTGTAGCATCTGACACATCGTAAGTACTCAGTAAATATCTGTGACAGGAGTGAAAAAACATCCTATGCTGCCTGGAATTTCTCTTCACTTTTGTTCTTTGAGCTCTCTCAGAAAATTTAGGATTCAACTACCCTCTCTCTGGACCATCGTTTTAGCCAGAGTTTCTCAATTTTTTTTATAAAATTTTCAAAAATTTCTTCTGTATGAGGATTTTGTGTGTATGTGTGATTGCCACATACCTCAAAGGCCACACAAAATTCTTTGTATCATTCTGACAAAGCATGTTATATTGGTCCGTTTGTATTTCATCAATGCATCTGTAATAAAACTTTAGAAAATCCATCAGCCATCCAGATGAGGCAATGCCACTTGTTACTAAACATCTGAATGACACTGAAGACCTACAGCTCACCTTCAGAGAACCAGGATTGGCTTCTTAGAGACACTGGAAGATGAAGAATCCTGAAGATGAACCACAGGGGAGCCAGGAAGCCCAAGTGAAAGTAGTCAGAGGGTGCAGCATTCTCAGAGACTCAGGAAGCGGACTTGAGAATTTGGTTGGGGTAAGACAAAGGGGACCAAGAGAGAAAAGGAGGATCTATCATGAAAGACCAAAAAATAAAATACATTGAGCCAATTAGTTCTTTACATTTACGAAGATGATTAAATCAATGAGTTCTCTACCATTTAGAAATATGAAGGCTAAAGAAGAGAAAATTCACATCTGCCATTAAACCATATTTTTGTATGAGATAGAATATAAATTGATAAATAAAATATTGTTGATAGGGACTTATGACAGATTGTTTAGAAAATCTAATGGAATCTCTAACAAATTTTCCCTCATATTTGTTTGAATACTAGGGAGCAGCTCACCTACTCCATTTCAACTGAGACCATTTTAGTTGACAGACATTTTTTTTTATTTTGAGATTAAAGTGTCTCCTGGGTCTTACTGGTCCTAGTTCTGTCTTCAGGGATAATTCAATACAAATTCACAAAGTGATAATTACTATAAACTTTCTGTAAGAAAGGCTCTCTCCATTTCTCCACCAAAGCATTAAGGAGGTACTTCTAGGGGAAGCAGAACATGGTCATTTTAACCCCATCATTTGACTGCACCCTACAAGGCCTTTGACCAATTACGGCTTTTTATTCCAAGAAATAAATAAGTACTGCAAAAAATAATCAACAGAGATAAATTGAGAAAAGCTAAAGCAGCACTCAGCAAAATTAAGAGAAAAATTGAAGAATCCCATCATGTTAAAACTTCCAAAGTTGCAAAAATTGACTTAGGAATTTTAGACTTAGAAGAAATAATCATTGCAAAATGAAAGTGGCAATGGCTAAAACTGCATTGTGAAAAAAAATGTGTTATTGACTGAAATTGACACAATTATCTAATCTTCTTGCCCAAATTTTGATCTGTAGAATCTGATTTAGGACAATTGGACCTAGTAGAAATAACTATCAAGAAAGAAAATAAAGACGGGTAGAAGCATTCTTGTAACATTTTATATAGACGATTGATGAATCAAATCATGTTTCTACATTTTATCATGAAGAATTGTTTCTGAATGAAATAATTTTAATTACATAAAATAAAATTGGATAAAAATGAAAAGAGTAAACAGTTTAATTGCACATATAGAAAATTGACCAAGGCATTAAATTGGCTTAACTGATTTTAATCCCAAAATATTTTTTCAATGAAAACTCATCCTTTACAATCTATATCAGCATTTGTATAATTCTGATTTATCAACTAGGAGTTCAAACGTTATTACTGCCTAAATGTTGAGGTCAACAAAGCACTGGATTGTCTGCAATTCTCTTCAAAGAACACTAGAAACTCATATTCCTATAAACAGGCTTCTAGCAAAGTTTAGACCTATCTATAATAAATCCAACATCTATGTTAATGGAATGTTAGCATCTTTGACATCTAACTCTTGTTCGAAAAGAGAAAGTTATATTAAATGGCCCTGATACTGCCCCAGGGTGGCCCCTATAATGTTTCTTATATTTGAATACCACATATTCAATAAACAAATATTTACTGTGTATCTACTTTATGGCATATCCTGGATTAAACACTGAGGATACAGAACTAAGCCACGCAAACTGAGCCTTGCCCTAGGAATTTATGAAGAAGCTTGCTCCAGAGAGCAACTGGAAGAGATAGTCCCAGGAACATATGAACTTGATGTCCTTACCCAAGTCATGCTGTGTGAGTCTCCTCCCACCCACTCTTTAATAAGAATAAAAATTTGTGCAAATTGACATCAAGAGCAGGCTCAGCTGAGTCAAGCTTTCTAAAGGAGAGAGTAAGGCTTCACTAGACATGAGCACACTGAGGACAGAGATAGAGACAGCAGAGCCTGAGAGTGAACCAGAGAGACACTTTCACCAATGACAAAGTCTGCTATATAGTAAAAGTGAAATCCCCCATTGGTGGTAGCTGCTTTGGTATGATGCTGGTGGATAGGCAGTTAGGGACTTGCATATTGTACATTCTGAACTCAATACCATGGAACTAGAATAAGTGTCAGTTGCATAAATATCTCCGTCATGCTAACAGAAAGCTACTAGGGTCTGCTCGCAAAACCTGTCTGTAACAAAGGGAGAGAAATTACCTGTAACTCTTATTTATTTAAAGTCTCATGGGGAAGACTGCCAGTGGTTCCTCATTATCCATTGTCTTCTTCTTCTTACATTATAGTTGATTTTTCAGCTGGGCAATTGACCATCTAGCTGGAACTGCATTTCCCGACCACATGGCTAAATTCTGGGAAATGGGGCATTAATGCAATAGATATTGGCAACTTCTGGGTCATGCTATTAAAAGAAAGTTAAAGCCCATTCCTATGGAAGTAATAAGAATATAGATGACTGGCTTCAAATATGTGGATGAAAGAGATACCTTGTGTACAGGGACAAATAGCCTTTCCCAATAACATTTCCCAGCCACAGGGACTTGTCCCAATCATTCTAGGCACCTTGCAGATTTGTGGATAGTCTAAACTCCCAGATCAGCTTAGACTTTCATGTGAGAGAGAAGTTGACTTCTATCTTCATTGAACCAAAGAAAGTTTGGCTCCTTGTTAGAACAAAATTTAGAGCAGATTCAATAAAGCCATATTGTATTTTTAATGGCAATGGTTATATCTGAGGAAGTTTTTGTGCAAGGAAGAGGATATTGCAGGGTTTCTATGTTTGTTCCATCTTGTTCATTCTCCATCTGACAGGAAATCTCAGCGCTTCAGAATTTAACAAACTCCTCATTATTTGCACAATTTGTTCGGAGTGAACTGTTTTAGATAATCAGACTTTCCAGTTGACTGAATTATTTTATGTTCTGTAGGAATTAAAAATCCTCAAAAAAAAGATAATACCTTTTCACCCAGATATTTCACCAGATATCATTTAATCTTTAAGAAATCATATAATACTTCACAAACTTGTATTACCACAGGAACATGATTTTAAACAACAATCATTTTTATGTTATAATCAGTAGGATTCTAATTTTTAAAACAATAGAAGAATGATGGAGAACAGAGTTAATCCTACTGTATGCACTTATTAAAGCTGCTAGTTTATCAAGTATTTATTGAGTGCTTGATGGCCCCTATGTGTGGTTTTACCACTGAATTCCTACACAAACATGGGCAGCCGATTTTTTTTTTTTTGGAACTTATGATTTTTCATCAGTGAAATGAGAGGGCTGAGTGGATAATTCTGAACTGCAGTCATTCTAGTTTTAAAAGACTATGATTCTAATAATGGGGCTAAGGCCACAGAATGATGGCTCCTGTCACTCTCAGACTCAGCCCTCTTCTTCTGAACTTTTTCCAGAACTCTTTCTGGATCCAGATGTCCACAGTTGGAGATATTTCCCTGGAAGCAACATCGTATAATGGCTCCTCCACAGCTTCTTCTACATGTTTAGTTGACAGCAGTAGTGTTGCCTCAGGGCCAAGCCTTTCTCCTGCTGAGGCTATAAATGGGTGTCTAAGCCACCAGCCCTGACTAGACACTATCTCCTTACACATGCATGTGTGCTCTTGGAATGGAGACACTTTTGAATTCCAAATTCCCTCCCTCTGTTAGAGAAATTGCTCACCAATAATTCTGCTGACCTCCAAACAAGGCCTTTCCAGGGTACCCAACCTCTTTCCTGCATTTCAGCAGGCCGGAGGTGCTTCTCTGCTCTGCCAAGGCTGTGTTCATCTGGTCACAGTGAGAAGACTTGGCGGGTTAATTAGATACTTCAGATGGGGTGGGAATCCTGCTGCTCAAGATGAAGCAGATTTGTAGGTGAATTAGCCAGACTCCTCTGTGGAGGTTTATTATTAAGATCAGAACTTAATAATGCATGTGTTGACAAACTGGATCCATCCAGGCCAGAACTCTGCCTCCAAGAGTAGCCCTGCAGGGCATGTGGAGGGAAGAGTGTGACAGTTGCACAGCACAACAGTGTTGCCTCAAGATCAACATCCCTGTAAAAATAGTTTACAGAGTTATAATTCACCAATTAACCCAAAGTCTTTTAAACACGTTTATATTTCTGGACAATAGCATCTTTGGAATCCCAACCTCAACACTTACTAACTAGGAAAATTTAGTCTAGCTATTTAATTTCTGACTCTTCATCAGAAAGCGGATATTATAACTATCTCATAGAGTTATAAAGATGAACTGAGTTAGTATATGTAAAAAGCTTAAAATGCAGTGTGTGCAGTAGGTATTGCATGTTGGTTTTGTGTTTATTAATGTCAGGTAACAATTTCTGAATCTATAAGTATGGAAGGCAGCACGGGAGGTAGTGGGCTTTGGAGTTAGACAAACCTGAATTTATGTCTTATCTCTGGTACTTTCTAGTTACATGATTTAGGACACATTCTTAATGCCTCTGAGCCTCAATTATTGAATCTGAAAATTGGGTATTAATGGCTACTTGAAAAAGTTGAACATATATGTGAAACATCTGGCATATAGTACTTACTAGGAGATCCATAGCTATGATTACCACTCAACCACCTGCCTTGTCTCTGGAGGAGTCCGAGCTTTACTGTGGAATGAGTATGGCTTATGAAGGTGACACCAGCTTTCCTGGGATGCAAGAGCAATAACATTCCTCAGGAGATTTTTTTTTAATGACATTCACATTCAACTAAATTGGCTTCTTGTTTCCCTGATTGGAAACAATTTTTTAAATCCTGGTATTAGAGATTCACTCTTATTAAAGATTCTTTGTGATTCTCTCAGGAGCCTATTGATGTCAATAGAAAAACTGAAAGAATAACTCAGAACAGTAAAATGGGACTATAGAATGGAATTAGGACATTCTATTTTTAGCACAAAGCAGGTAAAAGATAACTCAGACCTGGAGCATGTGGTTAATGAGCAGAGGTATTCCTGAAGTGCTACTGAGCACCTTTCTTACTCTGATAAACTTGTCCTCTTCCAGCCAACTTCTGATAAAGATTCACATATGCTAAATAAGTATGCTAACATTCCTAACCTTTAAAGACATCAGCAAAAGCATTTCCCATTCTAACCACTAGATTTAATTTCTGAGAGGAAAATTAAAAACATGCATTTAGATGACATGAAGCTGGTCAAGGTATGAAGCATTTAAGCATGTAGAACTGGAGAGAAAACATGGGCCAGCAGGCATGAGCTCAGGGCCTTTTCTGATTATTTGCTTTCCCCATTTTTATGTAATATCAGTAGATTAAATATTTAAATATTAAAACACAGCCATAAGTAACATTGGAAGAATATACAGGAAAATATTTGGGTAGGAAAGATCTTCCTATGCGAGAACAAACCCAGAAGGCATAAAGCACACCACAACCTGTGTCTTTATAATATGACTATGTGACACAACTTAACAAACATCTGTAAGACAAAAGATATCATGAACTAAGTTAAAACACAAGTAACACACTTGGAGACAAATAGAACATAGATAATAAAGAAAGGATTAATATCTATAACATATTAAGACCTCTTTCAGCCTATAATAAAAAGGAAAAGGAACCCAATAAAGGCTAAAATATATTAGTGAGCAATTCACAAAATAAACACAAACAACAAATCCAAAAGATAAAGCAGATCCCATCCATCAAGGAGATTTGTGGGTGATGGATGGGATTGATGCATAGGAAGCTCTTTCCTACACAATATTTCCTTGAATGAATACATTCAAGGAAAAAGACTCAATCACTCCAGAAATCAGGGAAATGCAAATTTGAAAACAACTACCAGAATCTGTTTTGCACATTGGATACGCAAAAATCAAAAATATTTTTGCCTATGAAGACACAGAGAAACAGGCCCTCTATATACTGTGGAAACACAGTTTAGTACAGCTTTTATGGAAGGCAATTTTATACTATCTGATATGTATAGCTTTTGGCCCAGAATTCTATTTGTAGGACGCAAGTCTACAGAAATACACAGATGCCCAAACTTACATGAACAAAGATATATGCTGCAACATTTCTAATACTGACAAAAAAGGGGGACCGTCAAAATATCCACTAATAGGCAGAAGGTCAAATAAATTACGGCATATGGGTAAGATGGAATACTATATAACCATTTACAAACACTCTACAGAGCTCTGAACTGATATGGAAATACATCTAAGCTATTGTAGCAGATTTGTTTTCTCTAAATGCAGGCAAAAATATCTTCCATTCCACATGCTTTCCTCGCAATATAACTGACTTTCCTCCTACGTAGAGATGGGGTTTATGTTCCCTCCCTTTGAATTTGAGTGGATTCGTGACTCTTCTAACCAATAGTTTATGGTGGGAGTGATGCTATATGACCTCTAAAGCTAGGTTATGAAAGAAGATATGGCATTCACCTGGCTTTCTCTTTTTTTGGGGTACACAATCTGGAGAAGCCACCTTTATCCTGTGAGGAAGCCCAAGCTAGCCCACACAGAGAGACCAAATAAAGAAGGCCACATGAAGAATAACAAAATCCCCCAACCCACAGCCATAATCATTCTCCAGACACGTGAGTAAACCAACTTTCAGATGATTCCAGCTTCCAGCTTTCAAGTCCTTCAAACTCCAGACATTGGGAAGTAGACACACACCTTCCACAATGTGGACTTTTCAAATAAGGGCCAAAATGTATTAGTGAACAATTCACAAAATAAACACAAATGGACAAATTCAAAAGATAAAGCAGATCCCATCCACCAAGGAGATTTGTGGGTGATGGATGGGATCCACCCATGCACAGGAAGATCTCCTTTGTGGCCTTTCCACATATCTGATCCACAGAATTCATGAACATCATAAATAATTGTTTTATGCCACCAAGTTCTGGGATAATTTCCTATGTGGCCAAATAACTAGAACAGATACTTTACGTAAAAGATATAAAGTCTCATAGAAATATATGTGGTATAATTCCATGAGAGAGAGAGATGTGTTGTGCTATGGTACCCCCCATCAAATTCATATGGTAAATCTAACCCCCAAAGTGAGGGTATTAAGAGGTAGAGCCTTTGAACAGGTGATTAGGTCTTGAGAACAGAGCTCTTATCAATGGGATTAGAACCCTTAAAATAGGCTCAAAGGAATTCATTCATTCCTTCCACTATGTAAGAATGCAAACTGAAGGTGTCATCTATAAGAAAGCAAACCCTCACCAGACACAAAATCTGCTAGCATCTTGATCTTGGACTTCCCGGCCTAAGACAGTGTGTGTGTGTGTGTGTGTGTGTGTGTGTGTGTGTGTGTGTGTGTGTGTGTGTGTGTGTGTGTGTGTGTGTGTGTATTTGTCTACATGCATGAACTGTTGTTTGGAAAGACACACTAAGTTGCAAAGTGTTACCACAAGTGATGGAGGAAAAAAAATGGGGCAAGAAGGTAAAAGAGACTTCAAACTCTGACTCTATATATTTCTAGATCGTTTGAATTTTGTGCCACCAGCATATAATTTAAAGGCAAGAGGGAAGGAGGAAGGGAAGAAAGCAGGAAAGGAGAAAGAGCAGGCAAGTATTTTTGTTCAAGATCTAAAAAATCTAGCTAAATCCATGAATAAATAAAATATACATAGGATTTAAGGCAAAAGGAGCGCATGACTGAAATTTGATAGAGAATTGGGATCCTGACTCTACAACTTATGAGCTGTAGGGACTTGAACAATTTATTCAATCCTTTCTAAACTTCACATTTTCCAACTATAAAATAGGGAATGAACTACTTCATATTTTTAGGGTGGCTAAAAGGATAAAATAAGATAAAGTTTGTAAAGCTCCAAGCACAATGCCTAAAACATATCATGTTTTCAATGAAGAGGGAGTTTTCTTTACCTTCTGTTTGAAAGAATGGATAAAAGGGCATTCAACTGAGCAAAAGAGGCAATTCAGGTGACAGGTCCAATGTACAGATCAAAGTAAATAAAATGAAGCTGATTTAAAGTATGTCAGAGGGTTAGAAAGGAAAATTTGAGCTGATCATACACAGATATATACATACCATTGTAACCTGCCCTTTCTTCCCATGCAGCTCAGCCATGCTCAGCTATAGTCGCACCTGTGTTAGTCAAGTTGTAATTGTTAGTGTTGCAGGGTGCTGAGCACTTGGCTTTCTTGATTAAGGAAAAATTCAAATTTATTTTCCTCTTACACACAAATTAGTACTTATGGCATTCCTTAGTTTCTGACCACCTCACAATAATATAGCAAATTTCAAATCTAGGTATTCTGATAGAGACATAATCCAGGGGGAGCAGGATGCACTTGAAAACCCATTAGAAACACATGCAGAGTGTCCTTTGAAGGCTCAGCTCCACCATCCCCTGTTCTGCCCTAAGTGTAAGAACTTATTCCAAAAGGTTGAATGAAAAGGGAAGATAGACTAATGACTAGAAAAAAAAATCAGATACAGCCTTGCCCCGATAGCCCACCCATCATACTTTCAAATAAGCTGATCACTTACAGTAGAGGTTATTTAGAACAAAGTGGAACTCCAGAGTCCATTTATTTGAATGTATTTCCATTTCAATTACCCTGTTTCAGAAGTTGCCTCTCCTTCCCATCACATAAGGTGAACAGATGTGATTTTAAGGACTTACTTCACAAACTCCTGCTCTAAAAGAAAAAAAAAAAAAGAGCTGTCTGTACAGAGGAAATGTTGCCCCTTTTGGGGCATATGATTCAGAAATTTTTAATAGTTCATTTCTAATCCTACTTTTGTGAGGGAATCATATTAGTTATCTTTCAATATCCTTAGTCATAGGTTCTTAGGTGAGTTTTTTTTCCCATTCTGTGCTTAAATAGATTTAAGCTGCCTATTCAAGTGAGAAAGCAGAAATCAAGATGACTTTTTGAAATTTTTCATTTCATTTATCATAATCATCGGTATACAAAGGAATCCCTCTAACATGAGTTGAAGTTCCTTTTCCAGAAACTAGGAAAGGACAGACAAATCTGAAGAGAACCAAACACATAATTTCTTGTGAAATATGTACTCTTGCGACAAACAGTACTTTATTTCAAATGATTAGCCAAGATGAGGGCTGCAGTCTGCCCTGAGAGTAAATATGGATAGAGTTTTCATGCATTGTGGACATTTTAGCCATTTGTTCTTTATTTCCAGTGTGTCACAAAAACAATAGAAACATCGGAAAACAAGATACAAGAAAAATAACAGTGTACCATAATTTTTCACCTTTTCTACTACTAAGAAAAAGCAATGGCATTATCAACCAACATGTCATTGTTAAGCACTACTTATGCACTAGTATCACCTTGGGCACTCTGCAAGAAGACAGGATTCTTACCCTCCCTAGGAGGAAGACAAAACTCACACACACACAAATGAAAGCTCAAAAAATGTGATGGTGTTCTAAATAATTTTTTTAAGTGGGGTGTACTTACAGGAACAAGGGATGTAGGGGAACTACCTGTACCTTCTGTTCAATTTTTCCTTTCAAGATAAAGTTACTCTTTTAAAAAAAAGTCAATTATAAATAAACAAATAGGAAGATACAAAGTTTTCTAGAATAAAACTAGGCAGAGAGTCATAGAAGGCTTTCTAGAAGTAATGCATCTATGGATGGACCTTGATTTGGGACTTGAGACAGGGTTGAATAGAGATGCACTTAGTGGAATCAGAAAACTACAATGAGCAAAGGCCGGGGGCCCAGAATGTTTGGTCTTCCCAGAACCCATCCTTATTCTACCGAAAGGAGCATGAGGGAAAGTACTTGGAAATAAGTCTGAAGAATTAAATAACTAGAAGATAAGGTCCTTGTTTTAAATTATAGTAAGAATCATCATGCCTATATGATGATACCCATATACGCTATATATATGCAAATATAGCTATATGCTATATGCTATAACATGCCTAGTCAATAGATTCAAAATGAAGGACTAAGTAACTCTGAGACTGAAGCTCTTAGAGTCAAAGCACATGATTTCAGAAAACTTGGAAGTAGCCTTACACAATACTCACCTTTGACTCTAGGTGCCCAGGACAGCCTGTGACATCTCTAGTGCAATAAAGTTGAAGATACGTTAACATTCACATTTCTGTTCAGCAGTAGGGAGGAAACAAGATAGTTTTTCAGAGCGAAAAAAAAAAAGAAAAAGAAATCCTGAATCCTGAAGAACTTTTGCCTGGAGGGAGGGGTTTAAGAGGAGAGGTGTCAGGAGAAACTGAAGCAAACAGAAAAAAATAACCTCGGGTAATGATAATTTGAAGAGTAGGAGGAAAGTTTGTGCATTTAATTATGATAACACCAGTTTGTCAGGAAAGCTAAACTCAACAAGAAAATCCTTAATCATTAACACTGTCATCCCAAAAAAGCACCTTCTCGTAACTGCCTGTTTGACAGATTCTGGAGGACAAAGAGCCTGCAGACAGGAAACTGTCAATCCTTCTGCACAGAACATCAGAGAACCCCTCTGAAGAAGGTGAGTGAGCGTGAGCATGCACCTATGGGTGTATGTGTGTGTGGCGTGGTGTGTTTGCAGAGTGTATATTCATTTTCCCTTTTGCTTCTTACCTTTTGTCCTTGAAGATTCTTTCCTCTCATTGTCTAAAACAAATTGGCAATACCCCATTTGCTCCATTGCATTTTCTCTTCTCAGTGCCTTCTGCTCACTTTTTTTCCCAGAAGGTTTAAGTCATCCTCACGGTCAGCTTCCAAGGGAGCCATGTTATTGGGAACTATTCTTAAGCCACGGTTTCTTTCCAGTATGCCCTTCCACCCTGTCTTCATCTAACCTCAGAATAGCAGCTTCGAAACCAGGTGCATAGGTTGAGAAGTAGTTAGAGGCCACCTACCTTGCCCAGATACCTGCAGCCAGAACCGTGCTGGCTAAGAGGTCAGACTTTAATTTGTCTCTTGCTGATTCCTGCCATATCTCCCCTCCTCACCAGCCGGGCAAGATGGCAGGTAGTTCACCAGACACATAAATCATTCACCTCTGCTGGCTTGTAATTCACTATTCTATATCAACAGCCATTTCTTGTTCCCTCCCCACTTCTGTCAGTTCACAGTCTTAAAAAGTAACCTGGTGATTTGGAATTTGAATTTGGAAAGTTTATACTAATACCAGAGCTAAGCCATTGAGATAGGGTGGCAGTGATGCAGAGGGGAGCATGGGCAAACATTGAAAGATCACGAGTGCCAGAAGAGGTGGGAAATAGCTCTATGTCACCCAGGGAGGTATTAGAACAATGAAATGAGATTGAGAGAAAGAAAATACAAGCCCTATTGCAAGAGAAGAGCTCCTAACCAAGAGTCAATTAGACTGTGGAATGGCTTCCATGTGGAAATGGCCAGAATTGTAGTAGCAGTCATTGAAAACCAACCCTATAAAGTGCCCAAAATAAACTAAAAGAAACATTCTATATGAAGGGCCCAATTTCATCAGCACATGGTAATCACAGACATCCCAGTCTGGACATCTGTCATTCTTAGACTTTAACCAGGAGAAAAACTACTATTCATTTTCTGTACATTTGAGGAAGAATCCCTGATACTTGTGAGAGGTGAAATGTTTCTTGCTGCCATCTTCCAAAAATATATTTCTAAGATAAAGTCTGGTTTATCACAGAATCACAGGTCTTTGCTGGTTCTTTGCTTTATTTGAACTCATAAGACATTTGACAGTTAATCATACCCTGGCTCGTACCATCTTTTCAGTAACAAATATTTTACTTTTATATTGTTGGTTATTTGTATTTCTTAGCTCCTTCACAAGTTAGTCAGTTCTCTGAAAACAGAGGATACTTTATTCCTCAAAACTTTTAGCACTGAAATTTCTGTATAGTAGCCAATCACAATATGTTCATAAACTCACAATCATCAAATGCTGTTATAAATCAAAATCAATATACATTATTGTCCATGTGCTGTATATCAGATACTCTGCTAAGAAATTTTTGTCATTATTTCATTTAATCTCTAGAACAATGTAATATGTTCTATTGTCCCCATTTTATTTAAAAAAAAAAAAAGACCAACCTAGAGAAATAAGAAAAAAAGTTACTTAGAATCACCCAGTTAGGCAGTACCAGAGCTAGAATTTCAACCCATCTAATGCCACTGTTTCAACTCCAAAGGTCAGAGAGTAAAAACTTTATAATTTTATAGCACCTACTAATAGCTAACTTTTTTGAATGTTATACAAGAGGCATTGGGCTAAGTGCTTCACATATATTAGTTAGTACCTGATGGAATCACTATTAATACATGAACTACATCCATGTTACAGATGAGGAAACCGGTGCACAGAGACATTAAAGAACAAGGCCATACAGCTAGTGAGAAGCAGAGCTGGGATTTGCACCTCAGTGTTCTCCATCTGGTGCCCAGGCTCTTCGCCATTTGGTATACCACCACTCAGATGAAGGGACTGAAAATTCAAGAGGAAAACCCTCTGTGTTCAGGCATCTAGTCCCATGCCATGTTCACAACAGCATTATTTATTGATTCAATCATTGCTTGGAAGTGGCTTTTCCTTGAATCTCATTTAACGTCTGCCCCTGCGTCCAGAAAAGCCTCATCCAAGCTTGCCAAAACAAATCAACACTGCTCCTGTACTTTTTGAATTCCAAGGTAGAAACACTCAAAGGGGTCTTTGATAAGGACCAGCAGTAATGCTACTGTCCAAGCATTCCTTCCAGGAATTGGTAGTGAGCCCCAGCGAGGCCATCCCTGAAACCCTGGTCAGGCTGCATGAGAGAAGATGGAATGGAGAGTGTGTAAACTGAAAGGTTGTGCTTGAAGGTTCCAGTTACAAACTAAATCATTAATTCAAAAAAACACGAAGCCTATTTTCCAATGTTTCTGACCATTTCCTTTGTTGAGTCATATCATGAACTAATATTGAATCCTTACAGAGCAAACTAAAAATAATACACTATAGAAAGAGTATTCCATTGAGCAACAACCAAGCCACAGTCTCCTTCGGGGCAGGCATCATGTTCTCTGGCTCTCTTTTGCACCCATCAGTCTTGGCATAGCAACAAACACATAGAAAAATGCTTGACCAATGAAGGCTGAATTTAGCTGAATCTCTCAGGAGTCTTTTTCTGACTCTACCAACAGCTAAGCAGGCAACAAGCCAAGCTTGGGACTCAGTGGAGGCAACAGGACCTGAGGCCCAGGATAAAGGAGGGCACACCCCTCTTCAATTCATGCAAGGAGGTCACAAATCTATTGGGTACTAGCATTGGCTATAGCCTGAATAAATAATCTATCTTGTATATACATTTTATGATCATTTTTCTTCAAGATAATATGGATGTGGAAATGAACAAAATTCAGATGCATTTAGCAATATCACTGAATTCAGTTATTTTTTGTAATTATGATTTTTTTTTTGAGACAGGGTCTCACTCTGTTGTCCATGCTGGAGTGCAGTGGTGCAATCTCTGCTCACTGCAGCCTCGACCTCCCAGGCTCAAGTGATTATCCCACCTCAGCCACCTCAGTAGCTGAGACCACAGGTGCATGCCACCATGCCTGGCTAATTTTTGTATTTTTAGTTGGGAAAATTTCACCATGTTGCCCAGACTGGTCTCGAACTCCTGGAGTCAAAAGATCCTCCCATCTTGGCCTCCCAAAGTGCTGAATTTACAGGCATGAGCCACAGTACCTGGCTGTAATTATGAACTTTTAAATCAGTGAATGCAACTGTTACATGGGGAATCTGGGACATTTTGTGGCACTTTTACAGAAGCTTCATATTGGAAATATTAGACTAGACAACTCATATTTTTTTTTCTATTCTAAACTTCTTTATTTTATGATTCTCTGACTTAAAGTAGGGTGAAATGATTTGACAGTGCCTTCCATAAGTCGGCTTCTTTCTTAGAAATTGCCATGCAGTGGTGACAATCTCCACAACTTACCATGAAAACATCAGGAATTTTTCATATTTCCATATCTGGTTCTATAAATAATGTTTTCTGAAAATTTCCTGAATTAGAAAGATAATTATTATCTTTAATTAGATTTCCTTGTCTTCTTCCAAAAGAGCTAGGTCTTTGAAAGGATACAATGAGATTTTCAACAGTGGATGTAAATTTATCAGTCCCATCTGTCATTATAGTCCT
This sequence comes from Gorilla gorilla gorilla, assembly GCF_029281585.2. NCBI lineage: Eukaryota > Metazoa > Chordata > Mammalia > Primates > Hominidae > Gorilla > Gorilla gorilla. Next base: position 71,028,262 of record NC_073241.2, read on the forward strand.
CTACACATTATTTGCTCTTATCACACAAAACCATTGTTTTTCTTTTTTCTTACAGTTGCCATTCACCTTACACTCCTGCTGATCCATTAGCTGGGGATACACCTTCACGTCTTCTCAGCCCAACCTAGCTGCCCTTGATCCTTTTCCCATTGCATCACCACTATTAGCCACTCTTTCCCACGGCAGAGTGGTGTGTGCCTAACCCCAGGCACTCACTCTGCCAGCTGTTTTAGTTCTTCCTTTGTATGACTCTGCACTATCTGGCCCGAAAGCCACTTGAACACTATAACTGCCTCTCATGTGTCTTCTTTCCTCGAGACAACCAAGCTAAGGTGATCTTTAAATGTTCATTAAATGTCCTGAATGAATGAAATGATAAATGCAGTCACCATGGAAGGCAAATATGTTTGATTATAAAAAAATTACACTTGAATTCAGAAAGTTTAAATTGGTTTCCAACTTGTACCTGACGTGGTTTAAAATAAGTTTAAATTTTAAAAAAATCTTAACCTCCTACTCCTAATTACCTGATGTTCTTTACACTTTATCAAAAGAAAAGTGAAAGGAAATAAACTCTTTCTGCAGAGTTTCTAGGCCCTGCTTCTATACTCTACAGAAAGAATTAATAAACCAACATTATTCCTGGAACTAAAATGATATAAATTGATGGCTCCAGTACCCAGACCAAGATGTGCTGGTAGGATAAGACTCTGAGAGCACAAATTTTTGTTAAAGGGAGAAACTACCTTAATTCTATCACCACATGTAACAAACCAAAAATTTTAAAAAATAATAGAAAAGAAAGAAAATTACATTTTCTTTGTGGGGGTGAGCGTAGACAAGGGAGATAAAATACATTTGTTCTTTTAAGTTATTTCTAAACCAAGCAGAAGAAATTAAAATATACAAATAAGAATGAAGACATTTGCTAAAACAAAGTATATTGCATTGTTTGTTCTCCTTCCTTCTCTAACCTGCAGAGGGATAGTAAACCGTTCAGCAGAGAGCCCAGGACATAGGGTTGATAACTGCTAACATGGACAGATTACTTCATCTTGATCAGGTACTGTGCTAAGCTCTTTACCTGCTTATAATATTTCATCCTTACAATAGTTCTATGAGCTATAAATTGAGTACTCTTATTATCTCAATTTTACAGACGACACTTAATAAGATCAGTTTGCCCAAGACATCAGAGTTACTAAGCAGTGAAGCCAGGATTCAGACTCAAGTAGTCTAATTTCAAAGTGCTAACAACTTTCTATTTCCAGTATGGCTAGAGAATAGAAAATAGGGAATCTAATCTCAATTTTATATTTGATCTAGATTTTGAATATTAGGCAGAATATTGACAAAACTGGATGAAGGATAAGATTTTCCAGTTTGACAGACCAATGTCTTCATAGATGTGTGTATTGTGTGTGTATTTTTTAAATTTCCTATGTATTGTAATATGTTGACATTTTATGAAATGTTTCTGGCTGAGGAAGAGCCTGCCCATCCAAGAGCTAGCCAACTCTTAGAGATAACAAAGTACCAAACAACTATGGACCACCTCCACCGCCCAAAGCCCACTGAAATTCTTCAAACTGCCAGTCCTATGCTTCTCATGCCCTGTGTTGCCTTTCCCTGGGAACCCCAATGAAGGCTGTGGCCTGAGGGCTCCCTGGGCCTGTTTTCTGCCTCCTGTCTACTCTGGTGTCTTTCCCATGTGTCATGCCATGCCTCCTGTCTCAAAGACCTGTACAAATAATAAACTTTGCTTTCCTGAGCCTCTCCTCTGTCTCCACTTGTGGCAGCACCTAACTGGCCATCATGTAAAAAAAAAAACAATGTGGCAGTGAGAAAACAAGAGGTATCCCCAGGGTATGGAAGTCGCTCAGTGGGACAAGAGCACAATATCTATGTGGAGCAGAGGCTGGTAAACTGGGCCATGGGCCAGATCTGGCTTAACACCTGTTTTTGTACAGCCTGTGATTAAAGAATGAATTTTATATTTTTAAGTGACTGGAAAAAAAATTCAAAAAAGAAAAGAATGACATTTCATGATGTGAAAATTATATAAAATTTGTAAACTTATATGAAATTTCAGTATTCAGTAATAAAGTTTTATGGGAACATAGGCACAATCATTCATTTTCTATTGTTCGTGGCTGATTTCAGAGAATTGAGTAGTTATGACATAAACTGTGGGTGCTGAGAAACCTAAATTGTTTATTACTTGGCCATTTACAGAGTTTACTAACTCCTGATCAAGGGAATTAACAGGGGGATGTTGAGAAGGGTGGGTAAATGACAAACAGTCTTCAAAAACATGCTTGATGATTTATAAATTGAAAGGCACAGGAGAACGTTGAAAGACTTTGAGGGATGCGTGGCATAATCGGGATACTAGGCTTTTAAAACTGCAAACAAAAGACATTCCCAGATGCCCTCTGTAATAATCACTTATTATAAGGTCACAAAGGGAAGCAAGACAGTAAGGCAACTGGCTCAGGGGGAGTGGAGCCATTCTGAGTCCCAGGACTTCTATGCCTCAAGAAAAGTAGCTCATCCACTGCAGGACTCATCATGACCTCAGGGGAACCACCAACAGAGCCTGTCTGGCTAGGTTGATTTAACATGCTCTAATATGGAGCATGCCTTATTCCACAAGGTATGATGGCTGGCCTCCTGTATGCCTAGCCTGTCCATGGTCAAGACAATGGTAGAAGAGCATGTTCTGTCTTTCTCAACACTCAGTACTGGAGCCCCAGCAACTGTACAAGAACTGCTTGAGGGCATTTTCCTTTGAAAGAAGATTTGAGCACAGTAGCTCCTTAGCATTTTAAGGATTCTTTCTCAGTGTTAGAGTAAAAATCCGGCCCACATAGGCCCTGGTGCTACCTTGGGTGATACACCTACGTTGGCTGGAGGTGGTGGGGGGCGTTAGGGGATGGGGAGATCTTCACATCAGCATCTTTGCTCTCATTATCCTACTCTAGGCTTCACAACTACAGCAAGTATCTTGTTGGTTCAAAGTACCCAAAGGTAGGTGTATTAGTCCATTTTCATGCTGCTGATAAAGACATACCCATTTAATGAATTTACAGTTCCATGTGGCTGGGGCGGCCTCACAATCATGGTGGAAGGTGAAAGGCACGTCTCACATGGCAGCAGACAAGAGAAGAGAGCTTGTGCAGGGAAACTCCTCCTTATAATAACTATCAGATCTCATGAGTTTTACTTACTATCATTAGAACAGCATGGGAAAGACCTGCCCCATGATTCAATTACCTCCCACAAGGTCCCTCCCACAACATGTGGAAATTCAAGATGAGATTTAGATGGGGACACAGCCAAACCATATCACTCCAGCCCTGGCCCCTCCGAAATCACATGTCCTCACATTTCAAAACCAATCATGCCTTTCCAAAAGTCCCCCAAAGTCTTAACTCATTTCAGCATTAACACAAAAGTCCACAGTACAAAGTCTTATCTGAGACAAGGCAAGTCCCTTCCACCTATGAACCTCTAAAATCAAAAGCAAGTCAGTTACTTCCTAGATACAATGAGGGTGCAGGCACTGGGTAAATACAGCCATTGCAAATGTGAGAAATTGGCCAAAACAAAGGGGATACAGGCCCCATGCAAGTCCAAAATCTGGCAAGGTGGTCAAATCTTAAAGCTCCAAAATGATCTCCATTGATTCCATGTCTTACATCCAGGTTACACTGATGCAAGGGGTGAGTTCTCATGATCTTGGACAGCTCTGCCCCTGTGGCTTTTCAGGGTACAGCCTCTCTCCCAGCTGCTTTCACAAGCTGGCATTAAGTGCCTGTGGCTTTTCCAGGAGCACAGTACAAACTGTTAGCGGATCTATCATTCTGGGTTCTGGAGGACAGTGGCCTTCTTCTCACAGCTCCAGTAGGCAGTGCCCCAGCAGGGACTCTGTATCGGGGCTCCAACCCCACATTTCCCTTCTGCACTGCCCTAGCAGAGGTTCTCCTTGAGAGTCCTGCCCCTGCATCAGACTTCTGCCTGAACATCCAGGCATTTCTATACATCCTCTGAAATCTAGGTGGAAGTTCCCAAACCTCAATTCTTGACTTCTGTGCACTCGCAAGCTCAACACCACACGGAAGTTGCCAAGCCTTAGGGCTTGCACCCACTGAAGCCACGACCTGAGCTCTATGTTGGCCCTTTTCAGCCATGGCTGGAGTGGCTGGGACGCAGGACACCAAGTTCCTACACTGCATACATCACGGAGACCCTGGGCGTGGCCCACTAAACCACATTTTCCTCCTAGGCCAGTGGGTCTGTGATGGGAGGGGCTACCATGAAGACCTCTGACATGCCCTGGAGACATTTTCCCCATTGTCTTGGGAATTAACATTCCGCTCCTCATCACTTATGCAAATTTCTGCAGCCAGCCTGAATTTCTCCTCAGAAAATGGGATTTTTTTTTTCTATCGCATTGTCAGGCTGCAAATTTTCTGAACTTTCCTGCTTTCCTTCCCTTTTAAAACTGAATGCTTTTAACAGCACCCAAGTCATCTCTTGAATGCTTTGCTGCTTAGAAATTTCTTCTGCCAGGTACCCTAAATCATCTCTCTCAAGTTCAAAGTTCCACAAATCTCCAGGGCAGGGGCAAAATGCCACCAGCCTCTTTGCTAAAACATAACAAGAGTCACCTTTGCTCCAGTTCCTAACAAGTTTCCCTTGTCTATCTGAGACCACCTCACCCTGGATTTCATTGTCCATGTTATTATCAGCATTTTGGTCAAAGCCATTCAAGAAATCTCTAGAGAGTTCCAAACATTCCTACATTTTCCTGTCTTCTTCTGAGCCCCCCAAACTCCAACCTCTGCCTGTTACCCAGTTCCAAAGTTGCTTCCACATTTTGGGGTATCTTTTCAGCAGCACCGCACTCCTGGTACCAATTTATTGTATTAGTCCATTTTTGTGCTGCTGATAAAGACATACCCATTTAGTGGACTTACAGTTCCATGTGGCTGGGGAGGCCTCACAATCCTGGAGGAAGGTGAAAGGCACATTTCACATAGCAACAGACAAGAGAAGAGTGCTTGTGCACAGAAACTCCCCCTTATAATAACTATCGGATCTTGTGAGACTTATTTACTATCACAAGAACAGCACAGGAAGCACCTGCCCTCATGATTCAATTACCTCCCACCAAGTCCCTCCCACAATGGAATTCAACATGAGATTTGGGTGGGGACCCAGCCAAACCATATAAGTAGGTAAAAGCTTCAGCTTTGAATTCTAATGTTGTGTCATAAAAACCTGGTCTGCTTTATCTATTGCTTTAACAACTACTTTGTCTTGTAGCATTCTGTGTCTTTTAATGCAGGCACTTCTGTTATTTTTCAAAAAAAGGAACAGGAATGAAGGAGAAAGGAAAAGGGAAGAAGGGAGGAAGGGAGGAAGGAAGGAAGGAAGGAAGGAAAGAAAGAAGGAAGGAAAGAAGGAAGGGAGGGAGGGAAGGAGGAAAGGAAGAGAGAGACAGAGAGAGAGAGGAGAGAGATGCCCTCGAGAGTGTGTCTCTGCATTAGCAATTAAAAGCTGTCAGGGAGCTGGTCATTTACCCTCCTCTGAAGATATTTATTTGTATCATACTTACTTTGAATAAAATAGTAAAAGATTATCTTTTTAACTAGCTCAGCAAGTCCCAATAGTTTTCAAATCTGAGTTTCTGAAAGGTCTTTGTCCTTCTCTTTTCTAAAGCATTTACATTATTTGAATAGAGTAGCCAGAAACCAGAGTTTTTCAGGAAACTTAAAACCTGAAAAACTAAACAGTTCCTATATAGTTGGCAGGGACCCTATACTGAGTGTTGAGAATTACAGAACATGCTCTTCTACCATTTTCATAGCCATGGACAGGCTGAGCATGCAGAAGGCCAGCCATAATACCTTGTGGAATAAGGCATGCTCCATGTTAAAAGAAAATAAATCCACCCAACCAGACAGTCTCTGTTGGTGATTGCCCTGAGGTCATGATGAATCCTGCAGTGGATGAGCTACTTTTCTTGAGATATAGAAGTCCTGGGACTCAGAGTGGCCTCACTCCCCTGAGCCAGTTGCCTTGCTGTCCTGCTTCCACAGATGGAGAAAATGGTAAAGTGAACCTAGTGAAATAACCAGGGAGAGAACCTGAATTCTGATCCTTACTCCATTATTCAACCTGTGAGATCTTGAGTGAATCAAAACACTTCAGAGGCTCTAATTGTTCAGATAGAAGATATGAATAATAACACTTCTGTGGCATACATCACAGCTGGCGTTGGAGGTCAAGTGGAAATATATACATTCCAGGCTTTAGAAATTGTCAAATATAGGATAAATCAGAATAAAGGATGTAAACATTAGTAAGCAAAATGATATGGTTTGGCTGTGTCCCCATACAGATCTCATCTTGAATTGTAGTTCACATAATCTCCACATGCTGTGGAAGGGACTTGGTGGGAAGTAATCGAATCATGGGGGCAGATTTTTTTCCATGTTATTCTCATGATAGTGAAAATGTCTCATGAGATCTGATGGCTTTATAAAGGGCAGTTCCCCTGCACACCCTCTCTTGCCTGCTGCCACGTTAAGACGTGCCTTTGCTCCTCCTTCACCTTTTGCCATGGTTGTGTGGCCTCTCCAGTTATGTGGAAGTGTGAGTCCGTTAAACCTCTTTTTCTTTATAAGTTACCCAGTCTCGGGTATGTTTTTATTAGCAGCATGAGAATGAACTAAAACACAGAATAAATGTGACTGCATTCATATTGCCAGAATAAGTGTTCTTAGCTGCAGGAGAACAAGCCCTCATGCCAGGCCAGATTGATAAGCGGTAACTTTGTGATGATTTGGAGTTTCATGAGGGTCTTGAAGACAAGGGAAAAAGAAAGCATTCTAGGCTGCAAGAAGGCTGCAGAAATAAACCTGGAAGCCAAAACGTTTGACGTATGTTTAAGGAGCAGTAAGTAAACTAGATTACTGGCTGGAGCAGATTAAGTATGTTAGCAAAGTTGTGGGACATAAATGTGGAAAAAGTAAGTTGAAGACACACCATTGGAGGCCTTGAATGCCAGGTTTAGATATTTGGGTTATTCAGAAGAAAAGGGCCAGTAATTTTAGACTAACGACTTGGCAATAGTGTGCAACTACATCAGGGAAAGATGGGCAGCAGCCAGACCCTACTAGCAACCATTGTTTTCATCCATCTAGGGACAGGATAAGGAACTAAGCTGAAGCGATAGTTGTGCTGGCTGCTCTGAAGGATCTGGTAGTTGAAGAGGCTGTAGGGAGAATGAAAAACCACTTCTTCTGAGTTTGGCTGGTGTAAGGAAATGAGATAATACTGTTGGAAATGGGGAACATATAAGAGGGAGTTCTCATCCTGGGAGGAAAAATTAACTCACTTTTCGGCCTCAGTGTTTGAGGGAAGAACATATGGGGCTTGAAAGGATTCTAACTCACCACACTGAAAAGGGCTTTGAGGAAGGAAAGGGCGTGAGGGGGCTTGGACCCCCTCCCCCAACTCCCAGAGAAAGGCAGCAGGCAACCATTTCCAAACAGTGATAGATTGAGAAGGCTCTCCAAGAAAGGCATAAGGAAGGCTTAGAGAATTCCAGCAAGGAGGGAGACAGCTTCCAGAGGAACCTGAATAAGGGAGAAAGAAAGGCTGAACTCTCACATTCAAGCCCTTGGTGGTCTGAGCCTGACCTTCTCTGGAGGTCTCCCACATAGAGGAAAACTGCAATTTAAGACAAATGTTTCTGAACCAGGCAAACGGGGAGTCAAACAGCAAGGAGTGCTAATTTATATTTAAATACAACATTTTTATTACTTTTCTAGAAATTTGACACCAACCCTCATTTTAAACTAGACAAAGCAGCATAACTTTTTTCTTTCAAAATGATTGACACTCAAAAGGTAATACCCTTTAAATTCCTCCAATTAAAGCAAATTTAATTTTAAGTTTAATTAAAGGAAACTTTAATTAGAAAGAAGATTAAATTTTAATTAAATTTCTCTAAAATCTTCATACCGGCCTTTACAGCTAATATTTCTGTCAGAAACCAAATCCCTTCTTAATATTCTAAAATTCTTTTCTAGCATTTTCCTTCGTATTAAAACAGCATCTCACCAGCTGTACCTGCCACTGTGAAAATTATTCCCATCTTAAAATACTGGAAACACAACGGAGAAACCAAAGTCTCCCTGGGCAGAGAAGGAAAAACAACATATTCTATTATTGATGAGATTTTTATTTTCCATCTCCTCCCAGTCCTTTCTGAAGCTATTAGGTGTGATGGGCCTGCTGTGAGCCCGTTGTACTGCATCCACAGCATCAACAAATATTTATGGAACACCTACTGTGTGCATGGCCCTGCACTAAGTTTCCTGTCTAACAGGGAAACATTGTTTAAAATTCTAGCTCAGGCAAAGACACCAGCCAACAGAGCCTAGACTACAAGCTACTCCTGGTGGGTTCTTGGCGGCCGCTTGTTCCCAGAGTCAGAAAGAGAAATGTCGTCTCCTCACAACTGGTCCAGCATCTTCCCCCGTCCCATGCTACTTGATGCTAGTGGGAAATGCCTTGAGTTAAGAGACATAAGTCTCAGATTCTAGACCTAAATTGCCATTAGATAACAATATTATCTTTGGGAAAACCCTAAACTCTCCATTTTTCACATTTCTTCTTTGTAAAATGGGTAATAAAACCCAAGGATGTTATAAGGATCAAATGAATTAACGTAGATAGAAAAAGTTTCTGAGAACGGCAAAGTGCTGGTTAGTGTAACGTATGAGGATATTGCTGACTGGCCTTCCCCTTCCCCTCGCAGGTTCTGCCTGCTTTAAACTCTCTAGCTGCGTCCCCAGCCCTCCCCGGATGTCTTCCAGTTCATTGCTTACTGTTCTCACGTTCACCATGCTGTAAAGGTGGTTCTGTTAACCTTCCTTCCCACAACTACCTCCTGTTGCCACACTGCGTGTCCTCATTCCTTTCCTCTCAAGACCTCTTTCCTGCTCTCTGTCAACCCATAACCAAGCTCAGCTCCTCCCAGAAGCCAGCACTGAGCAGAGCCCTGGACAGGGAACATTCCCTTGCTCCTAATCCTGCTTTACATATGCACCCTCCTCTAGACTGATCTATGATCTGGATACTGACATATAGCAGAGCCTCTGCCTCCAGAAATGTGGAACATACTTCAAGATTCCCCACAGAAGATTGAAGTAAAAATAAAATGAGAATAAAGAATTTCATTAAGGCCTCCCCAGGCGGGGATGCTGGGGCTTGGCAGTGGGCTGAAGCAGCTCAGGGCAGCACTGAGTACTCAGGACTCCACTCGGCTCCCTCTTGGCACCAAGATGCCAAGAAAGCTGATGCAATGACCTAGGGTAAAAGTCAGATCAAGGAACCAGAGAGACCACTTCCTCCCTTAGGTCCTGTGGCAGTTGTTCCTACAGGTTGTGTCACCATAGCCATCCATGCCAAACCTGGCTCCAAACAAAATACTGTAACACATTTGACAGCAGAGTTGGTAAATGTGGCTATTGCAGCACCTCCATCAGTGGGGGAGGATAATGCTGAGCTTTGCAGCTTATCTGTCCAAGGTCTTAGAACTCAGGAAGAGTGATGTGGTTTTGGATAAGGGTGGTACATCGCTGAAAAGGTAGTGAAGCTTTTGGCCTCCACAACTCCAGAAGAAATCTTGAGGAAATTTAAAAAGAAAGCTGAAAAACAAAGCAAGAAATGGAAAATACATCCTTGAGAAACTTTTATTGCTAATGATGAAGAGGCTGTTACAAGCACATTCAAATATATATATATATATTTGAATAAGACTCCAAAAAGTAGACATTTAAAAAGTAATATATGTTGAACACAGGTTCTAAAATCCCTGACCCCAAACAGCCTGGAGCATGTTACTCTGATTTCATGGCATTATAAAATAACAGAGCTGGAAAGAATATTCAAAGTGACCTGATTTAACACCTTTCATTCTCTGGTGGGGCTTCTGATATCCAGGAGTTGACAGACTTGTTCAAGATCATAACATGCAAGATGGTGACTAAAACCCAACGCCCTTGACTCCTTGTCGAATGCAGTTTATCCTGCTTGTAAATTAAAATTACCGTATCTCCACAACCGTTCTGGAATTCTGGGGATTGCATTCTAATCTGGTTTACAAGTGACAGAAAATCTGTTACACTGCTTTGTAGTGTTACCTTATATTTTAAACTGCTTATCTAAATGAAAAAAATAATTTTTTACATCTTTTAAAGACTATATTGACCATTTTGTAAAAAAGTAATGAAAAATCATAACTTGTAATTAAAAGTGAATTATAATTTTTGAGAAAAAAAGAATTTCATTAAATGAAAGCTATCATGAATTTGCTTGACAGGAAGAAAATCTCTTCTTCACATGTTTCTAGGTTGAGTTTCCCATCCCTGTAAAGAAGCTGTGCTGAGCTCTGTACCCTGTACTCCCAGTACATGTCAATCACACACCCCATTTCCTTCAGTTCTAATACGTGCAAGGGACTGTGCTTCATGCTCTGGAGAGATGTTCCCTAACTTTATGTGTCATTATCCCCTAACACGCTAGGTGCTTCCTCCCCAGGGTGCCTTTTGCCCTGGACCTGGAACACCACTGTCTCCTAAACCCTTTCCTCACCCGATCTTCAAAATCTCAACCAAACCCAACCTCCTGGAAGTGTCTGACTTTTCAGCCTTTTCTTCTGAATTCTTGTATTCCTAGTGTTTGGTAACACAGGATGAATTATTTGATACAGGATTTGGTGGTGTTCTTTGCTATACCCTGTGTGTCAGATCTGTCTCCTCACCTCCCTACAGCTTTTCCAAGGAAGGATCTATGTCTTTTGCTCTTTCTGGAGCTCTTGCTGTGCTCAGGCCGCTGCTGCAGGCATACTAGGGAACCAAGAAACACTTCTTCCTTAACTGTTTTTTAAAAGGGAATAGAAGCCCTATTCTATTTTGTCAGGTGCAAGGTAAACCAGAGACGTAGTAATTCTCACAAAGCAGCAGAGACTCTGATTACATGAGCCTAGAAGCAAGCAAAAACGAGTGACAGACGGAAATAGAAAATGGAAGATCAACGAAGGGTGCTTAAATAAGTGAGTTTAGCATGAGATAGAAGTGAAAATATGGAAGCTGACTTCCTCTAGGAGTGTGTGGGAGTTTGAGAGACCCCGAAAGTGAGATAAATAAGTCAAGAGCAGAGACCGCAGAGAAGATTGTGTTTCCATGGCCAGCTCCTGGCCTGGAGCTCCGTCATTCAACTGTAAAATGGGTACAGTGTCATTCTCACACTCCTACTTAAAGACTTTTGCAAGACCTAATTATTTATTATTCATAAAGGGCTTTGAACTCTTCACATGAAAGACACCAAGAGAAGTTCAAAGGATGAGTCAGTATCATTATTAGCTATAGTTCAACTCAAAGAGAGGAAAAAATATGACCATTTTCAGTGCACCTGTCATCTTTGTCTTTTTTATCATTTGTAGGATTTTTGTGGCTAAATCAGAATTGCTCTTCATTACTTTTTCACTGGCAATTAAAAAAAGATCAAAATGGAACTTGTAACAAGGAATCTGAATACTGATTTTTGCTCTCTATAAAAAGGTAAAACATACGTCTCAGAAATATCTCAGGAATACTTTTCTTTTTAGACTATCTGCAAGAATTTCAGGGAATAGGTGACTTTACTGCCTTAGAAAAACTGGAGCTCAGAGAAATGGAGGAAGAAGGTAAAACTCACCAGTTTTAAATGTTGATTTTTTTTTTCTTTTTTACACCAATTGCCAAACCTCCAAACTGCCAAAATGATGGAACACTTTTTTTTAAGCTGAAGCTCTGAATAAAACTATCGTTCTTATTATCAAAATGCTGCCAACAATAAATCCTGACTTATATTCTCTCTTTCCTTCTATCCACCACCCCCTTGCCCCCGCCAACAGCATAGTCTTTGGGAGGTGAGTTTCTCAAAGTTCCAATGGGACTGGAGTTTGATCATTTTCTTTGCTGTTCTGGCTCAAGCTTTCTTTGGGGTTTGTTTTCCATCATGGGCTGATGTCTGTGGGTCATGTCCTTCTCTTGCTGAGGTCTCTGCCTCTGGCTTTCTTTATTTCTTGCCTTTTTCTTGACCTGTTTGCTTTCAGGAATACCTTTACTGAGAATCTGCTTACTTCAATCTTTAACAAAACAAGAATTAAGACCAACCACAGTCATTGCTCTCACTTCTTTCTAGCATTTCTCCTTTCTCTCTGACATACATTAGTTCATTCACCAAAGTGAACATGTGTGTTGGAGTTGCAGATGGAGATTAGGGATGAGCAAAAGGTGTCAGCTACTCAAACACCCTATTTCCTTCTCTGTCTTAGATTATTCCTTCCTGGGAACCTTAATATGATTTTTTAAATAATGTTTAAAGATGACAAGTGGAGAGTAAGTTGGCTTGAAAATAAACTGCCAAACTGGAATACTTTCTGCTCTGTCTGCCAAAACTGGGAGTTGAGAGGGCTCTACACATCATTATCCTTCCACAATAGCAGATGCTGTCTAAACAACAAAAGGAGGTGAGGTGGCCCACCTGGATGGACTGCTAGGTAATCCATATTGTCCCTGATCCAAAAGAGTCATAGGATCTTGAACTGTGCTATGGGCTTATTAGTAATTCACCAGAGGCTTTGTGTCCATATTCATGGTATTCACAAGTATTCTTTAAGGGGCTTTTCATCCCATAGCGATAATTGGGTACCACATGACTACTCAATCTAAAATATCTTAAATGTGTGTTTAATAATTCCTCTCTTTCTATAAATTATTTCTCCAGAATTTGTTGTTGGTTTTTGTTGTTGTTGCCAGGGGAGTATATTATATAATATAAACAACAAAAGGACCCCGATTTCAATAATACTTCCTTAAACATAATAATTTAAAAACAACCCTTAATGCTCAGAGAGATACAACAGATAGTAGCAGTGAGAAATGGACCTTTTAAAAGACTCCATAATATTCTTCTTTCTTTATTCTCTGGCTCAGAATTCTATTTCTAAGAGAATCTCTATCTAAATCTTTCATTTTAAACACACATACACATGCAAATACCCCCTCCACTCTCACACCCTATACACAGATAAGCATGGTACTTCTTATTAGCTTCACTTTTAATACCAGTCCTTATTTTCAAATTTCCTCAGACATTATTTGTTCCCTTACAAAACACTATACTCATCTCTGACTTATCACCCATAACCAAACGTTTGAAAACAAATTACTCAACCATTATATCCAGCACTAGAGTGGAGATGGGTGACCTATATTCCGATCCCAGCTTTGCAAATAATTAGTTTTGTGACCCAGAATAATTCACTCTCACTAAGTCTAATTTCTTCATCAGTAAAATACAGAACATAACTGTCTTGTCTATTTGCAAGGTCGTTGTAAGAAATACTTGAAAACTGAATATGAATTTGAAGTAGAATGCTTATTATTGTCCATATCTACCTTATGGCATCTCTGCTTCTGCCATCCTCTCTGATAGTGTCTCTGCTGATTGCCACTTCTCCCACTTATTATTCACTGTTTCATTTATTGAACACACATTTATCATATACCAACTCTACGCCAGGCAGTGGAAACTCACAGATGCACGGAAAAGGCTGGCATCTCAGCTCAATATGGCACCCCTATATGAGAAGTACCCAAAATTCTGGAGGGCACCTACCCCAGAGGATGAAAACATAAAAGGATTCAAAGCAGTCCGATAAGGAACGGACATGTGCCTTATCGTGCTTTCCATCTCAGTCACTCACCATTCATTCCTCTTTCCCAGTAGGATCTTCTTTTGAGGAATTTGCTCTTTCTTCATTGGCCAAGGAGCAGATTCAACCAATGTTGACTGGGTTCTGACCTAACACACAAAATTTGTTCTATGGTGGCAGAGAGCCTTTAAATAGTAGTAATTTACTGATTATTGACACGGCCTTTGACCCAGCTTTCTCTGACATAAGACTGTTGCAATCATTACACGTCTTGCTCCTCCAGAACTGGCTCCATTTCTACCCCCTTCCAAGCCTGGTTCTCAGCCTTTTATGTGAATTAGCAACATACTACACTAAATATGATTTTTCCTTTAGGAGCTGGAGTTGCCTACAACACAACAAAACTATGTGTTAAAAAAAATACACCTATATGCTAAATGTACTGTGCCTTTGTGAATATATCTGAAATGTACAAGCCTAAGGTCTCAATCCATATTTATTCATTCAACCAACAAATATTCATCGAGCATAAACTATGCATCTGACACAGTACCAGCTCACAGACAGGAGAGGAGGACAAACAGTTAACAGGTAATTAGAAAGATATTGTGTGGGAAGGAAAAGAAGCTCCTAATGAAGATTGTGGTGGCAGACTGGAACTGAGAGAAGACTTTCCATGAAGAAGTCATATTTTTCCTCAGACACAGGGGATGAGGAGGAGTCTGCTGGTTAGAGGGAATGGGGATGGAGTTCTAAAGCGAGGGAACAATAGGTCCCCCAAGGTAGAAAAGCATGCGCACAGCTTGTTCCTCTCCATTTCGTGCATCACCAAGCTGCAGAGCAAAGGGATAACAAGAGGAAGCTAGGAAGTAGAGTGTTATTCCTGATCTTACAGCTAATTCACTGTGAACTTGAAAAGACAATTACTTTTTCAAAAAAAATGCAACAGTTTTGGGATACCGGTGGTTTTCAGTTACTTGAATAAATTCCTTAGTGGTGATTTCTGAGATTTTATTGCACCTGTCACCTGAGTAATGTACACTGTACCCAATATGTAGTCTTTTATTCTTCAACCCCTCCCAACATTTACCTGCTGAGTCCCCAAAGTCTACAACATCACTTTTATGCCTTTGCAGCCTCATAGCTTAGCTCCCATACATAAGTGAGAATATAGATATTTGGTATTCCATTCCTGAGTTACTTCACTTAGAATAATGGCCTCCAGCTCCATCTAAGTTGCTGCAAAAGACATTATTTTGTTCCTTTTTATGGCTGAGTAGTATTCCATGGTGTCTATATACCACATTTTCTTTATCCATTCATTGATCAGTGGGCACTTAGGTTGGTTCCATATCTTTGCAATTGCAATGTGCATGTGTCTTTTTCATAATGACTTCTTTTCATGTGGGTAAATACCCAGTAGTGGGATTCCTGGATAAAATGGTAGTTCCACTTTTAGTTCTTTAAGGAATGTCCATACTGTTTTCCATAGTGGTTCTACTAATTTACATTCCCACCAGCAGTGTAAAAGTGTTCTCTTTTCAGCACATCCAAGCCAACATCTATTGTCTTCTGACTTTTTAATTATGGTCTTTCTTGCAGGAGTAAGGTGGTATTTAATTGTGGTTTAATTTGCATTTCCCTGATGATTAGTGGTGTTGAGCATTTTTTCATATATTTGTTGGCTGTTTGTACATCTTCTTTTGAGACATGTCTATTCATGTCCTTTGCCCAGTTTTTGATGGTATTATTTTGTTTTGTTTGTTTGTTTGTTTTGCTTATCTGTTTGAGTTCCTTGTAAATTCTGGATACTAGTCCTTTGTCAAATGCATAGTTTGTGAATATTTTCTCCCACTTTACGGGTTGTCTGTTTACTCTGCTGATTATTTATTTTGCTGTGCAGAAGCTATTTAGTTTAATTTGCCGTCATGTATTTACTGCTGTTTTTGTTGCATTTGCTTTTGGGGTCTTAATCATGAATTCTTTACCTAAGCCAATGACCAGAAAGGTTTTTTTCCAATGTTATTTTCTAGAATTTTTATGGTTTCAGGTCTTAGATTTAAATCTTTGATCCATCTTGAGTTGACTTTTGTGTAAGGTGAGAGATAGGGGTCCAGTTTCATTCTTCTACATGTGGCTTGAAAAGGCAATTACTTTTGTATGTCTGTTCCCTTGTCTGTGAAATTAGGTTGGAGAGAAACATAATATGGATGGTTTCTATGATTTTATGATTTTGTATATGTCTAATGTCTAGTATTAGATGAATAAATGATAGGGCATCAGTCTCCTTTCTGCTGCTGCCTACGACATGAGAAGATGATATAGGTACAGAAAATTTGCAGAAGTAAAAAGAGGACACAAAGGTTTGGATGAATGGAGTGTAAAAGGAAGAAAGGCAGAAAGTTGCCAAAGATGCCTGCACTGGTTTTTGGTTTATCAATAACTAATCCTACATAGTGTTTGTTTCTTTCTTGCTTGCTATTCATTTTAAGACAGCACCTTTTTCATATTGCTTACACAATGCATTTTATCTGTGTGTGGTGTGTCTCTGTGTTTGTATTCCTGTGCTATTTTTTTTACTACTAATTTTTAAAATGGAATGCAGTTATAAGTAGGCCCAATGCCTCAAATCATATCCAAAAATTGGCAGAGTTGGTGATTCAGCATAACTGATGTGACCCCATTGGATGAATTAATTACCAAAAATCCTACCCACCTGTTTAGAGAGGAATTCTCTGGGAAGTAGGGGGCAGTCAGCCAAGAAATCTACCTGTTGGTCATCAGTGAGGATGTGCATTTTCTCAGTTCATAGTCCTTTGTCCCTAACACCATTCTTCTCTGAATGACTAAAGAGATCTGAGCAAGGGACAGGTCAGAGCTGGGAGATGAGATAAGTACACCCCTGGGAGGACAGCCCTATGACCAGAGAAGAAAGAAAATGGTCTGAAAAGAAACCACCCTAATAAGATCTGAACTTCCTTTGAGTTCCAAGACATAAGAAATCCTTGCAAATCACTTTCTGTATAAAAAATTTAAGCACAAAACTGTAAGCAAGTCTGCTTTCCAATACAATTTACTGAAAGAAAAATGAATATTTAAAAAACTTTGCTGATAGCTATGTACTATTCCCAGGTGTAAGAAGCAAAATCGAATTCAAACACAAGGTGAGCTCAGTTCCTACAAGGAGTTGATGTAACCTCAGTAGTGTTAAGAAACACAACTTCCCAGACTGTGCAGGAAAAATATCTCACCAGAGGTCAGGAAAGCAGTGCCTCTCCAGGCATACTGTGATGCACTCAAGACTGGGGAGCAGGACCTGTGGAGTCTGAAATGTAGCTTCATTCTCAGTGCTCTCATTCTCGATGTTGCTCTTCTGATACATAATACACATCACCATCATTAAATCTTAGCCCACCGCTTTCCTGCATATCGGAACTCCCTCTCCTTTTCTTCCCACTTGACTATGTACTACCCATCCCAAAGGTCAAGTTGATGTTTGGTTGGCAACCACTGGGAAGCTTTTCCAATTCAAACTAACCTTGTGTGGCATGTTTTCATCTAAATTCCTATGGAAACCACTGTATAAATCACTTATTTGGCACTTAAAGCATTCTTATCTTATTATTTTGAATTAAATCAGATAATTAATATGAAAATTCATTGAAAGTTATAAAGTGATAACCCAGCATTTTTCAAATCATATTCCACAATAAAACAAATAGTACTTTAAAAAAAAAAAAAAAGGATTGCCTAGTAAGTGTGAGGAACAAGCAAAACTATTTATGGGGATAGAAATTAAATTTGTGGTTGCCTGTGAGAAGGGAAGTGAAGGGGAAGAGGCTTGACTGGCAAGGATTATGAGAAAACTTTTGAGAGTGATAGAAATATTCTATATTTTGTTTGGGGTTTTGGCTACAAGAGCGTATCCATTGGTCAAAACTCACCAAACTGTATATTTTTCTGTATGTAATTCTATCTCAGTGAAAAAGTTAAAAAGGTGTCTTTATCACAAAACTTCAAAAAGCTTCTATCAGGTTATTATACATTATAAACCTCCAGAAAGTGGATACAGCACCTTATTTGTCCAAAGTACCCTTCTTTTCTAAAGTGTTCTTGAGATAGCAGTAATCTATGGAAAGCTCTTTCTATTATACAACATCTATTTTCTATTACTAAACTTGATTCTCCAGGGCAGAGACTGGTTTCATGGCTCTTTGTACCCACAATCTCTGGCACGAGATCCCATGGACATTAAGTAAATGTGCCTTGTTTCTGCTCTGGCTGAAGATAATGATGTAGATTATGATGCAAAGTGTTATAATAAAGGTAAGGGTAACTTGCCCCAGGTCACAGCCTCAAGACCACAGTAATCTAAGCCCCAGGGAGCATGAGCTCCCAGCATGAGCTCTCTTGCCACAGCAGCAGAATGGCAGGCGGGATATTTTGGTACGAGGGTTCTAATAGTGGCTCTCAGGTCTCAGGATGTGGCTGCATTCTCTAATCATGTAGAAGATCACGCTGCCAGTTTCTGAGAACTAATTCACACATAAGACACCCATCAAACATTCTGGAGCTGGGCACTAGGGATTCCACAGTGAATAAAATGCAGTATTTGCCCTCAAAAAGCTAGTCTAGTGGGGCAGTGAGACAAAGAGATAACTTAAAATGCAAGCAAGCAGAAGCAGGGGCTATGTGAGCACAGGGCAGGCATAACTTATTTAGCTCTGGGAGGATTTAAGATACTGGTATTTGCCAGTTGGAGATGGTGGTAGAAGTCATTCCAAGCTGAGAGATAAAGATAATAAGGTGATACGTTTGGAAAGTACTGTACATGTCAAATGAATGTAACTAATATGCTTTATCATCTTACACAGGTTATTTATCTTTAGCTACCTCATACCAAAATAAACATAACAGTGGTTTGTTTGTGTCTAGTAAAGCTGGAACATAGAGTTTCTGGGGCATGAAGGAGATATGGTTGGATGAGCTGGGGCCAGGTTAGAAAGCTCTTCTGGATCATGTAAAGATGACTGAACTTTTCCCCAGGACAACTTAAAGAGAGTGGCATAACCACATACATATTAGAATGTCACTGAAGTCTGGATCATACAGCTAATTTCATATAGATTTGTGTTCTTCAAGTGATTTTTTTTTCAGAATATTAGTCTTTTTTACTCAAATATATTGTAAACTACTTGAGGGCAAGATTTTTTTTTTCTTTTCTTTTTTTGAGACAGGGTTTCTTGCTCTGTCACCCAGCCTAGAGTGTAGTGGTGCAATCATGGCTCACTGCAGCCTCAACCGCCTGGGCTCAAGCATATCCTCCCACCTCAGCCTCCCTAGTAGCTGGGACCACAGGCACATGCCACCATGCCCAACTGATTTTTTAACTTTTTTGTAAAGATGAGGTCTCACTATGTTACCCAGGCTGGTCTCAAACTCCTGGGCCAAGCAATCCTCCTACCTTGGCCTCTCAAAATGCTGGGATTGTAGGCAGGAGCCACCATGCCTGGCCAGGGCAAAACTATTATCTCATGAAGCAAGCAGCGACATACTGAGGCCACACAAAATGTGCTTGATATGTATGTCTTAATTAATGATAATACTATTACCTGGCTTCTTTCTAGATATCTTAATAACATTTATAAAGTTTAATACTGTCACATTATAAAGCAGAGATCAGAAATCCTAGAGCACAGGATTTTGTATTTTATACATTTTACAAAGAGATATGGTTTTTATTTTCTGAAAGCTTTTACATTCACCCTGAAAACATGTAGGTGGGTGACTGTTGGAGAAGACTAGGCAATGAATGAGAAGGGCTGCTAATCAAAAGGCCAAGGTGGAATTGGGGAAGAGGAACCACTTAAGTGCAAGAGATCCCAAGGAAGTATATTACAAGGCAAGGGGAAACAAGAATGTGGGGAAAAACTAAAAGTTGGCCAAGGGAAAAGAATAAGTAGAACTGATTAAGACAATCTTGGTTAAAGATCTATTTACTAGTGAGTACAAATTCTTCTTCTGAGACCACTAGATTTAGTGTTCAAGGGAAAAAACAAATACACAACTAAATTGAGAAAAATCAATGATGACTTTGTAGACTATTTAAGACTTGACCTGAGTGAGTTATTTTGTTTTGTTTTGTTTTGTTAATCGTTGCCTATAAGCAAAAACACACAATACAAACACACTTGGATTCTGATGTATCTCGGCCCCTCTTAGGATTCACAAGCCCTGGATATTGCCCTCTAGGCCACACAATCCTTCTTCTCCCTCACAAAGATAAATTTCATATCAGTCCGGCAGTCAGCCATCATCTATTCTCAGGGGAAGAGTATATAGCATGACCTCCCTTGAAATATTAGCTCTATTTACATGGGTTTGCGTGGACCACATTACTTATGAGTCACCAAGGGGAAACGGGGCCTCCGGTAGATAAAGCGATCAGCACAAACCTCTGTAAATAAATCAGAAATTTCAATGAAGGTCATGCCAGGCCTGATTTATTCTTCAGCAGCCTATGAAATAATGTTGACCAGGTAAGTGGTTTTCATTTTTTCCTCCATCCACATAAGGGAGAACTTTTTCGCTCTAAGGAGCTTGTCTTTCATATTACAATGAGCATCTCACTAGAGAGATAATACACCCTGAAGGAAATAACCTTTTATTATTATACTAGATACTCAATAGTGAAAGGCCAGATCATCTAGCAAGAATTTTGTTAATTCAATCTGGTGGTACAAGTTCTCATAACAGAATTTTATGGAAGAGCTATTGCTCAACCACAGAAACTGTTTTTTATTCAATAAACAGAAGTGGAGCACCTTCCTTTAGGAAGCATGTGCAGAGTATGTTAAGCAATGTAAGGAAGATGAAGATGGCTACACCATGGTCCCTGAAAGCCTCCCCATGTCTCCACTGGAAACCCCCAACTATTCTGAAGCGTCAAGAAAATGTCTATGGCATGTCGATAAACCATTTTGCTAAATAAATAATCATTCAATCAACCTATATGTATTGTGCATTTTCTGATCACAAGACTTTATGTTAAATATTGGAGCAAGGAGGCAGGAGATGTGAAATGAAAACTGAAGAAATAATTTTTTACATTCAGAATCCTAAAAGGCAGTCAAGTTTTATTGTATAAATAATCATTCCAGTGAGAAAAAAAATAGCCAATCAAATTAGGTGTTGTTTTTGTTTTTGTTTTTAATTTTGAAGCTGAAAAGCCATATATCTTTTTTAAACTGAATTTTCTACTTTTCCATCTGTCTTATTACACATATCCCATATGTAGCAAAGAGACTTCAGGACACCAAAGAATTGCCTTCTAAGCAGGAAAAAATAAATTCTTGAGAGAATTGTTGAGAAAGGTAAAGAGAAGGCTTCAAAAATCAAAGATAAGAACTAGACATTAATTAGTTATTCACAGAAGAAGATAAGATGCCAATAATGCTGAAAGTTTGCATCAGGAACTCTCATTCCCCGTATGACTCTTCCAGGTTTGGTTGGAATTTACAGCATTAATGGTAACAGCCCCTGCTTTGATTTATATCCGGAATCATGATAAAAGACATCTCTTCAGTCTGTGAGGGTGCCATTAGAAACTACAGCTGAGGAGAAAAGGAAGATGTCTATCCTCCCAGTGTTAATAGAAACACCAATCAGACTCATTTTGAGAAAGGATTCTCTGGTTCCCTTTTAAAAACTCATTTATATGCAAGCAATTGATAAGTTCCTTGGAAGACGCTTCTATCTGCTCATAAAACCTCCTCATATTAAGGGCTCATTGTGTACCCAAGAATGAAAAATGTGGATTTTGTTGCACAAGCTTGTTCTTATTTATACAGATTTTCTTATCTTCACCCTCTCTTATAGTTTTCTAACTTTGTGCAGTTTCACTTTTCTTCTAACAAATATCTCTTCTGTTGGGACATGGCCTTATACCCTGTAGAGGAAAACACAAAATGTTGGTCTTTCTATCTGTAGCAACTCTGATCTGCAGTAGGGTGTGAGCATCCATTCTGGATTTTATATATATATATATATATATATATATATGTATATATATATATGTATATATATGTATATATGTATATATGTGTATATATGTATATATGTATATATGTATATATGTATATATATGTATATATGTGTGTATATATGTGTGTGTGTATATATATATATATATATATATATATATATGATAATTTTCTTGGATTTTCAGTCCCTGCTTACAAAGGTTTCAGAATATTTTAACTGGTTAGGACATAAGCAGAAACCTGAGGGCTGCTACTTGTCATGCTGCGGCACTTGCCTGTATCTTCTGCCTTTTTTTCATTCGATCAGGCTTTATGTGTGCTTTGATCCAGGCAAAACATAACAAAGATATTTTCCAGTTTCAAAACTCCAACTAGATATCCACCGAGGGCAAAGCTGAAAACCATCATTAGGCAACAATGATGCTTTGAAATTCTGGCTGTAGAATTTTGTGGAGCATACTCTCCTTCCCCTTTATGTGAATAAAACTCTCTATAATGCTTCAAATTCATAATGCCTCCCAGTTTCCCTGTAATGCAGCCTTGCTTTGTTATTCCCTCCTTGCTGCTAAAGAAACAGAGGACAAGAGTGGCTAAATAACTCGCCCAAAGTTATTCACATGGATTAAAATGAGAATATTAAACCTATTGTAAAGAATGAAGTGAATGTTCGCTGCAGTCACAGATCCTTCCTGTGGCAATGCTAATACCTATTGCCTGAAATAAGTATTAGCATCAACTACCACCTGCCAGTTCAAACCTCATGCCTTCTCTAAGACTAGCTCAGGTCCCACTTCCACAAGGTCCACTTCTTCCAAATCGGCCTTTGATGAACCTCTGTTAAGACTTATTAATGTCACAATTGAGCTCTTGAGCCTTCACTACGTCTGTTACTATAAAGTCCAAATTGTCAAAGTCTTAAAGTTAGTAATATATCCCCTATTTCTTTCATTGTCTACAATGATACTCATCCTATATTATGGTAACAGTAGTACCTCAGTAATTATTCCATTGATTTAAAAAAAGCAGTAGATTAAAAGTGAAAAAAAAGCATGGACTTGAGTTGCCAGTGATAAACTCTTTTGTACAAGTCTAAGTTTCAATGTTCCAATCTATAAAATGAAAATGTTAAATAATATGCTTTCCAGTAGTGATCCTAAAAGTAGACTTCTATGATTGTATTGTTCTACTTGCACATACTCTTTGGAAGTGCCCAAAGGAGGGGAAGTTTTCTTATGTTTTCCCATTTCTTGCCCTTCTGCATTCCACATATTCCTTCAACCCTAATCCAACTAACTCACCACTTCCAGAAGGGCTTAGAGAGGTGTTACTGAATGACTACTAAATGGACTACTTCTAGTCTATTTAACTTGTCTACATTTGAAAACATATATTTCAAGACATATTGAAGCAAAGCTGAAAACTCTAAACATGGACTCATCAGCTACATGTTACTCTCTGTCTCCAGTATATGGAGAAGGAGCAGAGCCAAATACATTTTTCTAGAATCCGGAAATAAAAATAGAGTGAACAGAGATTTTTAAAAAGATATTGAAATTGCATATAAAAGTTCTCAGTCATTGAATGAGGAAGTTTGTCTCTGACATGAGTTATTTCATGATAGACAATGTGCATTCAATATGACATTATGAGATCTGACTTTTGGTTCAACTTCTGCTGTCTAAACAGATATTTGGCAAATTGAAAATAGTCTTTCGTCTCCCTTCCAGCACTAATATTGTAACATTTGAGAGGTCTGATGGGGCCTCCTCTATCTCCAATGAGTAACTCCATACCTAAGTTCCCAAGACCCCCTTTTCCTCCTGGGTAGTGTTCTTTCCTCTAAACCATGCCCTCCTCAAACAGCTTCTAAAGGATGGACCTGTTCTAACAGATTCCATCTATATCAGTGTCACACGCATGTGCCTCGGCTCTTCAAAAACCTGCCACTGATGTAAAATACTTGACACATGAAGTAAGTTCATGCTGTCCATTCACACGCATACGTAAGAATACAGGATCTCCATGAAATCTGTCCAGCATGGAAAAAGAAGTGACTGTTGGATCACAGGAAGGAGTCACCCATGTTCCCTCTCTGTTAACCAACTTCCTCAATTTTCACGAGGTATCTGTTTTGCGTTATAATCTGATATGTTAAAAATACCAAATGGCGTACCAGAATTAAGGAGACCAATCTCACAAAACATTTTGCCAGTAATTTTCTACCAGTTTTAAAACTCTCATTTTCCATAAGAAAGTGATGACATAGGACAGGCGAGTGGTTCATGCCTGTAATCCCAAAACTTTGGGAGGCCAAGGCAAGTGAATTGCTAGAGCTTGGGAGTTCGAGACCAGCCTGGCCAACATGGCAAAACCTCATCTCTGCAAAAAATACAAAAAAAATTAGATGGGCATGCTGGTAGTCCCAGCTACTCAGGAGGCTGAGACAGGAGGATCGCTTGAGCCCAGGAGGCAGAGGTTGCAGGGAGCCAAGATCGTGCCACTGCACTGCAGCCTGAGTAATAGAGTGAGACTCTGTCTTAAAAAAAAAGAAAAAGAAAAAGAAAGAAAGTGATGACATAACATAATGAATGGATTCACAAAGACCCAAAGCATGAAGTACCTTTCCTGGACTCAGTTCCTTCATCTATATAGTGAAATGGTTGTACATGTCCAAAATTACAGAAATGATTTGGTAACTTAAGGTGAATCAAGATAATAGACTATCATGCAGCCATTAAAATAAAAATTACAAAAACCTTGTAATAACATGGAAAAAATTTCTAAGTCAATGTTACATAGTGGTAGAAAAATATTTTATTGCATTTTTGCTTCAGTAACTATACAAATAAAAATGCATACACTACAAAAAAGGTGACAATAACTATTTAGGGTAGTTTAATAATGGGTTATTTAAATGACTGATAGCAGCTTGAAAAATCAGCCTTTTCAATAAACAATGGAGTGGTTAGGATGATTGCTGCAGTCTCATCCAGCTATCAAACTCCATGATCCTTTGATAACACATTCATGTTAATGTGTTCAACAAGTATAAATGAGATAAGGAGCTCCTCATCAAGATAAAACATCCATTTTAAAAATCTGGAGAAAGTGCCTTTATGAAAAAGCCATGACTGTATAGATTTGTTTGTTTCATATAGTTTTAAAATAAGGGAAAGATGATATGTCCCTTCTCCAAAGTTTTTCCTGAATCCAGGAAGGGTTGGGCACACTAGTTCCTTCTTTGTATCTTTAATAGAGACAGCACTTTACACACGGCACAAGGACGGTTTGTTTGTACATCTGACTTTGGAAACTGTGACCCCCATGAAAGTAAGCATACGACTTTATTCAATTTTGACTCTCCAGAACCCAGCTAAGTGCTTGGCATACAGATGGGGCCAAATTCAATGTTAGCTTTAAGAAATGAATAAATGAATAAGAGAAAATGAGTATAGGTGGATTAGCATCCTTTCTTTGAAGACAGATACACCACAGGTGCTCAAGGGCTTGGGTCCTATCCCAGGGCCAGTGGTTTTCTTTCTGTTTGTTTTTGCCTCAAGCCATTTTCATATACATTGGCCACTAGAGTATCTTCTTGTTGCCAGAGAAACATGATTTACACTTCACCTCACAGGCTGAAGGTTTGGCAGACCAGACTCATTAAACTTCAGAGTGTTACATGTTCCCCTTCCTTGCTTATTGTTTTAGTCAGCATTGCTAATAAGCCACCCTTGCTCCTACTGATTTATTCTCTAGCTGGGCTCATCTTTACAGAGTATGCTAGAAGGTTCTCCAACAACCTCTTTCACTCCCATAGAGAGGACCATGAGTATGTTGGGGGCTGTGTTGGTCCTCTGATCCTCTTCAGAGAGAGAAACTATATTCCCTAAAGCACATTAATGTAGCACTTCTATCAGTGCCTCTGGGGCACCCAAAGAAGTAGTCCTGGACAGGAGTTCAATAGGGTTTCTGGATACAGAGGCATATATAAAAACAATTTGATTTTTAACTTATTAAGAGTTTTTAGTTCATAATTTTTTTCTATTACTCAGAATACTCCCCATCCATTCTCTATCTTTAAAAGTTCTACTTGTGCTGGAAACAGTGGCTCATGCCTGTAATTTCAGTGTTTTGGGAGGCTGAGACAGGAGAATTGCTTGAGGCCAGGGGTTCATGACCAGCCTGGAAAACATAATGAGACCCCCATTTCTACAAAAAAAAAAAAAAATTTAAATAAAAAGTCGGGAATAGTGGCACATGCCTGTAGTCTCAGCTACTCGGGAGGCTGAGGCGGGAGGACCGTTTGAGCTGAGAATTTGAGGCTGCTGTGAGACATGTTCACACCACTGCACTCCAGCCTGGGTGACAAAGCGAGACCCTGTCTCTTAAATAAGTAAATTAAATTAAATTAGAAGTCATAAATAAATAAATAACAAAAGTCCCCTTGCTTTTCTAATCAGCATTAAATATTCTGAAATCTGTTTTTTTCTAGATACCTCCTTGTCTCTCTCTTACTTCACAACTCAGCCCATTCAAAGTGTTGTCCACAATTACTGTCTTCATTTCCTCTCAGCTTTCACCTTCCATACCCTCTTTAAACTCACTGCTCCACTGAAACTGTTTTCCCAAAGGCCAGTGATGCTCTCTGCCAGTAAATCCAGTGAATCTTTTACTCCACACATATTATGTGGCTTCTGCATCTATGGACACTGTCCCCACTCCCTCACTGAAACACTTGTGTTCGCTTTCCTTGGCTTCTGGGAGACTCCAGTCATTTGGTTTTTCTTCTACCTCTCTAGCAATTTCTTCAGGGACTTTTCTTTTACCCACACCTTAAATGTCAAGGTCTATCTGAGTTCTGTTTTTCTTTGCCTTTGTCTTCCTGGGTAAGTTCATCTATTCCCATGACTTCAGAATTTCCTATGTGCTGAAGATTTCCAGCCTGATCTTTTTCCTGAGCTCCAGAACCACCATAGCATATAGTGAACACCTCCCTTTGAACGTCCTAGAGGCAACTCAAATTCAACATGTCAAAAACAAACTCATTATTCTACTTCCACAGACATGTACCCCTTTTATATTCTTCTTTATCTCTGTGAATGGTCAGACCATCTACCCCCTTACTTGAACTAGGAACCTACTAGTCATCTCCAATTCTGTCTTTTCCTGCTCGTTTTTCTCTCCTACATCCAACCAATCGCCAAATCCTGTTACTTCACCTTCCTCAGTAGTTCAAATCCATTCACTTCTCTTTTTCCCACTGCTGATAACTTAGTTCAGGTTACCATCACCTTTCACCTGTACAATTTTGCTTATTTTACCTCTAAGCTTAAAAGATATAGTATAATGAGACCCATAATACGATAATTACCTTCTCCTTATAGCCAAATTTTTCCCATTAGCCTAAGTGTATCACAGTTCCATGTGGTTACTTTGTCTTGATCTTCACATTGGTTACAGATTTAAAATGTGGTCTTTCCTAGAAAAGCATTGTATCTTCAAGTATGCAATACATGGACTAGATACACAAGAATGCCACAACAGTTCAATAGTTTTCTCTACTCCCTGCTATCCTTAACTTTGCAATTGGAAATCACCTTCTGTCTCAATCACAATTTCAGCTCCAACATGGTGTTAATCAACCAGGACTCAGAAGTGCAGAGTATTACAAGTGCAGGTTCTAGAACCTATATGCTTAAGTTATAATATTTACTGCATGACTCAGGGTAAAACATTTAACATCCCTGGGCCTAGTTTACCCATCAGTAATATAAGGATATTAATAGCATCTATCTCAAAAAATTATTAGGAGGATAACATTTGTTACAAATGAGCACAATACAAGTAAAGGAATTAGGTAAACACCTGGCACACAGCAAAATCTGTTGGCCTTTTCTATGATTTTTTTGATTGGCTTATCTCTTCCCCTCTAGTTTTCCTGAGCCTACTCCTCATGCCCACAACTAAATTGCCCTCCTTCTATCACTAGGAGCACATTTTCTGGCATCCCGTCTTCTCTCCAGGCCAGCCTCACATCTGTACCCAAAGGTAGGTGTTATGATCTTCATTTTAGAAATGAAATCAAAGAGTTGAGGCACAGATGTGATCCTAACAGTGAAGGGGTCAGTAAATGTCAGTGATATGGTTTGGGTCTCTGTCCCCGCCCAAATCTCATGACTAATTGTCATCCCCAATGTTGCAGGCAGGGCCTGGTGGGAGACAATTGGATCATGGAAGTGGATTTTCCCCCTTGGTACTCTCATGACAACAATAAGTTCTCATGAGAACTGGTTGTTTAAAAGTGTATAGCACCTCTCGCCCTTTCTCTTTCTGCTCTGGCCATGGGATGTGCCTGCTCCTCTTTCACCTTGTGCAATGAGGGTAACTTTCCTGAGGCCTCCCTAGAAGTCAAGCAGATGCATATTGCTTCCTGTACTGCCTGCAGAACCATGAGCCACTTGAACCTCTTTTCTTTATAAATTGCCCAGTCTCTGGTATTTCTTTATAGCAGTGTGAGAACAGACTAATACAGTCAGAGACAGGACCAGATCTCAGCAGCTCAGAAATTTGCATTTAGGGCTCTTCTCAGCTTCTGGAAGAGAATTTTCTTTTTTGTTGAATAGGGAAAACTTCCATGTGCTCTGCATGAAGCATTATTTCTAAATGAGAGAAAAAGGTGGCTGTCAAATGATGGCTCCATCCTGCCATGCTGCCTACAATTCTCATCATTAAAGAGGCTTCCTAAAACATCCTGGAGAAACTTTCCGAAGGGAGGTCATTCTTAACATCTTCCTTCCATGCCACTTTTTTTTTGTTACCTCAGAGTACCTTATTTATATTTCCATGAAAACTTAGCACATTTTATTATAGTGAGTTGTTTCTGTGTCTCTCCCTAAACCCCACCCAACAGATTGTGAGCTGAGAAGGGAAACACATCTCACTAATCTTTAAGTTCCTAGTGCCCATCTTGAGGCCTATCCCATGGAATATAATTCAATAAAAGTGTATTTTATGATTTAGTAAATATATTCTTGAACTGAATCAAAACACAAAGTATTTGAAAAATGGCAATATCCCAAGGGAATGTTTTAGATGCTGCTGCACAAACCAGAATACATCAAAACTCTCACGGGATTAAATCTAGACCAGCTGGTTTTGATGGCAGGACATGTTCAGCTGCAAATAACAAAATATCCAACTAAAAGTGGCTCAAATTTTAAGGGTGCTATATATTGCTTATTTCACAAGATGTTCAAAGGCAGACAGTCCCTGGGCATCAGTGAACCAAAGGAGAGATGACAAGGGTACAGAAAGATCAACTTTTTCTTCTCTGAAGCATAACCAAATTGCCTTGCCAGCTTTTTCTCTCCTCCTTTTAAACTTCCATGGGCTGGGCAAGGTGCCTCACGCCTGTAATCCCAGCACTTTCCGAGGCTGAGGCAGGCAGATCACAAGGTCAGGAGATCAAGACCATCCTGGCTAACACGATGAAACCCTGTCTCTACTAAAAATACAAAAAATTAGCTAGGCGTGGTGGAACGTGCCCGTAATCCCAGCTACTCAGGAGGCTGAGGCAGGAGAATCGCTTGAATCTGGGAGGCAGAGGTTGCAGTGAGTCGAGATTGTGCTACTGCATGCACTCCAGCCTGGGCAATAGAGCCAGACTCTGTCTCAAAAAAATAAAATTAAATAAATAAATAAATAAATAAATATAAAAAATAAACTTCCGTGAAACTTCCTCCTAATACTACTTGTCCATAACTTGCTTCCGTTTTATGTCCATAGCTCATCTTCCCAAGTGGATGTTCAACTGGCCAAGAGGAAGAATAGTGTCTTATATGTATTTGTATCTGCCCCTGTGATATTTATTCTGCCTTGGTTGGCATTTACAGCTTAGTCATCATTTGAGTAATTGATTGATTCAAAGTTTTACTCATGTCCCACACACAAGGGATTTCTACAAGTAATGCATGTTTATTATGGAACACAGGCTTCAGGTGGTGAGGGGGCAAAGTGTGCACCTGTTCACCCAGCAAACAAACCCAAACCCACTTTAATTTTCTTGATTCTCTGGATGAATCTCTCGTGAGGATGCATTTCTGGTGAGTTCCTCAGAGCATGTCTTTATGCTGCCAACATTGCCACAATTTTATCTGGATTGAGTTGAAGCCTTGTTGATTTAATCAGGAAATTTATTTCTGACAGACAGCTGGGTAGCATTTGTCACTGTGTTTTGAAGCCAAAGTCAGAGAGATTGAGAGTCAGTGTCATCACTGTTTGGGTGGTGGTGAACCACAAACATGGTTTATTTACACCATAAATTGTTATTTGTTGTTTCTTACAATGCACATAAACCCATAGGCTAAACAACAAGAATACTTTATACATTTTACAAATAAAGGCACGAATGCTCTGGAATGACTACTACTTTGTTGTCCGAGTTTGGGTGCTTCATTCAGACTACCTGTTCTCTTTAATCTAAACATTTTTCCCACTTATATCAGTCAATGGTGCAAAAATTAAATATATGTGCCATCAAAACATCTCCCCTCTCTTGGCACATATTTAGTAGAGGACACTGCTCTTGGCCTCACATCTCACAGATTCCCTGACAGCCTCAGCAGGGAAGATATGTGAGACTATCCATAAAAAATCTGAGGTTAGTGTAGACATTCTGTCAATGAACAGAAAAGTAATTCAGAGCTCCTTCCAGAATTCTGCTCTCTATAATATTTACCAACTGAAGTCAATTTGGAAGAAAAGTCCCCATGCAGAGAAGCCAGGAGCCCTAACCACATGAACACATGATTTTTCAAATAATTAGATGTTTCGTAACCCATCACAACCACCACCCATTATTCAGGGTGAAGGCAAACCAAACATGTTT
Organism: Gorilla gorilla gorilla; assembly: GCF_029281585.2. Lineage (NCBI taxonomy): Eukaryota > Metazoa > Chordata > Mammalia > Primates > Hominidae > Gorilla > Gorilla gorilla. Next base: position 71,058,974 of record NC_073241.2, read on the forward strand.
TATCTCACCTTAAAGATTAATGAACTTGTATCTCAAGTTCAATCTCAAGGAGAGAGATTATAAATTTGTAATTTTCCAGTATTCTTAGGAGGTTGATGTCCATATGTAGAGTCAGGCAATTGTTACAGTAAATGAAATCTATAAAAATCAAATTTAGATTAGTTATACGGGTAATTATTTGTTTCTGTACCTGTTTGTCCCTAGAAGGATTTAGAGTAGAATTGAAAAGTATATATAGTATAAGACGGTGCATTTATTTGGAGTAGAAACACAAATTTGTCTCTATGCTTTCAGAGAACTGCAACAACAAAAAAGAAGCTAGCAATCACATCGTTCAGTGTTTGGAAGATAAAAATCAAGCCAGATGCACAGGAGAAGTGTGGTATTTTGGTACTAAGAGCAGAGGAAAAACAGTCTCATGTAGTGAACAAAATCTTTTTAAAAAATGCATCCAGAGTATGACTGCATTAATGATTTTACTAGGGTTATTTCTTAGAAAGTCTATATGGCCATTGACATGACAATGAAGTTAAACATAGTAGCAACATTTTCTGCTGTTAATTGTATAGATAAATTAGGCATCTGATTAGGAAATTAGCAAGTGACGACATTTGTTTATCACCTGTCAGGGCAGCCTGCTGAGTAATTTGCATTACAGCTTAGAGGTGGGCATAAAAATCGAAAGCAATTTTTCTTTTTAAGAAAATACTCTAAAATTAAGAGACAGATGGGCTGTTACTGACTGTGCTGTGGCTTTTTGAAAAGCTTCCTAAGATTTCTTGGACCCAGAGGCTGTACCTATCCAAGTATCCTAAAGTAGAGATATAATTATTCAGAAACTTTGGCAGGAGAGAAAAAAAAAAAAGGAACTTTTCACTAAAATGGCAGTTGAATCTAAATTTATATAGTCTGGCTATGTCATCGACCAAATCACTATATAGCTTTCTTAAATTTCTAGCCCCTCTGCCAATGCATTAGCTTCTCCCAGGGTATCAATTACTGCAAGCCATTTTTTGGAAGATACTCAGAGACAGCTATCCTAGCAGTTCAGTAAACTGTAACCATCACCCAATCCAATCTGTTATTTCTATAACCCCTACCTGTGTACTAAATTTCAGTGAAATCTATCAAATATTACAGAAGATACTCCAGTTTGATAAGTTTGCTCAGTTTCCATTTTGTCTTAAGATGAATGACTCTGATAAAAATACATCTTGATATCCCATCATACAGTACTCAATTTCAGCAGAATAGGTCAATGTAGAACAAACTCATACTAAAACAAAAAGTTTCATGGAATCCAAAGACGGCAATATTTCAGCAGGATGAAAAACCCCATGAACAGCCTACTGATAGAATGTTACACCTTTCAGTAAAACTCCAATGAGATTGTGCACTCAAAGCTCTCTGGGCTCAGGTCAACCTGTACTGTGGAAGAGCCCATATTGCTCTTTCTGTAACATACACAAACTCCTTATTGTTTCCAAGAAAAGGCCTATGGTAGGGCGTATTTTCCAAGACAGCTGCAGCAATGTCCTCCATCTTTTTGTCCTTTCACAGTTTGATTTTGACCCTCCCCAACAAGAGGCAGGGTCTATTCCTCGACTCTCTAAACCTGGTGGGCTCTATGGTGGCTTTGATTCATAGAATAGAGCAAAGTAATGCTGTGCCCCTTCCTGGTATAACCTTTAACTGGCCAGGCATCTTCCATCTCCTGCCTCTTGGAGCCCTTGTAAGAAGCCGATGACAGATAAGCACTTGGAGGAATACTGAGGCCCCCGATATATGAGTGAAATGTTCGCCCTCTCAGACATCCCGCTCCACTGAGCTTTCAGGTGATGTAGCCCCAGCTATTCTGAGTACAACTGTGTAAGACACCCCAACAGAGCCACATCAACTCACAGAACCATGACGGATCATTCTAAATTGTTTTTAAGCCACTAAGTTTGGAGATAATTTGAAACCAGCCAAATTGTCTGGCTCTGTGCTTCTTCTCATGCCGGTTCCAACTGCTTAGAACTATACTCCTCCTTATTTCTGTCTTTTGAAATCTCACCCACTCATCAAAAGTTAACTAACTCAATTCCCCTAGCCAGCAGTAACCTCTCTCTCCTGTCTAGGCTCATAATAATTTGTTCATATTTCTCTTCTATGAGTTTTCACTGACAGGATATAAAACTCTTTATTCATGGATTCATTCATTTCAAAGTATTTACGGAGTGCCTCCTAAGTGCTAAGCAAAAATGAATACAATACAGTGCATGACATCAAAGAAATTCCTAAGAGGAGTGACACAGATACACAAGATGGAGGTTCAGTGACTGTGGTACATACAGACAGCCTCACATTAAGAAACTTTGAGAAGGGAGGCCAGGAAGAGAAGTAGGGAAATCCTGCAGGGAATAAGTAAGCCCAGCAAGAAGGGGCAGAGCATTCCCTATAAAAAGGGCCACATGTGCAAGTGAAATTTCCTAGAGGTAGGGGCAATGCGGTGCTTCTGGGAAACTGCAAATATTTCAGCACTACTCGGGTGCAAAACAGGAATCAGAGTGGTCAGAATACCAGAGAGGAAGGGCATACAATGATAGAGAGCCTCCTACACCATGTTAAAGAACTGGGATTTTTTTCCCCAAAGAGACACCCTAAGGAGACCTTCAAGAATTGCTAGAAGAATGCCATGGTCAGATTAGTTCTGTAATTTATTTCTTAGCATGTATATGAACAGTGAAGTTGAAGAGGGCAAGTATGAGAGAAGAGAGAGTTAAATTAGTCATCCATGGCAATAGGCCATTCCAGAGATGGCACAAGCCTGTTCTAGAGCAATGACTATGCTGGTGTGTACGAGAGTTAATCAAACCCAACTCATGCATTATAATAGAAAAAACTAAAACTCTGGGAAAATAAGAACATTTCCTCATACTCTGGCAACAATTTGGATTTTTGTTTGTTTGTTTGTTTGAGATGAAGTCCCGCTCTGTCCCCCAGGCTCGAGTGCAGTGGCGCAATCAGGGCTCACTGCAGCCCCAAACTCTCAGACTCAAGCAATCCTCTCACCTCAGCCTCCCGAGTAGCTGGGAGTACAGGCACCCACCACCACAACTAGCTAATTTGTTATAGAGACAGCGTCTTGCCATGTTCCCCAGGCTAGTCTCAAACTCCTGGCTCAAGCTCTACCCCCCCAGTCCTATGCCTGGGATTACAGGTATAAGCCACTGCGCCTGGCAATGAGGCAAAATTTAAAATAAAATTCAGGTTAACTGATTCCTCACTTTTTCCATAATTATATTCTAAATTTACAAATAATATTTTTAATATTTTTAAATGTAATTTAAAAACAATATTTTAAAGTGTAATTTAAAAACAATATTTTAAAGTGTAATTTAAAAACAATATTTTAAAGTGTAATTTAAAAACAATATTTTAAAGTGTAATTTAAAAACAATATTTTAAAGTGTAATTTAAAAACAATATTTTAAAGTGTAATTTAAAAACAATATTTTAAAGTGTAATTTAAAAACAATATTTTAAAGTGTAATTTAAAAACAATATTTTAAAGTGTAATTTAAAAACAATATTTTAAAGTGTAATTTAAAAACAATATTTTTAAATGTAATTTAAAAACAATATTTTTAAATGTAATTTAAAAACAATATTTTTAAATGTAATTTAAAAACAATATTTTTAAATGTAATTTAAAAATAAAATGAATAAATTTTAATTTAAAAACTTAATTTTAACATTAAAATTTTAAATTAGATATATATTTTTTTAATTTTAATTTCAACACATTTAGGGGTACAAGTGGTTTTTGGTTACATGGATGAATTATATAGCAGGAAAATTATATTTCTCACCTCCTAGATTATTTACTGTTTAAGTGACCAAGTACTACTCATCTTCATATTTCTTGTAACATGTGAGATAAATAGTGGGTGTTTAAAAGTGTTATTGAATTTAACTGATGTTTACTTCACATTCTAGTGACAATGACTGAATGACATATACTATCATATAGCGTAATTATGTGTACTATAATAATATTCTCCCCTAAAACAAAAAAACTATGAATGTATATCAATTTCAAAACACATGATTCTGATGTGAAGAGTGAAATTTTTGGTGACAAACTGGGTCATCATGTTTTCTAATTAATTTGTTTATTTGAAAAATAAAAAATAAATATGCATAACATGATGTTTTGAAATATCTCTACATTATGAAATGATCAAATCAAGCTAATCACTATGTACATTGCCTCACATACTTATGTTTTGTGGTGAGAACACATGAAATCTATTCTCTTAGTGATTTTTGAAAATATAATGTATTGTTACTAACTATGGTCACCATGTTATAAAATAGATCGCTTAGACGTATTCCTCTTATCTAATTGAAAATTTATGTTTTTGCCAACATCTCTCCAGCTGTGTTCCTCCACCCATGCCCACTGCTAGCCCCTGATATCCACCATTCTATTCTGCTTCTGTGAACTTAAATTTTTTTATTTTTGAGACAGAGTCTTACTCTGTTGCCCAAGCTGGAGTGCAGTGATGCAATCTTGACTCATCGCAACATCTGCCTCCCGGGTTCAAGTGATTCTCGTGCCTCAGCTTCCCAAGAAGCTGGGATTACAGGTGTCGGCGTTTAAGCCTGGCTAATTTTTGTATTTTTAATAGAGATGGGGTTTCACCATGTTAGCCAGGCTGGTCTCAAACTCCTGACCTCAAGCGATCCACCTGTCTTGGCCTCCCAAAGTGCTAGGATTACAGGCGTGAGCCACTGTGCCCAGCCTATGAGCTTAACTTTTTATTACTGCAGCATTATTGCAAATAATGCTGCAGTGAACATGGGAGTGCAGACATTTCTTCAACACACTGATTTGATTTCCTTTTTATACCCAGTAGTGAGATTGCTGGATCATGTGGTAGTTCAATTTTGAAATTTTTGAGGCACGTCTATACTGTTTTCCGTAATGGCTACACTAATTTACATTCCCATCAACAGTAAACAAGGATTCTCTTTTCTCCCCATCTTTGTCCACACTTGCTATTCTTGTTATTTATTTTGATAGGTGTTAGTTGATATTTCATTGTGGTTTTCCCTGAGGATTAGTGATGTTAAGCATCTTTTCATATACTTGTTGGCCTTTTGTATGTTTGCTTTTGAAAAATGTTGATTCTGGTCCTTTCCTATTTTTAAATGGATTATTTGTTTGCTTGCTATTGAGTTGTAAGAGTTTCATAGATGCATTGGATATTAACCCCTTATCAAGTGTATGATTTGCAAATATTTTCCTCCATTTTGTTGTTTGTCTCTTTACTATGTTGATTGTTTCCTTTGCTATATAGGAGCATTTTAGTTTGATGTAATACTATTTTGTCACGGCATTTTTAAGGGAAGTGTTTATTAATGCATATTTTCTCTATCAGTAATTACGAATCCTCTTCCTCTGCCAAGGACCAGCTCGGCACCAACTTTACCACCCAAGTTCACAGCCACCTCTCACTCCCTGAGCTCCCATAATACCAAATATCTAGGGTACTTTATTACTTTATTAATTCTTTCTCATATTTTTCTATGATGGTTTCACGTATGTTGATCTTGTTTCCTCAATGAAATTGTAAGCTTTTTGTGAGTAATAAGGACAGCAATCTTTTTTTGTACTCCTTTCTCTTGCACACAGTGAGATCACAAAACATAGTTAGAAATATTTGACCAGGCAGTTTGCCAGAGTGTTGACCTTATCCTTGCTTTTAAGTTATTTGTAAACAAAGACACATGAAACAAATACAGTGTAGCATTTAAATGAAAAAGGTGGCCAGGTACGGTGACTCATGCTTATAATCCCAGCACTTTGGGAGGCTGAGTTAGGCAAAACCCTTGAGGCGACAAGTTCATGATCAGTCTGTGCAACGCAGCAAAACCCTGTCTCTATAAGAAAATTAAAAATTAAAAATAAAGGAAAAAGGCATAATGTCACAATGGGAGGGGAATAGTGAACAAATTAATATGAATTATTGTATTTATACTCTAAATGATAAAGTCTATGCAATATTAATGTTTATAAGGTGTCATATAGTATACAAAGCCATCTCATAAGCATTAACTTATTTACCTTAGAAAAAGATATACTAAGGAACATAGAGTAAAAAATTGTTGGAGCTGTATATCAAGCAATGAATTACCAACTTCATGTTAATCAGTCAAGGAAGGCTTCAGAAGTAATTGTGTGCCAAAATGAAGTTTTGTAGAGTTAAAGTGATATCATTTTATTGTCTTTGTCTATGAGATCTATAAAGGATTATATCTTCTCTGAGAAAATAAGCTGGATCTTGAAGATTTCATAAAATGATTTCATACCTGGCATGGAATCTTGAAAGGCAACTAAAAGCAAAATGAAGACACAAAAGGTTTTCTTCAGTACCACTGCCCTGAATCTAGAAGAAAATTATTGTATATACTTTTCCACAAATAATTAAATTTGATTTCTTAGAAAGAGAATATTACGGAACTTGTAAGACTCAGTTCCATTGTTTTTCTCCTTCTCCTTACTCTTTCTTGGTGACTAATGAAACGGGCAAATAATTATTTTTCTTCTCTTAGGACCTTCTCTGCATAGAATTTGAGAGCTCATATAGCTAACCACTGGGGATGGCCAAAGAAAACAAATCAGATAGAGGAAGCAGAGAACTGAATGGATCACAAAAATACATCACAGGACTTTTATTATGACAATATTTTAAAATAATAGATCTTGTTCTAGTTCCTTAGTCCCCTCTCTACCACAAAAACAAGGATTGCCTTTTGTGCACAGAGTCTAATAAAAATCAGGTAGTAGATTTCCAGTATATGAAATATACTCTACTACATTTTTCCATGTTTTTTAATTAGATTTTTATGAGTTTCTGTGGCTGAGGGAAATATGGCTAAAGGAACAGAGAGTTCTGGATGTTTTAACTGCAGGCTGATATATGCTCATAGAATACGGAGATGGAATGGACCTTGGAAATCAACTCACCCAATCCTCTTGTTTCATAGGAAACTGAGATCTAAAGCAGTACTCTCCAACCATGTTCATGTCATGACAACATAGAAAGCACCATATTTTAATGGCACATTGGGACAATCTATAAAGGCTTGGCCACCAAAGAGGTTATGGGGATCAATATCTTGGAACAAACACCTATTCACACGACTTCAGCATATCAAGGACACATCAAGGGGAATCTCTGGCCTAGAGTGCCCACATTAGAACAGCAGATTTACAAAAGAAGGCAGAGTAACACCTAAATTTCGGACTCTCCACAAAGTGCTTGTATTATCTTGGCCAAGTGGTCAGGGGGAGTGGTTACAAGTCGGATAGGCCAGAATAGAGGAAGGTTTGTGGGATGCTTAATCTCACCATTTTTCAGATCCTTCTAAGATCCTGCATCTTAGAAACTGGCACATTGAAATCATTGCTCTATTCCTCTCTCACTGCAGCATCCACTAACCTTATTTCTTATATATACAGCAGAGGAAGATGAACTGGGATAAATATTGTTTTTCTACTGATATCACAGTCTCTGTGATTAGAGCCAGATGTGTTGCCTCAGTTTATCCTACCTGAATGCAACATAGTCAATTGACTAACATATTCATTACAATGAGCTTCTAGTCTTTGTACTGATGTTTACACAAGTAATCTGTTTTAGGAATTTCCAACTGAAGTACAAAATTGTATTAAGGGTAAAGTTCACAACAACAGTTGACTTCATTCAGTTCTTTTTCATAACTATACAGAACCGTAATTTTTAGAACAGAAATAAATTAACGTGAATAACTGATACAAATTCCAAACACACAAACACACATACACGCGTACACAAGCATTCATAAAAGTTCATCTTGAAAAGTTAGCATCCTATGATGTTGCAAGCCTCATATTTATTCTAATTTGTAAAAATGTATTTCACTGTACCACTTTCTTGAACACTTATGCAGAGACAAAGTGCTTGCTAAGTCCATGGATGGTCAGATGTCAGCCTTAGTAACCTTCTCTAAACCAGTCTCAAAAAACCTGACAAGCCCAAAAAACCTGAATTATTGATAAACTTTGTGCCTTACTAGATTAAAACCTATATGAACCATACTTTACTTTTATATGGTGCTGTGGCAGTACCAAAATCAAAAATTCCAAGGCAACTGGGCACTGGTGTTATTAACATTCTGTTCATTAACCTTCCTTTTCTGCCATAACTGCATCCACAATGAATTCTTTTCTGAAATTGGAAAAGACAAAAGAGAGAGGCAGAGACAGAGCGACACACCGAGAGACTACACCTGCTTCTGGAATGTCTTCCTGTGTGTTACATACTTGAGACTGTAACAAAACCCTTACCATTCTGTTAAGAATTGTTAACTTAGTAAATTCCAGGTTGAAAATCAAATGACTAAAGAATGATTTTTTTAAGCATTTGGAAACCTTGCATTTTAAGTAACTCCACTTCCATTGCACAAAGACTCGACTATTTATTCATTTCATCTGACTACTTTTTAATCTCAGTTTTTATGAAGGCACTAATGACCCTCACAGATTGTTACCCTCCAGTGAAATAACAGAGCTTTGGCAGCGGCTGGATTCCAGTTGAAGAGTTCTGAAACTCATTGTAAATCTTCCTGTTTTGTTGTTCTTCAAACTAGGCTTTGCCATCTGCCTTATGAATTGAATTTTTGTTGCGGTATTTCCCATGATCTAAAATATGGGTATTGCCATCCATAAACTGAGGTTCCTGGAGAGTATTAATTAAGTCCAAAATATTGCACCAATGTGCACAGTGAAATACAACACAAATGTCATGGCGTGACCATTATTATAATCCTGTCTGCATTCCATGATGGCTGTTCTCTCAAAACCCAGAGACAATTTGGTTGTAGCAGCCAACAAAGTTAAATCTGAAGACTTAAATTCAGGTGGATGGGATAAATTGAAACAGATCTATTGCTCCCAAACACTCTCTTGGAAATAATGGCATCTTGACATTTTATCAGTCACTCAAGCGGTCATTCTCAGCAGTATCAGTCGGAGCTTGAAGGATAGAGCTGTAAAGAAAGGATTGTCAGCCATAAACATTCCTCAAAACCATGAAAACCACAAATGAGAGCTTAAGTAATGGAGGACACAATACCCTTGATATTTCAACAATTACCTGCAACAACAGGCTTTGTTCAGAACCATGGTCATTTTTTTCAAAAGCCTTACTTGTCAACTCTGGACTTGGGGGGAAGGAGAGAGATGGAGAAAAAAGAGAAGAGTGGGAAGAAGAAGAGGGAGGAGGGGAAGGTTGAATTCGACGCCCTTAGGTTAAAAAGTGAAGTTAAGTTGGCCTCATATTTAAGAAAGCTTATGAAAAATTTTCAAGAACAACAACAAAAAAAAACCCACTAAAGATTGATCCAAGGACATTAATATTATTAGACTCGAAGTGAAGCTTTGAGATCATTAGAAAGGCATTTACACTGCTCAGTTGTTTCCTTCGTGGCCATTCCTGATGTCAAATTACACAGGAGAAAAATAGCAGAGAATGCAGTGCAAGGAAGAGAAAGTAGTAATGGATAAGAATGTAAGTGTGGGAAGGCAAAATGAATTTAACTTCATTACACCTCTGGAACATATTGCTGTGTTGTGAAATGAGAAAGACTAATTTTAAAAGGACTTGGTGCTATTATCTTTGCAATTGGGACCCAAGAAAACTAAATGAAATTGAGTATACACCAAAACCAAGTCACCCAAACTCAAGAGACAGCAAACATGGAAAGGTTAAATGCCCTAGAAATTGCATTTGTGGAGTTTCTCAACACAAGAGATTAATGGTTACTCAAAGCAATGGATAAATATTAGCTGAAGACCATTAGCCGAGGAAAACACATCAGTGCATCACTGTTCTCGGGCTTATCAGATCAACTTTAAATAGGTTTATCTCGGACTTTTCTAACATTTAATGAGGAACAAATTGTTTTTTTTCTTCTGTTTCCTCTATCCATGTTGACTTTTTGATATTACCTAGGAGAGAACAATTAAAATAAATGGGTGTGTGACAAAGTGTTAATTTGGTTGTCTCAGAAGCAATTGCAAAAGGGTCATTTTATTATTGTTTCCTCCTATTACACAGTTTATCATAAGTATTTAGATTGAATAGTGGATTTCTTAAATTAGAAGAGAGTTTGAATGGTCATTTTGTTCGTTCCTCAGCCTTCAAGCAGCACCCATCTACACAATCTCAGCTCTCAGTCCGTATCAATCAGAATCAGACTGTCAGTCTATTCTATTTAACAATAAAAAATGAAAACAAACACAAAGTATATATTATTGCCTGTCTAGTGCCAATCATTATGCTAGTCATCGTGGGGGATTCAAAAAACAAATACAGCCCAAGTACTTATCCTCAAGAAGCTTAGCACCTAGTAAACCTAATTCACTCATTTTATATAAGTCCGTTTCTTCTATCTCTAGGAAACATTGAGGAAAGAAAGCACAATTATTTTTACCCATAGCTTCTGGATTTCATACAAGAATATTGAAGTCCAAAGCTTCCCGATTAGGCTTTAACAAGAAAAAAAAAAAAACAGAAAGTAGTGCCTGAGGACTGTGGAGATCTTATGGCCTTGCTCTCTGCCTCAGTTAGTCCCTCTTTTTTCTCTAGCTTAACCTCAAATTATGACTTTGTTCCCCCACCAGTAATGGGGCCTGCGTGACAATTTTTAAAATTACAAAGACTTCTAGAAGTAAATTTGTGTCTTAAAATTTACATATATATATTTTTTTCTTTCTTTCTTTCTTTTTCTATGGTTATCCCCACAAATTCAGCTCAGGAATTTGGAATATCTTTCAATAGGCAGCAAATAAAGCAACACAAATGTTCAGTCAAATGGTCCAATTTTGAAAGCAGCAAGTGACATCTCTGCTTCCTTCAATGAACCATGCATTTTGTCTTCATTAAAAGAATCGTTTCTTTTTATTCTATGTCAGTATCTCATAATAAGGCATCAATAGAGTAGTGCTTATACACTATGGCTTGCCTGACCTGTAAAACAACTTCTCGTGACCTGGATGTTTCCCTTTGTGAACAATACAGACGGAAATAGCCTAGTTCCACCCATATGGAAGGCTGTTGTTTCACAACAAACAAAATAGCACAGTAGAAGACCATGCTCACTTTTCATATATTGAGAACTCTTCATAGATTTGAATCTGAGTACATCTGTGGTCTGAAAACACAGGTCATGAATAAAGGGACCTTTGAGGAAACTATTTCATGAGAGAACAAAAGACAAGTTCCCTCCAGTGGTCAGAAAAGAGAAAAGAAATATGTCCTCTCTTGGTACCAAATAAATGGATATTCTGAGTCTTCGAAATAGTGACATTGTTGTTAACAGTGGAAGCTCTGCATAAGATAATTTGATTGGGGTAAGAGGATACTGAGATAAAGAAGAACTTTATATATTTCTCTCATTCTTCTCCCATCCTCCCTCCCTCTCACACACAATTTATCTATTTATAGCTGTTTGATTTTGTTACAATAAGTATGCATAATTTGGTGTTTTTAAAAAAGTTTAAAAGAGGGCAAAAGCCTCATATAGCTTCTAATATATAGTTTCCTTTCAATAAACGTTTTTAAAATGTATACTCTTCAAAAGGAAGAGTGGCAAGTATATATCCTATCCTGTACCCTTTCAGCTAGGACATAAATCTTCTTCGTCCTGCTCATAACAAAAAACAAAAGCAAGCACACAAAAATAATGAAAAACAACGAGTATCCTCAAAATTGCTTGGCATCCATAATATCCACTTTTCCCTCCCAACTAGGTCATCTAAGTTGCATTTCCTCATTTGTCTCATTTCAGCATTCTCAGCTCCATAACCTGATTCAAAACTGGCCTCTGATCTACTTTGGTTCTCTGCCCTCCCAGTTCGGATCTTTGTATTTCTACTATTCCATACCGTCTTTGTTTTTCTTGGAGCTCTTAATTACCCCCAGGCCAGAATCTCCACCTCTAGTCCCCAATTCTAGGAAACTCTATCACCAAAAGATCTAATTGCAGAAATCTTCCTCTTACCCATCCAAAGAACATAAATCTAGCAAGCTGGAAAGAATAGTTAAAATAATAACAATTGTTATTACTTTTTGAAGAAAATGAGAAAACCAAGTCTCAGGAATAAAGTAGTTACCAGGAATGTCTTCAAAATCCAAAGCCTGGTATTATTATGGAAATCAGAGAAAGGGGATGAAATCCATATTTACTGGCTAAATGATTTAGTGGAAATAAACAGAGAGAAAACACAGAATGGAAAATCTGGAATTCAAAGGAGGTTGCAGCCAGATACTGACCTTGATAACATAACTCATTCTTGGAAATATCAAAAGTTTTGAAAATCTCAGGAAGGGCATTAGACTTTAACACAAGATATAAAACAGGAGTTTAGGCCAACCTAGATCTTAAGAAGAAACAAGATCAAAGCTTACATCTGAGTTCTCCATGTAACTAACCATATAATGCAATGTGTATGTCAACTAAGCAATAAACACCCAAAAATGCTCAAGAGAAAGGACCAATCAGAACAGAGGGTCAAGAAAGGAATTTAGAGAAGGTAGAGTTCAGAGCACAAGCTTCATCTTGATCTCACTAGCTAATGTAAAATATGGCCCTTATGTTGATGCAATCTTACTTGAAAGCTGTTTCCTGGTCTCAAAGGCTTTATAAAGACACCAAAAGCTCATGGACACCGGTTATATGCAACCCCAAACCTAAAACCTGGGGTAAACAGATTTTTTTCAAAGCATCACCCAGGAGAGCTCTAGTTTTCTTTGATCTTTTCACCCAGGGTCTAATGTTAGGGTCTTTCTTGTGAATTCTCCACATAGGAAATGAAGAATACAATCTTAGTATTGCCCACTTCTTATCTGGGAAAAGCAGCACTTCTGATATTGACAACTAACTAGTGCAACCCTGAAAAAGTCACTTGACTCTTCTGAGCCCCAATATTACCATCTGTAAAGTGGGAATGAGAGCCACTACTTCATACTGTGGTTATTAAGAATTGCATGAGTCCTCGAAAATAAAGCACTTGACACAGTGACTGACACACAGTTACACGCCTAATAAATTGAGGCTCTTTTTCTTGTCATAAGCCACTATCACATAACGTTACTTTCTTTCAAATGTGTATTCATTCAGTTCTGAAAATATTTTACTTTTGGGTTTTGATTCAGTATATTAAGTCCAAACAATTTCAAAACTTCCCAATAGTGTATGGTTTCTCATTCACTCTTTCTCTCTTTTTTTCTTTTTCTTTCTTTCTTTCTTTTTTTCTTTCTTTCTCTCTCTCTTTCTTTCTTTCTTTCTCTTTCTCTTTCTTCTTTCATAAAACCTTCATTGTGTCACTGCTCTGGAGTGGTGCTTCACAAACTTCAATATGCACAAAAATCACCAGAGACTTTGTTAAAATGCAGATTCTGATTCAATAGGTCTGGCTAGATAAGGCTGAAATTCTGCATTTCTAAAGACATCCCAGGCACAATGCCACTGGTCAATGGAGAACACTTTGAGTAGCAAGGCATTAGTTGTTCTCAAAACCCTTTACAATTCTTCAGTTCTATGTATTTCCTTAAACAGCTAGACATAGCTGGGGAGGCAGAGGAGGTTAGAATACAAGAAAAATAGTTGCCTGCTTCCATTTGTTGACCATCTAGTAACAAAGGTTAGCAATTACTGAGAACTCTTTTTGACAGGCATTGGTTCAATGTGCACTGCATTTTTTAATCTGATTTCATCCTTACAACAACACTGTAAGGTAGGGACTGTTCTTCCTATTTTAAAATAAGGAAACTGAGCCCAGGAGACACTGAATAATTTTTTCAAAGCCTCATCAACTAATCGATGGCCAAGCGGGAACTGAACAAAAGCAGTGTAGCATAGAGTCTAAACTCTTCCCATTCACTATATTATGTATTTTTATACTCTATTTACATTGCAAACTATAACTACATTACTTCTAAGGCAATAGATTCATCTCTTGTTCGTGTATTGTCCTTACAGGCTGGAAATGCTGAACAGCTTCCTCCCATCTACGAGGGAAAAGTGAGATACAGGTGATTTATAAAAGATCCCCCCAACAACCTGCACTTTATCTCGGAGGATATTTACTAGCTAAATTGTTAATTCTCTAGGTAACTCACTACCACCCACTAGCTATTAGCTATCATCAGCTGATTCCTTTCTTGTTTCTCCCATTTCTGTCCCCTATAATACTTGTTCCGTATTCATTTAGCTCCATGCTCAGTCTCTGAAAGCCAGCTCTGCCTAGTTTTGAGACCTCACCCTCAGACTCATCTCCCAAGACTACTCTTACCCTACCAATCAAGAAGGGAAGCTTGGACATTGAACCAGTTTATGAGCCATGAAAATAAATTCAGGCTTATTAATTTGTAGTCAGGAAATGCTTTAACAAATAAGGGAGCATTTTGCTTAGGTGACCCCATCTTCTATTTGTACCCGTAATGGAGAAACTGAAATTGTCAAATCAGTGCAATATGTTGCCTCCTTTTGCAAACAAATAATTTATTTTAGGACTTTTCATGGCTTCAGGGTTCTCTTTTCTGGGTCACAAATGATAAAGCACACAAAATTTTATTCATTTCTATCATGGTTCTGGGGATGCTAAAAATCACATTTTGCTTTTAATAGCTTCTCTACCAATACAGGTAGTAACCTCTTACTCAGCCTCCCGTTTCTAACTGCTGTTCATACCAGTCTGTCTTAACTGTGGAAACAATTCTCTTGCATGAGCTCTCATTTATTAAGTGCCGACTATGCTAAGTGCTTTACAGAATATATACAGCATTAGCACTCTGTGGGATTCACTGTAGTTTTGTAAATTGATGACAATAATAATGCCTTACATTTATGTAGTTTTTATATTTTTGAAAAGGTTTTTTGTGTTCATTATCTTATTTAATCCAAAACCTGTTTTTTTTTTTTTTGAGGCTGGGTATGGTGGCTCATACCTATAATCCTAAAACTTTAGGAGGCCAAGGTGGGAGGATCACTTGAGGCCAGGAGTTCGAGGCTGCAATGAGCTATGACAGTGCAACCTCAGTCTAGCCTGGGCAACAGAGTGAGACCAGACTCAAAAAAAAAAAAAAAAAAAAAAAGAAACTATTTTTTGAGAGCAGAATAAGTATTATTCTGCCAATCTTACAGACTTGAAAAAACTGAGGATCAGAGAGGTTAAGTTACCTGTTTTGAGTTACACAAGTTTTGTCAGTATGATGTTGGAACTTAGCATCCCTTAATTCATTGTGTTGCTAGTTTTCAAATACAGAAAAAAAGTTAAAAGTATGTGCTAACTACCCACAATTAATAAATGCTATCATTTACAAGGAAGGAAGGAAGTTAAGAAGGAAGGAAGGAGGGAAAAGGGAAGGGAAGGGAAGCAACGGGAAGGGAAGGAGTGTTTCTGGCTGGTTGGTTCACAAAGGAGATGAAATTTTTTTTTTTTTTTTTGAGACGGAGTCTCGCTCTGTGGCCCAGGCTGGAGTGCAGTGGTGCTATCTTGGCTCACTGCAAGCTCTGCCTCCCGGGTTCATGCCATTCTCCTGCCTCGCCTCCCAAGTAGCTGGGACTACAGGTGCCCACCACCACGCCCAGCTAATTTTTTGTATTTTTAGTACAGACGGGCTTTCACCATGTTAGCCAGGATGGTCTCGATCTCCTGACCTCGTGATCCACCCGCCTCGGACTCCCAAAGTGCTGGGATTACAGGTGTGAGCCACCACGCATGGGCAGGAGATGAAATTTTACCTCACTCTAGAAGGATAGCTGAAATGTCAATGACTAGTAGGAGAAGGAATTGGCATGAACAAAAATGTAGGTATATGACTACCTGTGAACATGCAAGTTGAGTTTATGAAGCAATAGGGACAAAAGTTTGTCTAGAGCAGAAGATCTGAGAAGGAGAATTAGTAAGAAGCAAACTGAGATCAGGCGCTAGAGAGTTTTGAAAACTAAGCTAAGGCTAGGGAGTTCAAAGCTATTCATATTGCATAACTGAATACTATACTAGTGTTCACTCTGCTTATTACACTTTTCATCAATCCACTAATCTCAACAATAACTACCAGGCTCAGAGCTCAGCAAAGTACAAAAGGTATTGGCAGGGAGATCTTTGCATCTGAGGTCCTACTCCCACCCTTAAACCCTTCTTGCCTAACCTTTGGTCTGAATCTTCATAGTCATACACATACAGTGGAAGTTTAGGGTTACATTTTCAATGCCTGACCATCTTTTGCTAAGAAATTTTTTCAAGAAGGCCATGGTGGTAATACTACTAATAAGTAAAAATCCATTTCACTGGTTCCTTCAATTAGTCAGACTTCTTTTTGTTGCAATCTAAAATTGAATTTAAATATTAGGGAAATACAAAAAAAAAAGATAGTAAAACATGTTACGGTCATTTTTTTAAACACTGAACTCTACATACTGTGGGACCCATTTACATTTAGCTCAACTCCAGCATCTTCTTGGTCCCCATTTCCCATTCTTGGTGATGAGAATTCAAGTTGAGAAAAAAAACGGTGCCATTCTATAGAAATTCCTTGGTAAAAATATATTGAATTATGTTCCCTGGAGCCTACTGAGTTGAAGAAATGCTTATCAACCCTGACACAAGCAGAATTTTAGGCCTAACAATTCTTTGTTGTGGGGGGCTCTTCTGTGCATCAGAGGCTTTATAGCAGCATCCATGGCCTCTACCCACTAGATGCCAGTAGCAAAAATATCTCCAGGCATTGCCAAGTGTCTCCTGGCTGGCAAAATTTCCCCTGATTTAGAACCACTGGGCTGCAGCACAAAAATAACCTCACCTTAGAGAATCCCAGCAATTGGTTTGAAACAAAATTAAGAAAAATAAATTAACTAAGCTCTAGTCTGTTTCCCTAAGCTTCCCAGCACATCAAACTTTGTTATATAATCTCATTTGCTCAGGTAAAACCTATCCAGACCCAAAATAGAAAAATTTAGCAACAAAAACAAAAACAAAAAACAGACAACACAAAATAAATCCCAGCTCTGAACTAGTTAACTAATATTCCACAGGAAGTTATAGACAATTTCCCTCAAGAAATTAAATTCCTGTACAAAAGTACCCTGAGGACTTTAACACAAATCACTCTTCTTACTTGAGACTATTTATCATTTTTGAGAGCTTATAAATTATATACACCAAGCAGCAATTTTATACACCAACAACCATAATAATCCAGACACAAAGTAGAGCAGTTGAAGGGTACGCTGTTCCAACAAAGAGAGGAAGAAGTAGAAGGAGACGGGCACGAAAGGAGCAAATAGTGTTCTCCTCTAGAGCACTCTTCCCAGGGACATAGCTTTTCTTTTCTGTCCTCACTGTCTTAATAGATTTCATCTTCCTTTAAAAGACATGTCACAATCTGTCCCTGAAGACAGCGTTATCATTAAAATGCTCCACTGGGGGCATAGGGGCAACATTACTCAGTGTGCGACAGGGCATTCGAGAAGACGGGTGACACTTTTCCTTCAGGGCCAGCATTTTGGAGAACAGAGGGGCTGAGACAGGACTCTCAGAGGTCAAGTCTTCCTCCTCTTGCCTCTGGTTGAGGCTGCAATCTATGCCATTCAAGAAGAAAAGAAGTCAATTCTTTCCATTTACATTTCCAGAATGAAGCAGTTTTTTTTTTCATTTTACAATAATTACAAGAGTTAGGAGTCCTGCTAGAGCAATAATGTTCCTCTCCCAGTTATCACCTATGCTCACCTCAGCTATCCTGATCTGAGCATCACTTATAATGATCAAGAATCAGGTGCCAAATATTCATCTGTGCAGCACACAGAAAATACATCACTCCTGCCCTTCCATGTTGGAGGTGAAAAGAAACAAGATGAAGGACACACACAGTGGTCAACTTTCATTGCGGTGTTCCTATCTCCCTGTTATTTTCAGTAGTAACCTACATATCATAATTAAGCTGCTCACCATCTACAGAACTGAATAGATAGAAAATAAAGTCATTACAATATTTAAAACTGGAAGTCACCTTGAAAAACCTCTGTATCCAAACTCATTTCATAAAAAGGGAAAACCATATGAATAAGCTCTGGAGATATAATGCACAGCATGGTGGCTATAGGTAATAATACTGTGCTACGTACTTGAAATTTTCTAAAACAGAAGATCCTAAGTTTACTTACCAAAAAGAAAAGAAAAAGCTAACTATGTGAGGTGATAGATATGCTTGTTATCTTGATTGCTGTGATTAGTTCATAATGTATACCTATCAAAACATCAAGTTGTACACTTTAAATCTACAAACTAAAATAAACAGCAAAGAAGGAAGCTGAAACCAGAGAGATAAAATGACACTGCTCAAGGTCATTCAGTTTATCCATGACCTGTGACAAGAGAACGTGTCCCCTAATACTGCTTCTCAGGAGCAATGACAAAAAATCCAGCTGAAATTATCACCAGAAACAAGAAAGCCAAAAAAACTTTACGAGCTTTTATAATTACACATATCAGAAAGAGTATTTGTTTTTATTTTTTTTTTTTTTTGAGGCTCCCCGGCAGCCATTTCTCTTCCTAGTAGCATCCCAAATTCCTTTTAAGACACTACCCTGCCCCCATTCTCAACTATGTGGTTTGGGTGGATTTGGCGCCACCAAGAGCTCATGCATCTTTCTTTAGGATTCATGAGAAGCTGCATTTAGTTGCAAATGCTTCAAGGTAAATCAATTTATCAGATTGCTTTTGTATTAGTCCAATCTCATGTTGCTATAAGGACATGCCTGAGACTGGGTAATTTATAAAGAAAAGATGTTTAATTGACTCACAGTTCTGCATGGCTGGGAAAGCCTCAGGAAACTTACAATCATTGGTGGAAGGCAAGAGAGAGAATGTCTGCCAGCAGGGGAAATGCCAGACACTTATAAAACCATCAGATCTCATGAGAACTCACTCACTATCATGAGAACAGCATGGGGGAAATCAACCCCATGACTCAATTACCTCCCACTAGGTCCCTCCCATGACATGTGAGGATTATGGGAACTACAATTCAAGATGAGATTTGGGTGGGAACACAGCCAAACCAGATCAGCTTTTCTCCCAGTGAAAAACATGATTGACAAAACAGTAGGCAAGTTGAAGGTGTGATTGGAATTGGCAACCCCAAATATATACTTATTTGTGGGGAGCTGACCCTAAGCATAGTTTCTATTTTTATATCCCCCATGAGACTTGGGATAGCCCAAGAGTGTGGAAGACCAAGACTTCTCACCAGAGGTCACAGGATAATAATTGCAGAATACAGCTCCAATTTACTACTCAATGTCCTCCTGATTCTACCAGGAATTAACAAAAAAGGTCTCAGAACTCTAATAAAAAACAGGATATTGTGATTACATTCCAAACCACTACAAGTAAACCCTCTAAGCTTAAATGAAACCCATGTGTGCTGAAGGCCAATGACTCTCTTTGTTGGTGGTTGCAGGTTTATGGGGCTCTGGTTGTCAATGAAAAGAAGAATGGGTCCCTTTTTATGTCTTTGTTTTTTAAAATATTGGCCAAATAATAACAATAATCATTCTTTTTAATTTTTTAATCATAAAGGCCATATTTGACTATCATCTTTAGCTTTTCAAAACACAACAAATACTGTCCCATGTGATACTCACAAGGCATTGTGTATCCCTATTTTACAGATAAGTAAAACTAAACTCCAGGTTCAAGGGGATTATCCAGGATTACACAGTGAGAGCATGATAAAGGCAGGACACATGGCACAGCATTAAGACATATATACTTTATAAAATGCAAAGTATAGGAGTCCCTTTGTTCATTTTTCTTGAAATGGCTCCAAATATACAATTATTTTCTGTCTTCAGAGTTTTGAAGGTTTATCTAATCTCCATAAAGAAAGAGATAGGTAGATCCTAAAGCAGATCACAAAGGAAATGCTTTTGAAGTAATAAGACATTATGAGGATCGAGGACTCTATATGGTAATGTGTGTGTGTGTGTAATGTATAATTGATCATTCTATGAAAATGAAAGTCAGATGATCACATTTATTTTTTGTGTGACACTATTGATTTTAGACTGGGATTCATTGTTTATATATCCACTTAGGTCACCTGAACTTCAAAGTGACTCCTTACCTATAAAATTTACACTAAAATTCTTACTTTCCCCTTCTACTGAAAACATAAATAAGTAAATAAGCATTGTAGACTTTAATAATGATATTGTGACTATGAATCTGGTGATACTTTTTAAAGGCCCATGCTCTGGGAAGCAGCACTAACTCCATCAGAGGCATTTAACTCTGTCATCCAGATATTCATTCACATGGATCTTCTTCTTATGTTTGTTTATAAAACATCTTCATCTAAGATGAAGAAGATCGGCCACTCCACTGAAGTTTCAGAAGACTGAGTGGGAGATTTTGAAAGAATTATTTTCCAATTCATGCTGGAAAGATCAAAAAAAGCAGCAGAGGTGAACAGCTGCTGACTCCTAGAGTATGGAAATGGAAGAGCTGTCTCAGGCATTGTCATGGCAGGAAGAAGAGATGGGAGAAGAAGAGAGGTACAGAGAATATTGGACACCGCCCCTCAGCCCACCTCTGCTTTAAACAGGGCTGCTCTACATCTATTTGTATTATACATGGGAATTTTACTGAAAATTTAATTTGTCAAATTCTGGTACAACAGACACACCCAAAAATGTTTGAAAAATTTTAGGGCCACTCAGGTAAAATCACTTGGCCCTTATCACCTAGTCACTGAGAAACAAGGATTCTGAGCCAAATCATCTATATCCCAGTACAGGTTCTCTTCACTAATCCGTCTCCTCTTGACTTCCTACCTCTAACTTCATTTAATCCTCACAGCAACCAGGAAAAGTAGATATTACTAGCTTTATTTTATAAATGCAAAAGCTGAAGCCTAGAACTTTAGAGGACCTTGGCTAGTGTTGGAATACTTGCACCTCCTGACTACAAACTCCATGTTGTTTGTGCTACATGCATCGTGTTTCAGTGCAAAAGATACTGTATTTTTTTTTAATATGTGAGTCATGCTAACTCTCCTTCCTATTTTAATTGAAATTGCCTTCCTCGGACACCACCTTGTCTCTTCTGAAATGTTCTTTGTCCTTTAGCTTCAAGTCTGTTTCTTCTCTGTTAAACTGATTGTGTTTGTGGTGCCCTTCCAAGATGACCTCTGCCTGGCACAGAAAGACATCCAACAGGCTATTGGTCACACCTCATCTCTTCCCTTTTATGAAAGGGACACAAGGCTGTCTTTGAGCCCCCTCTGGAAGTGTTTTCATGCTAATCCAAGAATTACTGTTGTGTTTGTTTTCTGGCCGGTGCAGTGTGAAGCCATTCATGGGGCCGCATGGACCTTGTCTAGTCATATTCCAGGCCATTCTTGGAACATTTTGGGGAAACGCATCATCGCTCTGCTGGTGGGAGACAAGTCTGTGTCCCTGCCTGAGGCTGGCAGCCAATGCATCTCTGTCCTTGATTGCGCATGAAAACATCTCCTGCCATCTCTGCCAGGCAGCCCACTACACACACAGGGAGTGGGGGAGAGCAGAATTAAATGTTCATCCAAAAAAGACCAAAATCAGGAAGAAAACAACAACCTCCTAAATAGTTATCTCTGGAAAATACGGAAAGAAAGTGAGCTGAGCACTTTAGTCAAAAAAACTTAGGCTTTTTCTAAATATCCTAAGTAGCTACAGATAAAAGAAATAGATCCAGAATAGGAATCGGGAGACATGAATATTAATTCTGATCCTGCTGCTAACTAGCTATGAGATTTCGGGCACATGCTTTTATTTTGCCTCATATTAGTCCCTAATATTTCAAACACCATGGGACACTGATAAAAATTAAAGGAAATACTTTTTGTTGATACTACTTGGTAAACAACAAAGAACAAATAGTCATTGCTATTGCAGCCGCTTTCTGGACCTCAGTCTCTTCACCTGTAAAATGAAAATACTGGGATAGGTCAATGTCCCCGAAGCCAGCTCAGTATCAGAAACACCTAATGAGCTTCTGAAAAATCTAAATTAAGGACTTCACTAAAACCTTGAGGGTTAGGACCCACAATTATGTTTTTGTTTTAATTTCCCGAGTTTTTTGTGTATAGCCTGTCCTGAAATGGTTTTTAGGGTCTCCTAAACTATCCACTGAAGTTTACCAGCCCAATGTTTAGTGGTTCTCAAAGAAGACAAAATCCCTGGTATAAGCTGAGGCTGCCTGTAATTTTACCATTAAAAATATGGTCCTGAATTATTAAAAGCTCATTTTCAAAAGTTCTCCATTAAAAGAAAACATCCTTAATAGGAGCAACATCCGAATTCACCACAGCTTATTTGCTGGTTCTCAATAACTGCACTAACTGATTAAAAGCATGCTTAACACAGTGGAACACAAGAAATGCTTGTGTATGTTGAGGGTAGCATTTTCTACAACATTCTCTTTATTTTCAAATATGAACATTGGCCCCAGTAATTTACAAGTATAGTGACCATATAATACTTAACCAAAACAGGATACTTTTGAAAGTGAGAAGAAAATTATTGATAGTTACTTTAGATATAAAGCGGGACCCTCCAGGGCACACAGGAATAAGCCTTTACCCTAGTTAAAAGTGACTTGTCTGCATTGCAAAGAAAGTTAATATTGAAAAGAGGGGGCCGGTGCCTGGCCGGGTGCAATGGCTCATGCCTATAATCCCAGCACTTTGGTAGGCCTAGGCGGGTGGATCACCTGAGGTCAGGAGTTCAAGACCAGCCTGGCCAACATGGTGAAACCTCATCTCCACTAAAAAATACAAAAATTAGCCAGGCATGGTGGTGGGCACATGTAATCCCAGCTACTTGGGAGGCTGAGGCAGAAGAATCGCTTGAACCTGGAAGGCAGAAGTTACAGTGAACCGAGATCGTGCCACTACACTCCTGCCTGGGTGACAGAGTGAGACTCTGTCTCAAAGAGAAAAAAGAAAAGAAGAGAAGAGAAGAGAAGGGGAGGGGAGAGGAGGTGAGGGAATGGGAGGGGAGGGGAGGGGAGGGGAGGGGACCTAAAAATATCAATGAATGGGACTGAAAAAATATCAATGAATGGGACTAGAACTTCAGCCTCCAGTCTTCTTCTTTATCAACAAAAGTCATAGCCTGTGTGATTCAAATTCACTTCACTTTGGGTCCATGTTCCCCCTTATTTCTCAAAATCAACCTAAGAATATTTATCTTTTTTCTGTACTTCTTTCCTATCACCATACTCTAGATGGCCAACTTTGGGGCTTGGACCCCACCACACTGGTAATAATCCATTGATTCAGTACATTAACACATCAGGGATTCCTTCCATTTAAATGGGCAAAGAAGGCTGCTATGCAGGTATAACAGAAGCTCATGTGAATATCAGAGTCTACACGGGGACCCTTAGAAACCCCCTTAACTGAAGAGGAATGTTCCTGAGGTTATCTAATGACCCTGACAGTCCTGTAGTTAACTGTGGAGAGATGCTGTGCTTTTCCCCTCTGACTTTTATCAGCGGTCCCATAGCTAAACCCAAGCTGCCAATCTGTCAATAACCATCAGACAGCAGGAAAAATGTCTCATCCCAATATTAGGTTTTCTAATGTTGCTTGCCTGACAAAAGTTATTTTATTTCTGGCTTTATTTTCAAGAGATGATTCCTGGGCTGGTAATGAGCCTTTTCTTAGACCTTTATTCTCAGTCAGCCATATTAAAAGGTACCAAACACCAGACTTGAGATTAAAAAAAAAAAAAAAAACCTGGTTTCCAGTCCCCTTTCATGCTTGAAAGGAAATTTGTAAATTGTCAACTTGACTTAATTTTTCCTTTGGACTCACACCTATTTGCTGTAATAAGAATTTTCCCCCTGGGTTTCACTCATCTGCAGCATGTGGCAGGAAAAAGGGATTAGGATTGTATTTGTCGTCTTTTTGGAGCGGATTTTCTTTGAGCAAGTCTGCTATCAATTCTGTCTGCCAAAATAGCATTTTAATGTGTTACCTGCCAGTCAAGTATGTTCTGTTAAGTTGCCTTCTGCCTCTGCTGTGTTTTCTGATGCTGTTTACCATTAATTTTTCCTCCCATTTTTGCTGTGCTTATTATTTTTAATACAAATGTGGATTGTGCTATTTTGATCATGTGTCTAGCTCTCCAAAACATTAGTTTAAATGAAAAAGAGAAGGGTATGGGGAGGGTAGCAAACAGGGCTTTCTCTTGCTGGAAAGACTATTTTAATGAGTTTTATTCTGTAGTTGGGGAGATGTTCTTAACCTCCTTGGCCCAGTAAGATGTGATTTCTTGACACTGAGCGTATTGCAAATGCATTTTTATCAGAGCTGCGTAAGGTGGACACAGAGGGGATTTCTCCAGTATTTAACAAAGCCATCTATTTGCAACACAAAGTAATGCTTTGTTTACCCTTCCTCTTTGTCCTGGGTATGGTATTATTCCAGAGGCATTGCTTCTCCCTTGCAAACTGTCAATGGCCAAGGATACTTTTCAGCGTGTTTTGGATCATAATTGGCAAAAATGTCTGCTCAGTAGTGGAGAAGAGGTAAAGGTCAGACATGACCCTATGGGGGCCATTCTCCAGTTTGTATGACACAGACACTAAAGTGCCTTGCCCATTCTCCAAAGTTCACAAACCCTTCTCCGTATTCCAGGGACACACAGCCTTTCCTCCCTGCCAGATAATTAGCAGCAGTGGCAAGCCTAGCTGACTTGTCATTCGGCACTCAATGGTGCTCCTTTCCTCCAAGCTCATTTCCTTGGAAGGTGAGAGCCATTATCGTAAAGAGGGACATTGTAAAATTCTGTTCCTTCTGCTAAACCATGGCTCTGAACAGAGAAATTTGTGTTTTCTGCCAGGGAGAAGAATCACATTTATTTAATGGATGCTGAGCAAAAGGTATTCACAATTCATGCTTCAGGGCTTAAGCCTATCCGAGATCAGAAGGGAACTTTTCCAGTCTCCAAATTGTACAACTGGGTAAGTGCTTAGTGCTAACAACCATTCTGTCCCCATCAGGCATGGTCTGAGGTCAACACCTCAAGAGTGCCCCCCGCATCCCCTCAGCTCTTGAATTTGTCCACAAACCGTGTTTTATACCCCTTTTCCCACCAGCTTCTCCTACCAACTTAAACCTAGCAGTACTTCTTATAGATGTGGCTCCGCTGAATTCCAGTTATGCATCACCAGCATCCCAGTCCCTTCAAGGGAATTCTCTACAGTTTCAGAGTTGTAATACTTAAGTGTTTCCTCTCTCAGCAATGGGAACAGCAGAATGGAAGAAGCTTGGAATAGTAGAAAGAACACAGCTTTCAAACTAGAAAGATTGATCCGAGTTCAACTCATTCTTGAACCCTAAATAGATGGTTAATCATGAATTGCCTATTCATTGATATTCAATTTCCTCATCTGTAAAGGATAATAATAATAAAGCTTACCTTGCAGCACTGTTGTGAAGGCCAAGTGAAGTCACATGTCAAGTGTGTGGTCCATAAAGAAGAGAAACTGCATCATGCCTTCCTTTTCTTGGGCAGAAATTGTGTCTGGTTGTAATGAGAGGTGACAGCGTGCCGGCAGTCCTCACAGCCCTCGCTTGCTCTCGGTGCCTCCTCTGCCTGGGCTCCCACTTTGGTGGCACTTGAGGAGCCCTTCAGCCCACCGCTGCACTATGGGAGCCCCTTTCTGGGCTGGCCAAGGCCACAGCCGGCTCCCTCAGCTTGCAGGGAGGTGTGGAGGGAGAGGCGCGAGCGGGAACCAGTGCTGCGTGCAGCGCTTGCAGGCCAGCTGGAGTTCCGGGTGGGCATGGGCTTGGCGGGCCCCGCACTCGGAGCAGCCGGCCGGCCCTGCCGGCCCCGGGCAGTGAGGAACTTGGCACCCGGGCCAGCGGCTGCAGAGGGTGTACTGGGTCCCGCAGCAGTGCCGGCTCACCGGCGCTTGTGCTCAATTTCTCGCGGGGCCTTAGCTGCCTTCCCTCAGGGCAGGGCTCGGGACCTGCAGCCCGCCATGCCTGAGCCTTCCACCCACTCCATGGGCTCCTGTGCGGCCCGAGCCTCCCCGACTAGCACCACCCCCTGCTCCACGGCGCCCAGTCCCATCGACCACCCAAGGGCTGAGGAGTGTGAGGGCAGGGCGCGGGACTGGCAGGCAGCTCCACCTGCAGCCCCGGTGCGGGATCCACTAAGTGAAGCCAGCTGGGCTCCTGAGTCTGGTGGGGACTTGGAGAGTCTTTATGTCTAGCTCAGGGATTATAAATGCACCAATCAACACCCTGTGTTTAGCTCAAGGTTTGTGAGTGCACCAATCAACACTCTGTATCTAGCTGCTCTGGTGGGGCCTTGGAGAACCTTTATGCCTAGCTCAGGGATTGTAAATACACCAATTGGCACTCTGTATCTAGCTCAAGGTTTGTAAACACACCAATCAGCACCCTGTGTTTAGCTCAAGGTTTGTGAGTGCACCACTCCACACTCTGTATCTAGCTGCTCTGGTGGGGCCTTGGAGAACCTTTGTGTCCATACTCTGTATCTAACTAATCTGATGGGGACGTGGAGAACCTTTGTGTCTAGCTCAGGGATTGTAAATGCACCAATCAGCACCCTGTCAAAACAGGCCACTCGGCTCTACCAATCAGCAGGATGTGGGTGGGGCCAGATAAGAGAATAAAAGCAGGCTGCCAGAGCCAGCATTGGCAATCCGCTTCGGTACCCTTCCGTACTGTGGAAGCTTTGTTCTTTCACTCTTTGCAATACATCTTGCTACTGCTCACTCTTTGGGTCCACACTGCTTTTATGAGCTATAACACTCACCGAGAAGATCTGCAGCTTCTCTCCTGAAGCCAGCGAGACCATGAGCCCACCAGGAGGAACGAACAACTCCAGACGTGCTGCCTTAAGAGCTGTAACACTCACAGCGAAGGTCTGCACCTTCGCTCCCGAGCCAGCGAGACCACGAACCCACCAGAAGGAAGAAACTCCGAACACATCTGAACATCAGAAGGGACAGACTCCAGACGCGCTACCTTAAGAGCTGTAACACTCACCGCGAGGGTCCGCGGCTTCATTCTTGAAGTCAGTGAGACCAAGAACCCACCAATTCCGGACACAGTAACACTATCTAAGTACCTTCTGGCAAGTCATTCAAATTTTCTGTGAGTTCATCTACAAAATGAGCGAAAGAAAAACCTCCATCCTGCCTTGTTTTAAAACAGAAATTTTACAATCCAAAAAAAGTGAAAGTATTGCCAAAAAATATGGTGTTATTATTATGCTGATGCTTACTCTTATTATCTTTAAATTCTAGACATATTATGTTAAAATATTACCCACAAGTAGGCCTATCTAAAAATATGTCTGTACCTTTCAATCACAGGTAGATATTAGTGACAATGCTCTGATGTTGTGTCTTAAAAATAAATCTGCTCTGGCCAGGCGCGGTGGCTCAGGCCTGTAATCCCAGCACTTTGGGAGGCCGAGGCGGGCAGATCACGAGGTCAGGAGATCCAGACCATCCTGGCCAACACAGTGAAACCCCGTCTCTACTAAAAATACAAAAAATTAGCCAGCGTGGTGGCAGGCACCCGTAGTCCCAGCTATTCGGGAGACTGAGGCAGGAGAATGGCGTGAACCTGGGAGGCGGGGCTTGCAGTGAGCTGAGATTGCGCCACTGCACTCCAGCCTGGGCGGCAGAGCAAGACTCTTGTCTAAAAAATAATAATAATAAAATAAAAAATAAAAAATAAAAAAAATAGATCTGTTCCCAGAGCTGGGACAAAAAGATTCCTATGGTCTATACATAAGATGAATAAGAGATTGGAAATATTATTGTATTATAATTAGGCCAAGCCCTGTGTGTAAACACGTGAAGCATGTAACAGATGCTCACTAAATGTTGCAAATCTCTGCACATTTTCTTGATTTGAGATTTCAAGTATCTATGGTGTGCCTGTTAGCCTTGACCTTTCCTGTTACCCTCAGCTGATGGCCTCTTGACCCTTTTCCACTCTCCCCTCCCGTATACTCCACCTCTCCCCAGTTCCAGCTTATCTGGACTCGAGAAAGGTAATAACCAAGCATTTCCAGTTGCACACTCAACCCTTCTGCTAGACTTTTTTGGGCATAAGTTTCCAGTCTCCTAGTTAAGGTTCTGCTCCATATCTTTGACTCTACTAAGGGGATTTTGCCTATGAACAAGGCACTGCCTTTGTTCAGGAGTCAGTGTTTATCTGCTGCTTCCATTTCCTGCATCTCTCACTAGACACTTTTACTGCTACAATGAACTACTTAAAGAGACAAAGTGCTTGGCATGGAAATGTAAGGAAGGCTTCTAGGCCTCTACTCTCTTGTGTCAAAGTCAGTTAGTGGGGTTTCAAATCCAGGTTTCTTGTGCTTTCTGTGTTAGAAAGGTTTAAGAGGAACCACCTTTTCTGTCTTTTATTTGTGGCCCTCGGCAGCTTTGCCACTGGGTCAAAGTCTTTGTGCCTAGTTCCTTTTTCTCCTCACATAAATTTCCTTCCAAGAGCCCATTTAGCTTTCATGCAAATGTCTTCTGACATGTCCTCAAATCCAGCTGTTGGGTAGGCATGGGCATGTAGGAATCTCATCCTAAACTGGGATCTTGCCACCATCAGAATTAAAGAGAAGTAACTGGACTAGTGGTGACACTAAAGTTTAAGGTTAAATAGGGATTTTCCTCACCAATAAGATTATGCAAATTATCACTCTCTGTCGGTCTTATTACCTGATCTGGTCAACTTTGTGTTTGGAAGCAGTCTCTGACAAAGAGGAAATTGTACCCAAACAACTTTTTTTTAATACTTCACACTTGATCTGCCAGACATGGGAGTAGTTTGAAACTGGTTATATTTCCAGTTTGGACCCAATAAAAAGCTGGTTCACCGATAATTTCCAAGGCAAGGGAAGATGGTGTATTAGAAGAGACTGGCATAGGGAAGGAGGGAGAGGTTGAAGTTGAAGAGCTGCAATAAAATACTGCAGAATGTTTGTGTCACTGGAAGCCTCGTCCTGAGTTCCTTCTCCCTGAATCCCCTGGAAGAACTGACAACTGCCTGGCCTTTACAAAATGAAATTGACATTTACAGGCTTAGGTTCAACAGAAACTGAAAGGGAGGGCTGGGAGGTGCTATAAGCAAGGCCTGGGCCCAGTTCCCTGGATCCAGGGCAGCAGGCCCATAACTCTGCTGTGAGTGATGGGTCAATATCCAATAACTCGAAATCAAAAGCTGAAGTCTTCTTGAGTCAGCAGAGCTGAAGCCTCCTTCAGGGGATAAGAATACAGCACCAGCCCTTCTGACAGAGCTGGAGTTGCCAGTAGCCTTTAATCTAAGGAAACCACAGGCAAAGCAAACTTGGCATATAACTTTTCCTACATTAATTAGCACCCTTCAGTTTAAAGGGGGAAAAATAATAACACTCTTGGGAGAGCTGTTAGAGCTCAAACCCAACTCATTCGGATTCTGCACACAAAGACGCTGGGGAGGGGGATGATGGGGTGGAGAACAGAACACAGTCTTGGAGAGGGAAAAGAGATTATTTTCAGGTCAACTGAACAGTAGCTTTCAGAAGCAGGCCATTGTTTGAATTGTGTTTCATGATATTGATTATGAACCGTCCTCAGCTGTTCTTTGCCTTTTTGGTCAGGCTCTGCCTGTCCTACTGGAAATGGGAGGCAGTGTGTCCTGGAGCTGTGCTGTGTTTTTTTCTTAAATGTGACGAGCCCGTTGGGAGGACAAAGTCTTATATGGTCTGAAAATATATTTTTAATAGGTCATTGTCTAGTTAAGGGGAATTAGCTAAATATGTGTATCTCTGCAGACTAGAAATCAAAAGCAAATCAGAGTGAACAAAATGATAGAACAATATGAATTGTGTACTAGTTATATGAATGTTAAAGACTTATAAAACAAATGATTTTTCAAAACTAGCTGAGGATACATACACGTCAAACTCACAAATGTGATTCCCTCTGTCGAGGAAGACAAAGGACTAGAATTGAAACTGGAATCAAAGATGAAAGTAAGCTTTTTCTTATTATTCTAATTTTCGTTTTTAAAAAGAAGAATCAAAATTCACAAATCACTTATATAATGATTTTTTTAAAAAAAGATAGAAATCAATGTATCCTTCTGTTTTGCTTTTTTTTCTTTCCAAAATTACAAAGAGGAGTTGGCATGAGGTACTTATTGTTTCAATCCACTTCACATCTGTATATGACATTCAAGAACTGTTCTTCGATAAAACATACAGGCTCTTGATTCTGAGATTGTATCTAAATGCATCCTGTTTCAATGTGGAGACAGGTTTGAATCTGCCTTCCCTAATTCTGCTAATGAGGCAGCAGGAATCTGGCTCTATTTAGGGAACAGTGGCTTCTTCTTCAAGTCCACCCTCAGCCAAGAAGCCCATTGGCCTATGTCCATCCACCAGGGCTCAACTTCCTTTTATTTTTGTGTTTTACGTTTACCTTTATTCACAAGCAGCATATTTCAAAACAATAATTTTAAAATATTTTTGAATGCTGCAGACATTCAAAAATGAAAACAACAATTTAAAATTATATATTATTCTCCAGTTACAAAGTATGTTTACATCCATTATTTTATTTTATTTCATTACCATCATACACTCTAAAATGTACTAAGGTCAGCATTATTTTACCCATTTTGCAAACAAAAAAAAAAAAAATGAGGCCCCAAAACCGTCAGTAACTTCTTCTAAATCATATCCATAGTAGTAAGGACTAGAGTTCAAACCTTCCCATTCTAAACTGTCAATCCATCTATCCATTCATTCATTTAACAAACATTTATTAAGCTCCCTCTCCATAGACTCTTTTCTATGATTCTTTTCAGTGTATCTGGTAATTGTGTTTCCATAAGTCTTTATTCCGTCAATATGAGCTACAGTTATAGGCTATGTGATTCATTGCTGTTTCATTTCCTGTGCCTCATCCTTCAACCCACCTGCTCAATTATAAAGTCCTTGAGTAATTCTATAGTTTAAGACATAAACTTTTTTTCACATCCCACAAGGCTTAACATAGTTCTGGATAAATGCAGAAAACCACTGTTTCTTGCTTAACCAATTTACGGATTATTCTACAGACATAAAAGCCTAGATGTTAAAAGAATAACCCATAGAGCTCCAATTATGATAAGGAGATAGAACCAAACACCCTAATATCCCATCTGCTCCAGAGATACGGAGCAGCTACTAGAACCCAAAAGTTGATAGAAGCTTCAGAAAACATCCTCGGTCTCTATATTACCCTAGGAACTATTCTAAGTTTCTCAGTTTCAGTCCTATGTAGAGCTTGTTATATAACATTGAAAACACAATCAGACAAGACCTTTGGATTAGGGAAAAAAGTTAAAGAACACATCATTGTCATTTATTAACTGGTGTTTAGTGAGCCCTTATTACATGCACAATGTATTAGATGATCCCGTGAATAAACAAAGTGCATGGACACCTTTCTTCTTCTCAATGTAAATTGCACTTTACAGTTTATATGTTATCTCATTTCAAAGTTTATAGTCCAGCATGGCAGTGATATGCTTGAGTTCTGAATCAGACATTCTAAATTTAAATCCTGGCTCTACCACATTCCAGCTGTGTGACCTCCGGCGATTTGCTTAATCTCACCAAGGCTCAATTTCTTAATTTGAACAACAATGATAATAGGGTTCTAGGGAAGATTAAATGTGATAATTCATGTAAAGCACTTAACACAGTATCTGGCACAGAGAAAACCCTCAATAAATGTTAGCTATTTCTATTATCATCTTTACAACTACCCTTCGAATAGGCACACATTATTTGTACATGAAAGAGAAAATCTGGGCTGAGAGAAATTATGTTAGTTGCAAAGGGTAACAGTGCTAGTGAAGGCCATCAACTCCAGGCATTCTTACTTGCCTGGTGCCAGCCCCATATCACAAAGTCCCCTAACAGCATAAGTGAGGAAAAAACACACAAATGTTGGGAAATGTACAAATATTGAAGATGATTGAAGGAAATATGACTGTCCCTTGCTAGCTGAGCACTCCTCTGCTGTAATTAACATCTGATCTGCTACTTTACCAACAGATGAACACCCACTTGGCATTAGGAAGCTGTCTATTTAAGCTTATTTTTTTCATCTATGCCAGTTATCTGTATTTTAATTTCACACAAAGTTTGATTGTTGGTTTTTGACATCACCCTGTGCCTTCAGATTGAAGTAAATAATACAAACACATATTCAAAGAATAAATGTTGATTCATTGATGTGCCCAGAAGAATTGTGAAGGAGGCACAATTTATCTCCAGACGCACCACATCCTCCAGACTTAGTCATCAAACTTTACTGAGCATCAGAATCACAAATTCTTGGGCCCATCTCATAGGTTCTGATTCAGTAGGTTTAAGGTGGATCCTGAGAATTTGCATTTCTAACAGGTTTCCAGATGACCCTGCTGGTCTGGAGAACATGCTTTGAGTACTATCATAGGTCAGTGTCTCCCAAAACAGTCCCCAGAGAATCTATATTCAATCATTTTGGGTGATTATCAAAATTCAGCTTTTGATGTCCCACTCCAGACTTGTCGAAAGTGATTCTTTGGATGGGTCCTAGGAATCTGTATTGTCACAAGTATCCCAGGTGAATTTTAAGCCCATAAAAGTTTGAGAATCGTAGGCCAGGCACGGTGGCTCACATCTGTAATCCCAGCACTTTGAGAAGCCTAGGCAGATGGATCACTTGAGGTCAAGAGTTCGAGACCAGCCTGACCAACATGGTGAAACCACGTCTCTACCAAAAATACAAAAAATTAGCTGGGTGTGGTGGCAAACCCCTGTAATCCCAGCTACTCGGGAGGCTGAGGCAGAAGAATTGCTTGAACCCAGGAGGCAGAGGTTGCAGTGAGCGTAGATCATGCCACTTGCACTCCGGCCTGAGCAACAGAGCAAGACTCTGTCTCAAAAAAAAAAAAAAAAGTTTGAGAACCCCTAATTTAAATTCTGAGTGTATCCATGATTTAAATCTTATTGTTGTATGCCCAGAACCTAATAGAGTGTTTGGACTGTAGTAGCTACTCAATAAATATTTGTATTTAAATATATCCCTTTTTGCATGTCCTGTTCCCTCCCCACTTAAAGGCCTCCCTCCTCCCACCTAGCCCCTCTTTTAAAGTGCTACAGGCAGCTCCTTCTCTCAGGAAAAGCTTAGAAACCCACTAAATCAACACACACAATACGTTGTCTTAAGACAGCTTTCTAATCGTCTTTTTAATTATTTCTCACATTGTTATTAAACCTTGTACAAAACTGTTTAATTAATGAGATTATAATCTCCCTGAGCAGAGTGACCAGGCCCCTTGCCTCTTCCATTCACAGAACCCCAACCTCTGTCAATACATCATCATTTCACCCCAAAATAAAATACTCATTTGGTTTTATATTTTGCTTTATTGAATTGGAAACCTATATTTTTATTTATTCAATAGTTTAATTCAATACCTATTAGGTGCCAGACACTTAGAAAGATATCAGTCTATCAATTAACATAAAAGGAAATAATCAGTGAATGAATGAGGGGATATTTAGCAAATGCTAATCCTCTTTCATTTTCTCAGTCTCCCCTATCACAAAACACACACACTTCTAGGGGGATGGAAATATTCACTGAGAGCTGAAAGGGGGCAAAGCTCTGATAACAAGTGATTTCACAGGAAAGACCAACAAGCTTATCTCAATGAATATCTATGCAATTCTCATACCTACCTCACCCCAGAGAAAGAAGAAAGCCACTCTTTTTGCCCCTCCAATCTGATGACAGACACTTTCATATCCCCTGTATTCAATCAATGTTTTATCATATCAAACTACATTGTTTTTTCACTGTGTGGCAGGGAAATGCTGTAATCAGTTTTATAGAAGGCTCTCCCAGAATCAAGTAGCTGTAGGCAAGACTGGCTGGCAGCATGACTTAGACATTTACAGATGTGGATCTAGCTGTGAGGAAGAAAAAAGCAATTTAAAGAGACATTGTCAAATTTGAGAGGCATAGGTATTTCATCTTTAGTTTAGTAATTAGTAGCTTGAAAAGTACCCAATTAGAAATATTTTCATAAACAACTTAAGCAAATAGTTGGAGATTTTTTTTTTTTTTTTTTTTTTTTGGAGACAGAGTCTCGCTCTGTCGCCCAGGCTGGAGTGCAGTGGTGCAACCTCGGCTCACTGCAACCTCCGCCTCCCAGGTTCAAGCAATTCTCCTACCTCAGCCTCCCGAGTAGCTTGGACTACAGGTGCCCGCCACCATGCCTGGCTAATTTTTTCTATTTTAGAAGAGATGGGGTTTCACCATGTTGCCCAGTCTGTTCTCAAACTCCTGAGCTCAGGCAATCCACCCACCTCGGCCTCCCAAAGTGCTAGGATTTCTCTAAAATTATTCCCCAAATGATAAAGCCAAGGAAAGCTAAAGTGCAATTAATAACTGCCTTCAAATAAAGATGTTTATTGCTGGAAGAGTCCTTAGAGATCAAGTAATCCACACTCCCCGCACCCCCCATCCCCACCACTCCACCTTATGATGAAGCTGAGGTTCCAAGAGACAAGATTTACCAAAACTCAGGAACCTCCCTGACTACCACTTTATATGTTTCTCTGATTAGCTAAAATTTCAATGTCAGGGACCCTTAGAAACCTTAGACAGATCATATACTTTACAGCTGAGACAACTGGAACAACCAATAATCCTGGATCACACAGCCAGATCCCTTCTCTTATAGCTTTGTCTTTTCCTACGCCCTCTTCTTGCCTCCCAGAAGAGACGTTCCACAGGTGTCAACTAACTTAGGAAAAAAGCAGTCTATGTACACAAAGGATTTAGTCTGGATATAAAAACCCCATTTTCCATGATAAATATAGCTACAAGGAGTCTCTCCTTCTACACCCCTTCCTATTTTTCCTTAAAAGGCTGAAATGGATGCAATGCCACATTTGTACTTTGGCAGATGCCTGTGATGTACAATTTATGAGAACTAAAAAAGCACCCGTGTGCCTTGAACTCTCCCTATCATTTGCCCATCATGGTGTTTAAAGTTCTCAGCATTAGAAAATTATTCCCAAAACACTAAAATTTAAAGCATTGTATCTTCAGAATATCCCAGTAAAATGGCTACTTCTAGGAAGGCTAACACATGAATCAAACAGCAGTCATTAATACATTAACATAGCAAGACACTGAGGGATTGAATGGGACACAGAGCCCGTGAATGGAAGAGTAGAGTCTGAAGCCATGGGTGCTGACCAGGGAGGGAAAGCGTAAAGGTCGCTTAAAGGTGGATTCTAATTGAGCCAGATTACAATTTGAGGAGAGCAAGTATTTCTGAGGAAAATAAATAGATAAATGAAAGAAAGAAAGAATTACCTATTTCATAATTTGAGCTATGATTAACTTTGAATGATTCCTAAGAAAAGCATAGGCTAACATAAGCCTAATGACTCATCCAGCAAGAATTTATTGTACACTGATGTGGTTTGGCTCTGTGTCTTCACCCAAATCTCATCTTGTAGCTCCCATAATTCCCAAATACTGTGGGAGGGACCTGGTGGGAGATGATTGAATCATGCAGGTGGTCTTTCCTGCACTGTTCCCATGATAGTGAATGGGTCTCACGAGATCTGATGGTTTTAAAAACGGTAGTTTCTCTGCACAAGCTCTCCCTTTGCCTGCTCCCATCCATATGAGTTGTGACCTGCTCCTCCTTGCCTTCTGCCATGATTGTGAGGTCTCCGCAGCCATGTGGAACTGTAGGTCCAATAAACCTTTTTCCTGTGTAAATTACCCAGTCTTGGGTATGTCTTTATCAGCAGCATGAAAACAAACTAATACACACACCTACTCTGTGTTACATTCTGTAAGGGATACAGAAGATAATTTAGTGTGTTTCTTTTCTTAAGAAGATGGCAAAGGAGTAAAGAGATAAAATTAACAGAAACATAGCAACAGAAGAAATACAATGGCTATGGTTTAGAAGTATGGCCAATCAACAGTCACTGAACCCTAATATGATCAATGGTGTGCATTAGGTATGAAGGAAGCCATGATGCCCTCACAGCCTGAAAGGGAAAATGGCCTATGTACAGAAATAACCCTACTAGGACAGAAAATCAGGTCCAGCCTGGAAGTATAAGCAAAACCTAAGCCATAAGGGTATGTGTTTGGGATGAGGAGAGAGTGGGTTATTACTTCTACTGTAGAAAGTCTTCATTGTGAATGTGTCACTAAACCTGAACCTGAAGCAGACCTCAATAGTTGAAGATCAGCGATGGTGCATTATAGAAGGACACAGAGAAGATATATAATGTATGTTTCTGGGACTGTAAGCAGTCCTACAGACTGGAGTAGAGAAAATGAGAACTCAGGAGGTAGTTCTTGTACAAGGTCTGCCCAATGGCCTTGGCAATCTTGACCTTTTTCCACTTTTAGGCATCAAGAAATTCCGGAAAATCTTGAAGTGCTCTTAAACCCTTGGCCTGTTTCTCTAAAGTGGCAGAGTGAATTAGATCCAAATTCAAGGCCTGGCTTCATACTTTAACATGAGAATAACTTGGAAAAATCATGTAACTTCCCTTAGCTTGTTTTCTCACCCATAAACTGGGAGAATTTTTACTACTGACTTATTAAGGTTATGAGAGCCAAATAAGATAAAGCTAAAAAAATCCTACACAAAGCTTCACAAATATTAATTATCATCATTATTGTGTAAATGTGGCCAGCATGCCTGGTGGAAGCCATCCAATGCCAGTGCATGACATAGAATTAAATTTGTCTGTCCTGAAAAGACCTTATATTCTGGGAAAGTAAAGATCTACCTAAAATTGAAAATTAAGACCTAGTATATATGTGATATGCATCTGGCTCCTAGCATAGAAATTCTCGCTGTGTATTTATTACCTTTTTTTTGTTTGGTTGGTTTTTGTTTTTTTGAGACGTTCGCCCCTGCTGGAGTGCAATAGCGCGGTCTCGGCTCACTGCAACCTCTGCCTCCCAGGTTCAAGCAATTCTTCTGCCTCAGCCTCCCGAGTAGCTGAGATTACAGGCATGTGCCACCATGCCCGACTAATTTTTTCTGTATTTTTAGTAGAAATGGTGTTTCACCACATTGGCCAGGCTGGTCTCGAACTCCTGACCTTAGGTGATCCGCCTGCCTTGGCTCCCCAAAATGCTGGGATTACAGGCATGAGCCACTGTGCCTGGCCTATTATGTCTTAAGTAGTGGATAAGTTAGTGCATAGGTTGGGAGCTCACTTAACCCTTCTAGAAGTCAGAATTCAACAATGTTTAGATACACAAAATGCTGTGACTGCTTTCAGAAAACACAACTATGGAATATTTTTCTATACATCTGATTGGTTAGAACCCCCTCATATGTCATAATACTAATAAGATTGCATGTTTTTTGGTAGAAATAACACATCTTCTAATTACAGCATAAATACGATGTACAATGCATTATATTTTCCTTTATGCATGCTTCAGGGACATTACCTGTGGCTCTGAAATGTTTTAGAAGACCTTAAGGCTAGTCAATGACCACTCTGGATAAGTAAAAAAAAAAAAAAAAAAAAAAAAAAGATTGGTAATAACTGAGGCAATTTCAAGATTATCATAAAGATATCCCACAAGATCAAGCTAACAGTATATTTAGTTTTGATGTAAATTTCTCCTGTTGCCTTAATTAACCCCATCTCAATTCTTTCTAATGAATACTATTCTCTGTCTGCTTCCCATACATCTTTAGAACCAAGGAGAGACCAGTGCCACAGTCAAGGCAGTTTTTCTAAGCAATTACACAGGATCCTCCTCTAAGAAAGAGCTTATACTTAGTTTAATGTTCTTCTTATTATTAATGTTATCTTTGAACTTGTGTTTTATAAGTAAGTCTGAGGGCATAACAGAATATGTGTGTGAGCAAACAAATTTTAAATAAAGAAAGAAAAAGTCTTTATAGTTTAGTACCTTTCAGCAGTACATTTGGGCCTGCACCTGCCAATGACTATATTTGCAGAACAGCTCTTAAACAGAATACATGGACAATATGGCTGATATTGCAGGGGCCATTTTTTTCAACCCCCATTGGATCTTCTTCTTAAGGCCCTAGTATGCCTCCAGCCCATTCTATTGGAGTAGTGACAATTTCTCACACTGTAACCCAAGTTGCATCCTCTTTTAACCACAAAGCTATGCTACAATCTAAAAAATATATTAGAACTGGGCACAGTGGCTCACACCTGTAATCCTAGCACTTTGGGAGACTGAGGTGTACATATTGTTTGAGGTCAGGAGTTGGAGACCAGCTTTAGCAACATGGTGAAACCCTGTCTCTACAAAAAATACAAAAATTAGCTGGGCATGGTGGCACATGCCTATAGTCCCAGCTGCTTGGGAGGCTGAGGTGGAAGGATTACTTGAGCCTGGGAGGTCGAGGCTGCAGTGAGCGAAGATCATGCCACTGCACTCCACCCTGGGCAACAGAGCAACACCCTATCTCAAAAATAAATAAATAATATATTAGAATGCTGATATATGTTAATTTTTATTAGTCTTTTGAGTTGTAGGAATGGTGTTAATTTTCTATTTCAGTCTAGGAAGAAGAAATATCCCCTATCAAAATCAATCCAGCCCTGTTTTCTTGGAAATAAAAGCCAAGGAAATATTAAGTAACTTGTTCAGAAATTCAAAGTAAAAATAAGAGTTAAGATTAAAATTCCAAAATGTCAAATTGGCTTCTGTTTTGGCTTTTGCATATCTAACTCTGCATCAGGACTGTATTTGGATTTCTCTTTCATTTTCAATACTTTAGTACATTCTGATTTGTTTTACGTGGGTGCAGGGACACACATACACATACACACACCTAAATGTCAAGAAACACATGTGTTAAATTCATAGTCTATAGATATTGATGTTCTATTTAGAAGGAAGTCAGACAATATATAAAAGCTTCAGGGAAAAGTTTCCTTGCATAACAAAAGAGCTAATGCATCAAGTTATGGTTTGTTAATGGCGTTCAATTAACACATAACTGTTGTTAGTTGATTAAAAATTAACTGTGAATAACTGTTTAACATTTAGCACTTACAAATGTTCCTTGATTTATTAAAATTGTAGAGCAAAGGAGTCTGGGGGGAAGCTAGAAATATTTGGTTAGCTTTTTAATGGAAATTTTAGACACATTGTAAAATAGTTCTTCCTCGTAAATATACATTTGTAAATCAATCTTCATGTTTTAACCACTTGTGAAGAATTTTGCAGACTTCCTGTTTTAAAAGCACTTGAGAAATAAATATCTGCCAGGGAGAGAAATCCCATCAGTTTTCTTGCTGTTCCTATACAGATGGCAGACCATACTGTGAAATTTGCTGTTCTTCGATTGCTCCATTCTGCACACGCCCCAAGGAATCTCAGAATTGTAGAAACTAGAGATGTAATAGACTAAATAGGTCATCTATTCCAATAGAAATTTTACCAGATTTATACAAGACTCTTGAATTTACAATACAACTCACTTCCAAGGGGGTCCAAATGCTGAAGAGAAAATTGGCTTTTTTTCCCCAGCCATCCTAGAGTCATATATTATGTTCTGCTATTAATCATGTTCTTCTCTTGGTGAAGATAATACACCATCAGAATGTGCACACAGAATTTCTTTTCCAACAAAAGGATTAGATTTGTAGTGATCCATTTCCAGGCTCTCATTAGCAACCCCACCTCCGACCCCAGACCAATGGCTGTATTTGTAAGACAGCTGTCTGAGGTCTGAGGAGTAACCCATGGCCCTGGAAGAATGTGCAAGTAGGTGGCCCTTGTGAGGGTAATATTCAACAGTTTGGTCTCTTTAAACCTATCCTGACTGGGTGCAGTGGCTCACACATGCAATCCCAACACTCTGAGAAGCTAAGGAGAGAGGATTGCTTGAGGTCAGGAGATTGAGACTACTAGCCTGGGCAACATAATGAGACCCTGTCTCTATAAATTTCTTTTTTCAAAAAAAATTTTTGTGTGTGTGTGATGTGGTGTGGTGTGGTGTGGTGTAAACCTGCAATCCTAGCTACTCTAGAGGCTGAGGCAGGAGGATCATTTCAGCCCAGGAGTTCAAGGTTGCAGTGAGCTATTATTGCACCTCTGCACTCCAGCCTGGAAGACAGAGCAAGACACGGTCTTTTTAAAAAACAAAACAAAATCATATCCTAACCAACCAAAATAACCACCTGCAGATATGTTACATGATTACTCTGAAATCATTTTAGTATATTTTTGAACACCAACACGTGTAAGGGATAGTCAAAGCAACAGAGGAATTTGAGTCCCAAACCTTAAAGTTCTGCATTCTTGAATAGAGGGAAAACCATTCAATACATCAGAACTTTATACTACTAGGTATTATAAATGTTATTTGTGTTTGCCTACCTTTCTCATTCTTTTGTTCCTGCAGGGAACAGTCTCTGTGATTCAGATGGCACTGACTCCCCAGTAGCTCATATTCTTGGCCACAATAATTGGTGCAGAAATGATCAATGAACTAAGTTTGGCAAATTAGGGTTTTCCCCAGGACTTTTATGCTAGAGGTCTCTCAGAAGATTCCTCATTCTCATGAAGAAGTGCTAAACTAGGAAAATGAGGGCCAGAGGCTGCCAGTGGCAACTTGCCCAACACACAGAGAGAGCCTGTCTCAGAAAGAAACCAGGGTGAGAGAGGTAGAGAGATGACAAACCCTGACGATATCACTGAACAACTAAGATCAGCTGCCCCTGAGGCTACATCCACATTTTAAATTTCTCTGGTCTAGGACTTCCCCCACACAATTTATAGTTTGAGGTGGGTTTCTATCACTTATAACTGAAAGAGAACTAATTAATACATAGAGACACCTGCCATACAGATAATGAAAGTCAGGAGAATTCGGGATAGGAGTTCAAGGGAAGACTTTCCAGAAAAGATGGAAATTTGATCTATGCTTTAAAGAATTTAGGAAGATAGAAAGGAAAATGAGGGCATTCCAGGTAAGATGATATATAAGAGTATAAGCCAGTTTCAAGGGGCAGAGACGATCAATTTTGGGTGAAGTGGTGGCTACATATAGGATAAGAATTAGAAAGTTAGGCAGAATAATAAGAATAGTCTTAAGAAATGTGGAATGTAATTGATAATCTAAAAGAGACACAATGTTTGTTAATAAGAATAAAGCTCTGAACAAACATCATTTTCATCATCATTACACACAATCACAAATCAGTTTCATTCATAAAAGCTTCATTATAGACTCTGTTCACCTAGAGAGGATCCTGGACTGGACACAAGCACAGGACATAATCCTGTTATGTAGATGAGTCAGGGTGCACCGGGGTACCAGCATTCCACATGCACCCTGACTCATCTACAGACTTCAGCATCCAGGGCCATCCACCCAGCATTTTTCATGATGACATAATCCTGTTAGGAAGACCAATAGAATCGACTCTATGTATAGATCGCTATTTTTCTCCTTTCCTGGTCTCTTATCAATGAGAAATTATTGAATTAGATACTCTTTTTTCTCCCTCACACCATCCTGAGCTTTTGTTTGTCTACTTCTTACATCCCATACCCTAACTTTGTCTTGGCCAAGTGTGCTTTTGCATGCATGATACAGAAGCGAAAACCTTGCAGTGCTTTTTTGAGCTGTATCTGAAAAGTTCTTTTGTACTCATGTACAGGATGGAAAACATATATCAAATGTCAAGGGAATTATCTAATAACACTGATTTTTGGGGAGTAGTGGTAAGGAGTTTGTAGTAATTTATGAAGACAAATTTTGTAAGCAATATTATCAGGAATATATTTAGATATATTTAAATGTGGATTTGGATAGCGGTATGAATTTAGATATGTAAATATCTAGGTATGGGTAGAGATAGAGGATGCCAACCATCTGAGATCACCAAGGCCATTTATATTGTTTTGTTTGGATGTCTCCCTTTCCAGTAACTCCTGGTCAAACTGTGCTCCTTTCAGTTCTATAAGAACTGCTAAATAACCTGTAGCTTTTATTTAGTGAGACACCTCATGGAAGTGGAGCATTTTCTGTATGTTAGCAACAATTTGTGAAAATACCACAAAAATCGAATCATTTGAGCCACCTTCTAAATGCTAGTTAGGGAAGGGCAAAAATTCGACTATGACTGACTAAGAGAAAAATGTTAAGTAAAGCCTCTTTCTATGTCGTCTTCCTCTATTTATTTGGAGTTTATACACAAATATCTCATAGCCAGAGAGAAATGAGCATTCAGTGAGGGTAGAGATTAAGATGAGGAAAGGAAGCCAGTCTTATAACTTCTAAATAGTTGAACGTTAATTATTTAATTGACAAACATTAAGTACCTAGTATGTTCTAGGCATCAAATTATCTGAATCACAATGACATACGTCCTTGTGTGCCTGAGTTCTAGACTATGAGCTTGCTGAACAGGGACTGCAGATTTCCTTTTCTGTATCATAGAATCAAAACCAATGGCAGATATGTGATAGATGCTTAGTATTTGTTCAACAGATTAATGTTATGATGATTAAATTGAATAACGCACGCAAGTCATAGAATAAGTATTCCATCAATGTTACTGTGTTTATTACCATGATGTTTAAAAAGCATGTAGATGAAGAAAAACCTGCAAAGATTGAGAAGGAAGAAAAAGTTAAGAATGGAATCTGATATTTGCGATATATAAGTCCAGTGGTACCATATGAGCCATACCTTCTGCCCATAATATTTTTCCTCTTCTGAATGCCCTCATAACCCCTTTTGACTGATTGATTTCTACTTGTCCACCAATAGTCAGCTGCAGTTCCAGAAACCATCAGCCTGGGTTACATGTTCTTTCTTTTAGTGGTGCCAGGTTCCACACTCACCACCCCACACTTAATATTCATAGTCTCTGGAAACCACCAGAGTTGAGAAGATGAAGCAGGAGTCCAATGAGTTGAGCATTACTTAGATTCTCTGCTGACTTCATTTATTTAGTCAGTCAATATTTATCGAGCATATACTATGTGATGAACACCAACTTCTAGGGAGTAATTAATATCACATCTCAAAGCCAGCCCCAAAAGTAGGCTTTTTAAAAAGTTATAATGAGCTAAGCTTACCTTCACATGGAAATACATTTTGCAAGTCACTCAAGACTATAACTGCTCAAGCTCATTAACATCAGTGAAGCTTTATAAGGACATTGATAAAATCTGGCCATTTTTCCTCACGCATATTCAATAAGGTTAAACACTTCTCAGAGATCACGTAAGATAAGGTCTAAAAGGTATGCTAGATTGAGTTGCAGATACCCTTCATACTCTCTGCCAGGAGAGTGGAAGTGTAGAGTGGGGATGGAAAGCGGAAGGCAGTGAATTGGAGCCTGAGTGTGTAAGCTCAAGAAATTTGGCTCTTCTCCAAAGAGAGAAAGAAAAGACCATTTCTACAGAGAGGTGTGGAGTACAGAGAGGTTGTTTTGAGGATTTTTTTGTTTTTTAAGATAGAAGAGGCTTAAACATATTGACAGAATAAAGAACAACAACCAATAAAGAGGAAGAAGTCAAAAATGAGGAGAAAGGCTGAAAATGACATTGTCATAGGGGAGAGGTCAGGGGGATGGATCGTAAGAGGCTCTGGAGAGATTCTTCATCTGTTTCCCAGGAAAGGAGAATAGACTGGATAAAGGCATAAATTTCTCAGAAAGTAAAACTTTAGGTCGTCTGCTATAAGAGGGCTAGATTTGGGGCTGGGGTTTTGTGGAAATGAAAGTGGTTCTTCACTGGAGAGCAGAGATTTGTGGAGGCAGAGACTAGACCTTACCTGACAGAGATGAGAACCATGGAGATAAGTAGGCTAACAAATAAGGTGAAACGATGCTAAATAGCAGCCTGGAATAAAATGAGAGAATCTGGAAGTCCACTATGCTAGGAAAGATAGAAGAAGGGTCAAAGGCCACAGAGCCAGTTTCAGATGTTAGTTGATTAAAAGAAACACACCAAAAAAACAGAGTGTGATCTTGAAATTATGAGCTCGAATTAGAAGAACAAATATTACTTTAAGTTTTAAGGCTGGTACAGGAAGGTCAAATATATTTTGTCTCATGAAGTGCTGTGTTGACAAGGATTCTAAGAATCCATCTAGGCTTAATGGAAAAGAGTGTCATCGTCAATGAGTGATATCTGCACTTTAGTAGTAAGAGTAGAAACATATGGCATGTTTTTGCCACTTCTTACTTAGGCTGTCAATGTGAATACTGAGGTCACCTAGGACCTTAGAGAGATTAAAATGGGAAGGCAGTAATCATAATCCTAAATAAAAAAGGGTGGTGAGGAGTAGCCACCAGTTGCAAAACCTAAAATAAGAGGGATTTTTTTCATGATAATGGAAGAGTAAGATCTGGAAGCAACAATAGGGAATTTAAAAAATGCTTACAAAATATCAGAAGACAAGCCTCTCTGTTAGCACAAGGGCAACTTTAGCAGGAAGCCAGGTTTGCATTAAGAACTTTGTTAGAGACAGAGTCCCAGTTTAACCATGCAGTTGTTCTCTGTAATATACCCTCTTTGGGCTTGCCACGGAGAAAACCTGGTTGAGCTGGGTGCATACATCATTTAGGTATATATGTTAGGCCATTCTTGTATTATTATAAAGGAATACTTGAGACTGGGTTATAGGTAAATAAAAGACAT
Organism: Gorilla gorilla gorilla; assembly: GCF_029281585.2. Classification (NCBI taxonomy): domain Eukaryota; kingdom Metazoa; phylum Chordata; class Mammalia; order Primates; family Hominidae; genus Gorilla; species Gorilla gorilla. Next base: position 71,103,858 of record NC_073241.2, read on the forward strand.
TTAATTGGCTCACAGTTCTGTAGGCTTTACAGGAAGCATGGCACCAGCATCTGCTCAGTTTCTGGGGAGGCCTCAAGTAGCTTTTACTCATGGCAGAAGGTGAAGTGAGAGCAGGTACATCACATGGCGAAGGTGGGAGCAAGAGAGAGAGGGAGGGACGATGCCACACACTTTTAAACAACCAGATGTCATGAGAACTCACTCATTTTCTCAAGGACAGCACTAAAGGGAAGGTGCTAAGCCATTCATGAGAGTTCCTCTCCCATAATCCTATCAGGCTCCACATCCAACATTGGAGACTACATTTCACCATGAGATTTGGTGAGGACAAATATCCAAATCATATCCGTATACCTGAGCATTGAATGGGATCGTACACAGGTAAGTGGATAAAAACAATCTGTGACCCCATTCTGAAAATGGCACTCTCTGATTCCAAACTTCCATTGAAAGGCTATATTCCTTAACTTGGCTTCAACCAAGTTTATTGTTTTCTCCAAAACTCCCCTATCTAATTTTCTGTCCTAATCAGGCCGGTATGGTCACCACCAATACCTGTTCCCATCTTTTCAGCCTCGTGCCCCTCTTTCTGCATCATTCCAAAGTCAGATGCCCTCTTTGTTCCTTTCTGGCTATTAAAATCTTTCAGGTCCTTCCAAGCTCAGCCCATTATCCACTCATTTCATGAAGTCTTCCTCTGATGTGAGAGAATTACAATTTTTTTTATTCTCCTCTGTCACCATTTGTACCCACTTGTACTTTCAGTTGTGATTATTTTTCTATCACCAACTCTGTTAGAGCCTTGCGTGCAAGAACAATTTATATCTCCTACTTCTTTTCAGCCCCATAGTACCTGACATACACTAGATACTTAGTAAATAACTGATGGATGAATGCATGAATGAATCAAAGGGAAGTTCATGTATTGTTTTCTTCCCATGTGTTTTTACCTTCTTAAGGGGGTGTGCTGAGGGGCTTTGAATGGGAAATTCTAATGGGAGATTCTAGGGCCCAGACAAGGACTGCAGCATTATTCCAATAGGGAGGGGAAGCAGAAATCCCACCTTAATCCAGACACCTGCAGAGAGGTTGGCAGTGGGAAGGTGGGAACTAAAACTACCTGAAGGACAGAGGTGGGGAGCGGTGCACCCTCTCCTCCAAGGCTTGAAGAGTATGTCTGTCGTCACTCACCAGAGAGTGTGCAGCATTCCTGGCAAGCTCCCATTATCCCATCACTCTCTCAGATGGTGGGCAGTGGAATCGATATTCCCAAGGCTTTAAAAAGCTCCCAAATGTTGTGCTGCCATTCATTCAACAACAGGGGGAGAAATAAGGGAAGAAAAAAACTGATGTTGGCTTCTTATTTTGCTTATGTTGTTAAAAGCCGCTCTGATGCTGTGGTTCTGGAGTAGGTCCCCTCTTTCTTTGAAAGCATGCTGCGTGATAGACTGTCATTTGTCCCCTGCCTCCAGAAGAGCCAGCTGGCAGCTAAGTGCTAAAGCCAGTGACTTGCATGTGTTTTTCTGACATTTAACAAATGGGAACAGCTTGCAAATCTGCATTAACTCACTCTGTCTCACAAATAATCAGGGCCTACGCAGTGTAGACGCTGGGAACATTAGCTCCGACACAAAAGAGTGAGAGACTGGGGGGTGGGGGGGCGACAGAAAACAAGTCAGCAAATAACGGATGTTTTAACGAAGGGATGAATGTAACATTCTGGTTCAGAGGAAAGAGTTTTGAAGTCATTTTTGTTTTTCAACAAGCCACTGCTAATGGTGCTAAATCCGTCTGTCAAGGCCCAGCTTTGCAGCTTGAAGTCATCTTGCCTGCACCTCACAAATGCTGATCTGTTGGTTGCTTTCATCCTGCAAATACCATTTCAAATTTCTTATGTTTCAGAGCCAATGTTCTCTCAAAGGGGCAATGTTTGACCACAAGTGGACTTTTGCAAAGCCACACCACACAATTAGATTACTGTCCCTACACTGATGTTGAAAAGACAAGATATCAGACACACACAGCTGTACATTTACAGGAAAGTTGTCATATGTATGTGTGTGTCTGTTGTGAGACTTCCTCACACTAACATCCTCCCATAAATTAGGGTATCGATCCAGTTCATGTTAGCACTGTGGATTTAAGATAAATTTAGAAGCCTATCTCATTCAGGGTGATTTGGCATTTGGGGATAAGCACTATCAATCTCTAATTGTTTCATTCAATTTATCCAGAAGATAGTTGTGCTTGTGATGTTCCAACTTCTAGCCTCAAATCTCTAAAGAAAATAAGTCCCTAAGCATGAATAAACAGAGAAATAGGTACACTGGGGAGTGTATTTGGCACAAGGCTTGGAAAATCTGTCTTCTAGAAGAGGCAAAATGAACTTGTACTTTTCCTTAAACTTTCAGGACGGAACAGCATAATCACCATCGACCCATTGGGACTCATGAGACACTGCAACAGGCCCTAAGAGGCAAGAGGGGAATTTGAGGCTCATAATTAGGTCATTGGACCTCAGGACTATGCCATTTTCACAAAAGAGAAGAGAATGTTCCTAACCACAGGCATGAATGCCCAGGAAGGCTGCCACCTGGCCCTAGCCCTCACAGAGCATGGCCCTGCCTGGGGCCTGGGTCAGTCAGAATTATTGAAAGGACACCTCTGAATTACCCAAGGACACAAAAAGAGATTCCCTTCCTTCTGAGGAGACTTGATAGAAGGCGCAGTTACCCTGAAGACCAAAATCAACTTTTAAGCATCAAAAGGGCTGGAATTAGAGTACAAATTGAGCACTGCTGGCTGAAAAACTGCCACACTCAAAGACAAAGTGGCAACTGTCAGTGGACCAGATAGCCCTCTGTGGCCCCTGTGAACTGAGGCTGAGATATTTTGGCAACAACTCAGCCAGGGAGCAGAAAGGGAGTACCAACTCAGATTTGAGGTTCAACAACATGGGGCCAGTCAAGAGTAGAGGCTCTGCCACCTTCAGACTCTCTGGCCTTGTCTACAGCCTTAACTGAGTTGCTTGTGAGTCTGGAGACAAAAAAAAAAAAAAAAAAAAGAAAGAAAGACAAGAAGAAAAATGTGTCTCATTCCTCTAGTACAGAGCATCACACATGCAGCCACCATGGGATTGGACAGGACCCAGAGTCCTCTCTACATATCACATGAGTCCTGATTTACCCCATAGCAGGGGTCTGGGGAAACCAAGAATTACAGACAATTTTAAACACAAAGGATTAGCGAATTATTCGTGTGAAATGTCAGAGTGCTAAGGAATGAATCCCTGCACCCGAACCAAGAAGAGATCATTACCAACATAATACTATACTTCAAAAGTAGTATATCCTAAATAAATAATTTTGGGCCCCTATTTTTTATTTTCCCTGTCCTTACTCTGGCTCCAAACCTTGTGTTTTGATGGCTTTTCTCTTACATAATATTACTCAATTTCACCCATCCGTTTTCATCTCTAGTCACTATAAGCCACAATTATTTTACCTTCTCTAATGCAGCAGCTTCTGAATTTGTCTCCCCCAATTCCATTTTTGCTTCTGTCCAATCCATAGGCCAGTATAGCCTCTGGAAAACAGTACAGCCAGTGTCTGGCTGGGCATGGTGGCTCACACCTATAATCCTAGCACTTTGGGAGGCCAAGGCACGTGGATCACTTGGGGTCAGGAGTTCGAGACCAGCCTAGCCAAGTGGTGAAACCCTATCTCTACTAAAAAATACAAAAATTGGCTGGGCGTCATGGCACGATGCCTGTAATCCCAAGTACTCAGGAGGCTGAGGCAGGAAAATCGCTTGAACCCGGGAGGCGGAGGTTGCAGTGAGCCGAGATTGTGCCACTGTACTCCAGCCTGCGAGACAGAGGGAGACTCCATCTGTAAATAAATTAGTTAATAATTAATAAATAAATAACAAAAACAATAAAAACAAAACATGCCGTGTTCATATGAATCTCCTACTTCAATAACAGTTCTCAAAATGTACACTAAGGTGCCCTGAGACTCCATTTAGACTCATAGGAGTTCTCTGGAATATTTTTAATTTTTGAGGAAAACAATAATACTCCACATCAGTCAGACACTGCACAGTTTCAACATTAGATTGCACTACATTTCTTTCAATATTATTTTTTTGTGTGAAGCTTGGGCTTTCAGTGACTGCTGTGATAAGAAAGGCAATTCCACATAATAATCACTGTGGAACAAAAAATAAAGGTGGAGGTATCCAATCTGATTCCAAGGTTTGAGAAACTGCGCAGTGCCTAACACTCAAACATGTATAATTAGTAAGAAATTGTAGTTACTTAAGAATGAAATAAAAAATACTGGTTTCTGTCCATTTACGTATAATATTTTTTTCAAAGAACATTTAAATTGTTAGATCATAAATATTTAGCTAACTTTTTAATTAATGGAAATTTTAGCTATTTCTGTTGGCCTAGGGGTGCTATGAACCAAGAAAGCTTAGGAATGTTTGCCTTGGATAGTTTCTAATTGTTCACAGGATAAAACAAAAAAATCTTGATCATGACTTGAAAATCCCTGTATGGTAGCCATCTCCAGCTTTGTCTTATTCTCCTCATAATGTGATCTCCAGCACTCCTAGGACCTCTTTTATTTACCCAAACTTACCTTGTTTATTCTTTACTCAAGGCCTTTACACACATTGTTCTCTTTGTTCACAAAAATCTTCTCTTCCTGTCCTGTTCCCCCATGCCCCACCCACAAACCCCCACTTCCCTACTAAACACCTTCTCAGCCCTAAGATCATTCGGTCTGAAACCTATTTTCCCATGGAAAGCAAGTTTATTGTATGTTCTTCCTTCATGCTGTACCCTTTCCTTCAAGTCAAATTTGCACAAGAGGCAGTGTGGTAAAATGGTTAATAGCACAAAGCCTGGAGCCAAACTGCCAAGTTCAAATCCCAGTTCTGCTGCTGGCCAAGTTACTTAACCACTCTGTACCTCTTTCATAAAATGGGGTTACTACCTCACAGGGTTGTTAAATGAGTTAACATATATATATGAGATTAAATGAGTTAACATATATATACTGTATTTAGAATAGTACGTATTGTAAAGGCTTTTTCCCACATCTTTTCTAGTGGATGATAAACTCCATGAAGACAGAAACCACTTCTCTTTTTACTAACCATTGTATCACTAACATCCCACAGTATCCGGCACAGGAGACATGCGATAAATATTTATGAAAACAGAAAAGAAACATAATCTTAACTCTTGGTCTTGGCTTCTGACTCCCTTGACCTCACAATACCTACCCATGATGCACCTGATGTAAAATAATAGCATTCTAGGAGATGGGAAGAAAGAGTACCCAACCTATTTTTTAGCTTACTTTTCCTCATGTTACCCACTCCAGTCCATTTCCGCAGTGGATAAAATGGTACAAGAGTAACTACTAAGACTCATTTTTTATCCTCAGTTATTATTTTCTTCTATATGTAATATTTTATCTAAATTGAGTAAGGGCCGAGTGCAGTGGCTCATGCCTATAATCCCAGCACTTTGGGAGGCCGAGGCGAGCTGATCACTTGAGCCCAGGGGTTCCAGACCAGCCTGGGCAACATGGCAAAAACCCGTCTCTAATAAAAAATACAAAAAATTATCTGGATATAGTGGTGCATGCCTGTAGACCCAGTTACTGTGAAGGCTGAGGTGGGATGATCATTTGAGCCCAAGAGTCTGAGGTTGCAGTGAGCTGAGATCATGCTCCTGCACTCCAGCCTGGGCCACAGAGTGAAACCTTGACTCAAAAAAAAAAAAAAAAAAAATTGAGTATGCAGTAAACAAAACACTGGACTTCAAGACAGGACACCAAGATTACAGCACCTATAGTGCGGGTCTCCCAGTCAAAGCATCACAGTCTGTAGTACAATGTCTGGTCTCTGCTCTGGCACATGTAACCACAGCGGATGTGGAGGAACACAAAAGAACACAACACTGGAAGAGGACCTAGAGGCAGGGAAGAAACTAGGGAACTATCTTCAGTCCTGGACAGAAAGTATTGAAAGACTTGAAAACCCAGCCACCCTGGGGGAAGCCTAATATAAAAACAATAGGCATTAAAAGCTAACAGGATGTTAACTTTGTAGTTTTGCTAATTGTACTATGTTTATGCAAGATTTAACATTTGGGAAAGCTGTGTGAATGTTATATGAGAATAATTTGTACTATATTTTCAATTCTCTGTAAATCTGAAATTTCTTATTTAAATATCAACAAGAAAATATCAAAATATATTTTAATAAAATGTAAGTGCTATTTAAATACTGTAAGAGAGTTAAGTATTGTGTTGTGGAAGTTCAAGGAATAGAAAGAAATTTCTGCCTACGGAGAAATCATGATAATAAGTAACAATGGGGCTGCGTTTTAGGACAAAGATTATTTGTGTATGTGGAGGTAAGTGATAAGGAGAGGAATACAATGTGAACAAAGACATGAAGATGGGGCATGACTGCTGGAAAAGTCCCTCAAATGGAGCTCTGTCCCTCTGAGGTAGTTTGAACACTTGTCCCTGCCCAAACCTCATGTTGAATTATAGTCCCCAGTGTTGGAGGTGGGGACTGGTGGGAGGTGTTTGCATTGCGGGGGCAGATCCCTCATGGCTTGGTGCTGTCCTTGCAATAGTGAGTGTTTTCTTGCAAAATCTGGTTGTTTAAATGTGTAGCACCCCCCAACACTCTCTTGCTTTTGCCATGTGAGACGTCTGCTCCCCTTTTGCCATCTGCCATTATTGGAAGCTTCCTGAGACCTCCCCAGAAGCTGAGCAGATGCTGGTGCCATGGTTCCTGTACAGCCTACAGAACCATGAGCCAATCAAACCACTTTTCTCTGTAAATTACCCAGTCTTGGGTATTTTTTTTATAGCAATGCAAGAATGGCCTAATACATCTTCTATTTGCATGCTTGTCCTAGCAATCTGGAAAACTCCCATTGATAACTAGAAGAATATCACCTCTGCGTGATCCCTATTTCTAGTCCTATTACATTCTAATTCCAAGACAAGTAATTCTACCAAATCTTTCCTAGTAATCTATAGGCAAATTCAAATCTCAATTTGGGAAACCCTTTATAGGGCATTTCAGTAATCACCATTTCTATGCTCACTCTGAACTAAATTCACAAAGAGGCCTCTAGTGTGTACTTGAGCCAGCTTCTGAGTCTTGTGTGCACTGGGTTTATTTAATAGTCTCTCTGTTACTGTGAGGAGTCAGGACCTGCCACGTGACAGACCTCAATGCTTATTTGAACATTCCTTACCACCTCACAGGCCTGTCCAATATAGCAATCTCATTCAGCCAACATTAAGTTTGTACCAGGCCAGGTATGTATGTATGTATATATGGCTTTTTCCAGATTTCCAAACCACCATTCCTAATACTGGCATGATCATTTATTCCCTCTGTGATTTTTTTTCTTGTGCTTATTTCACTTTTAATCAGTTATCAAGCTAGAGGAATGAGCTTTTGACTTTCTCTTGTCACTTCTGTAAGAGTTTGGTTTTTTGTTTCCCTGCCTCTCCAATGTATATGAAATGAGTCATCACTCTTTTCCAGAATATTCATGCATCCTCTCAGCTTATATATTTATCGAGCTTCTGCTATGTTCCAGCCACTGTGCTGGATTCCAATAAGATTGCCAGCATCCCATGTAAACAGTCAACATAAAGGCCAGAAAATACTGAGTTGAGAAACTTACAAACTTCAGCTGGAGGAGCAGCCTGGTATTCTCACCCAGGGGACTGCAGTTCTAAATTTGGATGTACCTTTAAAGGTCTGTCTATATTTTTATTTTTTCATGTAAAAATTAGAGAACAGGGTTGAATGAGTAATGTTCTTTCCAGCCCTTAAATTATAAATTTAGAAATCTATTGAAGATTATTTGAAACTGGCATGTTCCATCAACATTGTATTAAGAAAAACCCTTTACTTATAATTTATCTCATCTCATATTTCTTCAATAGGCTTCTCATTTTGGCTATCAATGTCCTCTCCAATATAATTCTATTCTGTTTTTCTAATGAAATCTCCTATGACTTACTTCTTATAATATACACCCTAATTCCTAGGCAAATTTGATTCCTAACTATGTCCTAAAATCACCCACACCCTTCCACCCAAATGCCTTTGTATCATTGTTCTCTTGCCCTGAAGAGTCTGTGCCTACCATCTCTACTTATCAAAAGGCTACCTTTTCCTCAGCCATAAAAAGGAACAAAATAATGGCAATCACAGCAACCCGGATGGAGCTGAAAACCATTATTCCAAGTGAAGTAACTCAGGAATGGAAAACTAAACACCATGTGTTCTCGCTTATAAGTGGGAGCTAAGCTATAAGGATGCAACAGCATAAGAATGATCTAATGGACTCTGGGGACTTACCGGGGAAGGATGATGGAAAGAGGGTAAGGGATAAAAGACTACACATTGAGTACAGTGTACACTACTCAGGTAATGGGTGCACCAAAACCTCAGAAATGCACCACTAAAAACTTTTCTATGCAACCAAACACCACCTGTTTCCCCAAAAGTAATGAAATAAAAATAAATAAAAAGTAAAAAGACTGAAAAACACACACAAAAAAAGATAAAAGAAAAAAAAAGAGCTACCTTTTTCTGTATAGCTCAAGGAAAATATTCCCTAATCCATCAACTTTGCCCCAATTATGTCAGTTAACTATGACTGTCTTATACACTGAACTTCCTAGCTCTTTCTACCTTCCTTATTAAACTTTTTTCTCACATCTTTTCAAGAGTCATGTTTGTTACTGCCCACTGACATATGTACATAACCAACTAATCAACATTTCCCACCCTGTCCCCAGTCTTTGTGTTCTCTATAGTGTCTTTATTGGTGAATGATAGTCTTAGAGCAGTGATGTGCTGGTAAATGTTTAACAACTGGTTCTCTAGGGGAAAAAGTTCACTAAATATTAATGAGTAAGGTGAAAGTAAAACAATGGAAATGCTGGCCTCTGCTCATTGGTCAATAACATGAGGGACTTCTTTGTTCAATCAGATAATAGTTTTTAATATTTGAGGATTATTTCCTCAAATATTGTTATTTTCGTAATGTAATGACTACAGAGAAAATACACTTTTTGGGTTATTATGCATTATTATTTTTCTACCAATTTTGGAGTCTCAACAATCAACAAAATAATAAATCAAGGCCTGGTTTGTAGTGTTCGTTTATTTGCATGGTGTAAATACACCCATGATAGCTCATTTTAAGCCACCAATGTGATATCAGTACACATGGAGCTCATCCTTCTGGACTCTACACTAGTACCATCTACTCTAAAAAGGCTTTTCTGATCCCTTATCCCCATCTCAACTTTCCAAGCTACCTCTCTGTTTCCTTTTTTTTTTTTTTCTGCAACCTCTGCCTCCTGGGTTCAAGTGATTCTCATGCCTTATGCCTCACCCTCACGAGCAGCTGGGATTATAGGTGCCCGCCATGACACCTGGCTGATTTTTGTATTTTTAGTAGAGACATGTTTCACCATGTTGGTCAGGCTGGTCTCCAACTCCTGACCTCAACTGATCACCCACCTCAGCCTCCCAAAATGCTGGAATTACAGGCATGAGCCACCGTGCCCAGCATACCTCTGTGTTTCTATAGCACAGGACTTAGAGTGTGCCCCTTAACTTAGATTTGAATTTCAAAGCTCAAAATAAGGTTTTGCTTTATAAACATAATTAAGGTTTGTTCTCCATCCCACCCTCCAAAAGAAGTTAAACGTTAAAAAGAAAAGAAAAATAGAGTAAGACTTCAAGGAGAAGGGTAGTATAGTTGTGTAAAGCCCTTTCACCAGCTCTTGTCTCCCTTCTGTTTATGAAGAAGCATTCTCCTCTTGCTCTGGGTAACAGGAAAGGTCACTGGGCTCTTGGGCATTTAATCAAACAGTAGAAGTGCTCCCCTCAAAATCTGAAGTGGAAGCTGCTCCATCTTCAATAGGTTTCTTCTAAATGCCCCTCCTTTCAATTGGGTATATTATAAGAAGTAATTAGTAGAAAAATGGAATATTGGGTCAAGTTGTGTCACCTATCTGAATATGACAGAGAGTGGGGGCTTTTTCTCCCTATCAGTCTGTGGGAGACTTCCCTAGTCATATTAATAAGGTGACCCTCTGCCTTGATTGATAGTTCTTAAGTAGTAATACGGTTGAGTTATCTCTGGGCGCTACCTTAGCCCTTAATCTACTCAACATTTTTGCTGATGTCCTCCTCTGTCATCATATTCAGCAGTTTACAGGGAAATTTATACTTTACGATACATTGATATTATAGTCTGAGTAATCTAAATAACTTTCCACTTCATAATTTTCACTTACAGTGATTCATTCTCATAAACAATGTTTCTAATACTTTCCCAAGACTATTCTATAGGTAGTAATGAAACCACCATTGCAAAATTATGACAGTAAGAGAAATCTGTCATAGCTATCTCCATCTTGCTTCTAATCTCTAAACTGTCCTTGTTAATTCCAGGGCATAGACCAACCTTACTTTGGGAGGAATTTAGTTTGTAGTTTAAACCTTACAGCAAGGATGATAGCCCTTCACAAATGCACCTCCTCCTTGTTTGGAGACTGAAACCACATTTGTAAACTAATGAGAGGCCACAAGATTAGGAGTATGAAAGGGGCCAGAATTCTGCTAAAATGTCAGTGTAATTAAACAATAACCAGGCATTGCTCCAGAGGTCACAAAATTTGTAACTTCCTCAATTATTCCTTAAGTTCTACAATAACATCAATATTGCAGAACCTAAGATTGGTCTTTTGAAATATTTTTCGGACTTTTGCATTTCTGGTGACCAACTGACTCCGCCTGTACCCAGGATCCATGACTCAACCATTCCTGTGGCCCCTACCCAGAGGCTGACTCAGTGAATAAGGACTGCTTTCCATACTCCTGTGGTTTCATCCTCATCCAATCAGCAGCACTCATTCCCTAGCCCCTTGTCCACAAAATTATCCTTAGAAATCCCAGCCTTCAAATTTTCAGGAAGGCTAATTTGAGTAATAAACTCCTTTTCTTCCACATGGCTAGCTTCTCGTTAGTTAAACTCTTTCTTCACAACAATACCGCGGTCTCAGTGAATTGGCTGTCTCTGTGCAGGGGGCAAGAAGAACCTATTGGGAGATTACAGTAAAAATATATATGCATGATGGTGAGGTGTATCAAGTAAGGACGGTAAAAACACTGTTATATGCATAGTTGACCTAAAAAGGAGAAGCTGAGGCAACATTAATGTAAGTAGAGAATTTATCTGGGCCAAGCTTAAGAACTGACTGAGGGAGCATGGATTCAAATAGCCATGAGTATACTAATTTTGCCTCAGCTTTTCCCTTTTAGGTTGACACTATCATATGATCTAGGTCTGCCTTTCCTGTAAAACAGAGAAGTCAAGTATGTTAAGCCCAAGTTTTCTAGACCTCATAAATTTGAAGAAAATGTATCCATAAAATGTCTAATTTAGAACCCCTGTCAAGTAAAAGATTGAAAAACCATACCTACCTCTCTCATTTTCATATCCTTCCGTCTCTCTTCACTGATTATCTCACAGGTCCCACGCACAGCGAGTAGAGCATGCTGCAGGACCAAGAGTCTTGAAGAGAGCAAGATATGCAAGTGTCAAATCATGCAATGTTAAAAATCATCCTTGGGGACCAAATTGAATCGTCATTCTGGCCCAGACAAACTCAGCACAGCACACCTCATCATTTCCCCTCAGGTGAACCCCCAACTCCCCATTATAGGAATGTCCATTTTACTCATTGATTGCTTGAGAATTTCAGCCCTAGAGCTAAGCTGTGAGTTCTACCTTTTCGGGTAGATCCGGTTATTCCCCACACAAAAGTACTCCTGAAGGTCTGGATGGTGACAGGAGTCTACATTGTTCAAGCAGAACACTTTTTGGAACTCTCCCTAGATTTGTTCTCTCGTTGCTGCTTAGCACCATAACATACATACATTTAGAAAGGAGAAATGCTTTTGCTGGATGATAACTGAACTGCATCTCTTTTTTTTTTTTTTTTTTTTTTTGAGACGGAGTCTCGATTTGTTGCCCAGGCTGGAGTGCAGTGGCGCAATCTCGGCTCACTGCAAGCTCCGCCTCCCGGGTTCACGCCATTTTCCTGCCTCAGCCTCATCTCTTAAGAGCCAATTAATTCCGGCTTCCAGCACTGCTTGTGCAGCACTCAACTGCCATTTATAAGCAACCCAAATGACCTCATCTTTCCTTGCTATACAAATATGACTGTGCAGTATCTAGGAACTTATTCCCCCTTCTCCGAATCTTCTGGAGGAGTGAGAAAGAAGAGCATTTCTAAGATAGGAAATGAAAAACTAAGTAGAGCATACCATTCTCTTAGAATGTCTACTTCCAAAATTCTTCATGTTGTTTGGAAAGATCCAGAAAACGTTATCTAAGATTTTTAAGAAAATGGTAGTTCCTCTCTCTCTATCTACAAAGATCCAAAGAAAATGCAGACTAACAAGATATGATTGAAATCAATAATATTTTCATTATATCTAATATGAGTTTTGCTCATTACAGTTTACCATATAGTTTCATGTATGTCATTACTTTCTCAACTCACACGGAAGACATAATTTATTACTATTTTTCAGAGGTGAAAACAGAATCAGAGAAGTGAGATTCCCATGTTTATCCAGACATATGTTGGTGGAGCCAAAATTAGAGGGCCTTCTCATTCTTAAACCAATGTGTTTCCATCACACCTCAAACCTTTTTTCACAAAAGGTTTGCAGTGGTGTGAGGGAGAGTATGTATGACATTGCAGTATGTCAGAATTGGGAGAGGGAGTGGAAAGACATTTAAAAATTGAAAGAAGCAATTTTAAAATGAATGAAGTTGTTATTAAGGCAGTTTAGCATTGTTGTCACGCAGACAAATTCTGCAATCAGAATACCTGAATTAAAATCTCAGCTCTTTCACTTACTCTAAGTGTGCCCTAAGGCAATAAACCTTTCAAAAAGCCTCAATGTGATCATCTGTAAAATGGAGGTTATCAGAGTATCATTCCTTTCAAGGTTGTTACAGCGATAAAAATGAATTAACACATGTGAAGCATGTAGTATAGTAAAATATAATAAATACTTGAATTTCAAGTTGGAATACCAGCTAGAAATTTTAAAGTAGCTCAAAAGTGATTGATATGAATTCAAAGATAGCAAATCTAAAGCCGTTCTTGAGAAGAGTCAGGGTATTTAGGGAATCCTCTTAACTCCTTGACTACAAGAAGAGCCAGGGGCTCCCACAACCTCTCCTTTTGTGCCTTGCTAGAATAAGTTCTAACTGGATGGAACACATATGTATTTATAGAAAATTTGTGTCTGGGTTAATACATCCTTAAGACTATCGACTTTTAGAAGGCAAGGACTGAGTCTTCTTTAGATCATCTAAAACCTTCCTAAAGACCAATAGACTGCTCTGCACTCAATAAAATAATTTTAATCCCTTATTTATTGATGGAAAAAACATGAGGTATTTGGAGAGATTTGCCAATGGCAATTGATCTTGGAAAACAGCAATTAAACTTCATCAAGCAAAGTCAATGGCAGGCAGGAACCAAGGAAATAAGCACGGAGAATATGGGAAACTGAGGCAGCATATGCCTGGCATAGAAAATATCCATACAGGCATTTATTCTGTAATTTTACATTAAGCATTAATTTTATATTAAGTGTTACAGATGATCCTGTTGACACCTCTGAAATTTAGGGAGGTATTTTAATATATGATAACTCTGAGACTCAGATAAAATGGCTGACTTGGAGGCACATAGTTAATGAGTTAACACACACAAAGGTAAAGCCAACATCCTGAATTTAAAAAAGAAAGAAAGAAAAAGTAAACAGTGCTTGGGGAAATGATCCCATTTTAAATTTCTGTGTTTAAAGGCAATTATATTGACAATGATTTTCTGGCACTTTTCTCTAGCTATCAAGATAATAATACTTTTAGACTGCAGGTGAGTTTTTATTTTTAATGGCGCTATTGTTGCTAAGATGTAACACTTGATGATTTTATGACATAAATCCTAAAAAAAAGAGCCCATAACCTGAAATTTTTTTTAAATTATATACATATATATAAACATATATACATATATTCCCATCTAATACCAGTTCGGCACAGCATTAACCTGGTAGAAATTAGATTAAGTAAAAAAAGAATGCTGTGAAAAACCCAGAAGTCCCTCAGTAGAGTAACTTGAAGAGCAAGGCGTCCTGGCTTCCCTGGGAGTCTTCCTTTCTTCTTGGTTCCCACAGACCTCTCTCATCTCTAAGCTATGCACCTCTCAGTGCTGCACCATTCAGCACTCGACAGAATTCCCCCAATCAGTGCTGTGTGAGAGAGCCTGTGCTGGTCTGAACTGATCTGCCCAGTTCTCCTAAAAATCCCTTAAGATCAGGTGCAGTTACTTCTTGTGCTTACCTGAGAACAAGTGCTTGCCAAGTATTTACTGAGGAATGTATTTGGGCTAGGGAATTATAATGCAATTTAATAACTGTTTGAGGATAAACATGAAAAAAATCCATAAGAAGTACACGGAAAGAAAAGTTATTTCTGACTAGAGAAGTCAGACTAGACAACATAACATTTGTAGTGGGGCCATGATGGATGAGCGCATCAGGACAGAATTAGGATAGTTATAGCTAGATAAGCAGAGAGCTGGTTGGAAGCTCAGTGGTAAAGTAGTCCAGCAATCCTTTTGGTACAGTAAAATCCTTCCGTAATTTGAAAAGTGGTTTCAAAAATTTCAATCACATAAAATGCCTAGGTGCATCATTGTAAAATTGATGAAATGACAAGTGTGGCATTTCATTTGCTGGTTCAATCTAGATCTATCCAGATCCCAGTTATGGTTTAGTGCCACCTGATGGTGGTTATCTGTTTCAGATTAATATTGGTGGGGCCCATCAGGGTTTTAGGGCTGGCTGGGACTTCTAAGATTGCTGTAGCAGTTCCAAGAATTGTTTCATTAGGCAGCACCTGCTTCATAGGCCTGGTCAGGAGAGATTGGGCCAGGAGAATACAGACCTGCTTCCCCAGATGCGGCGGCCTACTATTTCCCTACTTAACCTCACTCCCCTGCTCATATTCCAGTGAGCTCCTCAATTCCCCCCACTCCTGAGAATATAATAAATTTAGCTAGCTCCTTTTGAATAAGGGAATGGATAAAGGAGCCAGTTGTCAAATATGTTATATGAGAATCCCTATTATCACGGGGCTCATTATCACAGGATTTTACTATATTTGACTCCCTCCAATGGGCTGTAAGAAGTCAATCCATTGATGCTGTGCACCCTAGTTGCAAAAGCCCGTTCCATCCTTGGATACTTTTAATTGGTGGAAAGTCATGGCCCAGACACTACTCTATATTAATGTACATACATTAGCACTAGCTCTATGATCACACAGAAGGATGCTATGCCATTCAAATATTGGAAAATAGAAAGCACATATTTACCAAGTTTTATCTTCTACAGGCTAAATTTCCTGAGTTCCCTTATTTGTCTGCCTTGTTCACTAATTGTGCCTTGGGTGGCAAGGGAAGTACCTGGAGCATGGTGGGCACCCAGTAAAGATCTACTGAATGAGTAAGTAAATAAGTGAATGAATGATTTCAAATGTTTTTGTCACATGATGAGCATGTCCTCATACATTTCTGTCCGTCTTCAAGTGTAGCTCCCAAAATAGAATGTAAAACTTCAAGTATTGTCTAAGAAGCACAAAGAACGAGACTGATCACTACTCTCATCTTGGATGCAAAACATCCATGAATGCAACCCAAAACTGATGTCTGTTTTTGAACAATCCTATTACTATGGATTCATATCAAGTTTATAGTCAGTTAAGAACCAGCCCCCCCGCCCCACCGCCTGAGATTTTTCTTCACAGATCTACTATTAAGCTACATCTCCCCCAATTGAGTTTTCAGTCTGAAGTTCAAGACCTCACATTATTCCCTGTAAATTTTGTTTTTATTGGATTTGGGCCATTACTCCAGCATCTAAAGACCTTTTTGAGCCTTGATTCTGACCTCTGACATATTAGATATACAGCATAGCTTTGTGCTACTTACAATTTGATCAGCATTCTTTCACTGTCCTCACATAAGTCTTCAATAAGTAGCTGGGCAAGGTCCTTTATGGAGCCCTGAGACTTGCTTCAAGAGACTTTTCTCCAGATTAATGGTCATTTATCTTGCAGTTGCATTATTGCCTGAGGCCACATGGGAAGTAACAAGAGAGAGAAAGAATATTTCATTAGAGCTTAGACAGACCTACTTTGTAACCTGAGCTTATCATTTACTAATTGTGTTCCTTCCAGCAAGAGACGTGTTTTGAACCAGACTGAGGAGTAAGGAGGCTATTCCAACAAATGCAAACAATAGTAGCAGCACAGAGTTGATAAACTAAGGCAGGCCCACGGGGCAGAAAAAATCAAGATATGGTGTGATGGTGCTTAGAGAAAAAGACAAACTACAAATATACAGGTATTTGTTTTTATGTTTTTATAAAGGTTGCCTAGTCCCTTTCTGCTATCTGGGGCTCATTAATGGAAGAAAATAACCATTTTAAGTGATAGCATAAAGTAATTTCTCTTAGAACAAGTATTTACATGCAATTTAACCTATCAAAAGAGGACTAGGAATCTGGGTTCCTCAGGAACTTGCTTTGTGACATTGGTTAGTTCATTTAATTAACCTCTTGGGGCTCCTCATCTATAAAATAAGGGAGTTGGACTAAGGTTCCTGATGTTTCTTCTTTGGCAAGAGAGTGTGGAGGGCAAGAGGAATAGTCTATGGGACCTAAAAGCAATAAGTTACACTCTAGTTTATGCTGATGATTGTTTTTCCTTCCCCTGATCTCATTGCTGTCAGGCCTAATCTAGCTTAGAACTCCAAGAAATCTTTCTTCCATTTCACTTTCTGTCCTTGTTAATAGAAAATATAAGAGAAGAATATTGGCCAGAGCAGTACCCTACCAGTCATTGCAGTATTTAAGAAAAAAGCCATGAGCTGGTAAAAATTCCATTCACTATAATTTCCCCTATTAAAAAATGTGGTAAATTGTTGTAAATATTATCTGATTCTGTCCTAAATAATATCTCTTTCAGGGATAGCTAATACTTGTGCTTCAGGTCATAAAAAGATCATGAGTTAGGATAATCAAAATTTGAATCATAGTTATATTTTCTTCCAAAAATACTATTATCCCTATTAGAATCATATGGCAAGCTAAGCTAGAGATAGAAATGATTTAGTTAATTCCTAGAAGAAATGCATGTGCCAAATTAGGAACTTCAGTTGGAATGTTTGGGGAATATACTAGTCAAGATTCTCACGGTTGCCAGTGACAGAGACCCAGCTCAAAACAGATGAGTTATTTTATTATCTCTTTCTCTGCTGAACTCACATCTTTGCCTCTTTCTGCATGTTGGCCTCATTTTCTATGACTTCAGATAGTCTTTCTCCATGTAGTAAGGAGAGGAAGGAGCAAGGCTACCAAAAGTTACAGGCTTGAATCACCCCAGTTTTGCTATTCCAGACAAAAAAAGAACAGCATTTTTCCATACATAAAACCTAGGGAAGAACTCTGGCTGGTTTTAGATCATAAATGAATTATATGCGAGATACTATGTTTGATGAGACCTGATAACATGCCTAACCTAAAACTCAAAGACCGAGAGGCTATCTTTGGCAGACGCAAAAGAACCACATGGAGTAGAAAAAGGTCAGTTCCTTGAAGGAAGGAACATATTCATAGCAGAAGGAAAAAGAGTAATAGCTGGGTAGGAAAAAAAGCTCAGTACAGGAAGCCACTGGGCCTGAAGACGACCATTTCTCATCGATGATCAAAATCCACTTCACTATACTTAGGAATCTTCTGGTCATCTTTGGTTTGCTTCCAACAACATGGATCAATGCTATGATCTGAATATTTGTGTCCCTAAAAATTCACATGTTAAACCTCATCCCCAGTGTGAGGGTAGTCAGAAGTAAGTCCTGAGACATGATTAGGTCATAAAGACAGAACCCTCATGGGTGGGATTAGTACCATTATAAAGGAGGTCCAAGAGAGAGCTCTCATCCCTTCGCCCATATGGAAAACACAATGAGAAGAGGCTGACTATAAAACAGGGTGTGGGCTCTCACCATACATCAAATCTTCCAGCACCTTGCTCTTGGACCTTCCACCCTCCAGAATGCTAAAAAGTAAATTTCTGTTCCATCCAGTCTATGGCATTCTGTTATAGCAGCTCCACTGAACTAAGACAGACGATTGGAACCAATAAGTGGGGGTATTGCTATAATAGATACTTAAAAAAGTAGAAGCAGCTTTGGAACTCAGTAGAGGCTGGAGAGTTTTGAGGTACATGCTAGAAAAAGTCAATAATGACTTGAAGCGACTACTAAGAGCAATTCTGACCTCACAAAAAAAAAAAAAAAAAAAAAAGAGGAGAGCTGTAGAGAAGTTTCAATCTTTTTAGAGAATACCTAAGAATTCTCTAAACAGAGTGTTTAGAGATCCTAAACACACTGTTGGTAGAAATATAAAGGCCGTTCTGATGAAGTCTCAGACAAAAATAAGCAGCATGTTTTTAGATAATAGAGGAAAGCTCGTCTTTGTGAATTGCGTTTGTGTCCTAGTGTTTTGTGAGAGGTTAAACTTGCAAGGGATGAAACTGGATCTTTGGCTTCGGAAATATCTAAGCAAAGTGTTGAAGGAGTTGTCTGGTTCCTCATCACTATTTATAGTAAAATGAGAGAAGGCAGAAATGATTTAAAGATGGAATTGTTGAAGGAAAGGAAACAGGACTTAAAGATATGGAAAATTCTCAGCTTATCCATATTGAAATGAATGAGAAAGGCTGTTCCAGAGAAAACATGAAGAGCGTAGCCAAAGATCATCTGATAGGGTGAGCCAGCCACCTAAACAGAAGTCAGGAGCTCTCGTCAAAGACAACAGAAGAATGATCCCAAAGGCAACTGAGAAATAATCAGGGCTGTCCCTCCCATCACAGACCCAGAGTGCAAAAGCCCCAGCAAGCACAAGACCACCACAGAAATCCCTCCTTAGAGAAATGTGCAGAGAAATCACAGAGCAACCTACACCTGATTCCAGACTAGGCCAGCTATGGGCAAGTGACATAGGCATGGAGTAACCATGGAGGTGAGACCACTGAAGAGAGCCACCACAAGGGTAGAGTCCAGGTACAGAGCCACCATAGGGGTGGGACCCCTGGGTGAACCCCCCACCCAGTCAGAAGGCCAGATCCCCCACCCCAGTACACTTAGAGGGAAGAACATCAAGCCAGAGGATTATTCTTAAACCTTAAGTTTCAATGTTATTTGCTCCATTAGATTTCAGATTTGCTGAGGATCTGTTAACTCTTTTTTCTTTCCTATTTCTTCCCTTGGAAATGGCAATGTCTAATCTATGTTTGTCCCGTCTTTGTATTTTGGAAGCACATACATGTCTGATTTCACAGGTTCACAGCTAAAAAGCAATTTGTCTCAAGATGAATCATACCTTGAGTCTCACACGTATCTGATTTAGATGATATTTACATGAAACTTTGGACTTTGGATCTGAGTTGATGCTGGAACAATTCAAGACTTTTTCAGCTCTTTATATGCAGGAAGGACATGAATTTGGGAGGGCCAAAGTTGGAATGCTATGATCCAAATGTTCATGTCCCCCAAAATTCGTATGTTAAAATCTAATCCCCAATATGAGGGTATTTGAAGGTGGGGCCTGTGGGAGGTGATTAGGTCATAAAGACTGAGCTCTCATAAATAAGATTAGTGCCTTTATAAAAGAGGCCCCAGAGAAATCACTCGCTCTTTCCACCATGTGAGGACATGATGAGAAGAGGCCATCTGTGAAACAGGAGGCAGGCCCTCCCTAGATATCAAATCTACTAGCACATTGATCTTAGACTTCTTAGCTTTCAGAACTACAAGAAATAAATTTCTGTTGTTTATAAGCTATTTAGTCTATGGTATTCTGTTATAGCAGCACAAACACTCTAAAATATCCAAATCTTCAGACTTCCTTCTGGCATTGGTTAATGCCTCCAAGTTCAGGGCCACTGTATGAGGGAGGACAACTAACAGCAGAGAGCAATTGAACCCTTACTCTTAGGCCAGTACATGGTGTCTGACAGTGCCTGCCATTAGTGGAGCTCTGTCTCACTCTGACCATGCCAGCTCTGGAAGCAGATTGCCTTTTGGACTTGTGGCTCTTTGCCTCACCCTTCCATGAAGGGTTACCTCTTTCCTTCATAGTGCTTAGGAACTTTTCATGCTCCTTCAATTCAGCCAGACTCTAACCCCTTTGCTGTTTCTACCTCCAAATGATCCTCTAGCTTCTTATGCATACTTACTGATGTATTTACTTTTTTGTGTTCTTATGTGTGGCCCTCCCCAAATTCCAACTCCAGCACTCTACCAATAATTTGCTACCATTTATTTCCGATACAGCTTTAACGTGTTTGGTGCTGTTGAATGCAGGAAGCTAACTAGGTTTCTGGTCATACATTAATTTATGTGGTAAAGATTAATTTTTTTAAAACACAAACATAAATAGCCTAAATGGTAGCTTCACAAATGAGAGGGAGGTATCACTGACACTGCTTGTCAAAACTTGCATTCTTACCATCAGAATTTGATTCCATTGCTTTATCAAACTCATGCTTTGTTTCCTATGAAATGACAATCTTCAGTTGGAATTAATTTATCAATCCTCTTCCTGAGGTAGGATTTCATAAAAAGATTTGGAAAAGAGCATACAAGCTCCAAGTGACCAAGGAGAAGACCAAGAGACGCCATCCTGAAGGCCAGAGGCATCACAGAGGGCTCCCATGTGTGGTCTTGTACTTCCCCAGCACATGCCTTTCTGTTTCTGATTTTTCTTTACTCCTATGACCCAATCTGCTGTTTTCTTGTTGCCCTATTGGGATTTCTTGACCCCACCCTAATCTTCCTTAGGACAGATGTCCCTTTTATATCAGATCTAGTGGTACTTCACAACGTGTGCTTACAGCAGCTTAGGCTAAACAGGAGAAAGCTGAGGCTACTGAAAGGCCAGATTAGATGAGCCCTGAAAGAGATCAGGATCAGCACAGTGGTGACAAGCTAATGGGGTTGACAAAGCTGGACCTGGAAGATTGCCAGCATCTTACCTCCCAGAAAAAGAGTTACAGTTTGCTGGGTAGTTCTATATATTGATAATAGTCTCAGGGCCAGAGAAATGAGGGGCACAATTAGGCAAGATTGCAGTTCCTCTAGACTTGCACTGGAATGTATTGAATTATGGAATTTTTGTTTGTTTGCCTGCTTGCCTGATTGTTTGCTGATCTTTTTTCTTAAGATTTTTCCTACATTATTCTCAACACTACAGTTGTGGATGATGTTCACAGTCGCTATCAACCTTTGCATCATTTGAAAATGTCCAGATGAGTTGGAGGCAGCAATGAACAACCAGGCAGCCAACTCTCATAAAGATGAATCAAACTATGGTGATCTGAAAAGCAGACTTGTGAGATCCATTTTTTCACCCAAAAGGGTAAGAGTTATTATATCTTCCAAAATTGTCAGTGTGATAAAGTAACAAATTGGAAGGCACAATTCATGCTTCCCCCAAATGCACTAACTGGGTAAATAGAGAACCATGGCTCATACTAGCAACCATAAATTTAAAGTTAGTATTTCAGGTCTATATCTAAAGAACGACAGAACATCATCTCTCCTGATTCATCCGGCAAGAATGCATCATCCTTTTTCTCGATCTAATCAGAAACACTTCTGCCATCTTCGTTTTTCTTTATAAGTCAAAAAGGCGCAGAAGAGATTTAGGCCTTCTCTCCTACACCCCTCCTGACTTCTTGTGGGGGAGGAAGTGGGCTGCATAACAGCAAAACCTCAAATTCTATTCTGACCACACCACAGGTACTCTTAGTTTCACCGCAGTCAATTTCAAATACTGTACACAAGTGCCATCTAGTGGTTAGCAATAAATTAACATGTCACTTTAAGAAAGAAGAAAAGACTTAAAGCCTTTCATAAATAACCAAACATGTTTTTATCTTTTTTATTAAAACAGGATGATTTTTGTGTATTAGCATTTTTTCTGAGGAAATTATTTCTTCCATCTGTTTCTCTTTGGTCAGGATAGAAGTATCTTGGCTCATCTTCTGTCAGTGTGCTTCAAACCATAAAATGTAGGCTGGGGTTTATGCACAATGAAACACATTGAGAAAGAAAGCCTTCTTTATGGATAGTCACTACTCTGTGAAATAAAATTGAGTTGGTTCTCTTGCTTCTATCCTCTATTTTAGCAAACATTCTAGGGTTGCATGATGGCTGAAATAAAAGAGAAATGTGAACATTGGGGATGGAGAAAACCACAGACATCACTTTCAGTGGTTCTCGGTTACATTCAGAATGATAGCAGAATCTCCCATCCCAAAATCAAAGTCTCTTCAGTCGAACCCAACCTCACCTTCTTCTTCTGTGCCCTAGTATAATACAAGTATTATCGGCCTGGCGCGGTGGCTCACGCCTGTAATCCCAGCACATTGGGAGGCCGAGGCAGGCAGATCATGAGGTCATGAGATCGAGACCATCCTGGCTAACACGGTGAAACCCCGTCTCTACTAAAAATACAAAAAATTAGCAGAGCGTGGTGGCGGGCGCCTGTAGTCTCAGCTACTCGGGAGGCTGAGGCAGGAGAATGGCATGAACCCGGGAGGCGGAGCTTGCAGTGAGCCGAGATCTCCCCACTACACTCCAGCCTGGGCTACAGAGCGAGACTCCATCTCAAAAAAAAAAAAAAAAAAAAAGTATTATCTACACATTTGCATATTCACTAACTCCTGAATATCAGCCTCTCTTCATTTTCTTATCATTGCCCCTTCTTCCCAGTCTGTAATATTCTTCCTTCCCCTCTTCACTTATTCATCCTTCAAGTTCTATATTACTGTAACAGGGTGTCAAAATGGAACTATTTTAGTCTTAGTTTTCATGGAGACTTGTATTGATTAGTTTTTGCTGCATAATAAATCACCCCAAAACATAGTAGCTTTAAACTACACGCTTTTATTGTAACTCACAAGCCTGTACGGTAGCTGGGTAGTTTCAGTCTCCAGTCTTAGCTAGGCTTACTGATGCCTTAGCTGGGGATCAGATGGGCAGCTCCGCTATTCTTGGTCCAGCTCTCCCATATGTATGTCCCATATGTTAAGCTGGTTGTAGACTGGTCTAAGATAGCCACAGCTGGGACAACTGCGCTCTTCTTGCAGTCTCTTGGCCTCCAGTGTACTAGACTGGGATTGTTCACATGGTGGTGCAAGGTATCCAGAGAAAGCAAAACCATACAAGACTTCTTGAGGCCTAAGCTTGGAACTAGCACTCCACTGCAATCAGATGACCAAAGCAAATCACAAGATTAGTTCTGATTATGATGAAATAAACTCCACCTTCTGGGCTAGGCACGGTGGTTCATGCCTATAATTCCAGCATTTTGGGAGGCCAAAGCAGGTGGATCGCTTGAGCTTGGGAGTTTGAGACCAGCTGGGGCAACTTGGTGAAATCCTATCTCTACTAAAAATATAAAAAATTAGCCAGGCATGGTGGTGCGTGCCTGCGGTCCCAGCTACTCATGAGGCTGAGGCTAGAGGATTGCTTGAGCCTGGGAGGTGGAGGTTGCAGTGAGCTGAAATTACACCACTGCACTCCATGCTGGGCTACAAGGAGACTGTCTCAATAAATAAACAAATAAATAAATAAAATTAAAAACAAACCCTCCGCCTTCTGATAGGATGAAGTAAAAGCCTCATTGCACAGCATTTGGATAAAAGGATAAGCTTTAAAAGAAAGTGGGGAGGACCATTTTAGCAATCTACCTCAAGATTGAATAAATGCTACATTTCACAGTGAGGTGAGAGTTCCTCCACAGAACCGTAAAGGAGCTGACTGAAACTGGATTTGTAGTTATTAAACCATCACTTTCATCAGGAGCTGGAGATTAGGTGAGGTGCCGTGCTTTGAATATAACTAACACTCCCTCACCAATAAACACACCAAAAAGAGTAAGGCATGCCTGACCCTAAACTGAAGTCTAGAAAGAGGTAATGCAGTGAGACCTCTTAAAGAGCTTCATATGTAGGCAGGGCACGGTGTTTCACGCTTGTAATCCCAGCACTTTGGGAGACCGAGGCGGGCAGATCACGAAGTCAGGAGACTGAGACCATCCTGGCTAACATGGTGAAACCCCATCTCTACTAAAAATACGAGAAATTAGCCGGGCGTGGTCATGGGTGCTTGTAATCCCAGTTACTCAGGAGGCTGAGGCAGGAGAATCGCTTGAACCTGTGAGGCAGAGGTTGCAGCGAACTGAGACTGTGCCACTGCACTCCAGCCCAGGTGACAGAGCGAGACTCTGTGTCAAAAAAAAAGAAAAAAAAAGCTGCATATGTGTCTCCTAAAATCTGAAGGATGCCATGAACTGTTGTCTGACTCGCCCTGGATAAAAACAGGTGGATAAAGCACTACAGTTTGTGAAGTTACTGTACTCCCACCAATGACAGGTCACAAATTCAAGGCTGCCTGTGGAATTGATGAGAACCGAGAGCTTTAGAGAGATAGTGTGGGTTTGTCTTGGATCCTCATCAAGAGGGCAATGAAAAGCTGAGCACAGAGAAGGACTCAAGCAAAAGGAAGCAAAACGTGTACCATGGGGTACCTGGAAATCAAGTGACCAGCTGAAAAAGAAATACAGTTACCCATTTTGAGGGGCCTAATGTTCAGAAATACTTAGACTGGAGGAAGGGAAGCTGGTGGAGTTCTATAGAACCACAGAAGCCCCTCCAGGAGAGAAAGAATCAGCCTTTGGTATAGGAAACTCAGATCACAGTGATACCACCAGTCAAGTAAGAACTTTCTTGCTGCCACTGACTCTCCTTTATCCCCTCCCCAATTCCCAGCTCCACTATTACAACTCACATTAAGGAAGGTGATCAAAAAGCAGTGGCATTCACTAGGTGGTGGGGAGGGGAAAGACACACAGCTCTCTTGAAATTTGCAAGGCCTAATCTTGGGGTGGGGAGGTGAGGATGCTGTAATTTCAAAAGAAGTTTTACATTTTTAGTGTTATTCTAGACATACTCATTACTGAGCTGGAACCATGCCTCAGTTTTAGCTTAAAGGTAAAGGCAAATATTAGTCCTGTAGCATATGTTTGAATAGGCAGTGACAAAATAAATCATGTTGTTTTCTAATGACACCACACCAGTTTTGCAAGTTCAGTACAATAATTTCCTTAAGTTCCTCCTTAGTGCAGCCGCCACAGTTGCCTCTTCAGCCACTATTCTGTCTGGATTGATTTGGCCTTTGCTTATAAGAAAGCATAAGGTTAATCTAGAGCTAAAGAATCTAAATTGGAGTTATAATTTTACAGTTCACTACATGATCTCAAGTGGGTCCTCCAACTTTTCCATTTTTTTCTTTTATGAAAAGTAAAATGTGATAATGCCTACCTACATCCATAGTTATTGAAAATATTAAATTGCATAGTATAAATCAAAAGGAGTTTTTAAAAATATCTACTATATTACAAAATAAAATGAAAGTTTAAAATTTTTATTAGTTTTTAAAATTAATAAATCCATTACATATTTACATGTTTATATGAAAAGTAACTTTATTTTTCAAAATAAAATAATTTAGGGAGATGAATGGCATTGTTTGGGGTTTTCTTTCACAATTTTTAAAAAATATCTGCCTGATTAGAAAACAGCTAGATTCACTAATGACTTCAGACAGTTTTCATTTAGTACCCAAGATATCAAACCAAGACCCATGTCTAATTCCTGTTTTGATTTTTTTATCTGCTTGCTTGTAATAATTTTTTTCTCATTTTCTATAAACTTCTAATTTTCATTCGACTAAAAAAAAGAAATAAAAAGACTAGATTCTTAAATCTATTTCTGCATTCAATCTATTGCAATGTGTGGTTTGAGTACAGAACATGAAGAAACTCTGGCCTCAAAGATATGTTGTCAAAAGGGACTTAAATTTTAGTAGTAATTTCAGATAATTGTGGATATTCTTCTTTGATGCTATGCCAAAACTCAGCAAGTATAAATTTCTTTAAAGTCATTTGGGGGTGAAATCTGAAACCATGTCAATAATTTTTGTACTTCATTATATAAAAAATCTACTGGTTTATTGTGTACTTTGGATCTTTTATTCATGCATAATTTTTATAACATCAGTGCTCATTTGGAATTGCTCATTTGGAAAATAATGGCTCACTATGTTATACAGATCATTCAAATGTTGACACATTTCATTATATAATATCCAAAAAAATCTCATTTGTTAATATCACTACTGGCCTCATCAGAAAATTCTTCTAAGGACTGGGAAGCTGCCATGGTTATGTGGCAAATACAAGTGGTCCACACTGCTAATTTTTGCTTTAAAGCACAAATGTTTTCATGAACAATAAATACTGTTCATTGTCCTCTTTAAGTGACAGACTTACATTGTTAATTTTCAAAATGTCTGCCAAATTCTCAAGTCTGAATAATCATAGTTTGTCTTTCAGTATTTGATTTCAAGCAAAATGGTGTTCATGAAAATAATTACTAGTTAAACAACTATAAAAGTGCTTTTCCAGTGGGGAAGGGAGTGTCCATGATGTTGGCCACACTGTCTATGTCTCTTGGCCAAGTTTAGAGTGGTAGCTTTTATTCATATACTTCAACAGGAATTCTGTTTTGGCCTGAATCATCCAGAAGAGCCATAGAAATAATGTCAAATTTAGTGAAACCTAGAGTGATATTGTTATGGACTAAAATATATGTTATTTGGTCTTCATCCTGAGTTCCCGGCACAGAGCTCTTAAAATCTTTTTTATTTTCCTGAGTGACGGGGGTGACAGGAACATCTTTTGTTTTAATATTTGGCATTAGTCCTTAGTTCCTGAGACAATAGCGTCTAAGAGCCTTGGAATGTCTGGAGTCATGAGCATCTTTGTGTATATTAATGAGATGACTGAGCTGGGGGCCTCTAGATAGCTCCTGGTTGGGCCTGATTGCCAAAAAGAGCAATGCATGATTAGAAGGTTGGAACTTTCAGTTCCACCCCAACAACATCAATGGAGGGGAGAGAGACTGGAGACTGAGTTATTCACAAATGGCCAATGATTTAGTCAATCGTGCCCATGTAATAAAATCTTCATTAATACTCCTAACCTATGGGAAGTATTAGGTTATCTGAGAGCTTCCAGGTTGCTGGCGGGGTGGCATACCCCTTCCCACCTACCTTGCCCTATGTATCTCCTCCATTTGGCTGCTCCTGACTTGGAGCCCTTATAATAAACCGGTAAGAGTAAGAAAACTGTCTGACTAAGTTTTGTGAGCCATTCTAGCTCACAAGGAGATTGTCAAACCCAAGGAGGGAGTCATGGGAGCTCCTGTTGTAGCCAACTAGTCAGAAGTACAGGAGGTCCAGGACTTGCAATTGGCTTCTGAAGTGGAAGCAGTCTTGTGAGACAGAGCCCTTAACCTGTGGAGTCTGACACTAACTCCACTAATGTCATAATTAAATTTAGTCAGTGGACATCCAGTTGATGTCCAGAGAGTTGGAAAATTGATTGTTGGTGTGAAGAAAAAACCACATATTTGGTATCAGAAATGTTGGGAGTAAAAACAATTCTGCTAGAATTAGAAAACATTTTAGACATCATCTAGTCCACTCTAAGAGCAAATTTTCTCTATAGCAGTCTTGACATGAGGTCATTCAGCTTCTGATCAAGCACTTCCAGTGATGTGAATCTCAATAATTCTCTAAGCAGCCCATTCCACCACTCTTGGATAGCTTCAATTATGCAGTTCTTCATCATATTTAGCCAAAATGTTCCTTCCTTGGTTTTGTGATGCAGAAGAGAATGAATCTACTCTCTCTTCCATACGGCTAAACTTCAAGCATTTAAACTTTAAATTTCTTTGAATTTTAAAGACCACTTTAATCCATACCTTTTCCTACTTCAATTCACACACACACACACACACACACACACACACACACACACACCCCCTTCCATCATCATACCTCTTCTCTAGGACAGAACATGGTTTCTACACTACTTGTCCTCACATGACATAGTTTCTATATCTCTGTTACCCTGTCGTCCTAAACCCTTTCTGCTTACTCGTGTGCCTCTTAAAAATAGAACCAGAACACTATTAAAAGATCTCGAATTAAATCTTTCTAGAACATAATTCATTTTCTTCCTGTACACTTGTATTGATGCAGCCTATAATTATATTCACTTTTTGTTTGTGTGTTGGTTTGTTTTTCAGGAACCACATTAAACTGTGGGCACATGTTGAATTAGTCTTCAAGCAAAACTTCCACATCTTTTTCCCACATGAACATTGTTAATTTGCCTTTACTATTCTCTGTATCTGCAAGTAATTTTTTAGCCTAAATGAAGGAATTTATATATTATCCTGATAAATTTTATGTAAGTTTACATCCATTTAGAATGATCTAGACTGTTTAATTTTCATCAATTTTAATTTTATTTCTATAACAAAGAATGCGTGCTGGAAATCAAAATCTACTATTTCCTTCCTGGGCACATGACCAAATTACCTTTCCCACCTCCTTTGTAGTTAAATGCAACTATGAGGCTGATTTTGGCCAATTGAATGTAACATAAGTAAACAGGATGTATACTACTTTAGCGGGGAGTCTTAATCCATTTGTGCTGCTATAACAAAATACTGAAAACTGGGTAATTCATAAACAACAGAATCTATTTCTCACAATTCTGGAGGCTGGGGAGTCTAATACCAAGGTGCTTGCAGGGTTAGTGTCTGGCGAGGGCTGCTGTCTGCTCCCAAGATGGCAGCTTGTTGCTGCATCCTCCGGAGGGGACAAACGCTGTGTCCTCACATGGCAGAAAAGATAGAAGGGAAAAAGCCCACTCCCTCAAGCCCTTTCATACGGGTTCTAATCCCATTTATGAGCACTCCACCCTCATAACTTAACCACATTTTAAAGGCCCCACTCCTTAATACCATCACATTGACAACTAAGTTTTAGCATTTGAATTTGGGGAGGACACATTGAAACCAAAGCAAGAAGCTTTAAGGCAGCAGCATGTCTACTTCACCCTCCTAGTCCCGAACCTGGATATGATGACTCAGTCTTAACTATTTTGTTTAAAGAAACCCCTGGATATGACAGAGTCATAGACAGAAATAGCCAGGTTCCCTGAATCTCTGTGCAGAGAAGAGCTACCTTCTGCCCTGGAAAACCTACTCTGGAATCACATAAGCAAGAACTAAACTGTTCCTTAAGCCAATAAATTTGGGGTCTATTTTTTACAACAGCTTAGCTCACATTAACTTATGTAATATGCCACATATCTATGGTAGATATAAATATGTAGATAGATTCTTCATCTATAGGTGGATGTGTCTTCATCCACACTGATTAGTTTTGTTCTGTGGTTAAAATAATGATGAGAAATATAATATCTACCCATAAAATTAGACCTTTCATATTTCTATGCTTGAATTCAGCTCAACAAACCTATTTTATTTCCTAGAAGTTACCCCAAGTTTCTGGTTCTGGTCATATTATGCTTTTTTTTCACAAGTAACCCCTTCTTTGAAGTCCTCTCCCTCTTCCCCAGGCAAAGTTAAAGGTAATCTCTCTTTACCATGCTCACACTGAAACAATGGCCAAGTGTCATGACTTGTAATTCCATTAGCAATGTTTGCCTGCTATCTTTTCATCAGAGTATGTGCTCCTGAGGATAGGGACCAGATCTTATTTATCTGTGCATTCTCAGTGCTGTATCAGTGTCTGACATGTAGTGAATATTCAATAAATGCTTGAGAATGAATGAATAAATACACAGATACCTTTGGATTCAGATGTATAAGAAAAAGAAATCATCAAGAGATAGTGTTGTAACATCACTAAGCTTCTATTAGTGATAAATAAAGGCCGAGTCTCTAACTACAAATGGATGGGAACAGAGAAATTGATTATCTGCAGGATCTCTCTGGCATTCTGGATTCTGTGAGTTCTTTTATAATCCTATTTTTGCTTTCATTGTCCAGAACTAGTCATGATGTCATAATCATCGACAACTAGTCCATATTCCACATGACAATATAGAAGGCTCTGAAAACCAGAGTATGATTTTTAAACCTTGCTCATTTTTTTTTTCTTCTTGAGACGGAATCTTGCTCTGTCGCCCAGGCTGGAGTGCAGTGGCGCGATCCCGGCTCACTACAAGCTCCGCCTCCTGGGTTCACGCCATTCTCCTGCCTCAGTCTCCTGAGTAGCTGGGACTGCAGGTGCCACGCCCGGCTAATTTTGTTTTTGTATTTTTGGTAGAGACAGGGTTTCATTGTGTTAACCAGGATGGTCTCCGTCTCCTGACCTCGTGATTCACCCGCCTCGGCCTCCCAAAGTGCTGGGATTACAGGCGTGAGCCACCGCGCCCGGCCAAACCTTGCTCATTTTAAGATGCTCATTTAAACCTTGCTCAACTAAGATGGAACCTACTGTCTCTTTATATTTCTTACTTTGGGTTCGATTTATTTAAGACTATTCATGACAGCCAGATGGCCCACTCTAGTTTCAGACGATTTATCATAGTGCTCAGCTGTTGCATTAAATCTATTCCTTAAAGGAGAAGAAACATTTTTATTATAACAGGAAGAGAGTAGGGGTCCAGACCTCTAGTATAGCCTGGATGTCAGCTCATGGCTCCCTGACCTTGAAAATCTTTATGTAGAACTTATCTAAATAACCCATATTCTATTCTATGTGCCTTGGAAATCCACTTCACCAGTTTTTCTCCAAATTCTAGGGAATATGGCAGTGAGTGGGATATATAATCCTGATGACCTCTTGCTTAGAGGTCTTACTTCTCACCTTCTCAGGTACACACACTCTGCGTTCTATACCACATCAACTCAAGTATAAAACTAAGCCCCTTTCACAGTTCCCTGTAAACACCTATCAGATATTCTTGATATTTGGGGGGAAAAAGAAGGGAATCTTACATTACAAAATTGCTAACAAGTTCAAAATGAATGGTAGCCTTTCAAGTAGGCTTTCTCTTAAATCTGTTTTACCCCACTCCACAGGGACTCTTTTCCACTGGCCACTTCACCTGTGAATCCTTAGCCCTGCATCTTCTTACAGGCTCCTGTCTCCTTTCTTCTCCTATCTCTCTTCTCCAGTCCTAATTTCTGTTTCTTTCTAGCTCAGAGTAATGCAACTATCTCACTTGTGGCTTATGTTTCTATAGATTCAGTAAGATGTCACCTTTCTACCTGAATGTTACTGAGGTGCTTTCCTAAATAACTACATCATTTTTAAGTGGAATTCTAGTGCCAGCTATAAGACAAAACACTTTAAGCCCCAATGCAAATACAGGTCAGACGTGTGGGGTAGGATAGAAAGACTGCTGAAACGTATTAACAGATCTCAGTCATTTTGTAGAGAAAATTTTCCAAGGGTCTACAGTACATTAGCTGACTCCCAGTCACCCTGACTCCTAGTCAAGTGCCCTCTTCACCACAGCCATATTACCAGCCTCTACAGTATGGAGTGAGCACATTTCATCCTATTCCCCACACCGAAGAAACACCCTCTACCCACCTCCCTTTATCCCACAGTTTGGTAACAGTTCACCTTTCTTATTCCCTGGTCCTGTTTTCTGTCTTCACAACCTGCCATTACCTCTGTGCATCCAAGACTGGGACTCTGATACCCCACTGCATCTAAGATTAGGACTGCAATACCAGCTTTCAGTATTTTACTAGAACAGTATTTTTATAATAATTCCTTGTACAAAATTACCAGATTTTGCTCATGTTTTTAAAAATCTCAGATCTGTTTTACATCTTGAGCTAAGCCTTTAAAAAGCATTTTGACCATATCTGCCTTCTGTTTAAAATCCCTACAATGTATCTTGTTATTTTAATTCACATTTACTGTTACTAGAGAGAAACTAAGTGTTTTCTTATCTTTATCAGTCATTTGAGTTCACTCAGAACTAGATAACCTTGATAAAGTTTTAGAAGTTGGGATGGAGACAGTGGGAGTTAAGAAAAACCGAGGTGCATATAGTGTTAAATTAACCATAAGAGAGATGAAGTGTTCAATATTCAATATCCAAATAGGGTTGGGCTTTAGATAATCAGCATTCGTGGATGTCCTGAGAGAGAATTATCAACATTTTGTCACATGATCAACACATAATGTGAACTACACTTAAATGTTCCTCTAAACTACAATGACGCATACTTTATCTCAGAGTTGGGTACTTCAAGAGCAGTAATAATTGTTTCAACATGACATCAAAATATCTCCTTAAAAAGTTCACACACACGCATACACACACATGCACACACACATACACATTCATACCAGATGTGCTGTCTTCGTGTTCCAGGCACCTGGTTGTTTCCAAATAGCTGGGGGTGTGGCCTCCTGCAGGAGGAACATCTGGGTGATTGACTGCATTCTTCCCTATTCATCCAAAAGTTTTGGCAGCTACTTGCAGACAGATTGAAAATCTTCTCCTGAAACAAGCGTGAGTAGTCTTTGTCAGCTGAATATTGACAGGCTCTGTGGTGGGGTGTTTTTTCCCAAGTCTGGGCTACCATCAAAATGTTATTTTCCAGCTGCTGAGTGCTGGTCTTTTATATCATAACTCAAGATCAATTATATTCAGAATGCAACATAAAAAATACATTTAGTAAGATTTCATTTCTGGCAGAGGTGCTTAGATTACGATAAAAGTACAGAATGGTACACAGGACAATGTGCTTCTGAATTATCAGACTGTATTTAACATCTGAAATTATCCCTCACCACTAATTTAGGCTTTATGTACCCAGAAAGAATGAAGCTGATTATCTATTGGCAGTTAAATTTACCTTGGTTCAGACCTATGGGTGCCCATTTATTCTAACGAACAGTAGAATATCAAATTAAGAAGCTTTATAAGTTCCAATAGAATAAACATGTGGCTTAATTTGTTTACAGATTGTCTGTCATTAGCAATCACAAATGAATTATTTAAAATATGCCCATGTAAAAGTTATGTGTACTTATTTTTCCTACATGTGCATGCATTATTCAGCTGTATGGTTTGGTGGGTAAGAAAATCTGTTTGGGCTATTGGGTTGTATATGGATTTGGGTTGTACCACCTACTATCCATACGGACTTGGAAGATTATTTAATTTGTCTGTGACATTGCAAACTAAATAAAAATACAGCCTAGACCTTAGAGTTATTGTATTAGGGTTAAATGAAATGATAAATGAGATGATACAGGTAAGGCATGTAGAAGGTGACTTGAACACAATAACTCTCAATAAACATAACAAAACTCCGTGAGTGCAAATGAGTGTGTGTGAGTATATTCATGTGTGCTTAAAGCATTTGGCACTGATTTTCTGAATTTTATTCTTAAAGAGTTGTCATATGATTCATAGTTTATAAGAATACAGGGGGAAAAAACAAACCAAAAGAACAAATGGAAATTTTGACCAAAAATAAAATATCTGCCTAGCTCCTGCCTTCCTTGGAGGAACTGCCCTCTTTCTCCAGCTGCATGTCTCCTGTGGATTTGTTGGTCACTGGGATATTGGTAGAGGCCTGATTAATTGTGGTACTCCATTCCCATGTTCTCAGTGATTGATCCAATAATAGGCATCCAAGTAGAATCAGGAATAATATATCCATGAATATACATACAAACAGAATCTGGGTGAGAAAGAGCCTCCTCTTCTTGGATCACTATTTGTATGGAAAATATAGGCTGGAGCTTTTGCTACCGTCTTCTCCAACCATGTAAGAGAAGCTGTCTATGACAGCAGAGAAGCAGATAAAATTTGAGGTAGAAAGAAGTAAATATGAAAAAAAGAAGACAGAGGAAGCCTATAGCAAACACAACATAGCAAAACCACTTTTCCAACCTTGTTATAGGTCTATAAAAATTATTTAAATTATTTCTTGCTATCATGTATCACAGAGCCTCCAAGTTCATGCCTTTACTTGCATTGCTACATTGCCACTCCTCTGCCCACCAGTTTCAACTCCTAAATCTCTTTTCCTGCTGCATTTTCAAATCTTGGGTCCTTTAATTTCCAGCTTTCTTTCACCTCCCCATCCTTTACTGATTTCCCTCTCATTTGAAATGTTACCAAATATTACCATGCATCTCATATTTTAGTATTTAATGATATGCTATAATGATACTTCGGGGTGTTTCAATACCAGTCTGGGTTTCGGAACCATACCTTCTTCTGTACTCCAATAGTAAATAAGACTTCTCTTACTCTATATTGGAATCAAGGCTGTCTGCTTGCCAGCTGCTTCCTAGCTTCTAAATATCCAGTGAATTTTCAGTGCAACGTGAATGGATCTTCAAATGAGAATGCTAAGTACAAAAGTAATAATAATAGTAAGCCAAAATATTATATTCACACCATTTATAGACATTAAAAATACAGACAAATAAAACACATCTAATAAGAACATATACAAACAAAAAGGTATATCTTAGAATAAAGTGGCTGTGGAAGAAAAACAGGATTACAGGAGTGGGGTACAGAAATAAAAGGGGTCTCGCTTGAAATGATGCCAACATTCTATAAACAGGACAATTTTTCAAAAGTCAGTGCTGCATCTGAGTTTCTAAATAAATATGTAAATATATGCTCGTATACTGGGTCACAAATGTTACAAGATTCCTCAACAGTTTTGAGAACTGAAATCAGAACTGTGCTAAAGCACAGGCTTTGTTACATATAAGCTGTTTATACAATGAGGCAAAAGGATTACACATTGGATGGGTATCAAACTTTAAGAAAATCCAATATAAGAAAATATGAATAAAAAATTCTAAAACATATTTTTAAAAGGTTGGAAAGCAATTATTTCCATTGTTGAAAAAAATGTATTCTATTTAATAGATAACTTGCTGCAAGGTTAATTTAAAATTGAGCAGTCAAAGTTCATGTAAAAGCATGTTTCAATTAAAACTTTCTTTTATTTACAAAAATTTAACTCACACCAATATTGCATAAAGAGGAGCAGCTCCATTTTTGTGTATGTCATTGAATGTCTGCTTTTTCCAACCTTAATTTGCATGTTACATGTCTTAATAATGAATGGAATATGCAGTATAAAATACATAATAGAAGTCTGAGAGTATTTATTTAAGAGTAAATAATCAATTTAAAAGTATATTTTCCAAGTTTGTTGAAAAGGTTATTTTGTGCTTTGTTTTAATACCGACAACAACAATGTCAGGCCCTCAGGAGCCAAAATTCATAGTGTCCTTTTTTGTAATTCCAGATTTTCAGGGTCTGATGATGGCAGTGATCAAGCTAATGATGTTAATGACAGTCATAATGTTGATAGCAGAGGTATTCAAGACTGGCAAAATGAAAAATCTTATTTTTGAAATGAGCCCTTTTAAATTGTCATTTCATCCTTTTTCCCCCTTTCTCCATTGGCAATAATAGGTAGAGAATCACAAATAATTTCAAACTACATTATGTTCCTTGACACAGGAGAGTATAACTTAAATCACCAGTTCTCAACCAAGGTGTCATGACATACTCATTTGTTCATAACAGCTGTGAAGTACTTTAAGATCAGTCATAGCGTGTGATGCAATTAGATATTAATACAGAAAGTACTTTAAAATGTGATTTTTAATAAACCAGTATTATATGAGGTTCCACCATGAATTATATTATTTTCACCCATTTGCTTTCGAATTATGCTCTCTTGCAAGGGGAAAAATGAAAATACAACTAGTATGTTAAAAATTGCACAATAAAACCCTTCTATTTTGTTCACGCCACAGTCCCATGGTGAAAACCTTCATGTATCCTCACTTCCAGTGTTCTGTCTTCTCATAAACAAGGAAAGATCACAGTATTCAAGACTGGGATCTAATCTAAATCTAATCTAAATCTAACAATATGCTTCTCAACGGCAGAATTGGCACAAAAATCTTTTGTCAAATTCTGGATACTGAATTTTTGTTTGAAAAATATAGTCATCATAGAAATCTGCTAAAAAAGTGTTTTTTAATTGTCAAATAGAAAAGAAATGGAACCAGAGAACCATCATCCAGATATTTACTTAGGTATAACTCAGTTACAAGCCAGTAATATGAAATCCCAGATAAATAAAAATTGTGTGTCATCAGAGCAATTCATTTAACTGATAATTTTAACATTTTTCCTCTCCGAACTCTTTTTACTGTGTCTGTTAACAAAAAGAAAAAGAAAAAAAAGGAGAAACTGCAAAGGGCATCCAAGCTTCTAAGAATTTATAAGACCAAAAAGGGAGACATTTGGTTATATTCGTACCTGCAATAGATTGCCAGTCATTTGCAGTGCACTGAATAAAGAATTGCCGTTTTCAATTCACACAGGGGAAAGAGAATGGGAAAATTCTATAGGTAAAAACGAAAATGTCACATTCACACAAAATACTAAAAATACAAAGTTGAGTGAGGAAAAAGAAAAGTGATTGGGAAGAAAAGGAGAAAAGGGAAAAGAAGACTGTGGGGGCTTGGGCAGGACTGATAGAGCGGTGGGACTGAACTGAGTTTTTAATTTTAAGAGGCATACGAATTAAATTCTCCACCAGAAAAATAAATCAAGGGAACTTTTATAGGGTGACTAATACATTAATAACCTACAGAAAGAGCTGAGCTCTCAGGTGAAGCCGGTTCAAGGACAAAAGGGCAAACTCCCACTCTCCGAACACTGTCAAGGGATCTTTAATGAATTCACGGAGCTGAGACACAGAATCCAGAACTCTTAGAGATGCTCGTCCACATCCAGAAAGTCTCTTGTGTACATCTCTGAAAGGCCTTATTATTGACTAATGAGCTTGTCTAAAACACCTATTTGCTTTATTATTTGCAAGCAAACACACAATTATGCCTGAGCTAATTTGAGATTCCAACTTTTCATTTTTAATGCTGCTTAGTTAACGCATAAAACCTTTCACAGTGTTCATGACAAAGAGGTTACTCTTTCTTCTTTGTGCCAGTGAGTTTTTCAAAGCTAACTCCACCGGATGTCATTTTCTCTAGAAACTTTTTTCCCTTCTTCCATTAGTGGAACAGTCTAATTACTGCATAATCAAAAAGAGAAGCATACACGGCTGCCTGGCTTCACCACATCCACACAATGGTGAAGAATGTGTCTTAACAGTCCAGTGAACTGTCAGCGGCAAAAAGTAATTGGAGACTGGGGGCTATTTCTTCGTGTACTAGTAGTGGAAGTTGTTCTTGAGCTTTGTTAATAGGCAAATCACTCTCACGAGGTTAGGAGCCTATAGTTAGTTTGTAAAGACCCTTTATAATGTTAAAAAAAATTAAGACATTGTAATACTCCTTCCAAATTTTTTTTTCAATTACACATTAAATGACTTGGCATTTGAGGTAATGTTATCTAGTGTTAATTCACCTGTTAGGAAATTGCCTTTTTCTAGAACCTGGGGTTAATAGAGTGCAAAAGACCATTCTTATCAAGGGGTGTGAGAAAGGCGATTAATTTACACTATAAATTAAAACATAGAAAATGGAAAGAAAACAGATTCTGAGTTTGGGCCTAACTCCTGAAAAGCTATTACGTTTTGTTGTTTTTTTTCTGTTTTAATTTGTTATTTTTATCCACTTTTGCAGGCCTCTAATCATTCCAGGCAGAACACACAGCATGGATGAAACTATACATGAAAGAATATGCTTCAGGAAGCAAAATTAATTGACATTGCAGGAAACATATTCAGAGAGTATAGAGTTACAGCTGTGTGGCTTCTATTCACATCACAGTAGAATCATTTGTCTGGTTAATATTTGCAAAAGCACATTTGAAAAGGAAAACTATGAAGTGCTAAGTAGGCTTGTTGACAAGCATTAATCCTGTTTGTCATATTTCACATTTAATAAAAATAGTGATGCTGGTAATGATAAAATCCATTTGTACTATATTCAGAATCCATTGCAAAGCAATGTAGGTCAGCTTCTAAACAAGTAAGCCTGAAAGTAATTGTTTATGGACCACTACACAGCTCTTTGTGAAGATCAGTTATTATAAACAAAATCACTGGTGAATTAATAGTATAAATAAATAAAGTTATTCATTTTTATTTCAGGAGCCAGGCCTTTGTTCTCTACTTTACCTACCCACAGCATCTAAAGATAATAGCAGGCCTTGTCACATGTAATATTTTAAATAAACTTACCTTTCTCGTCCCCAGCTTCCAAGTCCTGAGGATGCTGGGCTAACTACTTTCCCAGGAGCCCACACTCAGATGCCTCAAGTTAGACCTAAACATTTTCCTTCTTATTCCCTGTTGGTACTTATCTTATCTTCTTCCTTTCTTTCAAGACTCTAACATAGGTAATCAAACACAAGAATTTTGCCTAACAACTGCTTGCTATAAAAATCAACTAAGTAATGTGTGTGACTGATGAAGTGTCCAATGCTCATAAGTTCTGTAACCTTGGGCATATTGCCCAATTTCATAAACCTCAGCTTCCTCATTTGTGGAAATGAGCTAATAACCCTATAAAGGATCTGGAGAAGATGCATGTGAAGTTCCTATCCCAGTGCCTAGCACATAGTAGGTACTCGATTAGTATGAGATATTGGATTATCATTCCCAGAGCCAAGCGCGGTACATGTTATACAATTGGGACTAAATCTATGCTTGTTGAATAGGATTAATTCACAAAGACAGGTTAGGCCAGATTGCCATCACTACCTGAAATAACAGAAGAAGTCACCAATCAAGTAGCAATTATTTTGTGCATAAAATATTGTGCAAGCATCAATGTGGTTTACAGAAGAACATAGCTTTTTATACTGGTTTAGCTTCCTCCTATGCTAAAGCATAGATTACACAAAGGAGAAATATTACATGCTTTTAATAAAGTGTTAGAAGTTATCACAAATATTAACACTCAAGGAAACAAGCCATCGTCCCCATCACTGTTGCTTAGGATGATCTGAATTAGAGTTATTTAGAAATGACTCACTCTTCACTTGACAATTTTAAATGGTGGTTCAAATGGCTCATCGTTGCTATCCATTTAATCAATCTATTTGTATAAAAACAATGACCAATTAAAAAAACTCAATACTGCAATTAAGAAATGTCAATACATCACAAAGTAATTATTAGAGGACCGAAAGAAAATTTGAAATATCCCTGACAAATAGAAAAGTAGCTTTGAAAAGTACAAACTAAATGGAAACAATGCAATATATTTAGGGACAATAACTAAGGAGCAAAACTGGATAGAAGAAAAATAGGGAGGCAGGGAGAAAAAGTGCTTTTAGAAAAATGAGTTTAAACTTGAATAAAACTATTCTACTTTCTAGCTGTATAAATGTACATACATCATTTAGTCCCTCTCAAACTCAGTTTTCTTATCTTTAAAATGGAAATTATAGTATGTCTCTGCATGTTTCTTATGAGAATTAGAGTAATAAGTATTTCCCTCACAGAAGAGCCATTCAGAAAATAAG
Source organism: Gorilla gorilla gorilla (assembly GCF_029281585.2). Lineage (NCBI taxonomy): Eukaryota > Metazoa > Chordata > Mammalia > Primates > Hominidae > Gorilla > Gorilla gorilla. The sequence goes on from NC_073241.2 coordinate 71,143,560, forward strand.
CAGTAGAGGAGCTATCAGTGATGGCTGCAGGAGAACAGCAGTGGCAGTAGGAATAGACTAGTCTTTGGGAAATCATATTTAACTACAAGCTAAATAAAAAGCAATAATTTCATGCTGTAGAAAAAAGGAAACCCCTACTATTCCAAAATACATTTTCAAGCATGTAATGGAAGGGGAAAAATGCCCAATAAACGTATAGAAAAAACAATTCAATTTTACTAGTGATCAGGAAATGTGAATTAAATAAGATGCCATTACACACCTATCAAATTGGCAAAAAATTTAAAGTGTGACAATATCAAATACAAATGAGGATATGAAAAGCAGGAGCTATGGTAACCACTTTGGAGAGCAATTTGCAACATCTAGTTAAAAAAAAAAAAAGCAGGTCCTCTGCTGCTCTGCAGTGGCATTTCTCCACTGGAGATGCGGTCACATCTGAACACAAGGACACACATACAAACATTGCTTACAGTGGAAAAAAAAATGAAAAAACCTAAATGTCTCTCAACAGGAGAATGGATATACAAAAGTTATACATTCAGTAAATGGGATATGATAGAACATTTAAAATAAATGAATCAAAGCTATACGTATCAACATAAATCTTTAAAACAATGTTGAAATGAGAAAACATGTTGATGAGTGATTTTTAAAAATTATGCTATTTTGTGTTGGCTCTGGAAAAGTATAAAAACATGAAATTATACATATTAGATTCAGAATGGTAGTTTTTCCTGGGATTGGAATGAGAAGAAGAGAATCAGGCAGCAGTACACAGTCTATAATATTTGATGTCTTTCAAAATACTTGAAGCAAATAGGACAAACAGATAAGATTTCTTAAACTTGGTACTATGTATGCAGAAAGGCCCATATAATCACATCATGTAGACAAATCTCTGGGGCTTAGAGTCACCATCTGTAAAATGAAGTGACTGGACCAGCTAATCACCAAGCTCCCTTCCAGCTGAGAGATTCCATAATTCTGTGATAAGAAGGACTTACAATGACGAGGCAGGCTAGTAAAGTTGTTCTCTCTGTCATAGAAAGAAGAAATCAATTTAAATTTAAGTAGGAATACTACAAAGCTCCCACAATCAAGACAGCGTGGTACTGGCATAAGGCTACACATGTAGATCAATGTAGTAGAAATCAGAGTTCAGAAATAAACCCTTACATTCATGGTCAATTGATTTTCAACAAGGTTGCCAAGACTGTTCAGTGGGGAAAGAATCACTTTCAACAAATGATACTGGGACAACTGGATATCCATATGCAAAAGGATGAAGTTGGACTGGTACCTCAGTTACACCCAAAAATTAACTCAAAATAGACGATAGACTAAATGTCAGTGCTAAAACTATAAAATGCTCAGAAAAAAAAATAGAAGTAAATCTTTGTGATCTTAGGCAATGTTTTCTTAGATATGAGACAAAATAAAAGCAAAAGAGACAAAATACAAATGGATCATTAAAATTAAAACTTTGAGTTTTAATGCACACCATCAAGAAAGTGAAAATACAACCTCTGGAATGGGACAAAATATTTGCAAATCATATGTCTAATGACTTGTATCAAAAATACATAAATAATTCTTACAATTCAATAATAAAAAGACAAATACCCAACTTTAAAAAAGGAGAAAGAATTTGGTGGAGATGCCTTCATATACAAATATACAAATGATATACAAATGAGCATTAAAAGATGCTCAACATCATTAGTCATTAGGGAAATGCAAATTAAAACCACAATGAGATTCCATTAGCATGTCTATAATTTAAAAAAAAAAACAGACAATAACAAGCATTGTCAAGATGTGGAGAAATTTAAAACCTCATACGTTGCTAATTGTATTGTAAATTGGCACAGCCACTATAAAAAACAGTTTGGCAGCTCTTCAAAAAGTTAACCATAGCATTACCATATGACCCAGCAATTCCACTTCCGGGTGTATACTTAAAAGAATTGAAAACATATCTCCATGAAAACACTTGTACATAAATGTTCATAGCAGTATTATTCATAATAGCCGGATAGCAGGGACAACCCATATGTCAATCAACTTTTGAATGGATGCGTAAATGCATTGCATCCATATAGTGAAGTATTACCCAGTCACAAAGAGAAACAAAGTACTGATATATGTTACAACATGAATAAAACTTGAAAACATTATGTTGAATGAAAGAAGCCTGGCCGGGCACAGTGGCTCAAGCCTGTAATCCCAGCACTTTGTGAGGTCGAGGCGGGGGGATCATTTGAGGTCAGGAGTTCAAGACCAGCCTGACCAACATGATGTAACCCTGCCTCTACTAAAAACACAAAAATTAGCCAGGCATGGTGGTGCACACCTGTAGTCCCAGCTACTTGGGAGGTTGAGGTGGGAGAATCACTTGAACTCACGAGGTGGAGGTTACAGTGAGCCAAGATCGTGCCATTGCATTCCAGCCTGGACAACAGAGCAACACTTGGTTCAAAGAAAGAAAGAGAGAGAGAGAAGCCAAACACAAAAAGCAACCGCTATGGTCTGAATGTTTATGTCCCCCAAAACTACCAAGGTGATGGTATTAGAAGGTGGGACCCTCTGTGAGGTGATTAGGTCAAGAGCAAACAGCCCTAATAAATGGAATTAGTGTCCTTATAAAAGACGCCCGAAAGAGGCCCCTTATCTACTATTGCCTTGATCTTGGACTTCCCAGCATCACAACTGTGAGAAATAAATTTCTGTTGTTTATAAGCCACCCAGGTTATGGTATTTTATTATAACAGCCCAAATGTCTTAAAACAGTCACATATTGTATGATTCCATTTATATGAAATGTTCAGAATAGGCAAAAACCATTGAAAAAGAAAGTAGTGATTTTTGGGGAATAGGGGAAGGAGAGAATAGAAAGTGACTGCTGATGGGGATGGGGTTTCTCTTTGAGCTGATAGAAATGTATTAAAATTAAATAGTGATGATAGTTGCACAACTCTGAATATTAAAATGCACTGAATTATACGCTTTAAAAAGAGTAAATGTTATGCTATGTGATTTATATCTCAATGAGCTGTTATTTAAAAATTTAATGGGGAAAGTCTGGAGCTAGGTTTTTTAAAGAATAATTTAATTATTACAATTATTAGAATTATTAGAATCTCCTTGGAAAGCTCCAAGAAGATACGTGGGATCATTACTGTAGGAGGGTTCCAGAAGAAAGTGTGTTAAAACCTGTCATAATATCTTTAGACTTTTTTAAAAATCTGAAGTGATGTGGTTGGTTTATACAATTTTCTGAGATTTTTCCTAGTTTGTTCAACAGTGAACCTAAGACTTTTGTTACCAGATATTGATTTTTCTTCTGTTTCCCTCTTGGGCTTTATTTCTAAATACAGAATATATTCTGCTTCTCATCAGATTTGAGGAAACCCCTTTGTAGTAATTAAAATTCAGTGTTGTTATGTTCACTTGTCCTTATTAAGGAAGGAGTTGCTCCACATAGGTAGACATTACAAAATAACTGAAATTTATCTGCAGCCAAGCCCCACATTGTATTCTTCTTAATCCTACTTGATGAGAAATGCCTTAAAAAAATGCTGTATTTCCAGCGGGCGCTGTGGCTCACACCTGTTATCCCAGCACTTTGAGAGGCTGAGGCGGGTGGACCACCTGAGGTCAGGAGTTCGAGACCAGCCTGACCAACATGGCGAAACCCCATCTCTACTGAAAATACAAAAATTAGCCAGGCATGGTGGCAGGTGCCTGTAATCCCAGCTACTCAGGAGGCTGAGGCAGGAGAATTGCTTGAACCTGGTAGGCGGAGGTTGCAGTGAGCCAAGATCACGCCATTGCACTCTAGCCTGGGAGACAAAAGTGAAACTACGTCTCAAAACAAAAACAAAAACAAAAACAAAAACAAAAAACCTGTATTTCCCTGACTTCTGAGGCAGAAAACAGTGAAAATACCCACCTTTTCTTCATGAAACAGGGTCAGCATTATGACTACCCATTCCTTATAATACACAACTATGCTCTGCACTGGTTTTGGGTGTCATCTCTTCCTGGGCTGTCAACAGTCACTTCTGCTGTTATTACAAAATGACCTCTGTGAAGGCTTTTCATAGATTTACAGAAAGATTGTTTCACTTCTCACTAACCCTCTCTCATGTTTTAACCAAAAAAATTCTTTAATATCAATTGCTTTTAAGGAAGAATAAAGGGACCTTTTATAGAGAGAAAATGAAAATAAAGGTCAGTTATTCTAGTATCCCATAACTCTTCTTCATCTCAGCTTGGCTGAGAGGTGGAAGGCTCTTGAGTTCTTTCGTAAAATCATTCTTCCTCTTTGGATAGATGGCTTATGACGGACTCAGGGTTAAAGAAAGAAAGAGTCCTCATCTTGACTACAGTCCCAGGAAGAGCTAGAGGAGTTGGGATGGGTACCAGGACTTTATCTTCATATAACACCACTCCCAGAAACCCTATTCTGTGACAAGAACCCCTTCTCCCATCTCATTTCCTTTCTCACTAATGTCATTTCACCAAAGACAGTGAGGTGGGAGCGAGGAAAATTTTAAGTGGTATGGAAGCAAAAGGAAACAGGAGCAGGGTTCTCACCTTGACTTACTTCCTTCTAAAATATAAGCAGGTGTATAGGGGATAAATTATCACAGTATTAGCTTCTTAATCTTACTTAAAGATACAACTTAAATAAATTAGCATATCTCTTCTGACTACATCATGTTGACCAAATAGGAATATTTTTAATTCACGTAGCAGTTTTCACCTTTGAACACTGAATATTGACAGAGTGTTGGCTTCTATTTTTTCTAAAGGAAGGAAAAACATAACTGTAGGGAAACTTTTCACCAAAATTGGCTGCCACCTGTTGTCCTTTTTTTTGTCTTCCCAACATTTCAGTGTTAGAACATTACAAACAAAATGTAAAAGCCTTTGCATCTACTTGGGCAGGAAATAATTTGTTTGGCAAGTGCTAAATGTCATAACAGATAGTTTGGAATCCCCTGGTTTCTATTCACTTATTTCTGGGTTCACAGATAGGCCATATGTTGGGTATACCTAAAGTCTTTTTTCTAAATAACTGAGATAGTATATTCCACAAATTATTTAGAAGGAAACAATCTAATCTCAATAATTGAGGCTACTGTGTGTTCCAGATAGAATGGATTATTTTTCCAGTTGGAAGTCATGAATTGGTCCCTGAATGACAGTAAAAGACCCCAGATGACCCTATTAGAAATGTAGCATGAGCAAGAAATAAAGATTTGTTTGATGAGTCATATTTCAAAGTAATTTGTTAACACACCTTACCAATCCCGACTAATATATGTTATGAGTTGAAAGATGGAGCAAATCTGTCTCAAAGGATGTTCAGCTTGAGCTATGTTAAGAATGACTATTATTTGGAAAAAAAGGAAAAACATTCTGGATTGGGATATTCAACTTTAATAAAATGAGAGATGTGGGTTTATGTGAGTAAAAGAAGAGGATAACAAATGTAAAGAATACATTAAAAAATATTGGACACAATGGCTTGTCATGTAGTATAGGCCCAGATCTTACAGAGTCTTTGAAATCCAACGCATTACATTAGACACCTTAACTGCAAGTAACAGAAACCAATTGAGTAAACATAAGCCAAAGAGGAGAAATTATTTAAATGATATGGGACTACTTAAAGGAATCCAGATGCAGAGACACTTTCAAGACTCACAAAATATTGAGAGTCAGATCTGGGAAAGCTGGCAGAAGCACTTTCTCTGAGCATTACCTTTACTTCTTTGACTTGTCTTTTTCATTCTTCTCGCTCTCTCTCTCATTCTGCAGACTGGTTTTCTCAGCTTTTGTTTACGTGTTGCAGTTTCAGGCACAGAATGGTCATTTCTAGATTCCAATATCAAATCCCCAGAGAGATAATAACTGGGTTCTGCTCAGGTCAGATGTCCCCCACCAACTCAATCAACTATAGGCCAGGAGGCTGGATGACATGGCACACACAGGGCTGCTGGGAGGTCACCCTGTGAATCAAGGGTCTTCCAAAGGAGGGGCATCCTTGTGGGCTGAACTGGTCACCAGTAGTTGTCCACTACAGATAGTGGGTGAGTTAAAATATGATATCTTATGTAATCAAATAAGGAGAAGGTAAATAATATGATAAAAGATATTTTAGGAGAATTACCCTGATAGTATTGTGCAGAACAGGTCAACACCAAAATAGATCAGGGACAGATAAATCAAGAGACAGACGCAGGTAAACATGTGTCCTAGTAAAATTAATTACCATTTGTAAGCAAAGGTAAATATGAAGAAAAATTCAGGGCCAGGCATTGTGGCCCATGCCTGTAATTCCAGCACTTTGGGAGGCAGAGGTGGGTGGATTACAAGGTCAGGAGAGCGAGAAGAGCCTGGCCAACATGGTGAAACCTCATCTGTACAAAAAATACAAAAATTAGCTGGTCATGGTGGCGCACGCCTGTAGTCCCAGCTACTCAGGAGGCTGAGGCAGGAGAATCACTTGAACCCAGGAGGCAGAGGCTACAGTGAGCCGAGATCGTGCCACTGCACTCCATCCTGGGAAACAGAGTGAGACTCTGTCTCAAAAAAAAAAAAAAAAAGAAAGAAAGAAAGACAGAAAGAAAGAAAAGAAAAATTCAGTTAAATCATATCAACACTAATGATTGTTTCTTGTTTGGTATTATAGGACCTGAAAATTGTGTGGTCTATCTATTTCTTATTCAGGTTAAGGCATTTGGCACATGAAAAAAGAATATTTTGTAATGGAGCTGATCAAGTCAGTTCCTCAAATCTTAAAGATAAATACACATAGACCTCATAACATTAGTAAATGAAACATTGATGCCTTCTATCTGGTCAATAATGGGAATTTCCCCTTTCTTTAAACATTTAAGCCACAAGAGTTTGCTGTTTAACTTTTCAAGCTATGAATAATACATTTTCTCATATTTTTTTCATTCAGAATTTATATCCACTTTGAATTCAATCCTTCAAGGAATGATAGTTTGATGAGGTAGAGAGGCCCCCAGCCTGATGGTGAGGAGACTGCTGTGAAATGGTAATTCCACCTCTCTTGGTTTTGAGTCCTTGGGCAAAGTACTTAGCCAGTCTGAACCTTTGTTTCCTCATACAGATATTGATTTTAAAAATATTTAACAAACAGGCTTTCGAGCAACACCAGAAGGCATCACTTGGTTCACACTGGAGCCCTACGGCAGAGGGTTGGCAGAAGTGTGTCTCCCCAGCTCTTATGTCACTTTGTGGAACAATGTACTTAGCTGAGTAGCACTGGTTCCAACATGAAGCTGGGCTCCAAGAGAAGGATCCTGGCCTCTGTGGTTATGTTCCCTCTGGAGCTCCCTCTGGGTGCTCCACATTGAGGATGTCACATAATCTAAATGTGGAAACCAACGAGTTTGAACTTGGGTGCAGCCGTTCTGAGGTTGCTGAATGCCATCAGCCCTGCACAAAGCCACCTTAAAGGAAGCTGGTCTGTTCATGAAGCCAATCCTTAATTATTTACCAATCTGAAAAATCTTTCTATTCTGGAGTAATGTCTGTCACTACCCATCAACAAATAGAAATGTTTCCACACATGAACTATTTTGCTTTGCTACTATCACCTAATAATAGGGTTAGCACCATCATTTTCAAATAAATATATGTTCTCCCACAAGAACCAAACCAAATGATGACTCCATTTGGCACACTGTCTACTGACATCTCTTACCACATGGTCATATCGATGCTAGTCTCCTCACTGAACTCTGAAACCCTAGAGTGAAGGTACTTTATCTTTTTCCCTTTTGTGTCACCTGAACCTTTTGCAGTGCCTAAAACAGAATACAGTAGATGCTCAATCAATGTTTATTGGTAAAGAAAACACAAAATGCTTTCTTGTAAAACAAAGATCCAAAAGAAAGAAAGAAAGGGAGTAAGGGAAGCAAATATTTGAAAAAATAAGCATGCAAATAAGTAGCTCAGAAATGGCTTTCCACCTGGCTAAGGGTGTTTCTTTTTTTTTTAAATAAAAAGAACAATAGGGATCATTAAGCAACACAATGTACCCTTTCTCTCTAGCCCAGATGCTTTTATCCTTTTTAGCTAGTACCTGTAATCAGAGGGGGTATGTGATCTTATTTACGGTTCACTCAACTCTAATCTTTCACAAAAACATTTATGTCTTTCAGAAAATTTAGGAACATTTCAGTCATTCATTTGAAAAATTTTCAGTCCCATTCTCTCCTTTCTTTTAGAGACTCTAATTATACAAATGTTAGCTCAGATCCCTGAGACTTTACTTTTTTCAGCCTATTTTCTCTCTGTTATTCAGGATGGATAAGCTTTATTGATCTGTCCTCAGGTTCACTGATTCTCTTCTCTGTCATCTCTACTCTACTACTGTGTGCATCCAGTAAGCTTTTCATTTCAGTTACTACATTTTTCAGTTCTATTAATCTTCATTCAGTTTTTTAAAATAATTTTATTTCTTTGCTGAGATTTTTTATTTTTTCATTTGTTTCAAGAGAATTCATAATTGTTTGTTGAAACATTTGATGATGGCTGCTTTAAAATCTTTGTCAGATAATTCCAGCATAACATTCATCTAAGTGTTGGCATCTGGAGATTGTCATTTCTCATTTGGGTTGTGATTTTCCTGGTTCTTGGTAGGACAAGTGATATTTGAATGCATCCTGGATACTTTAGCTATTATATTGTGAGTGTCTTGATTTTACTTGATCTTCCTTTTTACAAGCAGTCCAACTGTTGAAGTGTAATGAGAGTGCCAGGTGGGTGTGCATATTCTGCTTTGCTGGGCCCCACCTCTCATCTCCTCACCCATAACACCACTTCTGTAAAAGTGGAGTGCTAACTCCAGCTGCCCCTGCATATTGGCAGAGTGAAGTTCATCTCCCACCTTGGTCAGGCTGACACCTTCCTGCAAAAGTGGGACAACACTAGCACTATAGCATTGCCTCCATTGAAAGTGTAAACCCGGCTTCACAATGGGCCTCCTCCTGACACCAGGAGAGGGGAGGACAGGGGGTGAAGTGCCAGCTACTCCTGCTTCCTATTAACTCATTCAGCCTTGTTAGATGCCAGATTTGGGGGCGCAGGGGATGACAAGTGCAGACTCACCCTGCTTTGCACTGCCTCATTCAGTCTCATTACCAGTTTCCCGCTTGGCCCCAATGACACCTATCGGGCTAGGGAGGAGCCAAGCATAGTGGTGACTGTATCCCCTCCCCTGCTATCTCATACGCACTCTGAGAGTTGTTGCTGCCCAGTGGAGGTGGAGACTCAGCCTCCTATGGGACCCTGCTGCAGTAACAGGAGCGCGCTGACTGCTTTGCTGGAGGGTTGGGGTTGGGGATGGGACATCAGCTCCCCACTCAGTCCTGTAGAAGAATGAGAGCACTACTACTTGTTTCCATAAGCTGTTTCCATAAAGTGAGAGACAGGAGAGAGATGGGGCTGGGGTGAAATTTCAGCTCCCCGCTAAGCCCCACCGAAACCATGATTTACATGCTACCTATGGCTGTTCTCAAACAAATTGTGTATCTGACAATGTTTTTCCTACAAACTATTAAATAATTCACATGGTATACATTTTCTCATAATACCATAAAGACCTAAAACTGCAAAAAAAATAAAAAAATAAAAAACCACAATCACGTGTTTAGGTATATTTTAAAGATGTTGTTGGCTATTTCAGAGTAAAATGCCAACAGTTTGCTCTATAAATGGTTTTTCTGTTCTGTTAAGCCACCCTTTCTCAGTGCTTTGGCTAGTGTAAAAAAGCTTCTCTTGGAGGCTTTTTTGTTTGTACCTGTTGCTGACTCCAGATTGAAGCCTTCTGCAATATATCCAGGATATATGGGAGGCAATAAGGAAATCCAAGTCTTGAGGTCCTTACACAATCTATCTCCTTCTTTCCACCATTCATAGTATTCATATATTTGCTTGTTCTGTTATGTGTGGGCTTTTTTTTAATTGACCTCTATTTGGCCCAGAAGTTTAGGGTGTGTTTCTTTCATTCAGACAAGTGAGACACTCCCCAGATTCACAGGTAGGAGCCAGCCCAACCAGTAATCTTCCTAGGCAAAAATGCTTTGGAGAAATGAACGAGTTAAAAAAACTGGTCATTGCCACTTGATTTAAAGAGAAGTTTCCCCTCACTGTCATCCATTTCCATTTGATTTAAATGTAACCACCCTTTATTTTCATTCAAACACAAAAAAGACATTTTATTAAAACAACTAGACAGATCAACATAAAACATTCTGTACTTAATTATGATATGTGGATTTCAAGATTTTAAAGAATAAATACTCATTAATCTAGTGCTGGGCTTGTCATCAAATCTAACTTTAAAATCTTTTTTCCTTAACTTTTAAATAGCTAATTTTAATTTTTACTAGAGAAGGGATACATGCTTACCAAACTTTAAAATGTAGAAAATTTTAAAGAAGAAAATAAAAATATCTTTGATCTCATTACTGTCAATATTTTGGAATATTCCCTTTCTGTATTTTCTTTTTTTTTGGTCTACCTAGATGCATTAATCATATAATGTGTACAGTTTTAAATCTTGCTTTTGTCATCTAACACTGTCCTGACCATTTTCTTATGAGATTAAACTTATTAGGAAAATTAACTTTATTGGCTGCAGATTAAAGACAAATCTTAATTTATTTAGACAATCTCTTGTTATTAAACATTTATATTGTTTCCTCATTTTTTTTTACTACTATAAATAGTGCTGCAAAAAGTATAGTTTTTGAACAAATGCTTATATAATTGTGATTATTTTCTTAGAATAGTTCTCTTGCCTTCCAACTTTATTTCTAAGGGTGATCCTAGCTCATAAATTTAATGCCAGTATTTTGGTCTATTCAGAAAACTTGGAGAAATAGCCAACTTTCTAGTTTTAAACTTTGCAATACACTATAAAAACATATGAATATGTACACAGTTATATTGAAAGAGCTCTGTGTTTCCAGAGCATATTTATATCTTTATTATTAGATGTTTTAATTGAGCTTGTGATTTTTTTCACTAGGCTCAATAATTACTCTGAATTAGTGATAAATGATTCTTACCTGACGTATCTAATTTTCCCACTGAAATGTGAAGATTGCATTTTACTCTGAATAGCCAACAACATATTTAAAATATACATAAACACATGATTGCTGTTTTTTATTGTTTTTGCAGTTTAAAATCTTTATGGTGTTATGAGAAAATATATGCCATGTGAATTCTTTAATAGTCTGTAGGAAAAACACTGCCAAGTACAAAATTTGTTTGAGAACAGCCATAGGTAGCATGTAAATCAGTGGAATCTTTAAACATCCTTGGCTTATAAGAACCATAGAGTTTTAAAAATAAGTGAACCTGTTTATCATTGTAAAGAATAATAATTAAGCTTCAGTAGAAAGTGGCACAGGAAGTATCACAAAAGATGAAAAACAAATTGTTTGAATTCAGAAGATTTGAAGATAAAAAGAAACTGGTTGTAGGTAAAGTTTTCTAGTTCCTAAAATGTTCAATAGTAGAAAAAATATCGTATAAAAGAGTTTAAAGATTAAATTGCCTTAAATTGCCTTTTCTTCCTTTAGAAAATAGACACAATATGGCTCTTTGTAGCAACAGATCTCTTCTGTAATTGAAATGATAAATAAATAGAGCTGGGCAAAACCGGAGGTGGTTTGGAGTTTGAGCTGAGAGTATTGCATTTACACTTTCCAAGTTTCCTTTCTTAACTTGTGACTCTGGGGCTGAAATAATAATCCTTTTTTTTCTTCTTTAAAATAAATCTTTCCCTGCTTCTAACTACCATGGGAATATTATGAAAACATTCAGAACTAACATTACAGAACTAACATAGCTAAAAATGGTGCATCAGCATTGTGAAAAGGCCTATAATCCCAGAGACAGAAAAACTCCAAACATTATGAGCAGCGTAGGGTTCTTTTACTGTTGATCCTGAGAAACAGTAAGTTTGGGGTTCTTGTTGCTCATTTAGCAAAAATAAACTTACAAAAAACAGGAAGGAAAGGAAGGAAGGAAGGAAGGAAAGAAGGAAGGAAGGAAGGGAAGGAAAGAAGGAAGGAAGGGAGGGACACATACACAGAAAACCCACATAGAAAACACTTCCTTGTGTTACTGTTCACCTCGATATCTCATGACCAAGTAATCTGTCACACTCACAGGAGGAGAGCTGACATTGGGAAGAACAGAAAGGGGAGGGTGGATAGAATGAGAAACAGAGTACGAACTTGAAGTTTCTGAGGTGTCACTTCCTCCTCTCTGCAGCTTTGTTCATCTGGAGTGGACTACAGAAGGCAGACACCAGTTTTGTTGTTTTGGGGTTTTTTTTTGTTGGCTTTTTTTTTTTTTTGAGACAGAGTCTTGCACTGTCGCTCGGGCTGGAGTGCAGTGGCACAATCTCAGCTCACTGCAACTTCTGCCTCCCAAGTTCAAGTGATTTTCCTGCCTCAGCCTCCCAAGTAGCTGGGATTATAGGCACCTGCCACCACGCCCAGCTAATTTTTTGTATTTTTAGTAGAGAAGGGTTTTCACCATGTTGGCCAGGCTGGTCTCAAACTCCTGACCTTGTGATCCGCCCGCCGTGGCCTCCCAAAGTGCTGGGATTACAGGCGTGAGCCACCGCGCCAAGCCCAGGCACCAATTTTATTCCACTTGCCTTCCCAGTCAGTGTTGGACTGGGCAGGGAATCACAGTTGAAGTTAAAAAAGCAGATGTCCTTAGAACAATTATGGCAGTCCCCACATACATACACAAAGTTAAACGAAATGCCACCATGTAATCAAGAGTTAGGGCTCCTTTTGGTTTTTAAACTGTAGATTAAAAAGGCCACTGTGCATATCTCTATCCCAGCGTGTACAACTGTCTTTGAAGGGGCTTGTGGTGGTGGTAATTCTTTGTCTCACTGTCTCACCACCTGGTTATGAGCTCCTCGAGAGTTTCCTCCAATCCCTAAGACCTTGCAGAGTGCCTGGCATGTGACAATTATTCAACAATAATTACAATTGCCAATACTTATCGAGCAACCGACTCTCAAATTGTATGTTAAATAATTTTACATGGATAATAAACAGAAGAATTTTAAAAAATTAAGTAACTTGCCCAGGATCACTAGCTATTTGAGGCAGCCCTAGCCCCAGGAGCCAGGCTCCTGACAATCAATAATGTCTCCCACATTTGTTGACTGAATATGGGAAAGTCTCTTGATCTCTCCCCATTGTGATAACAAGTTGTGACTATAGATAATTGATATTTTTAATAGAGGAAGCTAAAACAATCTTTCCTTTCACTATTATCAAAACAAGTTAGGACTTAGATTCTGAAAAGTTGCCTTAGACCTTGTTCCTGCCCTCTAAGGAAGCTAGAATCCAGGGCACTTACATTATGGGAGGCACAAATACATAAAGGGCACACTGTCTGAAGAATGGAAGCATTACTGTAATATAATAATGAACCATAAACTAATATCCAGGGAGCCTTACTTTTCAAGTTGCACTGAAAACTATAGCAAGAACCGATAATACACCCACATACATATAGGCGCACATATGTATACAGGTATGTAAATGTATATGTGTGTATACACATTGAGAGAGAAAGAGGAGCATTGTTGATGAGTGTCCTTAGGGAGGAATCCATCTCTTTATTTCTCTGGTTTTAAATCTGTAATACAGGTTGTTGTGAGAATTAAATAAGATAAAGCATAAAATTGCTTTGAATACATTCTGCACCCTGTTAGTCATTACATAGATCATCACAGCAGGAGGTAACAATCCTTCTGAGGCTAAATTTAGCATTTCAGGAAGCTGAATTCTCAGAGTAGAGCTTTCATGGACTGTCCGCCTACTTCTAAATCATGCTCATGACTAAGCCAAGCACACCAAGTCTCACATTCATGTTTGCCCCTGGTGGGATTCAGGACACATTACGCTGAAATATGGCACCTTGACATTTGAGAAAACAGCAGAGGCAGGAAGTTCTCCCTCATCTTTCCCTGCTTTTCCCCCTTAAAGCAGGTCATAAAAATCTAGAAAGTGGCTGGGTATGGTGGCTCATGCCTGTAACCCCAGCACTTTGGGAGGTCAAGGCAGGCAGATTGCTTGAGCCCAGGAGTTTGAGACCAACCTAGGCAACATAGCAAAACCCTGTCTCTACAGATTTTTTTTTAATTAGCTGGGCATAGTGGCACATGCCTGTAGTAGCAACTACTCGGGAGGCTGAGGTAAGAGGATCACCTGAGCCTGAGAGGCAGAGATTGCAGTGAGCCACGAGCACACCACTGCACTCCAGCCTGGGTGACAGAGCAAGGCCTTGTCTCAGAAAAAAAAAAAAAAAAAAAAATCTAGAAACGATCTTCTGGCTTCCCTATGAAGGTCATAAGACCCTCACATGAAAGGTACTCTCCTTATGCCTGTAAGAAAGGAGCATCCTTATCTCTGAAGACAAAGGGTCACAGAAAAGAATCTGAACCATTTCTTTGGATCTTTATGTCTTTATGAAGAGTCCCATTTCATGTAGAACTTATATTAAATAAAGCTGTATGCTTGTCTCTTGTTAATATTTCTTGTTATAGAGACCTCAGATACAAAGCTAAGATGGGTAGAGAAAAAGATATTTTTCCTCCCCTATGCCTTTTACCACCAGAAATCCAGGTCATCCATCATTACCTAAATTATCATTCCCATTTGTCCGTACAGCCTCTACTCATTCAATTTCCTCCCTGACTCACTCCCATTCCTTTCACTGAGCCTTCTGTAACTGCATTCTGAGATCAGCATGGTAGTCTCAGCCTCATTTCTGAATAGTTCCTTACCTGTGTGCACCTTAAAAATATCTATGCCCTCACGGTCACACTCTCCCTTCCAAATGGAAGCTGTTTCTTTTTTCCTCTTACACACTACCTACTTCAGGGTCATGTGGTAGATTAGACATACATGTGACTCCCACTCCTGCTTCTAACCATTTCTCCTTCATCCCCCTTCAAGTGAGGGCCAGTTTATCCACTGGGCATGGAAGACACAGAGCCCAAGGCCCACGATACTTTCAGGAGAGCAGCAAAGTATTTTTTTTCTTTTAAAATCAGAAGAAATAAAATATATGCTCTAACCTGAATTATATTTATGTTTTACTAATGTGGTTATAAAACACACTTCCTAGTATTTTTTCTATAAAGGAAGGGGTTAATAGGCTTAGGATCTAGGAGTCATAATGTGTCCCAGCTTCAAACCCTTAGCTCTTTCTTTCTTGGAGAAGTAAGCCAGAAGAAAACAAAAACAAAAACTAACAACAACAACAACAACAACAACAAAATGGCTCTTTCCAAGCTCCGGTCACCAGAGTCCAATACCTCTACTTCCCTACTCACCCACCTGAGAAGCAGGATCTGCCCTTATTTATTTAGGAATGGACCCCGGGTCACTATTTTTCTCTCCATCCAGATATAATATCTGGAGTCAGCCAAATTGTATACTGAAGCATGAATGCAAGAGATCTAGATCAGTGTAGTTTCTCCACTGGATCGGAGAAGGTGTATGTATGTGGGTTTGGGTGGGTGCAGGAGTAAGGAGTGCGAAAAGGGTCATTGCTAGGGCTGCAACATTGAATTTCCTGTTGATTCTGGATTAACTCAGATATTGGGGAGTAATTGAATCTCCAGGTAGAATGCCTTGGCAGGCCTGAGGAAAGGGTTAGGGAAAGCAGAGAGAGGCATAGCAAATGAGGCTGAGGACAACACAGTCATTTGAGTTTTTCAGCATTTTTTCTCTCCCTCTCTGTAGCCTTGGTCAATCTCATTTACCTAGCTGGGCTGGATGAAGGAAGAGGAGAGGAAGCAGATCAGTGTGCTCATGGCTCAATATTGCTAAGAATCTCCTTGCATTCCACCTTTGGCCTAGCAGACCACATGCCTTCTGTCTGACTGTGCCATTCCCTGAAAGAAGCGTGCGAGTTTTCAAAGTATTTCAGCACATCCTGTAGGGAAAGCAAATGCTCATCAAAATGGATGTAGAAAAAAATCCTGAATCCTTATTTCCCCTGAAGCTTCCTACATTCTTGAAGTGCAAAGTAGAGAGAAGAGCTCAGTGTTTGTGCAGAGGGTTCTTGATGCTGTAAAAGCCAGCTCAAGAGAGTGGCAGGCAGTACTCATTAGGCAGGCATAGGAGGAAGCCTTTTCTTCAAAAGGCAGGAGACAAGTTAGCAGCTGATGGGGCAGATATGTTTGTTTAGCTGGCGCTTGGTCCTGGGACTGCTCTCGGTGAAGGATGATTGCCTGGGGTCAGAAAATGACCCTGCCCCAGGCATCTATCTCCCCTTCCAGGTCTCTCTCTCTCTCTCTCTGTGAAAATACCGATTTACATCAGGAAGCAGCCCAGCTTCATAATGATGTCGACTGCCTCTCTGCAGATGCAATCTCTGATTGATGGGGTGTAGGGAAGGAAGGAGAAAGACAAAAAAAGTTTATGAATTCACTCTGAGATTCAAATCACATCAATGGCCCTGCCAGCCTTCTTAAGCATAAAATTGGGCATCACAGAGATCAATGTTACATGTGTTGATATTTCTCTTTCTCCACCTTTACTCTGAATCTCTGTCTAATATCCTAACAACCTACTGGACTTACAAAATCAAGCTTCATCCCCACCTGTCCATGCCCAACCTTCTTACATAAGGTAAAACAGGAATGGAGATTCTTGCTTTTTGTTTTTTTTTCCCTAAATCATCACTCTCCTGGGACACTAGGAAAACAGAACTTATTGGCTGACACTTGAAGAAATTTCTATCCAAGTTGCTTCTATGGGATGACCCAAGGTTATTTATTGAACTATTTGTCTCAGTATTTAAAAGATTAGCATATTAATAAAACAGAAATTTGCGAATACTATCACCCACCTGAAGCAATTAATCAAAAGATAAACAATTTAGCATCAATACGTTTGCTTTTGAGTGTCAGTATCTGTCAGGCACTGTTCTGGAAACTTTAGTAAATATATAAAAACATATGTTATATTCCATGCTGATCAATGTGGGCTGAAAAAGCAAATACATGTGTGAGATAGGAAAAAATAAAAGGCAGCATACTAAATAAAAAGTACCAGTGGTTTTGTAGTTCTGTTCATCTCTCCTATATTACATGCAAGTCCCAGGTTCAAATGATACATAAAATGGTGGGGGCCTTTTCCTTTTGATCTAAGATCATTTGTGAGGCTGAAAAAAATAATCAACAAATCAAAGAAAGATTCTAGGTCATGACAGGATTATTCAAATCAGTATTGGAAAAACCAGCATTTTAGAATGGCATCTCCTATAGAAAAGGGAAATCTGTCCAGGTGCAATGACTCACACCTGTAACCCCAGTACTTTGGGAGGCCAAGGTGGGAGGATCGCTTGAGCAAAGGAGATCGAGACCAGCCTGAGCAACATATGCAGACCCCCGCCTCTACAAAAAAATTGAAAAGTTAGCTGGGCATAGTGGCACTTTCCTGTAGCCTGTAGTCCTAGCTACTTGGGAGCCTGAGGTGGGAGGATCACTTGAGTCTGGGAGGTCGAGGCTAAATGAGCCATGATTGTGCCACTAACTGTACCCCAGCCTGGGTGACAGAGGGAGACCCTATCTCGAAAAAAAGAAAGGAAAGGAAAGGAAAGGAAAGGAAAGGAAAGGAAAGGAAAGGAAAGGAAAGGAAAGGAAAGGAAAGAAGGAAGGAAGGAAGAAAAAAAGGAAAGAAGGAAAGAAAGAGAAAGAAAGAAAAGGGGGAATCCACAGCTTCTGTGCATTGCACGGAAAAATACTTCCAATACAGTAATACTAAAGTTGGCTGGGATTGTAAATACTAAAATGCATTCAACATGTATTCGTACCATACTAAATAACTATGCATCAAGAACCATTAAAGACAAAAATAGCATGCTGTATAATTTTGCCTTCAAAATATTTCTTTCTTCATATAGTTTTAAATTATTTTAGTTTAACTTATAAATAGTTAAATCCACTAAGACATCTTTTATTTTTATCAGAGGGTTATAGTGCAGACAGAAGTCAATCCCTTTGCAGAGGGCCAAAATGATAATATGTTTAATCAATAGATGTAAAAGCTCCAGAATGAAACTGTGACTAGAAAAGAGGAAAGGGGAAAGCAAATAGACTATGCTGAAACTGAAACAAAGGTTGAAGAGGAAATAATTTCACTGAACCCACAATTTGTCAACTACATCCTAGACTTCTCTTCAGCTCTGTTTGGAGAAACTTGGAATATGGGACCCAAACAACTAAGAAAATTGATCTTTTCCAAAAACTTTTTATTTATTTATTTTTTAGCTACATTTTGTTGTCAACTGGATTTTTTTAAGTGCGCCTGGAACTGTTACCTATTTATTTGTTTATTTATTTATTCATTCATTCTTGTGATGGGGTCTCACTATATTGCCCAGACTGCTCTTGAACTCCTGTTCTCCAAGGATTCCCTTGCCTTGTAGCTGAGATTACAGGCACAAACCACTTTGTGGGACCAGAAAACTGATTTTATTTAGGCTACTGCAATAGGGAGAACACCTCAGGTCTGAAGACCAGAGTTTCTTGGCAGAATGGTTTCACCTTAGACTTATATAGGGAGGAATAAACAAGTTATAGATGGGGAGATTTTACAGTTGGAATCACTTCATAATCAGGAAAAGTCTCAGTCAGCATAGAGGGAAAATATTTATCTCTGTGTCTCGCTGATTTTGGAAAGACAAACAGTTTAATCGTTTATGAAACAAATAATGGGAATGTGAAGGGTCTGTGGCTGGTCTTGTGATCGTTAAAAAGAGGTTCATTAGCAAGTTTTATGTAAGTCATGGGGGAAGGGTTGTTCATGGTGGCCATTTTCCCAGATCACAAAGAGTGAGAGTCTTCTTAACCATCCCTGTTTTCCAGGAATACATGGCTCAGATAAAGTTCAGAATCGTCATTCTTAGTTTGATTGTTAACTAGAACTAAACTGTCTTGCGTCTTGAGAGTTCACCTGCTAGGCAACCTGACTTATTTATGCAGTTGTTCACATATTGATATATATCACTCATTGAAGACTTCATGTTGCTACAAAAGATAATTCTTACAAAAAGATAAAATGACAACTTTCACACAGATATAAAAATGCATACATGTTAACAATTTCATTCTACTCATTAATCAATAAGGGAACTGGAACCAGTTAGATGTCATAAAAGTCAAAAAGAGAATTCAAAGACTATTCTTGATATCTTTAGTTCAGGAATATTAAAATGATATACAAATTAAGGCAAAACTGGTTTTTCCAAAGGTAGTGGAAAAACGTCAATTGGAATTGTCTATAGGAATTATTTTGTGTTGTTATTAGTTGTTTACAATTTTACAAAGTGACAAAATAGCTCAAAGACTACGAAAGACTAGAATCATATAAGCCAAAAGAGTCACTAGGTAATCTGTAGTTCCCCGCTGAAGCATATTTTTATTTACGTTACCTTTAGTGCTATAACCTAACACAGGTCTGGTTACTGGCTGCTTGCAGAGTCCAATTAACAAGTGTGAGGTCTGGTAGAAAGAAGGTGACTTTAATTCCAGAGCTAGCCAAGGAGAAGTAGTACAGCCTCCTGCTTTGAGGGTACCACTTCAGCTTCTGGGGCAGAAAGCAGGGGCTTTTAAAGGGGGGCTTGGTGTGAATGGCATGTAGGGGAGGGATGAGGAGGTGCAAGGTCTACATGACTTGCTTAGGATGGCTTACCTATGGAGTGGTCTGTCTTGCCGTATCATGGGCAGAGCTAGGTTGTAAACTGAGACAATCTCCTGGTGTGAGAGAGTTCTAGGGGCACCTGGTTTGTCTCAAGACTTGGTCTTTGGAACTTCTAAGTAAACACGTACACAAGCTTGGCATGGAGGGAGTGTTGGGTGAAGAGAAGGTAAAGCTTATAATTGCCTTCCTAAAGAGGTAAGTAGGAGGTGGAAAAAAAGGAATAAAGTAAAAAAATAATAATTCTGAAAAAGCAAAAGAAAAATAAATCAATCAATAAACAATTCTTTTTTCCCTTTTAAAATGGGGTTTTCAGTTACAAGCTGAAGTCCAAAATTTTTAGAGTTATTTCCTAACCACTAGCTTCTCTTAACTTTCCACCCTCTTTTGTGGGTTTCCTCCCTCTTTGAATTATGTCCCCTTCCAAATTTTTATGGTGAAGTCCTAATCACAGTTACCTCATAATGTGACCTTATTTGGAAATAGGATCATTGCAGATGTAATTAGTTAGTATAAGGTCATACTGAAGTTGGGTGGATGCCTAATCCAATATGGCTTGTTTCCTTATAAAGAGGGAAAATTTGGACCCAAGGACACACAGGGAGAATGCCATGTGCAGATGAAGGCAGAGATCGGGATGATGCATTTATAAACTTGGGAACACATAAGATTGCCAGCAAACCACGAAAAGCAAAGGGAGGGACATGAAACAGATTCCTCTTCATAGTCTCCAGAAGGAATTGACCCTGATAATAGCTTGATCTTAGACTTCCAGCCTCCAGAGTAATGTTGCAATACATGTCTATTGCTATGGTACTCAGTTTATGGTACTTTGTTATGGCAGTCCTAGCTAACTAATACATTCCCTTTTCACTGTGTTGTGTTTCTTTTGAGTCATCCTCTGTTGGTGTATCCAGGCTATTTCTTCTGCCTTGAATGCTTTTCTTTCTTCCTCCCCATTTATGTTTCTCCCCAGTCATCTAGTTAACTTCTACTCATCTTCAGATCACTGCTTCATCCTTTCTTTATTTGTAAAGCCTTCCTTGTTGCACCTGCCCCCAACAAATGTAAAGTACCATTCTGATGTGCTCCCATGGAATATTATATCACCTTCTACACTTATCATAACTAATTATAGATGGCTTTGGTTATTTGTGGTAGTTAATGTTCTGAAAAGCAGTTGTGAATACTAAATTAGTGAATACTGAACCATTGCTCCTAGGAGAAATACACAATCAAATTCCTGCAAGCCTCTGGTCACAACATTTTCATTAAACAATGAATATGTGACCTTATTTCATGTATGTTTCTGTTTACATGCACCTTACTTAATATATATTGTTGATTTATTAACATCAATCTCATGGCCAACAGTAAGATAACTCATGCCTGAATGAAGGTTATCAAACACAAGTATTTTCTTTGTAAGGCACATCACAGCCTTCTTACCCTTAGAAATGCCAGACAGCATTTCAGTAGTACATTTGAAGGTTATTTTAAACAGTGAAATCACCAACACAAAGTACAAAAATGCAAAGAAAAAAAGTGGCACTACATTGACTGCTGAAAGTACACTTAAAGTGAAAGGACTTAGAGTATGAGGGCTGAAACAAGAAGGTAGAGCATTGCCCTGTTTGACCTCAGCTAAGAATATGCATGTCAGACTACTCAAACTTTTTGCTGCTCTGCACATATTTGTGAATGACCCTGAAAGCACTCTGAGTATTGGTTTTTGGATTACAGATAAACTTTAGCGAGTAGGCAAATTCACAAATACAGAAACCATGAATAATGAGGATAGACTATACTTATTTAGCTTTCTGTCTTCCCTATGAAGCTGTAATTCAGAAATAGCAGAGGCTATTTTTACATGTGTCTATTAAATATTTTCTTTCCAGTTCTATGGCTGGCCCTTGGCAGATTTGAACAAATAAATATTTGTTGAAAGAGTTAATGAATGCAGGTACAATAATAAATGTGCATGTTATTATGCTGTGGAAAATACAAAGACAAATTAATTTTGTCTCCAGGCTACTTATACAAGATAACAAATGCACATACATATCCATGCCAATAAATGTAGGATTTTTAAAGATATCTAGTAGTTTTGAAAATTCGTGACTGAAGATCCAGGAGAGCTGAATGGAATGAGAATGATTCTTGACGTAAGTGGCACTAAGAGGAAAAGAATTTTTTTTTTAGGGAGACTATAGAACTTAAGCAACAGATACGTGGTGAAATACGAGTTGCACGGCTAACTGCAGTGGACTAGAACACAAGCAGAGAGCCAAGGCTGAGAAGTGGTAGAAAACAATACCCCAAAAGGGGGCTAAAGAAAGAATGTGGAAGATGAAGAGGTCCCAGCAAGGAGACTTAATTTCTACTCCATCACGTGTGATTAGCCATTGAAGGGTTTTGAACAGGGGAGGGGTCAAACTCATTGGGCTATGTAGTAGAATGTAGGCATTATGGAAAGAATGGAATGAACTCTTATCTGAGCTTATTAGAAATCCTATCAGAAAACTGCTTCTTTTACGTTTTTTTCTTTGCCACATGGAGTTGTTGAAAAGAACTCTGTTTCTTTGAAAGAAGTCTTAAGACCCGCCATATCTTAGAGGTAGCCTTCAAGAAACTCAAAGAGATTTGGAAAAGGAATGGAGAAAGAAAAAGCAGAGAACAGCCAAAGCAGGTCACAGCTTCCTAGGATGCCTTAATCATTAATTTAACTTGGTGTCTGTTAGCATCACAGAGGTCCATCTCCTCTATGAAGTCTTCTGGAAAACTGTAGTCAAGTTTCAACTCTATTGTTATCAGCATGACCCCGACAATTTACTTTAGTCTCCACAGGATTCAATTTCTGTGTCTCTAAATGAAAAGGAATGGGAAATAGGGATTAGCACTACTCAAGGCAGTTTTAGGTTCACTCATTAGAAACAAACTCTCAGGTCTCCTGAATAAGTTCACACCTACTGAATCAGAATCTTCATTTTAGTCAGATTCCCTAGTGAATCATAAGCACACTGGTCTAGACAGCTCTTCGTTTCTTTCTAAGAATAAATATAGTCGATTCTCAGTATTCACAGATTCCATAATTGTGAATTCAACTGCTCACTAAAATCTATTTGTAACGCCAAAATCAATACTTGTGGCCATTTGTGGACATGTGCACAGAGGCAGAGGGAAAAATTTAAGTCTGATGTGCATGTTCCCAGCTGAGGCCAAACAAGGTGAGATTCTGCCTTCTTGTTTCGGCTCTCATACTATATATAAGTATATTTCGGGAGGTTTATTCAGTGCCATATATTTGCATTTCTTTTTTTCTTTGTTTTTTTTTTTTTTTTTTTTGTGCAGTGGCGCGATCTCGGCTCACTGCAAGCTCCGCCTCCTGGGTTCATGCCATTCTTCTGCCTCAGCCTCCCAAGTAGCTGGGACTACAGGCACCTGCCACCACACCTGGCTAATTTTTTGTATTTTTAGTAGAGACGGGGTTTCACCATGTTAGCCAGGATGGTCTGGATCTCCTGACCTCGTGATCCGCCCTCCTCGGCCTCCCAAAGTGCTGGGATTACAGGTGTGAGCCACTGTGCCCAGCCATATATATTTGCATTTCTATGCTTTTCGTGGGTGATTTCGTTTAAAACATCCTCTAAACGTGGTGATAGAAGGGCCCTCTGGTGTTTCTAAGTGCAAGAAAGCTGTGATGTGTCTTATGGAGAAAAACTGTGGTACATAGGCTTCATTCAGGTATGAGTTATATTGCTGTTGTGCATGAATTCAATGTTAATAAATCAACAATATATATTAAATAAAATGCCTTATATGAAAACACAGAAAACACGTTTATGTATTTATTATTTAATGAAAATGTTATTACCAGACACTGGCAGGAATGTAATCCTATATGCCCCTAGCAGCAGTTCAGTATTTGCTAATTCAGTGTTTACTGTGACTTTATAGAACATACCTACCACAAGGAATAAAAATCAACTATACCACCATAGGTGAATATAGAGACACAATCTGAATATAGATAAGAGAGAGGATATTATTCAGAAATGATATCCTTAAACACTGAGAGACACATAAAAAGTAATAATTTCAAAACAACTAAAACTTTGCTCCAATTCTACGTATTATGAGTTCCTGGAAAGCCTCCATTTCCTCTTAATTGCTGTGAAGAGCACTGGTATAGAACACTTTTCTTTCGTCTTTAGACAGAAAGAGAGACAGAGTTCCACTCCTTCACCTTGGTTTGAGTGGCTTCTCTGAGAAGATGGAAGCCCCAGTGTTTTATTTGTTACATACATTCTCTTCATTTGAGTCTTTCTCTGTTCTCTTCCCAAATCTTACCTCCAGCCCAACAAGCACTTCTTTCTTCTTGAGAGTAGTGTTAACTTTCAGAATTCTTGAACTAATCCACAGGTCAAATCCAAGCAGATTCTTCAGAGAACAATTCTTCTTTTTCTCCCTTTTTCTTTTTTTTTTTTCATTCCAGGGTTTAGTCTTTTAGTGTTTACATAAGCATTTTGTTCTTTTTTATTATTATTAAAGGTAAATTCCTAAGATACAGTAAGGATCTTTCCTGCTTCTTCGGGCCTCTGTCACTGTTTCCCTGGGCACTTATGGAATCTGCACAGGTGGCAAAGTAACTTAGAATGATGCCAGGGATCGGAGAATTACTTATGCCACTAATTGCTGCCTATTGACTCACAAGTCTGAGTGTTGGTCAGTAACCTTTCAATGATTGCGTTTTCATGCACAAGTACAACTGCACACAGATCCAGGCAATAAGAAGTACCATACAAATAGTAGCAGCACCTCTGTCCTGTGAAGCTTGTAAAAGCGTTGAGTCAACACAGACCAGAACTACAGATCAAACATAATGCAGGCTGAAGATACACTCATTGCGATGGGTTTCCTGATAACTGTGAGTTCTTAGAAATGTTTATAAAGTCATTGTCATCCCATAATATTTACAGGAAAAATTAAATAAAATTATTTGTAACCTATGATCTGATAGGATAGGTTGCATGAGGACATGGAAAACACACACAGAGGGATAACAGAAGCACTACACACAGAAGGGGAAGCTATTTTCTCCCTAGTGAGATTGAAGAGGCCAACGTCTAGTATACTGCTACTGTAGTTGGCGGCATATTTTAAGCACTTAGTAAATATTTGTTGAATAAATAAATGACCTGCGAGATGCTGAGTGAACCCAAATATACTCTCTGCATGGGGCTAATCTGCAATGAGTCAAGATGCTTGCCTAAGAATATCATCTATAAAGAGGCAGAGGGACCAATGGCAGTGCTTGATGATACCAAGGAATCTAAAAAAATACTGGAATTAATCATTTATTTTCTATTATAAAAAGTTCAGGATTAGTCTGAAACATTCCCTCATAGTTTGATAAAAATGTCATGCCTTCTGAAGTCATATATAACTGTTTTGCCACTATGATTAGCTAATATTCATATACAAATCATCCAACCCACCTGACAATTACTTTCTGTAAAATAGGGTAATAACATTTACTTCACGAATTTGTTGAAATAATAACATAATACATAGAAAATCACCTAACATGAAAGATAGTTGTTTTTCAAGTACTATTTTATTTCCTACTTTCCTTATTTTCAACATGTGTTCTACACCAGGAACTAAAGTAGACAATACGGTAAGTGGTGTATTAGTCTTCTCAGGCTGCTATAACAAATTACCATAGTAAGGGGGCGGGGGCTTAAACCACAAACATTTATTTCTCACATTTCTAGCAGCTAGCTGTCTGAGATCAGGGTGCCAGCATGGTTCGGTTCAGGTGAAGGCCTTCTTCGGGGTTGCAGACTGCTGACTTCTCATTGTATCCTCACAAGGCAAGAATGCAAGAGAGCTCTCTGGCCAACTTTCATAAGGATACTAAACCAGTTCATGATGGCTCCACCCTCAAGATCTAATTACCTCCTAAAGGCCCTGTCTCCAAATATCTTAGTATCAGGGATTTAATTTTAACATGTAAATTTTGGAGAGCACAAACATTCAATCCATAATAAGTAGTAAATAAAATTGACACAAATCATTTCCTCACAGAGCTCACAGTCTACTGGGTCAGACAGCAATCAACCAAACTATTATGACAGACACTCTTGGAAGTGCTGTGAAAGAAGAATACGAGGAGGAGTAGATTTTTGAATGACTTGGTTTAACTAGTGTTGTGGGAGGAAGGTGGCATCAGAAGAGGCTTCCTTGAAGGAGTAATCTTAGGCCTGCAATGCATAAGTCTAATAGAAGTTCCTTTGGTAGGAGTCAGGAAGAAAAATGGAGACTTTCCCAGAGGCTAGCACAGTTTTTAAAAGGTCTAAACTTGATAGGGCCTAGAGTTCTTGACTACACTAAGTCTAGAGAGCTTGAACAGTACCACAAGGGCCAGAACATGAACAACCTTTTAACACCGTGTTAGGAATTATATGCTTCCAGCTGTATGTAACAGAAAGATTTTTAAAAAATGAAAGTGGCTTAATTTGTAAACATAATTATTGCTTACACAATAAGAAACCCAGATTATTAGTCCGTTTCCACACTGCTATAAAGAAATGCCCAAGACTGGGGAGCTTTGTTGTTATGTAACAGAGATATTACAAAGGAACACATATGCAAGTATAATTTTATTATTTTTCAGAATAACTTATGCTTTTAATCTTCCCTTTTGCAGCTATATAAATTACCTTTTTGAATGGACCCCCCGACCCAGGCCTTGGGGGTTCCTGCATTAGGATCATTCATGGATATTCATTAAGCCCATATTTTTTCACATTGTCAGCTGAGAAATGGCCAAGACTTTTGAATTATTAGTTAGGATTTTTCAAGTGCCTTAGCACTGTTGTCTGTTCTAGCATGTGATTGAGTTCTAAAACACAGTTATTAGAAAACTTACAAAGGCATTTTTTAATTAGAAAAAAAGGAATTATGAGATAGATTTAATCTCACAGCATCATACTTGTTTATTCTTGATGGGAGCTCAGTAACAGACTGTTGCTTTGTAAAGTTATCAGTGCATTTAAAAAAATTTCCAAGCAAAGAGAATAAATTGGGTCATAGAAACTGGCAAAAATAAACCTGATTATCATTATGTCAGTCCTGGGCAATTGAAGAAATGGAGGTCAGGCATGGTGGCTCACGTCTGTAATACTAAAATTTTAGGAGGTTGAGGAGGGAGGATTGCTTGAGCCCAGGAGTTCCAGATCAGCCTGGGCAACACAGTAAGCCCATATCTCTACAAAAAAAATGTAAAAAGTAGCCAGGCACGGTGGTGCGTGCCTGTAATCCCAGCTGTTCAGGAGGCTAAGGTGGGAGGAGTGCTGGAGCCCAGGAGGTTGAGGCTGCAGTAAGCTGTGATTGCACCACTGCACTCCAGCCTGGGCAACAGAGCAAAACTTCGATTCAGGAGAAAGGAAAGAAAGGGAAGGGAGGGGAAGGGAAGGGAAGGGAAGGAAGGGGAGGGGAGGGGAGGGGAGGGGGGAAGGAGGGAAAGGGGGGAAGGGAGGGGAAGGGAAGGGAAGGGAAGGGGGAAGGAAGGAAGGAAGGGAAGGAAAGAAAGGAAGGAAGGAAGGAAGAAACGGGGCACAATCAACACATTTCTAAGCCATCATTAAAATTGGTTACTAGAATAATTAAAATAGAAATTGAAACAAGGTGGCAAAAGAAGCACAAAGCCAAAACTGCAACTCCAAGGGAAAATTAAATATGGGATCATATAATAATCATTGGAAGAGCCTACCACACCAAGAAAACACCTATTTCTGTAAGTTATTTTTCTGCAGACAGGCCACCATGGACTCTTGCAATGCAAATTGCATCCCATAATTATAAGCGTATGTTATATTCATGATTTGTGAAAATCACATGGGAAGGAAAAAATCATTCCTCTCCTTTCAAAATAAGATGCTTAAGGCTTCCTTTTCTCTTATAGAGATGGCCTTGTTAATTGAATTCTGATACTCAAGTCTACCAACCAACACTTCCCTGACTTATAGTACAAAAGACACTGAAAGTTTTGGTTTCTATAATAATTCTTTCCATGCTTTCATGACTTACCAAAATCTTGCTCCTTATTGGCACATTAGTTTTCCTTGATGTATTAACATATTTAATACAACTACAGTCAAGTTTTCTGAGATCCCTCTATAATACATTTTTAATGTTATTTTTTTCTCTTGATAATCTTTAAAAAGTTAAGTCTATTTTGGGTTCTGTGAATGAATATCTTGTAACTAAGTACTGACATTTGTTTTTCATGCTTTTATCTGTGTTGTGTTTGCAACTGTTTTGGAAACAATCAGTATTACTTTAATTGTTACGAGCTAATGAGAAAAGGACAAAGTCAGGCTTAAAACAAAAAGATGTGTTGTAGCCAAGATAAAGCCAGAATACATCATGGTGGTTACACTCATGAAGAGTTCATAGTTATTTGAATAGAAAAAAGAGTCTAGAAAAATGAATTGCCCTGTGGAATACAGCAGTATAGACGTGCTGAATTTCAAAGAATCAGTCCTGTAAGAGTAGTCAACACTATATTCCATAATCATTTTGCAAACAACAGTTTCCGTAAAAAATCCCACTATCTATTATATTAAGATTGTTAATTTGAAGTTTTTATATTTAATTTGTAAATTTGTTTGGTTGTATGTGTATATAATATTATCTTAGGTTTATACATTAAATACCATTACATAATGAAAGTAATTTATTCACCACTGGGATCAGATAATTTACTCCTTTACACATTGTCAATATTTTATTCAAGATTGAGGTTTCACATCAAACCTCACACTCGTTGCTGGAGTTATGCCTTAAACAGAGTACTTGTGACAACAGTGTTACTGTTGAATGGCTGTGATAATTAGAAAGTTCAATTTGTATTGTTTGTTGAAATTACATTTCCTGTAAGTTCCAACCATTGGTGGCAGTTATTCTTAGGAACAAATCAAAGGTGCTCTTTTTGTTTAAACTTTAAGTTATAGGAGGATAACTATCATGTTTTTCTTTATTCTACCCAAATCCTTTTCTTGCCTCCATAAATATTTTTGAGAACTTATTTTGTGTAAAACATTCTGCATTAGCCATTTTTTTTCCCTTTCCAGGTTAAACAGCTCCACACCTTTCACCCTTTCTTGGAAATATTTTTTTTCTAATCCCTCAACATTCCAATTACGCCATTTTGCACATACTTTAGTGATGTCCGTCTTAAAATGCAGCACTTAGAAATAAAGACATAGGCTGGGCGCGGTGGCTCACGC
Organism: Gorilla gorilla gorilla; assembly: GCF_029281585.2. Taxonomy (NCBI): domain Eukaryota; kingdom Metazoa; phylum Chordata; class Mammalia; order Primates; family Hominidae; genus Gorilla; species Gorilla gorilla. The sequence continues at coordinate 71,172,667 of NC_073241.2, forward strand.
CTGTAATCCCAGCACTTGGGAGGCCAAGGAGGGCGGATCACGAGGTCAGGAAATCGAGACCATCCTGGCTAACACGGTGAAACCCCGACTCTACTAAAAAATACAAAAAATTAGCCGCGCGTGATGGCGAGCACCTGAAGTCCCAGCTACTTGGGGGGCTGAGGCAGGAGAATGGCGTGAACCTGGAAGGTGGAGCTTGCAGTGAGCCGAGATCGCAGCACTCTACTCCAGCCTGGGCAACAGAGCGACTCCGTCTCAAAAAAAAAAAAAAAAAAGAAAGAAAGAAATGACATAGCAATTTGGGAGGCCAGGGCAGGCAGATCACTGGAGGTTAGGAGTTTGAGACCAGACTGGCCAACATGGTGAAACCCCGTATCTATTAAAAATACAAAAATTAGCCTGACTGGGTGGCGGGTGCCTGTAATCCCAGCTACTTGGGAGGCTGATGCAGGAGAATCACTTGAACCCAGGAGATGGAGGTTGCAGTGAGCCAAGATGGTGCCAGCCTGGGCGACAATAGCAAAACTCCATCTCAAAAAAAAAAAAAAAAAAGAGAAAAAAGAAATAAAGGCATAGAAAATGGAGACTTTCATTCAATATCATCATTAATAACCAGTAAGTAGGAAGTATTAAACTCAGCAATGCATTAGACAGCTAGCGGGGCAAGACACGGAAGTAAATGGCACACTAGTCTTACCTTCCAAGAGTTTTCAATCTAATTGGAAGGGAGTATTACAATTTTAGATTATAATAATTATAAAAACAAACATTATAGGCGCTCAGAGGGTTTAGAGATCTGTGTTCTGTAGTTATTACAGGAGGCCTCTAGATTCTAACTTGGGTTAGGGCTTGAAACTACATTGCATTTGAATATTCCCAGTTTAAACATGCACGCAAGTATTATGTCCAAAGTAGCATAAATATTGACAACACCAAACATGAAACCCAGATTTATTTATTCTCTATGTAGTCCTTTCCCTACTCTTTAGAGCAGAAAGAGAAAATCCTTGCTTGAGATAGCAAATTAGTGCTACACTTTTTGGGAAGGCCACTGGAATTTAAACCTGGCAAAATTCCAATTTTTGTGCTTGTAACCTGTTTAGCCGGCAGCCAGTGAAAGCTGTTACAATTCTTTTTGAATTGAATTTTCTTTCGTACTTTTTTAGGTACAGCTCAAGCTCAAATGATAGCGTCTCTTTTTCTTTAAAAAAAAAAAAAAGTGGTGTCAATACAGGAAAACTGGAATGTAACCAGATTAGCCGTTTCCCGTATACATTTACCCTTAAGCAAGATGGTGGGCGCCTTGTGCACATGCGCGGAAGGGTTGTTTCGGCGGGGAGTTCCGCCGCGTCGGAACTCGCTCCAGGCGGGGATTGGCGGCTTGCTGGCGGGGGCGGAACCGGAAGTTCCCGTGTTGTGGGGCTCAGCTGGTTCATTTATGTTGTTTTTCCTGTACTTAAGTTCCCGCTGTAGGTGGTACCTTTGCAGATGGTGCAATGGGGGAAGCAGAGAAGTTTCACTACATCTATAGTTGTGACCTGGATATCAACGTCCAGCTTAAGATGTAAGAGAACACTCGGGACAGGGAGTGGGATTGCTGGGGCGTAGGGACGTGGGGGCAGGGGCCTGTTGGGAGTGAGAGGGAGAAAGTACGTGACTCGTCTCAAGGCCCAGATTGGGGGCGGCTGTGAGGGCAGTAGCCAGGGAGGCGCGAGAGAGTGGATCGTGGAGAGGGGCTCTTTTGGAAAAGGATTTAATACGTGGTCTCCGTGAGAAGCACAGCAGTAGGAATAGCCCTTAAGTTCCGCTGTATTTTACAGTCTTTAAAGTTTTTGCTGTTCAGCCTTTTGAGAGTTTATTACTATTTCATTGTAAATTAAGAAATCAAGTCTCGTCGTAAGTAAGAGGACTATCTTTATTTTGGAACGGGGCTTGTAGGGTGGAATGAAGGCTTCAGAAATTATGGAGAGGTAGACACAGGCAGATGCGATAGTTGAGAATAAGATGAGCACATGGTGTATTAGCAGGGGAGGTGATAGAGGCCTAGAGTGAATCTTTGAGTAGTATGGCAGTGTTTAGTCAGGGAAGTTGGGAGTAAGTCGAAGATGAGGGTTCCAGTTTCAAAGGTACCAAGAAGATAGGAGAAAAGAGTCTTTGCAGGAAAACTTTGGGGCACCACGGCTGAAGTAAAGGACAAGGGCGTGATATCTTGAGATGAGGATAATAGAACCGGTATAATGACGAGGGATGCACAAGACAGAGTTGGAAATTATGTCCCTTTTAAGGTGGTCATGTATGAGTGTTGTCAAAGCTATCACAAATTATTGACCACAGCATCATCCATAATTAATAAACATTTCTTGTGTATGTTCAGTTAATATTCAACAAATATGTGTCGGTCAAAGGCCTGCAGTAAGTGATAGATAAATTTTCTCAGTTGTCTGATGTACCTTTGAATGATCGTTTCATTTTATTTTCAGAAGTCCCTTATTCGCTGACAAATACTTTACTTTTTAGTTTGTGGTGGTGGTGGTAAAAGTAATATGTCAACAACCACCTTGTACCTTTGTATGATACTTTATACACTCATTTAAGGTATTTTCCATAGCATACACCACTAGTAGTTTATACAGGATCAGTATTGATAAAGGGCTTTCCTTCAGCTTGATGCTCAGTATTTCTTGGATATATGAATGCATTTTTTGAAATGTTTGAACATTAAAAATAAAGAAAAAGCCAAAAAAAACCGGTCCCTGTTTTTTTTTTTTTTTGGAGACAGGGTCTCACTCTGTCTCCTTTCCCTTTGGGATGACGTTCTGCTTCTTTTGCTTCAACTCTCATGCATTGTTCAGGATCATTTCAGACATCTATCTGGGGTACTAAGTCCCTTCCCCATGCCAGCCTAAGTACTCTTGAGACTCTGATTTATCTTGCTGTAATGGGAAGAATATTGGCTTTGGCCTCCCTGCCCTAGTGTTTATTCTCAGCTCTGTTACTTACTTTGTGACTGTGGATAAGGAGTTTAGTTTATAAGTCTCTGTTTCCTCATTTATAAAATGAGAATATGGTGAAAATTATGTAAGAAAGAAAATATAAAATGCCTGGCACAGTATCTGATGTAATCTTGATGTCTAAAAAATGTTCCTCCCTCTGTGATAGTATCCTGTGCATATCTATTTATGACTTATACCACTATGTTTTAAAGAAATGGTCAGACAATGAATATGCATAGTAAAAAAAAATGGAAAGAGTAGAATAAAAACATGCAGTTAAAAGTAAATTTTTTTCCCCAGAAGCAATGACTTAATATTTTATTGTAATACTGTATTGCTTATCTTTTCTTTCTTCTGGGCTTCTTTGTCCACTATAGTAAATGTTTCCTGAAAGAATAGATGAATATGTGGTCAACTTGAAATGAAGAAAATGAAACCAAGGCGTAGAAAGCTGGTGACTTCCAGAGGGTAGATCAAGGGTTGGTGGCAAGGTTTAAAATTCAGAAGTATAAAATAGACAAATGTGTTGATGAAGATAGGACTGATATTAGGTATGTTAGGATTTTAAGAAACCCTTATCATATATAAAAATGACATTAATTTCATATACAGGAAAATGTTGTTTAGGTAGCATACCTTAACACAAAGGTACACTCTTTTTAGTACTTATGCATATATGTACATGCTTAAAGCATATATGTACATGCTTAGTACTTATGTATATATGTACATGCTTAAAAAATTCATGTCTGAAACATTGTTGGTCTTGTGCTTTCAGAGGAAGCTTGGAAGGGAAGAGAGAACAAAAGAGTTATAAAGCTGTCCTGGAAGACCCAATGTTGAAGTTTTCAGGACTATACCAAGAGACATGCTCTGATCTTTATGTTACTTGCCAAGTTTTTGCAGAAGGGAAGCCTTTGGCCTTGCCAGTGAGAACATCCTACAAAGCATTTAGTACAAGATGGAAGTAAGTTTTTTTCTGGCATATGGTATGTTACAGACTGTTCTTACCTTTCTTTATGGATGCTGCAAGTATAATTTAGTAGGATTATAGAGGAATTTCTTAATACCTATAGGCATTGATCAAATCATTTGAAGTAGAAACATACTCAGATAAAGTATTATGCATATCAGTATTATAACTGCAATTGAAATAGAAATGGATTTATGTTTGTATTTAGCATATTGACATTTTGATAAGCACTTGACTGATTTACATTACCAAAAACAAAAACACATCTGTGGCATTTTAAAATTCTTTACCATCCTGTGCTCTTGAATGCATAAATACTTCTGGATAGTCTGAAATATTGTCCAACCTGATGTTTGGAGCTCAGATTTTTAGAGATAGATCTATTGCCATCTGTTCAGATAAAATTTTTATTATTATTTTACATATGAAACTAATTTATTTAGATTCATAGTTTATTCAGCATGGCACATTAGCAAGACCTTGTCAAGATGCAGGGTAAATATAATGAACATGAAGTTCCTGTTTTTTTCAGAAGAGTATTGTGGATCCTTAATCTGACTTCTTGACACTTCTTATTTGATAGACTATGTAGTGCAGTTCTGATGTTTGATCAGCGAGTGTTATTCAGCACTCTGGTAGGCTCAGTGTAGGATACACAGGCTGTATGCTTTTAAGGAAGGAGTATTCATGTAAGACAGGATGTGACCACATGGACAGCCAGACTGTGCCATAGAGGGTTCAACCCTGTGTGTCCCAGGTGTCACCCAGTGTAGCTGGAAAGGGTTTTCAAAGAGCAGAAGCCTGAACTCTGGTGATCTGGCCATATCAAAACCAAGTATTTTAATGGTGTAATTTCTTCAGTAGTCTTTTGTGGAGAGATATCTGTCTGTCTGTCTATCTAGCCTATCTATCTGTATATATATATGTGTGTGTATATAGATATAGATATATATGTATGTAGATATGTGTGTATGTGTATGTAGATATACACACACATGTAAAAAATATATATATACTTAATACTTTTTATTCTGGAAAATTTTAAACCTACAAACATAGAATAATACAGTGAACGCCTAAGTTTCTGTTATATACCTACTGTTAACTCATGGCCAATCTTGTATCTCACCATTTTGTAACAAACCTCAAACGTTATAACACCTTAACTGTAAGTATTTCTGTATATCTGTTTTTAAAGCATAACTACAGTATCATCATCATCGCACCTAAAATAATGGAGCAGAATTCCTTAATTGTATCAGAGATTCTTAAACTGGAATCAGGAAGTCTTCAAACCCCTGAAGGTGTATGCAGAATTTTGTGTTTTGTGTACTTTTTCAGGGACAGAGCTCAAAGCTTTAATTAGATTTTTGAGGTCACCTATTACTCTCAGAAGAGTTAAAACAAATTTAGGTCTAGAAGGCCAAAAACATTTTGGTAAGGAAAAATGTATAGTGGCTTCTGTTGCATGACTTGACAAAAAAGGAAATTACAACAAAAGCAAATTCTCAATTACAAGATTAAAGGTTTTCTCCTCCTCCTCCCATTTGCCAACTCTTCTCTGCATTAGTTTTTATATTTTATATTTGCAAGAATATAGAAACTCCCATGTTTGATCTCTAAAAGTTTGAATTTTTAAAGTTTGTAGTTTTTAAATTGTGAAAGTACTGGAAAGTATGCTAAAATTATTTAAAACGACTTTGAAATTAAAATGTCTAAGCTATGTAGACAATAGATTTAGAAAAACACCTTATTTTGGATAAAGTACCACGAGAATAGGCTTTTTAAAAAAATACTGTACAGGTGGATCACCTGAGGTCAGGAGTTCAAGACCAGCCTGGCCCACATGGTGAAACCCCCTATTAAAAATACAAAAATTACCTGGACATGGTGGCAGGTACCTGTAATCCCAGCTACTTGGGAGGCTAAGGCAGGAGAATCGCCAGAACCCAGGAGGCAGAGGTTGCAGTGAGCTGTGATTGAGCCATTGCACTCCAGCCTGGGCAACAGAGCGAGACTCCATCTCAAAAAAAAAGAACAGTCTTTAGGAGACTAAGAGAAAACATTTGCACATATTATACATCCTGCTCTTTAGTATTCGAAAGTTGAATTTATTGGTAGTTCATCAAAACAAAAATTGCCATCCTAAAGTGAGTGGAGGTAAAAACCTTAAATAGTCCTTATTGTTTGTAAGTATTTGCTTAAAAGAGATATTCTATAAACCTTGGAAAGAAGAAATTAGATCATAAAGGGATCTCTTGCTATCCAAATTTTTGCATTCCTTAGTTCAGATAGTATTTTAGGGCCAGTATGAGATTCTAAATTATTTAAATCTGTTTGATTTCTGACTTTCTGATAGTGAGTTGTGAGAGTTCTAATAATGAGGAACTCATCCGAAATTTATTCAAGTCTATCATATCATGTCCTATTCTGTCCTACACTAAGAGATCCCATGAGGGACACTTGTACTTCCTTTAATTACACTTAAGGTAAATTCTCATTTTTAGGTGTATGTACTGCAAATTTCTAAGTTTTTTTCTTATGTGAATATTATTCTTTAGGGAAGTAGTTTACATTTTTAAAAACACTTATATTTCACATTGTCTCATAAAGGTTTTGAAAATGGCTTTAGAGAGACATATAATACAATCTAATTCAAAAATTACAAAGTTAGGATTCAGAAGTATTTTAATCAGATTCGAGTGCTAGCACAGTGGTATGTGGTGATGGGGGTACCTGGTGGGGATTGGACCATCCAGATTTAGGCTTTGCAGTCTGGTGATGTTTTGATTGTTGCCAAGTGAATGTAATCTTAAGGTTAATGAGGGTTAGCGGATGGGGTAGGGATGATTCGTGAAGAGGAAGAGAACGAAGTGGTGTCCAAAATATATACCTTTTTGGTGTCTGACTAGATTTTTCTATAACTTCTAGAATATCTAGAGCAGTTTTCAAACTTTTTAACTGAAGGATCATTTTTTCTTTTTTCTTTTTTTTTTTTTTTGAGATGGCGTCTCACTCTGTCGCCAGGCTGGAGTGCAGTGGCATGATCTTGGCTCACTGCAGTCTTCACCCTCTGGGTTCAAGCAGTCTCCTGCCTCAGCCTCCCAAGTAGCTGGGACTACAGGCGTGCACCACCATGCCCGGCTGATATTTTTGTATTTTTAGTAGAGACAGGGTTTCACCATGTTGGCCAAGCTCATCTTGAACTCCTGACCTCAAGTGATCTGCCCGCCTCGGCCTCCCAAAGTAGGATCATTTTTTTCAAAAGAACTCTTCTGCAGAAGCCTGGTATATAAAACATATTAAGTGCAGTTGCTTTGATTGAAAGTGGTGTTGCCTGGTATTGGATAGCAAAAGGTTTGAGACAAATGGTTAGTTGGTCATTGGTGTTGTCTGGTAGTCATTAAAGGACAGAATACAGAATAAGAAATTTCACAATATTATCCAAGAAGAAATTTGGATAATATCCAAAAAATTATTTTGGATGTTATCGCTTATTGTTGTCTTCAACTTTTAGCCAATGTTAATTAACTTCTGTGGTTTATTCATTGGCAAAAGTTGGCACTGCTTAGTGTTTTTCTTTCTAGCCTGCCCTACCATGTGGCTAGTAATTAGATAATTTTATTTAGTTGTTTGAGCCTATTTGTAGTAGATACTGGCTTTCTTAAGCATGTGATTAAAAAAGTATTTCATAGAAGAAAAGGATTTAATAACTCCTTTTTCTTGAAATTGATAGCCATCTCTAATTTATATGGCGTATATAAATGATTTGTTGTTTAAGTTTTTGGAAATTTTGTTAAATGTTTTAGCAATACAGATGTATTTAACATAGACTAGGATATGTCCCTTAGATAATAACTTTGAATGAACAGAATAATTTTGAGTAAACAGAAATAGAATTCTATGTGTCTGCTAGGTATTAGTTTGGCATATTGTTGGCATGGTATTCTTTTGGAATTTAAAAGCCAGCTCCTCTTGAAGAGGGTTGAAATTATCAAATGAATACAGTGTGAAATTTAAAAGTATAAGAAAATTTACATAAATATATAGAGGGTTTAAAAAAAAAAAGCTGTGGTGTCATTAACTATATTATTATTACCAAACATTCCTCAGTGAAAGAATATATACAGATGTGCTTTGAAAGCATAAAGCACTAATAGCTTAATGTTATCAGTATTAATGAAATCATTTGAGGAACAGAAAAGTCTCACATAAGAAGTCACATATCTGTCTGGAGCAGTCTGGTAACTTCATGTGATAAAGGTAGTAGATTTTCTACTTTGAGTTTTTGTTTTAATTGTTTTTTTTCCTGATTTATTCTCAGAAGTGCTTTTGAGTATGAGTAATTTTGATTATTTTATCTTCATAATGTAAATTGGGTTTTGAAGAGTAGTTAAAGAAAATCATGGTTTGTTTAATAAGTTCTAACAGGTTGAAATGTTTTCCCAGGTTTTTTTCGCCATTATATTCTCTGGTGTCTTGGTGTTTTCTGAGTTTCTTTATTAAAAAATTTAACAGAGCTGTTTTTCATGAGCTCTATTAAAACAATTATGTTTTTATTTAAAATGGAAAGTTGCCTTTAGCAAAATTGAGGTGACTGCCATATTATTTTTTAGAGTCTAACAACATTTTTGGAACCTTTTCCTCTGCCCAAAACTTTTTGTGTGGTTTGTTAATTTAAAAGAAAGATATATGTATGTATTTCTGATTTATGTTAACTTTATTTCCATAGCTGGAATGAATGGCTGAAACTACCAGTAAAATACCCTGACCTGCCCAGGAATGCCCAAGTGGCCCTCACCATATGGGATGTGTATGGTCCCGGAAAAGCAGTGCCTGTAGGAGGAACAACGGTTTCGCTCTTTGGAAAATACGGGTAAGCATTCTGTTGGTCTCATCTGTAGGAGTGTAGCAGCTTTCTGACCCTTTTCTGTTTCGGAATGAGGGAAGGCTTTAATAGTTTATGCTCAGTCTCCAGTGTAAACCAGTTAGGTACATATGATTTGATCATTCCTTACACTGATTTTAACATATATTTCTTGTAGGATATACAGATAGATTAGGAAATACAATTTATATTGCTCTTCTGTTGGTGATTTAATGTGATTTCTAGTAGAAAATAGAAGTCATTGGGAAATAGAACCTTGCTTTTAGGGAAAAGTGACTGTGACATATAACTGCTTTGTTACAGGGTTTATCTGCTTTTTTTATAATATTGACAGAAAGGATGAAAAACAGGATTAAAAAGCATTCATTTGCTAATGATGGTAATGATTGTGATAGAAAAGATAATTCAGTTTTTGAAACATTTACAAATACTAGATGTTTATTGTTAAAAAAAAAAAAATCCCATAGTCCCAAAGGATATTTTCTCTATATCGTTTTTCTCCTGGGACAGAGGGCTCAGTCTATCTTTAGAGAATTTGTGACATTCTGTTATTATTCTGCATTTACTAATTGGAATTTTTCATTAAAGAACTTGGTCCTTCATCAAGTATTTACTTAGTTCATATAGGAAAGACAGATAAATGTTTTAACTTTCTTTCCCTTTACCAATTTTAAGACTAATGAGTTTGTGCCCTAGTAACTTGCAAAGGTGGTGATCGATGGCTTTTGTGCATTTTGTTTTTCATGTGTTTTAGTCCATTGCTGTCTTTACTCTTTATAATGCTCAAAAAATCTCATTTTTGGTCAGTAGGAGACCCTTCAAGTAGACCCCGTGTCCTTTTGGCAGTACACTAGTAGTGATTGGTAGCTTCTTTGCTTTCTGGTAGACAAGTTTTTCCAGGCTCATTTGGTAATTTTCTGCTCCAGACCTGGAATCTCTGAAAGAAGTTCTGGTTCCTTTCAGTGTGAAATGGTATAGATCTGTCTGGATATTACAAATGTCTTAATTTTTGTCTACTTTAAAGTTAAAAAATGTTATTTAATTTTTACATCATTAAGTATGAGGAGAATCGTATTTTGGAGTGTTTATTGACTATTTGTGTTTATGTTTCCATGAACTGCTTTTTGATGTACTTTGTCCTTTTTAGAAATTGAGATATAATTCACATATCATAAAATTCTTTGCTTTTTTTTTTTTTTGAGTTGTCGTTTTCTTATTGGTATATAAGGAGTCTTTGTAGATGAATGGAATTAGCCCTTTGTGGGTTATGTTACAAATACTGCTTTTCTGGTTTGGTTTGTTCTTTTGAGTTAGTATGTATTTGTTTGCTCTTCATGGATTTTAAATTATTATCTTGAATCTGTCAGTTTTTAGTTTTTGGGCTGTGAATTTAATGTTTTAGGAAGTTCCCATTTAAGATTCTTTAAAATGGTTTCTTCTGTTATGCTTTTATTCCTTTACGTTAAAATCTTTGATTTATCTAAAATTACTTCTGTGAAAGAGTGGTATAGTGAGAATAGCTTTTTAGAGAAAACCAAAACAAGTGGTTTGAATATTTGTCCCAACACTGCTTATTAAATAAGTCATCTTATCCAGCTATTTTCAAATAGCATCCTTATATACTCAATTCATCATGTGTTGAAGTCTAAGAGAGGCATTATAGTGTATAGTGCTATAATGGTTAGGAAAGCAAGTTGTAGATTATCTGGCTTCAAATCTTGGCTTCTTTGCTTAGTATCTGTGTATCCTTGGGCAAATTATTTAATCTTATGCCTCAATGTCTTCATATGTTAAATGAAAGAACAATAGTATCTACCTCATTGAGTAGTTTATGATTGTTACATTACTAAATACATTTAATGGGCCTGATAAATATTATATCATATATTTATGTATTGAATAAATATTATAATGACCTTAATAAATATTAGGTATCCTTCCTGGGCTATTCTGTCAGGATAGTATTATAAAATGTTTAAGTATTAGATAAGGATAATTCTTATTAGTCTTTCTTTTAAAATATTTCCAGGTTTGTTTTGGCAGATAAATTTTAATATTTTCTCAATTAAAAAACTCACTGTTATTTTGTTAGAAAATCTTACTGAATTATATATGTTAATTAAAGAGAGAATTGATGCCTTTATAATATTTATAATATTTATAATATTAAACTTTCCTATCCAGGAAAGTTATGTTACAAATGTTATGTTACAAGTGTGTCAGAAAGGCTTCTAAACTCATGAATGAAATCTAGATGTAATCCCATTTGGAATAGCTTGGTTGCTTACAAATACCTAGGTATTTTAGTTTAATGTGGCTATTAAAGAGATATTTGTTATTAAAATTCATACAGGAAAAATAATTTAGATGTAGTCTGAAAAAATTGCAACTTTCAGTTTTAAAATATACTTTTTGATAAAATGGCATGTTACAGCAGAATGGACATATTGCTAAATCAGTATTGTTTCTTTTACAGAGTGTTTACCCCTTATTTTTTGTTACTAGGGAGGGGCTTGTTTGCAACAGAGAAGAAAAAGAAAAATGTACAGCTCTTCTTAGTGGCTAAATATTTTTGAGAAATAACCAGACATTCCTCTTGGTTTTTCCTCCCAGATTCATCACAAGTGGTTTACCTTCTGGAATATCAACAGGAGGTTCCCTCATACAAACACCTGTGTTAGTACTCATGCATTTTAGAGGACTTTAGGATCTAGTTTCAGAGGATTTTCTGACTAGGATGTGGTTGTGGGAGGGACAATTGAAATTTCCACAGATGCAGTGAAATGAACTGCCTACATCTAAACAAACTCTCAGATTGATTTTTGGTACTGTTTAGTTTGGCTTCTGGCACGTTTTTTTAAAAAGTACTACATCAAATCAGTAATAATCAACCTGTGTTTAAGAACCATCCGGGAAGCCTATGAGAAAAGCATCTTCCTGGGTTCTCACTAACTCAGTGTGTCTGTGGTGGGGCCCAAGAATCAGCATTTTAAACAAGCATCCTGAGTGAGTCTGTGAAAGGGAGCCTATGGACCACATTTTGAGAAGCACTGAACTGACCTTTGTGATAGTTTATTAATATGACTTACACGTGCATTCATGCGTTCCTCTTCTTTACTCCTTCCCTTGGTGCCCACTTTATTTGTAATTCTGTGTATATTCCAGTGAAAGGAAAATTCCTTTACCTCCCATCCAAACCAAGCTGGCAGCGTGCCTAAAGACAAATCAGTAGCACTTGTTCTACTTTAAAAAGTCATTAAACCCCAAGGATTTCTATAAAGGGAGCAGTAGCAATAAGTGAGTGGTTACTTAAATTTGTTTTCTGCCATTAACTAAAATAAGACTTTGAATCTTGGAAAGTCATCTGTTTTCTCTTAACTCTAACTGGAAAATAGGTCATCCTACACTCCTTCGTGTCCCGAACACATCAGATGCCCGATATAAATGAAACCTGTTAGAGAGAAGCACTGATTGCGTGAAATTATCTCACTTAGAGCTTGATTTCTCCAACTTGAGTCATTTACTTATCACTTTTAGAATTCCATTCATATCTCTTTACTAAGTATATTGTCCCTTCTTTTTTTTTTTTTTTTTTTTGAGATGGATTCTCTGTCGCCCTGCTGTGGGGTGATCTCAGCTCTCTGCAACCTCCGCCTCCTGGGTTCAAGCGATTCTCCTGCCTCAGCCTCCTGAGTAGCCGGGATTACAGGCCCATGCCACCGTGCCCAGCTAATTTTTGTATGTTTAGTATAGGCAGGGTTTCACCGTGTTGGCCAGGCTGGTCTTGAACTCCTGACCTCAGGTGATCCACCTGCCTCGCCCTCCCAAAGTGTTGGGATTACAGGTGTGAGCCACTATACCTGGCCTATTGTTCTTTACTTGATATCTTTATTTAACCCAACTTACTTTTTTTAAACTTCCACTTATTTTAAAAGAAAAGCTTGATATCCCTGTTATACATGGAAAACAAGTATTATTTAACATTAGTGGGTAATAGCAAGACTAAATATAATGACAAAAACTATGCTATTAAATTTTAGAAATTGAAGCAAAAGAATCCCTAGTGAATACAAATGATATGAAATTCATTTGATTTGCAAAATATGCATACAATATCTGCAAAAAAGTCCTTTAATTAGAATGGTTCTGTTTTCCATAGTCAGATATACACGGAGTATTCAGCTCACTCTCAGATTAAGGTGAAGATCAGGCTTTACATCATTTTCATTTTTAATCAGTTCAACTCCTATATAGTTGTAGGGCAGTTATCCAAACATAACTAACATAACGTAAGATTTTAATATAGGTCTAAGATATTTTGAAGGGGTGGAGTGCAAAAAGACTAAATCACCAACTCCTATTCCCCCTGTGCTGGCGCTTGTACTGACCTTCACCTCAGAAGAAGGAATTCTAAGAAACCCTATGAAATTAAAACAACTTTTTTTTTTTCCTCTCTGTCCTGTAGCCTTGCCATGTGGGTGAGCTGCCTCGCATTGGAGAAAAGCCAGGCATTTCCTAGTCCTAAGCAGCTACAGGTCTTCTTGTGCAGCTTTGGATTGTGAAAGATGATGTTCAGGATGTTCCTGGTGCTACAGCAGAGTGCAGACATCTCCTTATGCTGTTGGCTCACAGCTGCTTCCTTGCATGGTGCTGCCATCCAGGGAGACAGGGCAATATGAGTATTCTGGGTGGCCTCAGCAAGAAGCGCGTGCAGATTTTCTTCCACCTGTCCTCAAAAACCATGCCATGTGCCACTACCATTCTCATAACTTAGGGAAACGCTGCCTTTAACCATAGTTTTCTCAGATGTTTCTTACGCAATGAAATAACACCAACCATCCCTCACCTTTTCCCCTAAAGGGTTCTGATGTGTACTTAGTAGCTGTTAAAAGTGATTCTCAAGACATCTAGTATTGTAGTATTGGTAATCTTGTGACTATCAGCTCTTGCTGTTTGCTAATATCTGTTTTGTTTACATGAGTCAGTATGAGGCAGAACTTCTTGGAGAATAGTCTAATTAATAATTGAAATACTGATTTGTTAGGGATAAGGCTAGAATAATTTGTCGTCCTTAATTTGGAAGTCTAGCATATGAAATTTCAAAGTAGCTAAAGAATGGATTGATTGTTAGGTTGACCTGGCAAAGAACCACATGCAAGCTGTAGGTTTCTCTTGCAGTTGGTTTTTCTAAATGTGAATCCTGGAAGTCAAGGCAGTTGGTGCTGTAGTGGCTTGGCACTGCAAGCTGGAATATCAACAGCAGCTGTTGCTGGGGCCTCTGCTGGAGTCAGAAGGAGATCCTGCTGTGCTGTTTCTTCTGTCTTGCCTGTTTGGCTTAATTTCCCAAGTGGACACGATGCTCTGAGCATCTTCTGCCTTGCCACCTGGAGGCTGTGTAACTCTGCAAAGTTCCATTAGTGTCAAAAGAAAGTAATATGTTCACTTGCTCATTTGAGTCACTTGGCATCACCCATACCCTCCACGTTCCCTATCCTTGAATCTCTTCTCTAGATCCATCCCAAGGTACCTAAATCATTTAGTAAACTGACTTCTTGCCAAATGTGCTTATTTTTGATTTAGTTAAGTTCAGCCAGCCGAAGTATTCACTGGGGGATGGGAAGGTAGAGAGAAGGAAGGGAAGCCTTCTGCTATTTCTGAAGGTACATTTAAGGATATTTATTTAAAGTGATATTATCATCTCACTGTACGTAGTTCCTTAGAGACTGCTCTAAGCAGGCCTGCTTAATGTTGAATCTATATCTCAGTTGAAAGAGAAAGAAAATTAACTTTATAAGAGACATGTATATATGTGGTTTTTGTACTGTAATTTTCTTTTGATGTTTAACATGATAAATAAATATTGAGAATTTTGATTTATCACAGCTAGTCAATGCATTTTGTATGGGTCCATAAGGTAAGCTTTTGCAAATACAGTTACTAGAATTATCTGTTTTATTGCCAACTTTAGAGACCTTTTAACAGATATGGTCTTTGATCTTATTGTGCTTATGAGTTTGTAGCTATCTTTTATAGTTCCCAATCTAAATGTTTATGGCATCATTACTTATACACATTATATAATGTTTAGTGAAAATCTTTATTACCTTAGGAAAATCTATGAAGAAATTTTTTATTAGCCAGAACATTATAATAATGATTTGAAAAAATTTATGTAAACCGTTAGCAGTTAAGGAGACAATTTTTTTTTTGTTTTTTTTTTTAAGTTTTGAGACAGGGTCTCACTTTCTCACCCAGGCTGGAGTACAGTGGTGCAAACATGGCTCACTATAGCCTGGTCTTCCCAGGCTTAAGCAATCCTCCTGCCTCAGCCCCCTAAAAACTACAGGCATATGCCACTGTACCCACCTAATTTTAGTTTTTTTTTTTTTATTTTTTAGAGATGGGGTTTCGCCATGTTGCCCAGGCTAGTCTCAAACTCTTGAGCTCAAGTGGTCTGCCTGCCTCAGCCTCTCAAAATGCTGAGATTACAGGTGTGAGCCACCATGCCCAGTCTGTACCTTGTTTTTTTTTTTAAAGTATTAAATGTGAAAATGTATGAAATGCTTTAGATTTGCCTGTCCATCTACACACACTTCTAGTTTTTTTCTTTCTATTGCAATTTCTATAGTCTTTTTATTTCTAAGAGTAAGAAATAACTTATTGAGCTTTGAGTAGATGCTGTTTGAGTAGACTTTATGTTTGAAAATTCTTGTTCAAAAATGTTTTTTTGAAAAGAAACCACATTAACAGAAGAACATCTTTAACCTCCCCATCAGAAAGAAACATGGGAACTTGGCAGCAGCATGATTAAAACACATAATTATCTAAAGCTCTTTATGAGTTTGTTTCATCTTTATATCTTCTTGGTAGCTTTTTGACAAAAACAAGACAAAGGTTATATATTGTTTCACTTTGAAGCAGGATAACCAAACTTAGGCTGAATTCTGGCTATGTGCTAAATTTCTGATTTATAGACATGGGAAATGTTTTTGTATGAATCTACTATTGTATTCACTTTTAGAACATGCCTTTTATGGAAAAGAAAGGAGAAATCAATTTGTACAGCAAAAAGACTAGTAATAGCTAACATTTATTGAATACTAACTGTATGCCAGTCACGGTTCTAAGTACTTTTTACTTGTATTGATTTATTTAATTTTTCCAGTTACCTTGTGGGATACAAGTCCTTTTATCCTATTTTATAAAAGAGGAAACCGAGGTACAGAGAGGTTAAGTAGTTTACCCTAGGTTATGTGGGTAATAGCACAGCTGTGATTCAAGTACAGGCAGTTTGACTATATAGTCTACTATAATGTCATTTAAAGAAAACAGTTATGTAGTTATTTAAATTTTGATTTTAGTCGTTGTAAATGTGGCATTCTTCAGTTGGTTAGGAATTTGATCTCTGTTATTCCTTAGATCTTCACCAAAGTGATGAAATGTGTGTGCTCATTTCTCATCGTTCTCTCCTTCCACTCTCTGTGTAGAATTCTCTGTCATAGTTCTGAGTGCTTGGAGGAGAAAAGAATGGCATGTGCAAAGCAGTGTGACATGGATTTTAGTTGCTTGGTTAATTGCTTTACATTCCATTGGGGGCTTAAAGCTTGGCAGTGGAGATATACATTTCCATGTATAGAATTCTCTTTATTTTTAGGAATCTAAAATTTCCTGTAATGAACTGTATTAATTTACTTCTACCCTGAACATTCTCTTTTTCCCTAGCATGTTTCGCCAAGGGATGCATGACTTGAAAGTCTGGCCTAATGTAGAAGCAGATGGATCAGAACCCACAAAAACTCCTGGCAGAACAAGTAGCACTCTCTCAGAAGATCAGATGAGCCGTCTTGCCAAGGTAAAAAAAGTCATTTGGAACAGGTGCAAAGCTCTGACTGATGTCTGTTGTAGTATATATACCTTGACATTATGAACTCTGTCAGATTTTTAAAAAAATCTAAATCTAACTTTTAAATAATTGTTTTATTGAGATATAGTTCACATACCATAAAATTCACCCTTGGAAAGCATACAGTGTGATGGTTTAGTAAATTTACAGACTTGTGTAATCATCACCACTATATAATTTTAGAATTTTTTCATCACCCCTAAAAAAAACTGCACCATTAACAGTCACTCCCATTTTCTGCTCCCTGCAGTTAGTTCCAGGCAAATACTAATCTACTTACTATCTGTATGGATTTGCCTCTTCTGGAAATTTCATATCAATGGAATCATTCAGTATGTGACCTTATGTCCGGAAATCTGTCAGGTTTGAAAATGTGGAGTGTTGGTGATATTTTCAAGATGAGCACCCACTTTTTCTGGTGACATAGCCTTAAAGTTGTTAGTGTAACATGCTAGAGAAGCTTATGCCATTTGGAAGTGAAGATGACTCAGACAATTAACTAGTATAAAGTTTCTTTGTAAGCAGATGAAGTTATTACCTTTTTCTTTCAAAATTGTTTTAATCAAGTGTTTTCACTTGGAAATATAAAAACTAAATTCTATTCCGTGCATAAATTGCAACGCTGTCATTTATTTTGTGAACTTCCTTTCACAAAGCACTGTGGTAGATACTGTTTAAGGATCCCTTTACAGTTATCTGATTAGGACACTTTCTTGTAGTTATAACACATACTTTTTTTTTGCAATCTTATTAGTAGGAGTGCCTCTTTAATGTCTGGAGGAAGTTTTGTTGCTAAGCTTTTAACAGCTTGTTGCCTTTACCCACATATAGAAGAAATCTTCAAGAATAAGTACTTGGGTTGGCTAGGCTTCATGCTTCAACATAGAATTTTTGTCAAGTTCATTTTGTCTTTTGTATTGCTCTTTTAAGGAAAAATGATGTCGTAGCAACCTGATAACTATATTGACCAATATACTGTTGTCTGCTTCTCCCATCCATAATTCAATAAAATTTAATATTCATTTCTTCTACTCATTCTGAGATTTTGTTTGCATTCTGACATGGGATATAGGAAAGGTCTCAAGCTTTTCATATGTCTACCTTTAAGACTTTATCTTAGTGATGACCTTTCATTTGAGCTACTCTCTGTCCCTTTTACAAACCTTGAATAGTTAATATAAATTTTATTAGAATCAATTCATTTATAGCCTGTGGGTCACTATAATATGAAAAAGGTTAAATTAAAAAAGAATAAAGAATAATATTTAAAAAAAAGCTCTTAAATTGTCTTTTAAGAGTAGCCATTATGATTCATATTGTAGGTGAAATTCTAAGTCTAAGGGGGAATGGCCAGAGTCAAGAAATATAAAGCTTTAGAATTGCACAGTGTAACTACATTGTTTCTCTGTTAAACACGTCATTTAGGCTTCTGTTCACCTAAAAAGTTAGGTTTCTAATTTTTTTCCCTAATTATTTTTGATGGAAGGTTTAAAAAATAATTTTTGTAACAACTGTGACATTTTTCAGGCATCGGTGTATGGAGTATAATCATTGGAATTAGTCCCAGTTGGACTTCTGGTTTTTTAATGTAGCACAACGTTAATAGTATATCTTTTTCATTTTAATCTTTTGAATTTTATACTAGAACAAAGATGTGACTTAATGATCACCTTTTTTATGATAAACAGTAACCCTTCATGCTTGTTCATATTTGTCTTTTAGTTATTTGTGCACATTAACAACTCTAGAAATGATGACTAAGCATGTGCAGAGCTCAGTGAGGTGTAGGAAAGAAGCCTTCTTAATGTTTTTGTTAATTGGTAGCAATCATTATCCCCAGTCTAAATTCTTTAGAGTAGCCAAGTGGATCCTACTTTTTCAAGAGATAGTTATTAAAATTTATGTGCTGTTTGTATTGTTCAGAATGGTTAGCAGTTTTCAGATAAGTTTTTATTGGTTTGTAAATCTTTAAAATGGGAATAAAAATTAATGAGAGTGAGCAGCTTACAGTCCTCCTGATAGTAATTGGAGCCTAGCTCTTTTCCACATTCTTTCATCCCTAACAGAATTGTACTTTTAACTTCTGAATGGAGTGGAGACATCTGAGCTTGCTGTGCTGTGACAGCTTGCATTAGTATTAACTTATGTTCCCCAAAGACTAAACAGAAACCATCAAAATGAGTAATTACTTTTTTAAGGGGAAAAACGTGTCCTGTTTGTAGCATTGTTAAGGAATTGCTCCCTCTTTGAAGGAAGCTCTTTTTATTTTTTGATGTATTGTGCTAACTCGATATTCCCCTCTTCTTGATATAGCAGTTGCTTGTGGTTTTTGAGGTTTCAGAACTGTTATATATCCCAGCTGCTATTGAAGAGAAATGTTTTAAAAATGATGTCTTAAGATTTGACAAAATTGGAAGGTTGGGCACTTGGAAATGCATTATAGTGGGAAGAGCACTGTACTGTGAGTCAGAGTTTTGGCCATTCTACTAACTTGGGGAAAATAATTTTTGAGTTTGCAAAATCAGGTGTTTAGAATGGATGATTTTTATGGTCTCATGTAGCTCTTTAATTGATTCTAAAAGTACTGATATAGGAAATAATTGGGATTATCTACCTGGGTTTCATAGTTATTATCTTAGTAGAGAATAAAATTGTGGTTATTAATTTGCAACTTTGAATGTATTGTTTGCAGGTCATTCCTTTTTTTCTGCAATGTGTATGCCTAGGGTAAAGTGTTACATAGGGCTTGCCTAATGTGAATAATGGGGCTTTGCTCTTAAGTTTGTTGTTTGATTAGTGCTTGCTTCTTAAATTTTTAGAGAGGCTTCCTGAAAAACAACTCTTTCCTCACCTAAAACATGGTCTTGCCTTATACTTGAGAAAATATATTTTGATACTTGTATGGTCTTAATTTACTCTCTTACTCTTTAGTTAATTAATTAATTAAGTTAGTTAATTTACTAACTTACCGGAGAGAGTATACTTCGGTACTTGCATTCTTAAAATTATATTCTTAACTTAAAATTATTTTGACTGAATTTATTATTATTATTCTTAAATTTTTAAAATTATGCTTAGATACTTAATTTGTTCTTACAGTTGTGCCACAATAGTGTCTGCTGTCTTTCACTCTTTTTCTGATGACACATTTTAAAAAGTTGTTCAGTTAGATTGTCACTCTCTTTCTCAAAACGTTTTGAAATTGTGTTAGGTATAATAAACTTTTAAACATGGGAAAGTATTTGTATGCCTCCTGCTTCCATTTTCATACAGAAGGAACAGAGATGGTAGATGTAATGTCTGTATTTCTCACGCTACCATTTTAAGAAAAAAAATTAGTATTCAAATAGATGAGGGTTAAGTAGTTAGAACCAAATGGTTTATTTCTTGTTGCAACTTTTATTTTCCATCCAGTGAATTTACTGTGATTGTTTCTAATTTTTGAGAAGACAGTTGGCTTAAGACTAAAAAGATATACATAAATCTTAATAATAGCAAAGCATTTTTACTATGCATGGTACCCATGAGCCTAAATAAGTAGCATAGTAACAGTTTTCAAACTGTAGTATGAGAGAGTTTACTCACTTATAGAACTACTTCAGTCTTGATTGTCTAGGGATAATGGACAAGAGGACTGTGAAATGAAGATTAACTATTTAATGGCCTGTGAAAAGACGGTGTTAGATAATTATTAAGCAAAGAACTTCTACTACAAGCCAGACTTAACCCTCTTCTGATTTATTGCTCACCTATTACAGTTGAATTCTAATTACAGTATGAATAGCTGAAGTTTGAAAGCCTGCTTTTCAAGTTTGAGAGTTTCTAAAAGTCCAGTTCTTTCAGGATGAGTTTAGCGGAATTAACCTCTCTCATGATTTTACATGATTTTGTGAACATGCCTAGTTTTGCTTTAAGGAAAAATGAGTATGAAAAAAGGAAACATAACCATTTTCCTTAATTTTTATTTTTTATAACTTGAATTTCTTAGACTTCTAGTAGGGAACAAAAGAAATGAATAATTTAAATGAACTATTACCCCCCAGCCCCCTGCCCCATTTTCTTCTTTTTCCCATTTCTAAGTTTCCCTAATTAATTTTTAGTATACAGTGTCTTTCCGTTTGAATTGATTTGTGAAAATAATAAAGGACCAGACTTCTGGAGCATTTATTAAACTTTCATTGTCCATGACCCAGGCTTTTGGTGGTTGTGGGCCTTACTTGAACAAATTTACCCATTGTTCCCATCTGCTCTGTTTTTCAGCTTGTCATATTATAAGAGTTTTATGACTAGAATGCATATCCACCTGGGGTTTTGGATGTGAATACCAAGCTTTAGTATTTATACTTAGTATAATTAGTATTTAGTTTGATTTATATTTGAATCCATGTCTTTAGACATGAAAGGTTAGTGCAAAAGCATGCTTCTCCACTGTCTCCTTTTCATTTTAGCAGCTCTGCTTGATGCCTTTGGAATGTGCTTTAGTTTCTGTCAATTTGATTAAGAGGAGGCAAAGAGAAAGTAACGACTAGATGAAAAATGCTTTGTACTCTGTGTGACACAGATAGGTATGGGAATGTTGTTGAGTAGGGTATAGAGGTGAACACTGTTGCAGGGAAGATGTGTTAAGATGTGTTGGTGTTTCAGGCTGAACCACAGAGTGCCTGTGTGGCGTCACTGTGGGTCCAGGGTCTAGATCTCAGGTTTAAATAGGAGCTGGATTTTTTAAGTTCATTTAGTTATTGTTTCTTGAGAATAGGTTCATGCCAACCACTTCAAAGAGTCATTTATAATCTGGAGCTGCAGTGTCTAATATCAGAGCCACAAGTCGCATGTAGCAATTTAGATTTAGGTTAATTAAAATGAAATAACATTAAAAATTCAGTTGCTCTGTCACTTTAACTACATTTCAGATGCTTAGACACCCCTTGTGGCTAGAAGATATCTATTGGACAGTGCACATGTAGAACGTTTCTATTATTGCCAGAAGTTCTACTGACAGCATTGATCTAGAGTGCCAATTTACAAATTTGTGGTGGGTGAGTACATCTTTCTGGTAACCATATTACTTGTGCCTGCTATCTAGGACACTGTATTTCAAGATACTTTGGAAATGTAAGTAGTCTTCATGATATTGTTGATTTCTTAGTGAACCATGAAGGAGCTGGAAAGGTTTCTGAGATATTTTTCTCAGTTTTGGGAAATCTAAAACGGACTGTTTTTTTTTTTCTGAGATGGAGTCTTGCTCTGTCGCCCAGGCTGGAGTGCAGTGGCACGATGTCAACTCACTGCAAGCTCCACCTCCCAAGTTCACGCCATTCTCCTGCCTCAGCCTCCCAGGTAGCTGTGACTACAAGCACCCACCATCATGCCTGACTAATTTTTCTGTATTTTTAGTAGAAACGGGGCTTCATTGTGTTAGCCAGGCTGGTCTTGAACTCCTGACCTCGTGATCTGCCTGTCTTGGCCTCCCAAAGTGCTGGGATTATAGGCGTGAGCCACCACGCCTGGCCAAAAGGACTTTCTTTATAGTATCCTTTTAATTTAAATTTACTTGAATATGCTGGTTGTACTGCATCTTTTGAATAAACGTTGACAAATTATCACAATCACAAAATAATCCTTGAAAATCAAGATTAAGGTAGCAAGGAGTTTTCTGGTCACATAATTAATTTTCTAAAGTGGGATTGAAGTAGTTTGACCCACTATAATATTTACCCTTGAAAGAAAGTATTTTGCATTAATCTATTGCATCAAATGGGTACTTGTCCTAGAGCATTGATTAGAGAAGCTCCCTGAGATTTTAGTTTTATGTACATGTATAAGTCCTCTTTCATCTTCACCATTGTCAAAGGCACACTTCTAAATGTTGAAGACCAAAAAAAAAAATTGTATTACTAAGTTCCTGATGTCATTATTGTTAGTGTTATTATGACTAATAATAGTAACTACATTTATAATCACCTTGTATGTGTAAAGTGCTTTAATATCAATAAAACCTCTTAGCATAGATTGCAAACTAAAATAAAGAAGGGATTAAGATCATGGCTTTAGAGACCATTTTTTATTCAAATCCCAGCCGTGATCTTGAACTAGCTATTTAACCTTTACTAAGTCATGAAATCCTCTTCTGTAAAGTAGGAATAGTAGTTATATCTGTTTTTGGAGATTATTGTGAAGACTAAGTGTAAATGATAAAATGTTTAAAGGATTTAGCATACTGCTCAGCAAATACTGAGCACTGATAAATGTTAGCTGTTGTTATTACTTTTTTTACTTGCTTTTATTTGATTCTGACAAGTGTAGGATTGGGACTTATACACTACATTGTTTTTAAATTCATGAAAAGATGAAAGTGTAGAGAAGTTAAGCTGTTTATTTATGGTTACATATTTGGTAACTTGCAGAACCAGCACCTAAAACCGCGTCTTTAAATTCTTTATGGAAATCTCTTTCCAAAATAAGTATCAGTGACATATGCTTAAGATCTGAGGATTGAGAGGAATGTGTTTGCATGAAGAATGTATTGTTCTTATTTAGAAGATTAAAATTGAAAATAGGAGAAAAGGTAGATAGAATATGAAGCAGTGTCTACACTGCAGGTCCTCAAGTATGGCATAAAAGATGATGCCCATTAAGTCAGTAAACAGTGACCTGCCTATGGTAAGCACCCATTACATATCTATGCTATGAAATAATTGGAGTTATGAATGATATATGGCTTCAGCTGTTACCAATACATACTTCAAAAGCAATTAAAAAAACAGTAGATCTTAAGATTTATTTCATCATAGTCAGTGCAACCTCAAAGGACAAAGGCCTAGGAGGAAAGGAAACATTACTGAAAAAGGTGTATGTTGTTCAAAGGAACTATTAATAGGATAGGAACCTCAGTGTACAAACACATGAGAGAACCCCTTAGTAAGTATACAAGAGACGTACAACAGATGCTGCAAAATTGCGGAAACGTTTTAGAGCCATGAGAGGAAGTGGCTATATAGATATATGTGTATTTTTTTTTTTTTTTTGAGACACAGTCTAGCTCTGTTGTCCAGACTGGAGTGCAGTGGTGCAATCTCGGCTCACTGCAACTCCTGGGTTCAAGCGATTCTCTGCCTCAGCCTGCTGAGTAGCTGGGATTACAGGTGCGTGCCGCCATGCACGGCTAATTTTTGTTAATTTTAGTAGACACAGGGTTTCACCATGTTGGCCAGGCAGGTCTTGAACCCCTAACTTCCAGTGATCCACCCGCCTCGGCCTCCCAAAGCATTGGAATTAGAAGTGTGAGCCACCATGCCTGGGCCAGAAATGGCTATTTTCTTTGTGTGATCACAAAAAATGATGCGGCTATGATGGTGACGAAGTCTCATTCATTCAGCTCAGGCTTTTGTCAGATTATTGACTTGATCACAGGATTATTTTTCAGAAGTTTGAGGAAAAAAGGACACTGCTTCTCTAGACCATTTTTTTGTTTGTTTGTTTGTTTGTTTTGGGGACAGGGTCTCGCCTTTTTTCCCAGGCTGGAGTGCAGTGGCACACTCACAGCTCACTGCAGCCTCAGTCTCCCGGACTCAAGTGATCCTCCCACATCCTCTGGAGGAGCAGGAACTATAGTTGTGCACCACCATGTTTGAATAGTTTCTTTTATATAGAGATGGTGCCTCACTCAGTTGCCCATGCTGGTCTCAAACTCCTAGGCTCAAGCAGTCCTCCTGCCTCAGACTCCCAAACTGCTGGGATTTCAGGCATGAGCCACCATGCTGGACCTCTAGGCTAATTTACACCACTATAAAAGAAGTGATTAATGAAAAGGGAGTAACAGGAATTTTGGAAAAAACTAAAGATGTCACATTATACTTTGGGATTGCAATTATAATCAAGGAGTGCGATAATGGACCAAGTTAGGGATATGTCAGTTCTCACAAAGTTTGAGAAAGGCAAGATGTTCCATTCAATTGAGAACCTATAAGGGAAGATAACCCAAAAGGACCAAGGGGTTCTTTGGTTCTTTTGGTCCCATTCTCAAGGGGACAATTTGGCATGGACTAAAGAAGGTCTTGGATTAAAATTCGAAAGGAAAAAATCCCTAAATATAACAATATTTTAAAATTTTCTTTCTTTTGAATGCATTAAACACACATTGAAGAAGTAAGTCTGTGTTAGACACTGAATTGATTTAGTTGAGTTATAATCTTCATCCAAGTGCCCTTCAGCCTAGGAGAGTTAGCCAAATAATTTAGTTAAGTAGTAATTGAAAACCAAGATTGTTGAGAAGGGGTAGCAAAAAGGCACTCATTGATCTATTCAGTTTTCCTAGTCCTGGAAAGTTAACTGTCAGGGTTTTAACATTTACATGATGAATGAATATTGAAACTTACCCCCCAAAAAGAAAAAATTGGGATTCTTTTGATCTTACCTTTTTTCCCTTTTAATTTTACGTGTAGAAGAGTTACTAGCTAGGCATGTTGGTGTGCACCAGTAGTTTCAGCCACTCAGCTACATGGAAGGCTGAGGCAGGAGGATTGCTTGAGTCCAGGAGTAACATAAGAGACCCCGTCTCTTTAAAAAAAAAAAAAAAAAAAAAAAAAAAAAGTTCACATAGCAGGCCTAAGGCTGCTGTGCTTAGAAGGGCCTGCTTGCAAGGTTGGCCCTTGGCTGATGTCGGAGAACTGAGCTTCTGAAACAATTCCTAACTGATACAGATGTTTCACTGTGTCTAGACTGTTTCCACATGTGATTTATGATGAGCACTTGCTCTCTTTCTGGAAGTCTAAAATTTTGGTAGTTGTAAGGCAGAGATTGCCTTTGTGACCAGCTCCCAGTAAAATCCCTAAACTCTTATTCGGAAATGGGCTTTTTAGAGCTGCATTTTTCCCGCTAGAGATGTGAATATACTTGCATGTTTTCTCTGAAAGACTAAAATCAGTCAATGTTTTGGATTTTAGAGATATGATTTAAGAAGTGATTTTTATTATATAGTGGACATCAGTTCTTATTACAAATCCTATAATGGGTTATCAAATTGATGATTTATATGAATTTCTAAACCTGTACCCACGTAATGATATTTTGTAGTTAGATTTTGGAGAAATGAGAAACATTAAAGTATCCAAGGAGGAGGTGTTTTGAAAAATGAAGGCATTATGTTTTATTTTACACTTTTAAGATTAGTAGAACTATCAAAACTGATGAAAGATTTAAATAATAATGAGATACATTATAACTGGGGATGAAGACTGACAGTCAAGATTCCTGAATTACAGCTCTCACTGATGGCAGCTTATTGAATAGCTAGCTGTTTCTGTATTCCTGGGTATTTTTCATTGTTAAAATGTGGTCAGATCTCCATTATCTCTGCTGATTATAGGAATCATGCCATTATTATTATTATTATTAGCTATTCTGAAAAGGAAAATTAACCTCAGACTATTTTGTTTATAAATTATAGCAAGCTGATTAAGTGTACTTCTCCTGGATTCTGAATGCACTTCCTTCCGCCTTGAATAAATTATGTGAAATAATGTTGATGAATAAACTGACATTCTGGATCAAATTAGTTTAACAGAATAAATTGTTTAGAAGGACCTATTAGTGATCTTTTCTCCTTATTGTTACGTAATTTATTGTTTTCAGAATTTAACACTTAAGTTCCTAAAATTGCTTTCAATTGATTATATATGTTAGCACTTTTCTTGGGAAGTTTGTATTCTTTGTAAGAAATATCTATACTTGGTTAAGTCTTCACTTCGTTAGGTATATCACATAAAGAAAGTGTCCTTTCTCCATAGCTGAATCACTTAATGATTTAGGTTATAGCTAAAGTAGCTTGATAATCTTCAATTTTCTATTTTCTAATCAACTGCCCTTAGTTATGATGTCTACAGTACATGCAGTGCAATATTAGACTAAGTATAGTAATTTAGGAGGGTGAATCTATCATCCCTAATGATGTAACCATTACCCCATGTAGGTAAATGAATATACAAAATATATACAGTGTTCTGTTAATATGTATGTATATTACATTTACTTTTTACCCACAATATAAAACAATTCACTTTGGGAGGCTGATGGGGGAGGATCACTTGCGCTCAGGAGTTCGAAGCCAGCCTGGGCAACATGATGAAACTTTGTCTCTGTAAATAAAAAAAAAAACAAAAAGCAACAATTGAGACTTGACCATTTGTAATAATGACTATAGTAAAAATAATTTCATTTTCTCAAAAACAGTAAGAACACCCTTATTTATTTAATCACTAGGAACAAAAGAAAACTTCCATCTTTTAAATGTATGTGTTTTAGAGGAAGAAAAATGGTGTCCTAAAGAGTTGAAGAATACATTTGTTACTTTACAAATCAAAATATAGGATCCTAGATATAACATTTGGGTTGAGCAGAAGAGTCTTATATTTTTTTCTTCCTCAAATGTTTTGTAAATGACAGTAATAACAGAATTATGATAAATGCTGAAATTATTCAAGGCTATCAAATTTATTCATTGATGTCATTGATATCACCAAATATACCTCCTAGATGTAGGTTTTTGTATAAATATCTGGTATAGCTTTTATAAACATAGCTTATTGCTTTGATTCTGTGTCGCCATTGAATTGTGTTATAACAAGGGTTTGGGAATATCTCGTAAATTTATTTTTAATGCTACATGGGTAGCATCTGTTTTATTAATCACTTTGGTTTGCTTACTGCTAAGACTGTCAAGTTTTGGATTTGTCTGGAAACCAATGATAGCAAGTAGACTAAATTAGTTTTTGCTAGTACCCTAAAACAGTATTGATTTATGTTCTGTAAATCTATTTTCTGTCTTTACAGTTATAGTTTCTGCCAGAAAAATAGTAAGACACTTTTAAGACTAGATTTATCTTCAAGAAGTTTAACTAAATGAAACTTTTATGAAGCAAATACTGCTCTTCCTGAATAATAAGATTTACATGTACAGTTTGAAAGTAAAATTGAAGATTTGTGACCAAGACTTCATTAATCAGGAAGATAGAAGAAACTGCTATGCTTGCCAAGAATTAAATACATAGGCATATGCAAAGTCTCTAAAACATGCACATGCACATGATTCTTTTTCTAATCTCAGTAGTTCAAATAAATTATTTTATACAACTGCATTTTGTCTGAAGTTATAAATTACTGCATAGCTTGGCCGGGCCTGGTGGCTCACACCTGTAATCCCAGCACTTTGGGAGGCTGAGAAGGGTGGATCATTTGAGGTCAGGAGTTCGAGACCAGCCTGGTCAACATGGTTGAAACCCTTTCTCTACTAAAACTACAAAAAAAAAAAAAAAAAAAAAAAATTAGCCAGGCATGGTGGTGCATACCTGTAATCCCAGCTACCCAGGAGGCTGAGGCAGGAAAATAGGAAAATCTCTTCAGCCTGGGAGGCGGAGGTTGTGGTGAGCTGAGATCACGCCACTGCACTCCAGTCTGGGCAACAGAGTGAGACCCTGTCTCAAAAAAAAAAAAGGTACTGCATAGTTTATATTTGATTTGAGACGCTTATTGTCTTTTTTTGAAGAATTACACTTTTTTAGTAATATAATTCTAGTGCACCATGCAACTATATTAGCAGACAAATAAAGATATTGTGTTCAAGTATTTATTAATTTAGCTCAGTTCTATTTTAGACTCAGAGAGGCATTAGAGTCAAAAGAGTTAAGCTATGGCCTTTAACCTGAGGGAGTTTAGAGGAACGAGATGGGAGGTAATTGACAAAATGCAACCCTGTACAATCATATAAAGGGTTACTGGAAAAACAGTCTTTTGTATATAGTAGTACCAGACATTATTAAACACCTATTGAAAAATGGTAACATCTTCTAATTTATATGGTTTTGTAGTTGGATCTAGTTGAAGGGCCCTTGGAAGAAAGTGAGAGAGCAATCAAGTTTATACTTGGATTTTATTTCAGGTGGTTAAGTTAAATTAATGAGATAGGGCTTTATTCTTTGAGCTTTTATTATGAAGTAAAATTGCTTTATTTAGCATTATCTTTATAAAGGCTAATCTTTAGTGGTTTTCCCAACGGAGCTTTCTCCACAATTAATTGTTTCTTAAATTACTTTAGCTTTTAAATGACTTTTATTTTTTCTTACTACAAAGATAATATACATCTTCTACAGTGGTAGAATATTGTTAAAGCACAAAGAAGACTATGAAAGTCACCCCAGTCTACCTACCACTCAAAGATAATCACTAGCACTTTGGTTTATAAGCTTTCAGTAAATTAATAAATGTATGTGTGTTATAGATGAATATGTGAACATTTATTTTAAAATTAGAATCATACAATATCTGTGTGCTTAATTGAATCTTGCTTTTACATTTAATGGTGTCTCAGAATTGTTCCAGGTTATTTAAGATACTTCTACCACATAATTTGTAAAGGCTGGAGGGTTTTGCATAGTGTAGATAAGTCATAATTGATTTCCGCAGTCTTCTATGGTTGGATATTAAATATGTTTGAAATTCTTGGTTCATTTTCTATTTATTTGAAATGAAAAGTGAGGATTATATTTTTAAGTTGTTTTTAGACAACTTACTTGGTTTGCTCATATCCTGTATTTCCAAGTTATCAGTCATAAGGTATTACTTTCATATCACTGTTTCAATTTGTAGTTACACTTTTAAGTGCTTACTATATTGAATGACTCACTTATTTCCACCTTGATGTTCTGTTAGGGCAGAGAACTTGCTGCTTTTGTTCAACATTCTATGCTCATCTCAAGGACAGAGGACATGATGGAAGTTTGTTACTTAATAGCCAGCAAGTTACATATATTTGTATTGAGAGTGTATAAAGATTAGGGAAGAGTGACCAAGGGCAGGAATTTTTTTTTTTTTTTTTTCTCTCTGCAGCTTCCTTTTTAGTGTCACTCCCACCTCTTCCCCTGAAGCCCCAAAGCTCTTTGGGCAGAATATCAGAGTATACTTCCATTTGTTTTCCATTATGTCTGTCACCCTTTCACATAGAAAGCCTTTCAATAAGTATAAATAGACATTGAATGAATAAATGCTAGCTTCTATTGACCATTCATAGCTCTTACACTCAAGAAGCTCATTTGTCTAGTAAAATAGAGAAGAGTACGGAGCAATGAACTGTGAGTTCTAATGATCATGGAAGTTTGTCTATTTCCAAGGATCACTATCTGCTCTGAAATTTGTTTTCCCTGCTGGTCTTATTCTTACACAGTGCAGCAAGTTGGCCTACTTTTGGCTCTGTCCTTGATACTTTTATTAAACACCTACTAATCTGAGACATCTTCCTCAAACACATCTTTTTGTTCTTTCATTAAATCTGACAATACAGAATTAGTACTCCAAGAAGTTTCCCAGGCATGTTGTTATTTGGTTCTCGTGGATTCTTTTATTTAAATAGCTTTTAAAACTCCTTGCTTTTTAATTCTTGGAGAAGTTAGGGTTAGGGCTAAATTATGCCTTTTTTTTTTTTTTTTTTGTGACAGTGTACTTTTCTTCCAAACTCTTTGTGACTTCCTGTGAATTCTGTTAAGAAACCTGTGTTCCTTTAAAAAGAGAGAATGATTTTTTTTTTTTCCTGTTTCTTGACTTATCCCCATCCTAGAATGGGCATCCTAGTGAGGATTATTTCTTCACGAGTAATTGAAACAGATTGTCCTACTTTTACCTTTCTGCTTAACAGAATGCAGATTTTCTCTTTGGAAAGATATAAATCACTGACATTACAGACCCAAAATGAAATATAAATTGTTATGCCACCTGTGTCTATTGTTCATTTTTGGTCTTTAGTATCTATAGAAGTTCGTGGATTGGGGATAACTAGAAGTTGCTTTGAACTGATGAAAACCACTCAAATATATCTACATTGTTATCAGCACCCATAAGAGATGAAGTGACATAGGTTATGGGCTAATTAGAATAGCTGTTACAACTTACATAGTGCTTTATAGTTTTATAAAATTAATAAAAAAATTTAATGTAATTATTAATAACTAATTATTTCACTTTCATTGAGCAGTAAAGGTAAACGGCTTTATGGTTTGAAGAACCAGAAGAGACTGTGTTAGCTGGAGTTTAGTGAGTTCGTTGGAGAGGTGAAGGAGATTATTCTGAAGAGGAAGGCAGCTATGGATCATTTAGCAATTGTGATAGCTAGTTCTAGACTTTTTCTGCTGCCTAAAGTCCAGCCAAGAGCTGACTTTGCCATCTCTAAACTCTACACACCTGCTCCCTTGCAATGGAACAATTAATTGTATTATTTGCTTGGACTCTCAGATAAGTGAGCGCTGTGCTAGCTAGTCTCTTAGGATGGCCCTCAATGAAATATGCCTTCTGATAGTCACACTCTTCCACATTATATCTATATTACCTTGTGACTGATTTTAACTGTTATAATGCAGCAGAAGTGATGCTGCGTCTGTTCCAGGCAAGACAGCGTGACAGCTTTGGTTTCTTCACATGTTAGGAACATTAAGCCATCATGTAAGAAGTCCAGCTATTCTGTTGGAGTGACCAAGTTGAAAAACCACTTGGAGAGGGAGCAGCACTGAGAATACGTGGGGAAAGAGAGGCCCTACCACCCTGGTATCCCGGCTAAGCCCACCCTTTATCACCAAGGTGTTAGAAATGTGAGTAAAGCCAGCTTGGATGTTCCAGCTCTAACCACCCAATGAATACAATATTATGACTACTGATAAGTGAGACTACAAGAAAAAATTATTTAAATGTCTCTCAAGAAGATGATTTTGCCAAAAGATAATGAGAAACAATAAAATGAATGTTGTTTTAGGCCACTTAAGTTTTAGGGTGGTTCGTTATGTAGTAATAGGTAAATAGGACACAAATCTAGGAGACATTTTGAGTGGTAACTGTACAATTCTGTGGAAATCATAAAATTAACTCAAAGAAATACACAGAATTTTTGCTGTCAATCTCAAAGTCAGGTACAGGAGACAGACATGCAAACAATTTCCGTAGCATAAATGGTACCTTTAATTTTGCAATCGGTTTTGCACTCAACAGTATCTTTCCTGTGAAGGCATACAGATTTTTCTCATTCGTTTTGATTATAGCATTTCATAGTGTGTGTGTACTCTAGTTTACTTAACAGTTCTCACTATTGATGAACATTTTCATTCGTGTCTAATTTTTCTGTATTGCAAATATGGTGCACAAATGTGAATTTCTCTAGTGTAATTTAAACTTATTTTCATAGTGACTGTACCAGTTTTAGTACTGGCATGCTGTCCATACGTTCTTTAGTAGCTCTTATACAATTGAGATAGGTCATATTTGGTATTCAAATAGGAAAGCTAATCATATGCTATATGGGAGATAATATGTATTAGCAGCAAACATAAATTCTAGAGCTAGTGAAAATGGCTTTAGAACATTTCTAATTTGTCTGGATAGTTTTACTAAAGGAGGAGAAAAGTTCCCACCACGTTCTCCCACATCCAAACTTAATTTACCATTGACAGTTCTTTGCTCATAGGAAATTAGCAGTGGATCAACTATTGTATCATAAATACAAAACTAATATTCAAGGAATGACAGAATTGAGTTTCACTTAAAACTCTTAGTACATCAGTAGAGAGGATAGCAAAGACTGGTGGTAGGAGTATAGGCTTTAGAATCATATAGTCTGGGGTTTAAACCCTAGCCTGGCCACTTCATAGTAGTAGTTGATAATCATCTGCAAACTGGGGTCAAAATAGTCTACAAAATAGTGTGGTTGTAAAAAGTGCCTATAATTTGGCATGTAAATAAATGTTATTTTTTTCTCCATTCCTATGGGAAGTATATAAACTCTTATTACTAATTTTTACTGTTACTTCGTTCGTATAAGCAAAGGATGTAAAATGACCTTTTACATTTTCATTTATTTTGAAAACCAGTCTGGAGCATATTGCGAAGTGAGTGAGAATAGAAGCTTCCAATGACTGCATGAAATAATACCACCTGTTATATTTTGCATCTATTACTTTATTTGAGTTTTGGGAGTAAGAATAGATGTTAATACTTGAATTTTATTGATGTGGGTTCAGAAAGGACATAGTTTGAAAATGGAGTATTAAGGTTGGAACTCTGGTCTTCCGGCTCCTACTCTAGCACTCTTTTCTGTAGGTCACATTGTCTGATCTTCTTTTGGTTTCCTTGTGACTATTTCTAGGTCTCTTTCCATGTTGCTAGCATATTTGTCTATTATTCCACCAGAGCCACCACGATATTTAGTTCCTGCTTTTTGTAATCATGCTAAGCTTATTAATAACTTTTCATACATTTTCATATAGAAATTACCTCACATGAAAGGGAATTATTGGAAGAAAGCTAAATTGATATTACTTTTTTTTTTATTACAATGAACTTCAGACTTTCTGTGTGACATTAGTATTTTTATTTCTGAAATAGTATGACCACATAGTTGTGATGAGTTGAGGAAGAGAAAGAAGATTGATAGTGAAGATTTTTAATTCTGCAAGAGAGATGAAATTGGTGGCAGTGTTTGCTGTTCTTATAGGAAAGTTGTCATGATATGGACAATGAAGCAGAAGAAACTGATATAGATAAGCTACTATGTAAAGCTTTGATGTCCAGTTTTGCTTTATACTGTCAATTTGTTTAGAAGGAATGAGAGGGGTGTTGATTTTTAGTATTACAGTTTCTAATTCAAAACCTGGTTCTAATTTGAGGACCTTGGAACTTACCTGGAATTCTCTATGGATTTGAAGAGTCAATGAATTATTATTTAATTTATAAAACTAAGGTTAGATTGGTATGTAAGACCTCACAGGACTCTACCAACTGCTATACTAGAAAATTGAAGTCTTTTATCACCATTGCCTAAAATTAAAGCATACATGCATATGTGTGAGCTTAAACCTTAGAGTATTAATGTGCAAACCCAGAAAAATACCTTATTACCTGTAACTGTCATTTTTTCATGTTGGTTAGATACATTGAAAGATGGGAAGAAAAGAGAAAAAGTGGTTTATTTCCCATTCATGAAACTATTATTATAATTTCATCTCTTTGTAATAGTCAAAATACAAGAAATATAGGAACACGGAGATAATTTCAGGAACAACTTCATTATTCTTTATCATGTCTAAATATGGCAAATTATGGACCTTTTTAAAAAAATTTAATTGCTTTTCTTTAAAAAAATAATGATTTGTCTCTTGCCAAGTTTCTTATCCTGCTAGTTGCGTATGGTTTCTATTGTGTATAGGAAAGTATCATATGTGAAGTGTACATTGCCATTCTGACATTTTTGGTCCTTCTTTCTACTAGATCTATATTAAAATTTTCGTCATTGTATTTATTCTGCAGCTCACCAAAGCTCATCGACAAGGACACATGGTGAAAGTAGATTGGCTGGATAGATTGACATTTAGAGAAATAGAAATGATAAATGAGGTGGGTTATATCACTCTTTTATTTTAAAATATTTTCTCTAAATTTTTAAATTAACAATTTTTTGATAAGAATTATTATTAGGTATCCTACAAATGTAGGATTATCAGGGTTAACCCCTGTAGCTGGAAATTCTCTGCTAATAACTGGAAAATTGGAGATATCAGCCTTCCCTATATTTTAACGTAATGTCAAACCATAAAGTAGGTAGTGGATATTCAAAGATGTTCTAAATATCATATGAGTGAAGCCTATGCAGACTTAATGCCTCAATGGTGTGTTCTCTGTCATATCAGCTCATGTTCAAGTCAGCGTTGGATAAATCTTCCATCAGCACAGTGCCAGCTTTTCACTTCAGTTACCATAAATCATTTCAGCAAGTTCTCTCTTCAATTAATTTATTACTTGTCTATGTACTACATATAGGACTCCGCACCCTCTATAAAGTTACATGATTTAGGTGATTTTTTTCTTGACCTTGTATGTGAGCCAGTGTGTATGTTTAAATAAAGATGGCTTCAATGAGAGTCCTGCCAAAAGTTGTAACAAGAATAGTTTACTTTTTTGTATATTTGCTCTAAAATACCAGATGTTAGGCCTAATGTTCCACATCTAGAGAACAGAAACAATACTTATATTAATCAAATTAGGAGAGAAGGACATCAATTTGTGATTTGTCTAATTTATAATGACCACAAGGCACAACTTACTTAATTTATATTCTCCAAATAATTTTCAGCAGGTAGAAAGAGAGAAGTTTTTAATTTTACAGTGAACTATTGTACAAAAGTTAGATTTTAGCATTATTCTTTTATTTTAAAATAAAGGTAGTGATGTTTAACAACATTTATATTCAATTCTCGTATTTGGTACCTTTTCTAAATTTATTCATAATACATTCCTATATACATAAACTGGAAGGAAGCCTTTTTAATTTTTATAATAGTCACATTTCAAAAAGAGTTTACTCATAATACTAACTTATATTTTTCTCTTCTTAAACTTAGATATCACTGGGTATAGAAAACGTAATGTTAGAGTTTGCCCAGCCTTTTTCATATTTTCACATTTTAATTTCTTTAAAAGAAATTACCATTACCACCGCATTACTATTACCAAAATAGACTATAATATGCTTCATAAAGCTGAAGAATTTAAGTAACCTCTTCAGACCTTTATCATTTATTATTTCTTTTTTTTTGTTTGTGTTTTTTGGGAGACAAGGTCTTGCTGTGTCACCCAGGCTGGAGTACACTGGTGTGCTTAGTGCAGCCACAAACTTCTGGACTCAGGCAGTCCTCCTGATTAGCTTCCCAAGTTGCTAGGACTACAGGCCTGGCTAATATTTTTAAAATTTTTTGTAGAGTCAGGGTCTGGCTATGTTGCCCAGGATAGTCTCAGACTCCTGGCTTCAAGCAGTCCTCCCACCTCTGCCTCCCAATGTGCTAGGATTACAAGTGTGAGCCACCATGCCTGGTGATTTTATGTTTTAGATGTAAAGCCATTTATAAAGGTGTTTTGGGTCAAGGCTAATCACCCGCTTAGACTTCATTGTATTTTCACTTTATCATCACCTTAGTATAGTCATGTGCCTCATCGTATCATTTCAGTCAACCACAGATCACATGTACAATGGTGGTTCCGTAAGATTATAGTACTTTATTTTTACTGTACCTTTTCTCTTTTAGGTATGTTTAGATACACAGATACCTAACTATTGTGTTACAGTTGCCCACAGTATTCAGTACAGTAACCTGAATTAACCTGAAGTAACAAGTTTGTAGCCTAGGGGTAATAGGCTACACCATATAACCTCGGTGTGCTATAGGCTATACCATCTAGATTTGTGTGTTTACATTTCATGATGTTTACATGACTAAATTGCCTAATGATGCATTTCTCAGAATGTATACCTGTTGTTAAGTGACATGTGACCATGTTTGCTTTTTTATTTTAAAGGGGACACAGTTATATAAATAACTTTTTTTGTGTGTTGGAACAAGAAGTAATTATTCCGCAGTATATTTAAAGTGTGGATAAAAATTTACAAATGACAAATCATTTTAAGACCATTTATAAATTGCGAAAAACTTGTAAAGGCTATACCTGGTAAACTCAAATGGCCTCTGTTCTTAGGTTGCACACTTTTCTTCCTTTTGATTTTTGTTACACATATTCTATAGTTTAGTCATATAAGTTAAGGGTGAACTTAGCTTAAAATTGTTAGAAGGAAAAACCATTCTTTTTATTTTTGAAATAAAATAGTTCTCATGAACATGTGTGCAAAATACCTTCAAGATTATAAACCCAAACTACTGAATAAACCAAAAATGTTAAATTTGAGAAAGCAGTTATAAGTGCATAGTAGACACTACTGAATAAACAGTAGTGCTGTCTATAATAAAATAATAGTGCTGTGTAAAACACACTACATGTATATAATAAAATAAAAATGTGTTATGTTTTGACTTGTATTTGATAGATACATGTATTACTGAATTGGGAAAAATGATACATACTGATCCCTTTAAGAGAATGTTGAAAATAATCATTTTTCATGAAAATCATTTTTTTCTTTTTCAGAGTGAGAAACGAAGTTCTAATTTCATGTACCTGATGGTTGAATTTCGATGTGTCAAGTGTGATGATAAGGAATATGGTATTGTTTATTATGAAAAGGTATTTCCCTTGGAACTGTTTTTGGTCTCTAAAGTAGAGGGGAGAGGAAACATTAAAAAAATATTACTGTTGTTCCTGCTGGGATGAATTATTTGGTTGCAGGGTAGCAGCAGACAGCTGTCAGCAGCAGCCGTTTATGTATACAGAAATCAAATCATATAACTACAACAAGATTACAAAAGCCTATCACTCATGTAATGCAGTTCTGGGTTACAGAATTCAATAAGTATGCAAGTGATTAAAAACTTTGTGATTAATTATTCTGCAAATTGGCAAGTAGGACACTAAGTAATGGCTTCATTTACTAATATTATTTAAAAAATGAAAGGGGGAAATTATATTTCTAAGTGGTAGCCTATTTATTGAAAGTTAAGAGTCTGTTTGTTATTTGAGTGTGTGTGTAATGTCTATATGTGGCCCTCACTGAAGTATACTTATGAAATACTTCAGAAATGTCCATTTGTACAATAGATGCAAAATTAAGACAATTTTACCATCAGGCTGGGTAATAACAAATATGCAGTTATAGATTTGCTTTGTTCTGCCCATTATGCTACAGAAAGTAGTTCTGTGTTTATTATGTACCTACTTGAAAGTATCTTCCTTAAATGCTTGTAGAAGGTGCTACATTTAAGTACTACAGAAATAATTATATATTTAAGTACTACAGAAAATAATTGTATGCAGGCCGGGTGTGGTGGCTCATGCCTGTAATTCCAGCACTGTGGTTGGCTGTGTGGGAAGATTACTTGAGCCCAGGAGTTTGAGACCCGCCTGGGCAACATAGCGAGACTCCATCTTTATTTAAAATAAATATAAAAAAAAAGTATGCATAGTTTGAAACCACATAAAATATCTTCTATTATTGTGTTAATAGTCAACAAATGTTAAATCAGCATAAATGATGACAGACTTTTGATACATGGCATAGTAGTAGATTAATATTTCTTCTAGCATATGACCAAGCTGAAATGCAGTGTATTTGTTCATTAGAAGCAGTCCTTTTAAATTAAATTTACATTTTATTGTTGTTTATTAAAGCTGTCACAAATGATTTTTAAAATATATATACTTTTATAAATTGCTATTTGAAAGGTTTTCATAATGAAGGTTTGAGTTTTTACAGTTTATTTATGATCTTTTTTCAAGTTACTGTTCATATTTTTGTCTTTAACTCATATCCCTTTCACGTTAATGAAAGACTAGGAAGTGTTAACTTGTTTCTGCCTTTTATTTTATATATGGTACTGCTTAGATAGATTATTTAACATTGTTTATTAATTTATTAGAAAAAATACATCAAAAAAAGGGAAATGTGAGTGACACTGTTCTGTCACCAGTGCATTTTAATAAAATCGTATTTTACATTTTAAACTATATGTCATTTCATTAAAAGCAGTATTTTCTGCCCATATAGAGTTTGTATTGCAAAAACATGCTAATGGAGATGGTACTTTCAAACACTGGAGATGTGAAGGATCCTTTGAAAGACAGCTTGATAGCAGATGAAATAATAACAGAATAGAAATTAGAAGAATTTCAAGTATTTTTGAAAAGGTTCTTGACCCCTTTCTACCACTTCCTGAAAATTGCTCATAAATTAATGCCTGTCTACCCACCCTGTCATATTTCCACTTAGTGTAAAGATTGCTGGGCCAGTGTATTGAATCTAATGGAAATAGACTTTCTTGTCACCTGTCTTTTGTGACAGATAGCCTTAGTGAAGATTACTTGTCACAACTGGGCTGATAAATGTGTTTTCTGGTGTTGTGACTGAGAACAAGCCTGTTAAACAACGGCTGTGGGAATTTGTGGTTTTCTGTAAGACTCAATTACTGAACTGAAGTAAAGTTACAGTGCTTCTCCACTTTCAGTCTCTCTTGAGTTTGTTGCCCATATTTAAAATTGAAAACATACTAGCATTTGGAAATTGACAGAAAAGCTTGATGCTAAATATACAATCATGAGAAAGTGAATTTTGACCTTAATTAGTTTAGCCTTTTTCCAGTATATTTGGCAGTGACATTTTTATGTTGAATTACCTTTCTCACATTGGAGAAAAATAAAAGCCAACATTCTTCAAAGGTGATAATACCAACAAAATAGGATGGCTTTATTTCTGAAAAACTGATTGATTGATTTTATTATTCAAGTTTAGATTATGTTGAGCAGGTGTCCCTTTGAGAAACAACGTTGTTGATTCTCTAGCTGTGTGTAAATTTGAGTAATATTAACCCTACACTTAAAATTCTGCTCCTTTGAATGGATCTCAATTATGATACCTTGAAAAATTACCAACATCCACTTAGTTTTTGCAAATGGTGCAACACATCCATTGTGCCATATTTTACATATAGTCTGTGGTTTCTTGTTCTGAGTTTGAAAATTAGCATGTTTTAAAAAATCCACTGTCATTATATGAACGAAGTTTAAAAAAAAAGAACAACTCGAAACAATCTAATTTCTATACCTCATACCTCTAAAACTTTAGTAAGAATTTTGTTAGAGTTTTTCTCAAAATAATTTCATAATCAACCGAGGAGAGGTACAAAGTGGACATGCATTTTATAATATTGTTAGAAGAAGATAAGGATTTCTTTAAAGGGAAGAATGATGTTCATCAAATAGAATTAAAATACGTTGATGTGTACATCATATACTGCTTCCTATTGCATTAAATTTCTTTTTTTAAAAAATTATTGCTCTGTAATCTAGGACGGTGATGAATCATCTCCAATTTTAACAAGTTTTGAATTAGTGAAAGTTCCTGACCCCCAGATGTCTATGGTAAGTTATTGTGCAAATTTTTTATGAAAGTACTTTTCTTCAGAGTAATTGTGAGTTAGCCACATCATGTACTTTCTTTAAACAAAGTAATATGTAACTGCCTCTGTTACCTAAAAGTGATTCATAAATTCACTTTAGCATCTACCCTCTGTTTCTGATGGAATTTTGTGAGGAATATTAACATCTTAAAACTAAGGTAAGGGTAGAGTAGGGTTGGGCATCCACTTTATTTGAATTGCTGAAAGAGCTAGGCAGTATAGTCTTTTTTTTTTCTTCAGGTTGGGGGGATATAATCTTGAAGTGAAGACTTGGCAGAACTGGTATTTGAAAGATTGCCATCATACAGAAGGAGAATTTGCGTGTTACAGGAGGATTCTATAACCAGGATGAATGCGTGAAAGTTTTAGGGAGACCAATTTGTTGGAAAATAGGGAAGATTGCTGTAGCCCTAGAACTGTTCAGTTTGGAATGTGGTAACTTGGATGATGGTGGGATACCTTCTTATTAACAAATTTTTGAGATGATAGCTTTCAGGGATATGAGGATAAGAATTCATACAATGCAAAAGAGGTTTAATTAGATGACTTTAGAATTACCAACTTGTAGGCACAAAATCCTTTTAGCAGCACAATAGATACCATGATTTTTGCAGTTACAGCTCATTTACATCATTCCAACTCTTTTTGTTCTAATTTTATACATTTCTAATTAGATTAGTTACGTTCCTCATCAGACCAAAGTGGATTAAAATTGGGACATTGGATGATGAAAACATGATGATTGAGATAAGTACAGGTCATGAAAGCAGGAACGGCTGGTGGCCTAATATCAAAGGAAGAGACAGGCAGCAGGGAAAGTAGAGTATAAAAAGTTAAAAAGAAAAGGCCATTTGCGGATCTGGTAGGAACATTCTAAAGACCTTGATAGTTCCTATGCATAGTATAGTAGAATCCAGTTAATCCCAAATTGGCACTGAATTTTCAGTATAAAATCAAATTATATTTTACACTTTTGATATTCAGAGCACACACTAAGTATGAAGAAATTCAGTTCGGCCTGCAGTCATAGTTATTTGTTAAATGCAGAAACACATTTTAAATGTAAACTTTGGGTGGGGCTGAGATGATATACAGCTGTATCTGACAATAAAACAGACTATAATTACAATAATGTGATACTGATACACATGTGTACACCAATATACTGGTTGAACAGAATTAAAAGCCCAGAAATACATCCAAGTATACATGGAAATCTAGTATATGATATAGGTGGCATTTCTTCACTAAGTCATAATACTGAGGAATGGAATTAATTTGGAAAAAAATAATAAAATTATATCCATACCTCATGTCATACATAGGAATAAACTCCAAATGGATCTGTAATCTAAATGTTAGGAAATGAAACTAGGCCAAACATGGTGGCTCATGCTTGTAATCTTAACACTTTTGAGAGGCCAAGGCAGGAGGATCACTTGAGCCCATGAATTCTAGACCAGTCAGGGAAACTTAGGGGGACCCCATCTCTAGAAAAAAATAAAATAAATTAGCCAGGTAGTGGCACGTGCCTGTAGTCCCAGCTACTTGGGAGGTTGAGGTAGGAGGATTGCTTGAACTCAGGAGGTCAAGGCTGCAGTGAGCTATATTCATGCCAGTGTGTTCCAGTTTGGTCAACAGAGCAAGATCCTGTCTCAGAAAAAGAAACCACACTAGTATTTTACTGTCAGTGTAGGGAAAGACTTTTTAACTGTGACTCAGAATCCAGAGGCAATAAAATAAATGATTGATAAATTTAACTACATTTTAAAAATTACATGGCTGAAGAGACCAACAAAGCCAAAAGACAGTTAACAAACTGGGAGAAAATACTTAACTACATACATTACAGATATATTAAGGCTGATATATAAAGAACTCTTAAAAATGAAGGACAAAGGACCATAAAGCCATTAAAAAAATTAGGAATATGACATAGACAATTCACACATGCAATAAAAAATAAATAATATAAATTTATATCTTGTTTTAGGCAATGACAGTATGGTTAAAACTAATAATTTTATCCATGGGTAAAATAGCACCAGATGTGTATATTCAAGCGTTGTGATTATTGTCCTTGCCCTCAGTAACTGATAGCTTAAATAACTGCTAAGATGATAATACAGTGACATCACAAGGTCATTAGTAGCTGATAGGAGGAAGGAATGCTTTAGTCTATGTTGTCAGGGAAGATTTTACAGTGATGGTGATATTTGACTGGTTAGAGGATATGGAAACCTTGAATATGTGGAGAGTGAAGGGACGATGTTTTAAGAAGCTGTAATGACGTGTGTATTATGGGACTAGTGGAGTTTAAGGCATACTTAGTTTCCCAGTCTTGAGAAGGATACATATTTTTAAGATATGTAGAAGACTGCTAAAGTTGTATCAGAACAAAACATTAAATATTATTAAATGCTCCTAAGTACCTTTTCTATTTATGAATAGCTTTTGAAATTTCCTTTTGGTGAAGTTTACATCGTCAATATTTTAAAATAATTTATAGGAGAATTTAGTTGAGAGCAAACACCACAAGCTTGCCCGGAGTTTAAGAAGTGGACCTTCTGACCATGATCTGAAACCCAATGCTGCCACGAGAGATCAGTTAAATGTAAGAGAATTATGAAATATTAATTTAAAAATAGTTAAATGGATGTTTTGGTTGAAACTGATAGCTATCACCTCACTTAAAAATTATTTAGATGCACATTTTCTCCAGGTTGATGAATCCTACATCATGTTCATAATTTCACACATCAGCAGTTCTGTTATCATTTGGGGCTTTCCATAAATGTGTTATCTCTGGAGACAGAACTGCATATACTGTATACTTTCATGTCAGTAGTATTCTTAGAAGCTGGCCCTAAGACATTGCCTGAGAGGACTTAGTGTGTACACATGCCTTGTTGTATGCATTGACTTTAAAAGAGTTTATTGTGTGCACATTTTTACTTTTTCTGGTAGGAGACGTTGTTATTTTGCTAGGTTTTGTTTCTGGTTGAATTAAATGAACTCTCCAGTTAAATATTTTCCTATGGAATATGACTTTCTCTTCTTTTCTTCTCCTTTAAACTGCATTTTGGACACATAATTATAGCAAATTTAAGGCCTACTTGACTGCGTTTACATTTTCCTTGCTTGTGTAATAATTGTAGTATAGAATTATTTAAATAAATGAAAAATATTAAGTGAAATGGAAATATATAGGACATGTATTGTTGACAAAATTAGTTCTTTTTCTTTTTTTGTTTTAGATTATTGTGAGTTATCCACCAACCAAGCAACTTACATATGAAGAACAGGATCTTGTTTGGAAGTTTAGATATTATCTTACGAATCAAGAAAAAGTGAGTGTCTTGAATATTTTCATATATCAAATTTATCTACCAACTTCGTTATTAATGATCAAGATGAGGAAAATGCCATGGAAATTGTTATTGTCACTTTAAAGAAAAGTTACAGAGCAGTATATATGAGACTCCATTTTTTAAAAAAATTATGAAAGTCTGCATACAAAGACACCTGTACCTGTTTGTTGACTCATAGACAATGTCTGAATGGGTTTTGAAGTCAGAGAGACTTGGGTTCGTTTTCCAGAAGTACATTTTACGCTTGTTTGGTAGGATGAGGCAACTTACTTTGGCAGCATGGTGTCCTTATTATTCTAATGGAGACAATTCTCCTTCACAAATAAGATAATACAGGTAAGTAACCTGGTAGAGTATCTGGTGCATAGTAGGTGCAGAGTAAATGCTGGTTCTCTTCTTCTTACCTCTTTGAACCTGGGTGACTAGGAAAATATGTATGCTGTTATAATAACGAAACTACAGAATTCTAGACGAGATGTGGCTGGAGAGAGAGTATGAGAAATATAATTTGAGATGTGGGAATTCAGTTGGTGGGGTAGCATACAGGTTGGCATACAGGATAACGGGTAGGTCAAAGCTAGACATTTGCTTCCTGTAATAAAACCATGGAGTGGATAAGGTTTCTGGAGAGAGAATTGTGGTAAAGTAGTCATCACTAACCTGAAGTCTTTGGACACTTAGTCTTGAGTCTTACTATCGCCCCTAAGAAGCTTTTTGACTACAGGCAAATTACTTTGCCTGTATAAGCTTTAGTTTTCTCATATTCAATATGAGACAATCAGTGATCGTGAACTTTGTCTCCTAGTTTTTAAAATAGTCTGTAAAATCTTAAAACAGAGAGCCAAGGGGTACCTCTTAAGGTATAATAATAATAGCTAGCATTTTTAAAACAGATACTATGTACCAGGAATTCTTTAAATCCCATAACAACCCCACAAGGTATGTATTATTGTAACTGTTCTACAGGTGAGGAAACTTGAGCCTGAGAAAGATTAGGGGACCTGTGCAGACTCACAAAGCTTATACATGCTGCCTCTTGATATGCTTGCATCTACGAATTAGAAGAAAAGAAAGTCAGTGAAGACGTAGAAAAGAGAATTATAGAGAAAACATTTTCAACATCATATACA
The DNA here is from genome assembly GCF_029281585.2 of Gorilla gorilla gorilla. NCBI lineage: Eukaryota > Metazoa > Chordata > Mammalia > Primates > Hominidae > Gorilla > Gorilla gorilla. The sequence goes on from NC_073241.2 coordinate 71,216,844, forward strand.
TGCCTTAGCAGACACCCTGAAATGCATTAGGGGAAGAGCAGAGAAGCATTAGGAAAATTAATATCTGTTCAGGAAGCTGTTACATATTTATTTGAGAATGAATGAATTGATATGTTTTATAATCTTGTGATATGGTCTTTACTATTTTAAGTTGTTTTTCTGAACCAAATGTCCTTTCTTTAGTTTCTAAAGTAAAGATAAAAATCCAGTTACAGCTCATCTTAACTCTTCAGCTTTTCTGCTTTGTCATTTTTTGATGCCTTAGGAAATTCTTTGTAAATGAATCATATTTATTCTCCTTTATATCCATAATAAGAATGAGAGAAGAATTTTCAATTTACTATAGCTTTGAGTGTAATTCTCTTCATCACTGAACAAAAGGAAATATTCACTAACAGAAACACAGGTTTGTGATTTGTGTTTTATTAAAAGATTGAGTTAGTGTCATCATACTGTGTTAAATGAAGAATAACCTTGGTCACAGAAACTGCATCTTGAATGCAGCTCAGTGTCGTCTTAAATACAAAGCTAGATATTGAGTTGAACCTGTTAGAATGTATAGGTTTAAAAAGCATACAGGAGTAGATTTACAGAGCAGAACTTTTTTAGGTAGAAAGGTTTGCAAGAAAAATTGTTTAAACAAGTAGTCACTTCCCACCGAAATTCAATTACTTCTAGATATGTGCAAAAGAAATAAAATGTTCAAGTGATATAAGGTGTGTGACAAGTTTCATTTAACTAGTTGATTTCAAGTTTTCGAAAGGTGAGTAATGAAACTTCAATTCTCAGGATATATTATAGGATTCTTCTGACCAGTAGAGTAGAGTGAACGATATGTTTTAATGTTCAGAAGTCACTATGGAGTAAACCAAATATATATAGGCCTTGAAGTGACCAAAGGAATTATTCACACAGCCACATTTGTAACCCTGTAATAATTTCAGATGGGTTTTGTGAAAAACGGATACTCTCATACTCCACCCATTAATTTATTTACAGAAAGAAATTCTTTTAGCGTCAGACTCTCAGAAATTATGATTTAGGTTACTTGACATTTGGGCCCTGGGGCTGAAAAGCTTTTCTAGAGAGAAGGCAGTGCTCAGAAAACAAATTGGAGGAAATTGGTTCTTACAAAGTTACACTTTTTATTTTTTAATTAAATTTTGTCTTTCTACCCCCTTTTTTTTTCCTTAATGACCTGTCTTAAGTATTTCAGATGAAAACCTTCTAGTCAGGACTTGATGTTGCACCCAGAAAGTTCATAGTAATAACTTTGTTCAATTAAATTTGTTACCATTTAAATTTATGAAGTATTTTCAAATTCACAGTTTATAGCATGTAGGAAGTGACCCGTTTCTGTGGAACCTGAAATATGAATACTTTAATTTTTCAAAACTATTTGACAAAAACTGCAATTACTTTTGCACCAACCTGCTTTTACAATGGACTTTTTTCTTATAAAAATACTAATTTAAATTAACTCCATGCCTTTTGATTATGCTTGGGGGAAAAAAGCAGTTGGAAGAGTCATGTATAGTGAAGATAATAGTGATGCACTGAGTGTTCTTATAAGGCTGTTTCTGAGACAGTGACATGAGGACAATCATCATATTTGTGTCTCCTGACAAGAAATTGATGGTGACCCATGGGATAAATGAATTCAGTTCAGCAAGTATTCATTATCACCTCTTGGCCTAGCTCATATAAGACTATGAGCTTTCAGGTATCGTGTCCTTGTATTCATATAAATTAAAATTGTTTTGGGGTAAGGATATTTACACATAATTAAAATTAGGAAGTATAGCATAGTAATTGATTAAGGGTCACTGTCTTAATAAACATATAAGTAATTAATATAATATAAATGTGGAGGATGACCAGATCAGTGTGCTGTGACATGAGGAAGGTTTCACAGAACAAAGATTGCCCTTAAAGTGTGAGCAGACTTTGATAGCATTTTTTATTTGGTGGTCATTTTTTTATGGGGAAGGAAAGCATGAGTAAGGTAGGCTGTTGGGTTCAGGAAACAGAGTTTTGCATGAATGGTTATGAAATAGAAAAGATGGCATCAGATTGTGATGAGCCTCAAATTATACCCTTAGGAATTCAATTTTACTGGTGACAAGAAACGACTAAAGCAGGAAAATGTATATTAACAAGTGATATTGTACTTCTCTTTTTTTCTTTGGAGACAGAGTTTCACTCTTGTTGCCCAGGCTGGACTGCAATGGCACGATCTCGGCTCACTGCAACCTCCCCCTCCCAGGTTCAAGTGATTCTCCTGTCTCAGCCTCCCAAGTAGCTGGGATTACAGGCGTGCACCACCACGCTGGCTAATTTTGTCTTTTTAGTAGAGACGGGGTTTCACCATGTTGGTCAGCCTGATCTGGAACTACTGACCTCAGGTGATCAACCTGCCTCAGCCTCCCAAAGTGCTGGGATTACAGGTGTGAGTCAGCACGCTGGCCTAACAAGTGATATTTTAAGGAGTGCAAACTAGGGTAAATTGGAGCAGAGCAGAAAATGAAAAAAAGTGACATAATTAGGAGAATCATATACTGACTTAGAGAACAGTTTTGGAGGGCAAGGGATGGAGAAGAAGCTATACAAGTAAGTTGACTTTGGAGACAGTGGCCAGGGGTTAGGCCTGAACCTGATGGATTTATATCCGTGTGCATTCATACCCCACTTTTGGTACCAATTTACTGTATTATTCCGCTTTCACACTGCTGATAAAGACATACCTGAGACTGAGAAGAAAAAGAATTTTAATGGACTTACAATTTCATGTGACTGGGGAGGCCTCACAATCATGATGGAAGGCAAGGAGGAGCAAGTCATGTCTTACGTGGATGGCAGCAAGCAAAGGGAGCTTGTGCAAGGAAACTCCCCCTTATATAGCCATGAGATCTCATGAGACTTACTATCATGAGAACAGCATGAGAGAGACCTGCCCACGTGATTCAGTTACCTCCCACCATGTCCCTCTCATAACACGTGTGAACTGAAGATGAGATTTGGGTGGGGACACAGCCACACCATATCAGTAAGGATATATGGCAAGTGGGAAGAAAAGAATGAGATGTTTTCATGTTTGAGTATTTGGAATCAAAAGCATTGGAAAAGCAGCAAAATAGACATTTCTGAGAATTTAGTTGGTAGAAGTTTAAATTAGGAATATATATATGAGATATAGTATTTTCAGTTCTGGGGTGATTGTGATTCTAAGAATAGGAGACAACTGGTGATTTTCAGATCAAACGAATAAAACATAGTAACACATATAGTAAAGCTAACATTTGATGTCAACATCAGAAATAGAATAAAAATAATAACTGATAATGAACTATTTACTACATATAGGATACTGTCACAAACATTTTACATTCATTAACTTAATCTTCACCACAAGCCTATGAAAAAGGTCTCTTAAAAGTTAATGTGCTTCAATTTAGTCAGCTAATAATTGATAGAGCCAGGAATTATAATTGGAACCCAAACACCCTGGCTCTACAGCCTGTGCTCTCCAGTAATCTGTGGAAGTTATACACAGAGAGAGAATTGCTCTTTACAATTCTCTTTACATCTTGACATGGATCAGTAAAGCATCTTTAAAAGACCTAGGGTCATTTAAAAAGGCCATTATTATTGCTGTCTTCAAATTCTTACTTTTTGTCTTTCTTATTCTTTGACTCCTTGTTTTCTCTTCATTCTGTTGGCTCCTTGTTTACATTTGTAACATTTAACATTAAAAAGTTGTGAAATTCTTTGTACAGTGCCTTATGTTTTTTGGCAGCAGCATACTTCATAAATCTTGCTAATAAGTCTATAAATCTGAGAATCTAAGTTTTAGATTGTTTCAGTTATTGAATTGAGTACATCGGCATGCTACAAGATTTCCTTATAATAAGTACATACCTGCACATTTCTATTAAGACTGCTGATGTACTGTGAAATGGAAAAGCTTTCACTGTCATTATTTAAGAAGTGTTGCTTTGTTTCCACATTCAACCTAGAAATACGTTTTAGAAGTGGAAAATAAATTCATGGAATAAGTTAGTAGGGCAATGTGTGTTCTATACAGAAAGGGAGCATTATACTAAATGGTGTGCAGGAGGTGTAGAGGAAATGGACAGCTGTCCTTGGGGAATGCAGTCTCCAGTTATAGAGATAAAAATGCCCACAAAAACATTTGGCAGTTAGAAGAACATCATTTAAATGACAGTAGTAAAATTGAGCCAGCTTCTAAAGGAATAGCTGAAAGTTGCCGAAAACTTCCTGTAAAACTTTCAACAAGATGACTTTAGAGGAGATGATATCCCTGTTTGATGAAGAGTATATGGGAGGAATGTACACAGGGGTTAGAGAGACATTGTTAATATAAGTTAACTGGGCTGAAGCATGGAAGGGCAATGAGAGGTTAATGAAACAGGTTTGCATTGTGGTAAGTGGTAGCAATGAAATGTTTTGAGAAAGAAGCCAAGGTTATTTGTTTATTTACAAATTAGAATGTCCTATCATCTAGTTGAAACCACTTTGTAACAGTATGGCAATTATCTTCAAATATTGGAAAGGTTGTCCACATCATATGGGGCTAAATTTACTCTCATTCTCTCCAAAGAATGAAACTAACCAATTAGAAAAAGCAATATGAAGACATTTTTGTCTTTTGGTTCATTATAGTTAAAATCGAAACAAAACAAAAATGGCTTAGCTTTCTATGAATATAATGGCTATTTTGGAAATTAGTTCCTGGAGTCACTTAAGTAAATATTGGGTCTCTTTTTGGCATTCATGTTGTGGGGTATTTCTGCTAACAATAGGAAATTTGTGCTAAGGTCACTTCCAACTTGAGCTTCTAAGAGTTTGTATGAAATGATTAGAAGAGAAACTCGTATTTAGTTTCTTAGCTAGAAGGCTCTGTCCAACTCCAGATGTGTCATATAATGAGAATCAGGCTGAAGACAAATATAGGAGATATTGCTAGGAAATAATTGAAAGGGACCGGAATGGATTCAGGAGATTAGTGTTGTCAGAGTAATGGCTCCAAGGGGAATGGGACTAACTAGGGAATGGAGCGCCTTAATGGTAAGGAAGCACCATCTGGTGGAAGAAGTATGGGGCTGAGAATTGGTGGACCTGAGTTCTACATCTAGCTCATGCACCATTTTGAGGTGATGGGCAAGCCATTTATCTTTGCTGAGGTTATATACAATTTAAGCATTGAACTAGACAATCTCCATAGTGCCGTTTTTCTTAATAAAATCAAGAATAAGTTAGGGGATGGGTATGAAGGTTCATTTAGTGTCATACTAACAGAAATTGTGTTTTGTTGTCCAAGTAGACATTTTCTTGAGGAATTGATGAGTTTACTAATAAAAAGGTTTTGGTTGGGCAGAGCAGGGGTCTTAATATTTTCAAGTTACCTATTTTTCAACAAATAGCAACAGAGGAAGACAAAGAAGAAGAAAACATCTTGGGTTCAGCCAGGAAAGTGTTGCCTTTGAGACCCAGCAATAGGTATTGCTTTTTATGGAAAGCAAGTACATGCTTTTCTTTATTTTCATTTGTTTTTGTAGAGATGAGTTCTTGCTGTGTTGCTCAGGCTGGTTTTGAACTCCTGGCCTCAAGCAATTCTCCTGACTGAGCATCTGAAAGTGCTGGGATTACAGGCATGAGCCACCACACCTGGCCAAGAAGTGTGTACCTTTCTTAGAAGAGGACTTACTGTTTGTGCAATGAGTGATATACTCCAAGACAATTTGCTTAACTGACAGTCTTGTGAAAACTTCCGTGTGCTGCCTATTCAAGGGAGTGAGGTTGCAGAAAGATGTACTGTTTGCTGCTGTTTCTGTACTTACCCATTTTTATGCTTCTGTTTTGAGGTTTTGTTGGATTGCCTATCTTTTTAAGTAGTTACTTCACAGAGATACGTACATACTCCGCATTGTTTGAGTCTTCATGTTTAAGTATCTGTGAAAGCCGGTGGTCATACTCTAGGGAGGTGATCGAGAGTGAGGCTATTGGGAATTTCTGCCCTAGCATGGCTTCCGGCCCTTTTGTTCAGTGGTTGCAGTATTTTCTGTTGTAAAATGTAGGTTTTCTCTAAGGCATCTTAGAGTTCGTGAGAAATGCCTCAACTATTTCCATGTCTTGAGCCCTGCAGTATTTTAAAATAACAATAGCAAAATGAAGAAAAGCCAAAACAAATTAAAAAATTCATAGTGCTCGCAAATGATATGGCCTGGAAAATATAAAGATACAGGGAACATGCTTTTTTTTCTGTCCTGCAGTGCTTCTATAAGATCATATATATAACTTCATTTAGTGCTTACACAAGGAGTCTATCACTGACTCCGTGGCTCTGTCATTAGGACCAAGTGGAGCTCTGCCTAGTCAACTTCTCTATCCCGGGAAATAGGCTGTTTCTAATTTTTAAATATTTTCTGATTTTAGGCCTTGACCAAATTCTTGAAATGTGTTAATTGGGATCTACCTCAAGAGGCCAAACAGGCCTTGGAACTTCTGGGAAAATGGAAGCCGATGGATGTAGAGGACTCCTTGGAGCTGTTATCCTCTCATTACACCAACCCAACTGTGAGGCGTTACGCTGTTGCCCGGTTGCGACAGGCCGATGATGAGGTGCATTATTATTTATTATTCTGCTTCAATGGGTCATTTTAAACTAGAGCCTAATTATAAACTATGTGTGTATGTGTGTCTGAGAGTGAGAGAGAGAGTGTGTGCACATGCAAGAGAGATTTTTAGAAGGGAAGAGGATATACTAGGTGTGTTTTCAGAAGGAAAATTAAAATATGCCTCAAAGGACTCCTCTGTGAAATGAAAATTTACTTCCTGATCTGTTACGTGATAGGACAGTCTCTCCCAGGACATTTACCTGGCAGCAGAGCTTGTATTGCTCTGTCTGGAAGAAGGAATTCTAGTGAAAAATGGTTTAATGCAGCACCAGCTAGGGAATAATTCAGATCTCCTCTATCAGTCAGTATACAACAAGCCACATTTAATTGTAGCCTTGAAAAGCCCTTGGGGCCTTTAAAGCATAGAGATGCATGGTCATCTTCCTCTCCTTCAAACTCGCCTTTTAAACTTTCAGCTGATGACAATTATATGTATATGTAGATTTTCTGAAGGGGTTTTGGATCCTTGGAAAGCAAAGATTGCCAACTATATGCTGGCTATTTATATACAGTTATTTATCAGTTAATGACAGGAAAGTGTTCTGAGAAATGTGTCCTTAGGGGATTTCATCTTTGTGCAGACATCATGGAGTATACTTACCCAAACCTAGATGGTAAAGCCTACTACACACTGAGGCTGTGTACTCCTAGGTTACAAACCTGTGTAGCATGTTGTTGTACTAAATACCTTAGGCAGTTGTAACGCAATGCTAAGTATTTGTGTATCTAAACATAGAAAAGGTACAGTAAAAACAGAGTATTATAATCTTATGGGATTACTGTCATATATGTGGTCCTGTCTTGGCTGAAGCATTGTTATGCGGCACATGACTGTTCATGTAAGGCCATCAGGGAAGGAAGAACACTTTTTTGACAAAAAGCATTGCTGGATTTTGGGCTTTAATAATTCTTTATGAGATAGACTAATCCAGCAATTTGTTTTCTTAATTTTTATAGGGTGAATATGTTCTTAAACATAACCTGATAGTTTATGCTAGCCAGCAGTACTTTATGGGATGTGGAGTAACTTCTCAAGCTTCAATATATATAGCAATATCGATCACATAGAACAACTATTATCAAATACCTTTTTAAGAGGGAGGGGACAGTGAGATCATTTTGAATTAGTGGTATCTGAATTTCAAGAAGCAAATTAAATATTTATTAAAGTTGATCTTTGTATGTGTGTATTTAATTATGGTGAAATTTAAACACTAAAGTAAATAGTATAATGAACCCCAACAAATAATTCATCTGTCTTCAGCAGTTGCCAATTTATAACCAATCTTGTTTCATCTGTAACACTGCTCAGTCTTTCCACCCCAACCCCCTAACCTCTACTAGATTACATCCTTCTGACTTCTGGCCTACTGGCTTTAACAAATCAGGGGGCTCCCATAACCCTCTCCTTGGGTGTGATAATTTGCTAGAATGACTCACAAAACTCAGGGAAACATTACTTACTATTGATTTATTATGAAGAGTATCCTAAAGGATACAGATGAACAGCTAGATGAAATGATAATTTGCCAGAATGACTCACAAAACTCAGGAAAACATTACTTACTACTATTGATTTATTATGAAGGGTATCCTAAAGGATGCAGATGAACAGCTAGTTGAAATGACACATGGGATGAGGTCCTGAGCACAGGAGCTTCTGTCCCCATGGAGTTTGCAGTATAGCACCCTCCTGGCACGTGGGTGCATTCTTCTTCACCAACCCAAAAGCTCTCAGAATGCTGTGCTTTTCTGAGAAAAGCAGAAAAAATCAGAGTTTTTGTGGAAGCGTCATCACATTGGCATGATTGATTAAATCGTTGGCTGCTGGTGATTAAGTCAATCTTCAGTTCTCTCTGTTCCCCAGAGGTTGAGGGGGTAGAGCTTAAAGTCCCACCCTCTAATCACATGGCTGGCTTTTCTCTCAGCCAACCCCCATCTTTAGGGGCTTTCCAAAAGTTACCTCATTAACATAAACTCAGGTGTGATTGAAAGGGGCTTGTTAGGAATAACAAAAAAAATTTCAATGCCAGCGTGCTATATTTTGTCCTTTTTATTTTAGCATGTCCTGAACTCTGTCACTGTAGATCTGCCTTATTCTTTCTAAATAACAGCATGATATTTTACTGTGAATTTTTTTGTTAATTTACTTAACCATTGGGCCTCTTTTATAGGCTGTTGTTCCCATTCTTTTCCTGTAACTATATTTTAGTGAAGAGGTGTGTGGGGGAGGGTAGGTGGGTATGTTTTAAAAATCATATTCTTTTTTTTTTTTTGAGATGGAGTCTTGCTCTGTCTCCCAGGCTGGAGTGCAGTGGCGTGATCTCAGCTCACTGAAAGCTCTGCCTCCCGGGTTCACGCCATTCTACAGCCTCAGCCTCCGAAGTAGCTGGGACTGCAGGTGCCCGCCACCACCCCTGGATACTTTTTTGAATTTCTTTTTTAGTAGAGACGGGGTTTCACCGTGTTAGCCAGGATGGTCTTGATCTCCTGACATCGTGATCCGCCCCCCTCGGCCTCCCAAAGTGCTGGGATTACAGGCGTGAGCCACCACATCCGGCCTTAAAAATCATATTCTTGAATAAACTGCTTGCGTTAGAATTATTGAGCCAAAAGATATCTGCTTTTTACATTTTGCAGACAATCCCCATAAGTCTTTTTACCCTTGTCTTATACTTTTAAAAAATTAGTTCCTTTATAATACTTTAAATATATGACTAGACAAAGCTTTTCTTCTTTCCTTTTTTTAATAATTTTATTTATAGTTTTTTTACATTTGTTCTTTCTATGAATTTTAGAATAATTTTATCATTTTCTTAAAACTTCACCAGAATCTTAAGTGGAATTACATTATGTTTGCATATTATAAAAATATTGACACCTTTATGACATTATATCTTCCATCACAGTGGCATATGATTTTTTATTCACTAACTTATCAATTTTACTAAAATCATATACATTCTTAACATTTTGATTTATTCCCTGGCAATTATATTATTGTTACTATTATAAACTACCCCACCCCATTTATCTTTTGTTTACATTTCTTAGTTAAAAGGAAAACTATTTCTGTTACAATATTTGTTTTATCTCATCACTTTATTGACTTTTCTTACTCTAATAGATGTTAGGTTGCTTCTTATATTTTGTAGGTATAGCATTATGCTAGCTGAAAAAGCAGTCTAGTTTTTCATTGCATTAGCTAAAAGCTGCAAGTAATAATGGTGAATAAAAGTAGTTCAATATTCATCTTTGTCTTGTTGCTCATTGTGGGTACGCTTTTAGTATTTCACTCTAATGTGTGTTGCTTACTGGTTTCAGTCAAATGCTCTCATTTATGTTTAAAGTTTCTCCCTGTCTCTGTTTGTTCTTTTCTTTTTCTGTGTGTTTAAATCAAGAATGGCTTCTATATATTATCAAACACGCTTTTGACAATCGTTCATATCATATAGTCTCTCATTTTTATCAATCTACTGTAAGTATGCTGATACATTTCCTAATGTTTTATCAGCCATACACTTGTAAAATAAATCTCAATACTGTCTGAATTTGATTTGTTAATATCTGATTTAGGATTTTTTTAATGGCTATTCTTTATCTTGCATTATTTTGAAATTTTTAAATGATATTTCTTACTGCTGTGTAGTTCAAAAGGAGACAGATCCCATATTAGAATTTAATGAAGAAGTGGCATTTGAGTTGAAGGAAATGTAGAATTTTTACGTTTGGAGTTTATATTCCAGGTAGAGAAAGCAATATGAGCAAGAGCAAGGGAACTGAAAGTACAGGAAGAATGGAAAGTATGTCACTTAGACAGGAGTGTGGGATATATGTAGTAGCCATTGAGAGGCAAAATCGGAACCCATGTCTCTAACTGAAAACGCCTCTATGGAGAGTTATTCTTAATTCAATAAGAAATGGGAAGTCACTGAGTGATTTTGATATGGGACTTCACATTTGCACTTTGAAGCATTAGAATTAACTCACTCTTGAGAAAAATGGTGATCGCTATCTAGTAAAAATTTCATAGCTCTTGGGAAGTATTTACAGAATTGCCTGAGATGGAAGCCTGATTTTTTTTTTTCTTTTTTGCTTTGTTTTACTCCAATGCTTATGTCCTTCATGCTTGGAGGACTTTTATATTTTTCAAGACGTGAGTATATAATGAGAAAACAGACTCTGTACTTACTATTGAAGTTAACTCATTTTCATACAAATGAAGGAAAGTATAGTTTGAATATAGAATATGTAATGACCAAGAAATGGTCATCATATCAAGATGATGATAAGTGACTTAGAAAAGTTTTCTACTGAATTTCCCCTTCCTGGGGAATTTAATACCGCAGCCTTTTTTATTTTATATGGTTAACTCTTTTCTGTAATTAGGAAAGCACACAGGTAATAGATTGAGCAGCATTCCGAATGAAGGCTGGCAGTAAAACTGAATTACTTATACCTCCAAAGAGGGATACCTGCCATTAAACATATTGTTTAATTTTCTGTTATATAATACTTTTTTCCTTAGGAAACAACATGTAATTATATGTATAGTTATTGGATGCCATGAATCTCAACTATGATAATAGAAAATCAGATGTTTATTGCTCCAATTAAAAAGTGGGTTTTAGAAACAACACTATAGAGAGACTTGATTTCCCTGACTCCTGACATTGACATATTTGAACAAGAATTAATAAGCCACATAATCTTCCATTTAATTTATATTTATGATGAAGTCATATGTATTACTCTTTGTTAGTGTTTGCCTAATGACCTTTTTAAAAATTATTTGGTGTGAGATATAAATTCTGAACAAAAGAGAAATATACAGTCATACCTCAGAGATATTGCAGGTTTGGTCCAGACCTCTGCAGTAAAGCAAATGTCACAATAAAGTGAGTCATATGAATTTTTTGGTTTCCTAGTACATGTAAAATTTATAAATATAATTTTGCTGTATGTTTATGTGGTAAATTATACTGTAGTCTAAGTATGTAGACTACATTATGTAATGTACATTATGTAATGCTTACACAATGTAAGCATTATGTCTAGAAAAGCAATGTACATATCTTTTTTTAAAATATTGCTAAAAATTTTAACAATCATCTGAGCCCTTAGCAAGTTGTAGTCTTTTTGGTAGTCAAGGGTCTTGCCTTGATGTTTATGACAACTGAATGATCAGGGTGATGGTTGCAGAAGGTTGGGTTACCTGTGGCAGTTTCCTCAAATAAAACGAACGTAAACTTTGCCACACCCATTGACTCTTTTTTTCACAAAAGATTTGTCTGCAGCATGCAATGCTGCTTGTTAGCATTTTATCCACAGTAGAACTTCTTTCAAAATTGAAGTCAGTCCTCCCTCTCAAATACTGTCACTGCTTTAACAACTATGTTTATGGAGTATTTTGAATCTTTTGTTGTCATTTCAACAATGTTCACAGCATCTTCACCAAGCATAGATCGCATCTCAAGAAACTACTCTTTGCTGTTCATCCATAAGAAGCAACTCTTCATCTGTTCAAGTTTTAGCATGAGATTGCAGCAATTCAGTCACATGTTCAGGCTGCACCTCTAATTCTAGTTTTTTTTGCTATTTCCATGACTTCTGCATTTACTTCCTCCACTGAAGTCTTTTTTGTTGTTGTTGAGATGGAGTCTCCTTCTGTTGCCCAGGCTGGAGTGCAGTGGCATGATCTTGGCTTACTGCAACCTCTGCCTCCTGGGTTCAAGCAAGTCTCCTGCCTCAGCCTCCCGAGTAGCTGAGATTACAGGCGTATGCCACTGCGCCCACCTAATTTTTGTATTTTTAGTAGAGACAGGGTTTCGCCATGTTAGCCAGGCTGGCCTTGAACTCCTGACTTCGGGTGATCCACCCACCTTGGCCTCCCAAAGTGCTGGGATTACAGGCACTGAAGTCTTCAGCCCCTCAAAGTTATCCAAGAAAGTTAGAATCAACTTCTTCCAAACTCCTGTTAATCTTGCGATTTTGACCTTCCGCCATGAAGCTCAAATGTTCTTAATGACATCTAGAATGATGAATCCTTTCCAGAAGGTTTTCAATTTATTTTGCCCAGATCCATTACAGGAATCACTGTCTATGGAAGCTATGATCTCACAAAATGTGTTTCTTAAATAATAAGACTTGAAAGTCGAAATGACGTCTTGATTTTTGGGCAGTAGAATGGATGTTGTGTTAGCAGGAATGTAAATGGCATTCAACTTCTGCATCTCCATCGGAGCTCTTGGATGATCAGGTACATTGTCTGTGAGCAGTAATATTTTGAAAGGAATCTTCTTTTCTGAACAGTGGGCTTAAATATTCATAAACCATGCTCTAAACAGATGTGATGTCATTCAGGCTTTGTTCTTCCGTTTATAGAGCACAGGCAATGTAGATGTAGTGTAATTCTTAAGGGCCCTAGGACTTCTGAAATGGTGAATGAGCAGTGGCTTCAACTTAAAGTCACTGCCTACATTAGACCCTTACCAAGAGAGTCAGCCTGTGGCTGTGAGAGTCTTACATGGTGTCTTATTCTAAAACAAGGCTGTTTCATCTGCACTGAAACTTTGTGGTGTAGTATAGTCACCTGCATCAATAACTTGTTGCAGTTTCTCCATCAGTACTTGCTGCTTTGCTTTGTGCTTTTATGTTATGGAAATGACTTCTTTCCTTAAATCTCATGAAAAAACCTCTTTTAACTTCCAACTTTTCTTTTGCAGCTTCCTCACCTTTCTCAGCTTTTATAGAAATGGAGAGAATTAGGGCCTTGCTCTGGATTGGGCTTTCACCCATGGGAATGTTGTGGCTAGTTTGATCTACCCAGACCACCAAAACTTCTATATCAGCAATAAGGGTGTTTCCCTTTCTTTTCATTTGTGGTTCCCTGGAATGGCATTTTTAATATCCTTCAAGAACTTTTCCTTTGCATTCGTACCTTGGCTGTTCAGTATGAGAGACTTAGCTTTCAACCTATCTTGGCTTTTCCTGTGCCTTCTTCACTAAGCTTAATCATTTCTAGCTTTTGATTTAAAGTGAGAGACATGCATCTTTTCCTTTTACTTGAACACTTAGAGTGCACTGTAGGTTTATTAATTGGCCTCATTGCAGTATTAGTGTGTCTTGGAATAGGGAAGCCCTAGGAGAGGGAGAGAGACAGGGAAACGGCTGGTTGTTGGATTAGTCAGAACACATTCAACATTAATTGATTAAGTGTGCCATCCTATATGGGTATGCTTTGTGGCACCCCTGGTTACAATAGTAACATCAAAGATCACTGATCACAGATCACCATAACAGATAAAATAATAATGAAAAAGTTTGAAATATTATGTGAATAACTACAGTGTGACACAAAGACATGGAGTGAATGCATGCTGTTGGAAAAATGATGCCAATAGACTTGCTTGGGTGCAGGGTTGCTACAAACCTTCATTCTGTAAAAAAAAAAAAAAAAAATGCAGTGTGTGCAAGGTACAATAAAATGAGTTATGCCTGTAGTATTAAATAAGGAAATATGGGTTGCTGGCAGGTGGTCTCTGTCCTCCTGGTTTATAGAATAGTGGAAAAACCAAGAGTAAGTTATTACAGGTGCTATAGTTGTTACAAATAGGAAAGTGTGGACCATGAAATATTTACCGGAGACTTAACCTGGTTTGTGAGCTTAAAGAGGAGACTGAAGTTGAGTTGGTAGTCCCAAAGTCTCAGAATTTTCTGATTATGAGTTTCAAGTGTCTAACAGGGTGAATGACAATTAGAATTGGAAGATAATATGTACATTTAAAAATTTTTTGAGTTTTGCAATTTTCTTCACTTTTTAGTTATTTTTAAAAGTAAAATTTTAAAAAGTACATACTTGTGAAGAGGACAAGTATGTCAAGACAACCTTTATAGACAAATACTGGAAGCATTTCCATCCTAAACATTAAAGAGTTTTATTATTATTAAGGGAAAACTCAGTAAAGTGAAAGCTACTTTGTTGACTGACACCTTTTTATTCCAAGTTATCTCATTGATTGTCACTTATGGAAAATTTAGGCTTAGCAATTTGTTTTGTTCAAATCTCTTGGTAGTTGGCAGGAATAGAAAGCATGTCTCTTAATCAAATGTTTAAATGTCTGTTTTACAGGATCTTTCATTTAAGAAGCAATCCGAATTCTCTAAAACTTGAGCTTTCAGGAAAAAAGAAAACAGATGATTTTTAAAGATTCTAACCAGTAGTAGTCATTAAACAGAAGTTCTTTGAAAACTTGAAAATTTGGAATTTCTTATGTAATATTAAACATAGAATGCACTCTTCTGATCCATTACTGAAAAAAAGGATCCTTCTATAATTTCTTAGTTTTACGCAAAGCATCTTGAATCCTTCCCATTTTTTTTTTTTTTTTTAAACTACTACCTAAAACACATCATTTACTGGCCACTTAGTCTGTGCCGGACACTATACTGTGACTTTCTTTTATTTACTAATTTAACCCTCATGCTCTTCTCTAAGGTTTATATTATGATGTCCATTTTAAAGATGAAGGGGCTGTGGGGCACAGAGAAGTTAAGTAATTTGGTGACATGCCAAAAGTAATACAGCTGAAAAGTGATAGATAAAAGTAAAATGTTTACTTGATATTTAGGAATAAATTATGTCTATAATAATTTTGCATTCTTTTCCTAATATTTCTTTACTTTTTTTTGTTTTCCAGGATTTGTTGATGTACCTATTACAATTGGTCCAGGCTCTCAAATATGAAAATTTTGATGATATAAAGAATGGATTGGAACCTACCAAGAAGGATAGTCAGAGTTCAGTGTCAGAAAATGTGTCAAATTCTGGAATAAATTCTGCAGAAATAGATAGGTACGGATATCCAGGGAGGACATATTTTCTAGTTTGTTAATTTTTCCCCTTTCAAATTGTTTTCTCTTTTCCTTTCCTTAGATGTACCAAATGCTAGTGTTACTAATTTTGAAGTTTTGCTAGTGAATATTGCATGTGTACTCACAGCACACAAATTACTATATTAGGGAATAGTGTTTTGCAAGCTATCAAGGCTGAATATCTGAGTTAAAAATCTTGACTCTGCCACTTACTAGCTGTATAAACTTGCATAAATTACATATTCTCTATGTGTCTCCGGTTTCTTAAGAGTGGTGATAGCAATATTAACTCATCTTTAAGGGTTGTTTAATCATTAAGTGAATTAACACTCATAGGAAACTGTCTAATACATAGTGCTTAGTAAGTCTTAGCTAGTATTACTTATTTATGTTAAAATGAAATGGAAGGAGCAGGTGTGGTGGCTCATGCCTGTAATCCTAGCACTTTAAAGGCCAAGGTGTGCAGATCACTTGAGTCAGAAGTTCAAAACCAGCCTGGCCAACATGGTGAAACCCAGGAGGTAGAGGGTGCAGCAAGCTGAGATTGCACCAGTGCACTCCAGTCTGGGCGACAGAGCGAGACTCCATCTCAAAAAAAAAAAAAAAAAAAAAGAAATGGATGAAATAGAAGGACGGAGCATGCTAGTGAGCTCAAATAGTTTAATAAAAAGTTGCATTTTTTGTTAGCTGTTTACACCTCTTTAGTAGTTATACTGAAAATAATAGCATATTATTTGAATTAAAAGTTAGCTATTAACAATATAAAAATTAGGAGTTCCCAAATGCATATCTGACACTGTACCACGTGTCCACACACATTATCTTGTTACAACTGTCCTCTGAGGTACGTATTCCTGTCCCTAATTTAGAGATGGACTTCAAGTAAATTGCCCAAACTTTTATGTATCTTGCAAATGGTAGAGTTGACTCCAAATCCCACATTTTTTCTACTTTTTGCTTTTCAGAAAATCTTAAAATTTGCAAAAAGTAGTAACCATTGGGTGAAAAATCTTAGCCTTAGTGATATGAAATGGTTTTGTGAAGATCATTAGGTTTGTTATTGACAAAACCAGGTCTAGATTTTAGACTTCCTGAATCAGTCCAGTCATTTCAATTATTACATGAGCTCAAGATTGGATTTTTGAATTTTTCTTTATGATTATGGTTATGCTATGCTTTATGTTGTGTGTTTTATTTGGAGAAGAACCGAAAAAGAGGAAAATCATTTTTCTTTCCCAGGCTACTTTATATTTTTCTATTTTTAAGAGAAGATGCTCTTTATATTTTATCTCACTCTATATTGGAGGTCTTCAGTCTCAAGTCATGCTTATTTACTTTCTTCCCTATGCCATGTAGAAAGTTTTATAGGTAAAAGTCTATTCAGAATTTTATGATGGGGTGAAAACTGTAACCTAGTCTTTTCCAACTTATGGTCTACTAGTCACTAATTTTGTGTGTTTCTTTTTTAGTTCTTTTTTTAAGCTCTGTTATGTTTTTAAAAAGATAAAAGCTCTATTTTGTTTTTAAAAAGAGGGAATCTTGGCCAGATATGTTTGGGAAATGCTAGTTTAAAGCTAAATGGGCTTAAACAAACAAACAAACAAACAGCACTTACCCAAACCTTTAATATGCAGACTTGCACATAAATCTCCCAAGAGGCATTACCCATAATCTTTGACCATGCGCTTTTTCCAGAGTACAATGTGACTCTAGTGTTGCACAGAACACACTTTAGGAAGTGTTGCATTAACTAGACACAATTGAAGTGAACTGTGCTAAAAAAAAATGTGCCTTCTCTTATGGACAGAGTATTTTACATCTCAGTGATCTCTTTTATTACTTTTTCAGCTCCCAGATTATAACCAGCCCCCTTCCTTCAGTCTCTTCACCTCCTCCTGCATCAAAAACAAAAGAAGTTCCAGATGGCGAAAATCTGGAAGTGAGTACAAAGCTTTTCCAGTTTCCTATAGGAGAGATCCTACCGCATGAACATTTTATACTTGTCTTTAAAACCTCAATTTTGATTAAATAACTAAATATTACAACTTTATTAAATAACTTACTTTATGATGCTTGTTTATAACTTTTCCCCCTCAGCATAAAGTACCAGATAGTCCTCAATTCAAGTCATTTTATTGGTGCTTTGGGCATATAAATGGATTCATATGCAATATGAAAATAAACTAGGCTTAAATATTTTATTAGGGAAACTCAGAATATTTACTGTCAATGTGTTTATGAACCTTACTGTAATTGTTGTCAGTGCTTGTGATTACATCATAGAAATGTATGACTTTGATATTAGAGATAATACACTAAGCAACTTTTTAACTATACATATAAGTAGACACATTTTTGAGATAAAACAGGCCTGTAAGACTAGTGCTACTCTGAAAAGTACTTTGGAAAGTGCATTGCAGAAGCTGATGTAGTACATATTTTTTAATTTGTCTATAAGACTTCTAATTTAAAAGAAATCATTAATATCTCTGATGTTGAAAACAAGTAACACATGTTTTATTATTAGAACAGTTCATGTGATTTTTCAGTGTGTGTATATATATTACTTTTAGTCAGATTTTAGGAGTTAGTGTTAATGGCTGAATGAATCTTTTAACTATTAGCTATTGATTAAAGTTTGTATGTTTGCATATCTCTCGGTATAACAAAATATTCAACTGAAAAAAGAATTTTTAAATTACAGAATCATAGAATCCTTAGATAAACCCTTTAAGAAGCCAATCTGCTACAGTCTAAGTTTTCCCTTTCAGAGCTAAGATATTGATTCATTGATTCAGTCATTCATTCATTCACATATATTTTTTGAGCTCTTAACATGTATGGGAACTGTTCTACATGCTGGGGTTGATGCAGCAGAAAACAAGACAGTTACAATGTTTGCCTTCATAGAGGTTATGTTCTAGAAAGTTCTTACAAGTTACTTGTTACTAAAAAAGTAACATCCCTCTAAAAGTGAAGCAGGTGAGAGAACAACCATATGGCTATCTGGGGAAGAGCATTTCAGATAGAGGGAGTAGCAAGTATAGAGGTCCTAAGACCAGAGTTTAAGTGTATATGTTTGAGGAACACCAGAAACTAGTGTGCCTGGTTTGTGGGAGAGTGAGCAAAAGAGAACCTGGCAGAAGATTGGATCCAAGAGAGAATTGGATATCAGTAGTGTAGGGCTTGTAGGCCATTAGTCCGAATGAGTTTTCCATATTGGTAGCTTGAACAAAGGGTGATTTACATTCTAGATGCTGTGAAGTGATTGGATTCTGAAAACGATGTTTAGAATATTGATTTACACTCCCCCATCACTCAAAATGTTTAGGCTAAAAATGATAGTTTGTATATATTTCTGATATTTCTCTTGTGACTGATGAACCTATCTGTTGTTATTCAATGATTAGGCCATTTAACTTTTTGTCAGCTGAATAGTTTTTTAGAGGGTTCAGGTATCCAGAAAAGAGTGGCAATCATTTTGAGTGATATTTCTATCTTCCCCTATCCCTTCCCCTATTCCCATAGAGTGTATTGTACAAGCCATTGTCACCTTTATGTTAATACACAATCAAGCTGAATTACCTCTCTTCTTATCACAACTTGAGATACCAACATTCCTGTCTCCTTTTTGACACCTGAGCAGTATCTTATGTCCTTCCTCGTTTTATTCTTGGAGTTTCAGGAGAACATTATACGTGTCTGGCCAAATGTTTGAAAGGAGACAGAAACTCAATTATTCCCCAAATCTGCTCATATTTTATGAATTCCATGGGTCATGAAAAGAAGGTGTATTTCCCAGCTGTTGGGTATAGCATTGTACATAAGTTACTAGAGCAAGCTTATTAATTGTGTTATTGAAATCTGTACTCTGTCCTAACACTTTTTTCTGCTTTATCTGTGAAAGAATTAGGGCAAAATTCCCCTGTATGATGGTAGAATTATTAATTTCTTCTTGTAGTTCTGTTAGTGTTTGCTTTAAATATTTTGAAGCTCTTCAATTAAGTACATAAATTGCATCTTTATCACTGTTTGGTAACCTCTTGATATCTAATAATGCTTTTATCTTAAAACCTGTTTTGTCTGATGTTAATAGAGCTTTGTCTTGATTCGTGTTCATGTTGATCTTTTCTTCTCAATGTTTTTGTTGCCTTTGTTTATCTTTTCCTTTGAATTTTTTTGTAGCCTTATATTTTAGGTTTATATTTATATTTAGGTCCCTTGTAAATATCATGTAGCTAAATTTTGTTTTTAAATCTAGTTTAACACTCTGTTTTGTAACTGGAACTTTTGCCCCATTTGCTTTTATTGTGGTTGTAGCTGTATTTTGACTGATTTCACTATCTTATGTAGTACTTTCTATACTTTCTTATGTATATATAAATTACATATTCTTGCTTGTCATTGGCTAAATCCTTCTCCCTCCACCCCACCCCATCTTATTTAACTTCCTTCAGATTTGATAATATTATTGTTATTATTGTATACACTCAGTAAATATTTAGAGATACTTTTCTTGAAGGATACCTGCACCTTCCTCACCATTTCTTCTTATGTCTGTGACCTACAATATGTGATCCTTTTTTATAAAGCACTTTTTTCTTTAAATTGTTTTAAAACCTTAAAGTATTGCTTACTCAGATTGAGTTTTAACATTTACAATACATACTTCCTGTTTCACAATTTTTTAAATTCAACTTTTCTTTATGTTCTGTAAGTAATTTTTTATCAAAAAGGCATAGTATGAAATGAAACGTGTTTGCTATTGAAATATATACATCACTGTACAAAAGTATAATGTTCTTGGCAGATAGTCAAAAGAGAAACTTTAGGCCTATATTCTGCCTATTAAACTCATGGACTCAGCTTTATATAATGGCTTCCTGATTGAGGAGTTTTTTAAATTGGATTTTTGGTGCATATTTAAAATGTACACCTAAGCTTTAAAACTGGAGATAAAATTCTTACTGAAAGCACTGGCACATCTACTTTGTAATAACACCCTCTTATTACTCGGACTTTACTTAAGAAAGGACCCCTACTGCGTTAAAAGTTCTAATCTGTTGATCCCTACTCTTTCATTATTCATCAGCACCCTTCAATGTTTGCTTTTCTCTGAACATAGCTTTTATCCCATGGCTGTCATTTTAGTTATTCTTTTATTAGTACCTGCAGTTCCCCTGGCAAAAATCTCAACTCTTGATAAGCCTCATTAATTACCTACTTTTGCTATGCCTGAATATTGCTGAAGAAAAACACATAGCATAGCATGTTGGTGTCACTATAAATTCATGATCACAAACCTCAGATGAGCACTCACTGCTGTCTGCCATCTTCCATTTCACTAGACGTGTTGATCTTCCTGCTCTGCAGTGATTTTTCATACCATTTCCACTCTGTTCTTCATGCCTCGCCTCCCAATCTCTAGATGACAATTCTGCCTCATACTTAATGGAAACAATAGAAACCACTAGGTAAGAATGGTCTCTTTCCCATCACCGGTTTTATAGACATGAATCCCTACCCCATACTTTCCTTCTGTTTTCTTACACAGAAGAAACATAACTCTCTTCAAAGATGTGTTATTTTCTTTTCCTGATAGAAATACTCAAGTATGTGTTAGAATTTTCCATGTTAAAAATTCAGAAAAACAAAACTCTCCCTTGAAACCACATCTCTTGAAACAGCACCTTGTTTTCTTACTTCTCTTCTCAAAGGAGTTGTTTATACATACTCTTTTCTTCCTTCTTTCCAGCCTTTAGTCCATATCATTCTGGCTCTTGCTTAAAACCCAATTTGCTAAGTTACAAAATGACCTTAATACTTTTGGTTGCACATTCTTTTCAGCTTCTTCAGAGTATTCAACAAAGTAAATAACTTTCTTCTTGAAAAACTAACTCTTCTCATGGTTTAGGTGATACTGTGTATCTCTTGTTTTTCTCTTCATCTGTCTTGCCATTTCTTCTCAGTTTCATTTGTCAGCACTTTCCTCTCTGCTTGATATCTTAATGTTCCTCAGGGTCCTCTTCTAGTCTCACTTGATACTCTTGTCCTAGGTTGTGTTAATAAACTCAAATTTGCATTTCTAGCTCAGATCTTTCACCTGAGTTTCAGATTCATCTATTCAAACATGTATTTGATCTCCATTGTATGTCTGACAGGCATTTTGAACTTAATATTTCAAAATACACCTCTTTCCTCTTACTCTATAGATAGGCAGCTTTTTGTCTGAAATCTCCATTTATGCCATAACAAATCAATCCAGAAATTTGGGAGTTACTATTAATGCCTTTCTTTCCTTCCTACTTCCTCTCCACCAGCAGGTCCTGTTAATTATACTTCCAAGATATTTCTTATATTTGTCTCCTTTTCACCATCTCCACTCTCATTATTTACTCTCCTAGTCTACCGTAATAGCATCTTAACTGATCTCAGGTCTGTACTTCACAGGACAACCAGTCATTTTCCTAAAATGTAAATCACATCATCTCACTCTCCTCTTAAGATCCTTTGTTTGGTATCCATTGCTTTTAAAATAAAATCCATACTCAATAATAATGTGACCTTAAAGGTCTCACATACTTTGACCTTTGCCTGTCTTTTCAGTCTCTTCAGTGTTCACTATATTTTATTTACATTACTTAGCATTCCTTGAACAAGCCAAACTTAGAGCCTTCCAGTGTCATTTTGGTCTTGCCTGAATGTCATGTCTTCATTGTTGCCTTTTCTAATCTCCCAACCTAAATTATTTCTATGACCATTTCTTTTAATATCTCTCTCCTCTACCAGTATGAAGCTCCAGGAGGACAAGGAGTTCTCTGAACTGCGGTATTCTAACCACTTGCATATTTTCTGATTTAAAATATTTTTTATGTATGTATGTAAGGATAGATAAATGGCAGAAAATCTGATCTATTACATAAGATATACAGATGAAAACTGATAGGCAAATGTAAACTTACTTATTTTCCCCCATTACTAGTAGATGGTAATATATAATACATTTCTTTTAATTCTTTCAGCAAGATCTCTGTACCTTCTTGATATCGAGAGCCTGCAAAAACTCAACACTGGCTAATTATTTATACTGGTATGTAAAAATAATTTTCTGTTTATTTTCTTATTACCCTTAAGAATTATTTTTTCTCATGCTATAAACACAAAGATGATTTAAAATAAGATATGAGCAATCATCAAAAGTCTAGATATAGTATTTATATCTAACTGTATTCCCTGACAGCTGGGTTCATGGAAATGCTTGTTGGCATCAACATTTCTCTCCCTTTCACTAAGGATATAACTTTCCAGGAGCTAGGATATAACTGGGGAGGGTAATGGGTACTTTCAGTTTAATATCTGTTTGGCATGTAAAGTAATTGAGTATGATATTTCACAGTTCTTCAGGAGTATATATTTTCACATTATTTACTAAAACATTGGAATCATTTAAAAAGAAAAAGTTGGAATTAAAAGTTACCTTATGGCATTTTAAACCTGAGGAAACCGAGGCAGAGGCTTGCTGTAGCTGAACTTGATAGACTCTGATCTAGGATTAAATCATTTATCTACTGCTTTGCCATTTTCAGGGTATTTTCAGTTACCTTTTCTCATTTGTTTCTATGACGTTAAATGGGCAAGCATAAATATCTCTATTTCACATTAAAACAATGTCCTGAGTCACTTGAAGGAAAGAGAGAAACTAAGGCACAGAGTGGCTGACTTCTTGAGGCACAGTTAATGTGAAACGTGGTGCCCTTTATTTGCCCCAGAATCCTGAAGAGAAAAAGACAAGTAGCTTAAGCCACAATCAGAAATATTTTGCTTCAATAAAAAAAAAGTACTGGGATTAAACACTAGATAAGAGGGCTTCATCTAACTTTACAGAGCAAACAAAGGGCAGAGCCAGGTGGGTAAGACCTGCCTACAGCCTTCTTTACCTTTGGGAGAATCCTTAAAACTACTTATATCACTTTTTAAACTTCTTGGCATGAGGCTTTTTACTGTCTAAATGATTTCTAATCTAATCTTACTGCTCAATTTATAGCCTTAAACAAATTACAAATTAGTAGATGTCCATTGTAAAAGCTCACTACAGGTTGAGCATACCAAATCCAAAAATTTGAAATCTGAAATGCTCCAAAATCCAAAACTCTATGATCATTGACATGAGGTGCAAAAGAAATGCTCTTTGGAGCATTTCAGATTTTGAATTTTTGGATTTAAGGTGCTAAGTATAAACAAAAATAAAAAAAAACTAGAAATCCAAAACATTTCTGGTTCTAAGCATTTTGGCTAAGAAATGCTGAACCAGTACTTTTGAATAATGATGAGGTATTTTGCTTTTTGTGAGAAAATTATACAAAATACTATTTTGTTTTAAGACTGATTTGGGAAGCTGCCCTTGTGGGTCAAGTCCAGCCTTAACTTCATTCTCCCACTCTCCAGAGGTAATGCTCTGCTGGGTACTGCCCCTGTACTTAAGAAGTAGGTAACTAAATTGGAGCACTCTTTTTCCTTTTTTCTTTTTTATTGTACTTTAAGTTTTAGGGTACATGTGCACAACGTGCAGGTTTGTTACATATGTATACATGTGCCGTGTTGGTGTGCTGCACCCGGTAACTCATCATTAACATTAGGTATTTCTCCCAATGCTATCCCTGCCCCCATCCCCAACCCCATGACATCAGTGTGTGAAGTTCCCCGCCCTGTGTCCAAGTGTTCTCATTGTTCAGTTCCCACCTGTGAGTGAGAACATGTGGTGTTTGGTTTTCTGTCCTTGCGACAGTTTGCTCAGAATGATGGTTTCCAGCTTCATCCATGTCCCTACAAAGGACATGAACTCATCCTTTTTTATGGAGCACTCTTTTAACACACACAATTTTTGATTTACATAAACAATAAATATTTGTTTAGTTTAAGCCTTTACGGTTCTCTTTACAACAAAGAAAAACCACTGTCAACAATCTTAAGTAAATCAGTGATTTTCCCCCTTTGGAACCTGTGTTTATTTTTTTTTTGGTTGTGTTTGTTTTTTTTCTGTTGGCCTCTGTAGTGGGAAGAAAAAGAGTTTCCTGCTTTTACTTTAGCAGTTTAATATAATATTCATAAAACTATATTTTCCTCACATTAAATTTCATTATGTCCTTGAAAATATAGGAGGTTTTGACTAATTGTTAATCACTATTTTTTCTTTGAAAGGTTTACTTAGAAATCTCATATTGCCAAATTGCTACTATTTCCTTTAAATGCCACCTTTTACCTCTAATGTTCTCTGTGTTCCAATCTGAATACTTAAGGGTATGTCTTGTCGCCGGTCTTATGGAAAAATATTTCCTCATGAAAATCTAAATATTTAGAAGGAAGTAAAGAGAAAAAATATTTGTGGGGTATGTTTCTAAGTTTTTGAGTAAATATTTCAAAGCTTCTTAGGTATTTTTAAATTAAAATTTTATATATTTTTAAAACCATTTGCTAAGAATTCATTTAGAGGTATTTTTGTTTCCTTGCAATATTCACAGAAACTTTTCTCTGGCTCAGAATTTATAGTCTAGAGTATTCACTATGGTAAGAGCTATATGTGTATATACTGATTATATGGTGCTTTCAAGTTACATATTCTTTGTGTTTGATTGAAGACCAGATTTCATTATTAAATTTGAAATGAGTTTTGATAGAATCTTTGATCTCTTATTTCAAGTAGGCAGAATTTTCTGAAAGCAGCCAAACAGTAGGAAATCTATTAGATGAAGTTTCCAACATAGCAGCTGTTTCTGTTCATAAGGAGCACACTTTTTTTTCCTATAAGCAAAGTACAGCCCCAGTTCCCAGTCTTATAAACATTCAATCAAACTTAGATTTGATTTGTGTTTTCCCACTATATCTCTGATTCATTGAATCAATAGCATATGCTGTGTCTATTCATTCCCTAAGGAGTAATTGTTTTTCCCATATTTACAGTCTGCCTATTACATATTCAGAAATACTCATGGGGAGAAAAGCTATTGATGTGTGGACTCTTGCCTTTAATAAACACTGCTTTTGTGAATGTAAGGTAACAATAAGGGAAATAATTTCAAATAGTTGGTTTAAAATGATCATTCTTCTCTTCCTTTGAACATATAAAAATAATAAAATGTGAGAATTTAAATGCTTCTCTAAGCCTACTCTATTATAACAAATGTATTAAAATAGAAATTTTAATTGTGCTGTTTCCTTTGAACATTTGAATTTCCTTTTTTCATTTGTTCCCTTTCTGGTGATTTAAACAGGATTCTTGCTGTAGCTAAATCCTTAGGGGCCTATAGTTGTGCAGACAATCCTTTTAAAATGAATAGTGTCCACCTTTTAAGCCACAGAGGGGAGTT
Source organism: Gorilla gorilla gorilla (assembly GCF_029281585.2). Lineage (NCBI taxonomy): Eukaryota > Metazoa > Chordata > Mammalia > Primates > Hominidae > Gorilla > Gorilla gorilla. The sequence continues at coordinate 71,242,780 of NC_073241.2, forward strand.
ACAGTCTCCAGTTTGTAAAATGTTGGGCATCACAATCTATAAATCGTTGCAGTTTTTTATTTTTATAGTCATTCTAGGGTGTTGAAATTGAAAGTAAACTTTGGATGCTTTGACATGTTTTCTATAACTTTTAAGACCTTTCAAGGTAATAAAGGTTATTTATGCCACAAAATAAAATTGCCAGGAAACAGGTAGCCCACTGATGTCATCTTACAATGGGTGCCTGGACAATTTTGTTTGCATTCCTACTTTAAGATGACAGCTTTCAAAGAAATACCTTAGAGTGTTTTATAGAATCTAGTTTATTGATGTGAACAGAAACCTCAGAAATGATTCAAATCTAGGTCTTCTAGTCTTGATAGCTAACCTTGTCTCTCATATTTGGAGATGACAATGTCATTTTTTTTTTTTTTTTAGATGGCCTTTTTGTTTGAATAGATGTTTGGCTTGAATGATTTTTTTATTTTATTTTTTTTTTTTTTGAGATGAAGTTTCGCTCTTGTTGCCCAGGCTGGAGTGCAATGGTGCGATCTTGGCTCACCGCAACCTCTGCCTCCCAGGTTCAATCAATTCTCCTGCCTCAGCCTCCCGCGTAGCTGGGATTACAGGCATGTGCCACCAAGCCCGGCTAATTTTGTATTTTTAGTAGAGGCGAGGTTTCTCCATGTTGGTCAGCCTAGTCTTGAACTCCCAACCTCAAGTGATTCACCCGCCTCGGCCTCCCAGAGTGTTGGGATTGCAGGTGTGAACCACCACACCTGGCAGACTTGAATGATTTTTGAGAGGTATTTGATACTTGATGCTTATTATGAGCATCAACATATTTTTTTTTCTTTTTTTTTGAGATGGAGTCTTGCTCTGTAGCCCAGGCTGGAGTGCAGTGGTGCCGTCTCGGCTCACTGCAAGCTCTGCCTCCCGAGTTCACGCCATTCTTCTGCCTCAGCCTCCCGAGTAGCTGGGACTACAGGCACCCGCCACTGTGCCCGGCTAATTTTTTTGTATTTTTTTTAGTATAGTAGAGACGGGGTTTCACCGTGTTAGCCAGGACGGTCGCGATCTCCTGACCTCATGATCCGCCCACCTTGGCCTCCCAAAGTGCTGGGATTACAGGCATGAGCCACTGCGCCCGGCCAACATATATTTTCAATAACAGGAAATGGCTGCAGCCATAGTGTTTACTTGGTGGTCAGAAAGAGCAAGACACAGCGGTGGGCCCCTACATTTGTGGTCAGCTATATGTTCATTTGGAAATAAGTTTGCTGCATAAACACAGGAAAAGCTGAATACCCTAAGATGACGGAGATAATCAAGGAGTTTAACTATGAAGGGTAGAAGGGGATGGCTTGGATTTGAATAATACCATATTGACAGTTTCACCATTTAGAACTGCTGTTTTTTGTTTTAATGTTCGGCTTTAGATTCATGGACCACAAATTGAACTGAGTGCCAAGGAAAGTTTGAGGTAGTGCTATGTTCTCTGGTTTGGCTGCAGCCCCACTTCTCTCTCTTTCCTTCTATTTAAGTGATTCAAACATTTGTTTCCTGCCTGCCTTTTGAGAAAATTTGAGTTTGTGAACTCTGCTACATGAGAATTCCTAGCCCAAATACCTTGGATATTGTTAGTACCTTCGATAGAGGTAGAAAAAATCCATTTAATGTGATAAGTTTGGTTTTACATGTGTTCAGTTAGAAATGACAAACAGTGTCTTGAAAAGGGGATCTGGTCCTTGAAAATTAGAGTGCATGAATGTGAAAGCAGGTCATGTAATGGAATTCAAGATTAGACCTTAGATGTAAAAAAGGAATATGTATTTATATTTGAAAATTATCAATAATGAGATAGTAGCTAAATCCACAAGAGTGGAATTATTCATTCAACAGTAATGTATTAATAATATGTTGAGCATCTATTATGAGCTAGACATGGACGTGCTGAAGATATAGTGGAGAACAAGACAGGTAAGCCCTCAGCTCTCATGAAGTTGACCATCTGAATGGCTGAATACAGAGTATACTCTCCCAGAAATAGTAGAAAGCATAATAATAAGCATCCGTGACTTGAGATTTGGGAAACATTGTCAGTTAAGAAGGTCGAAAAGTTTCACATGTGTTTTAAAGATAAAACAGTGTGAAAGTCAACTTAGTAAAATCAAAAAAGTCTGACCTGGGAGCCCAAAGTCCTGGGTTTCTATCTCAGTTTTACAATCAGTCATACAACCATAGACAAGACACAGCCCCTCTAAGTTTCACTATTGATAAAGCAAGCAAGTTGATTGAGATCGATGGTTTTCAAACTACACATCATCATGATCCACTGAAAGTAATTTAAAGTTTCACAGTCTAGCATTTGTATTTAAAGAAAAATGAAATAAACAGAATAGCAAATATTAACATATTGTTCACAGGATGTTGCTTTGTGAAACTTTTCCGTTTTATACATCTGTGTGCATATGTGGCTGTGTGTATCAAGCTGTGATACTTTTTTTTTTCTCTTTGAGAGATACCATCTCCCTTTGTTGCCCAAGCTGGAGTGCAATGGTATGATCATAGCTTACTGCAGCTTCCCCTGGGCTCGAGCTATCTTCCCACCTCAGCCTCCTTAGTAGCTGGGACTATAGTCGGCGACACCACACTTGGCTTATATTTAATTTTTTTTTAAATGTAGAGGCTGGTCTCAAACTCCTGACCTCAAGTGATCCTCCTTCCTAGGCCTCCCAAAACACTGGGATTATAGGCGTGAGCCACCATGCCCAACCTGTTATTTGCTTTGGTTTGTTCCCAGTGGAACATTTAGAAACACTAGATTAGAAGACCTATAAAGTCTTATTCAGATCATTGCTTATATGATTTTTGTAATTGTATAAGCAGATGAGGGTTAAGAAGACATTTAGAATGTCTTTTACTCTTTAAAACCATAGTTTTTTAATTGGAAAGTTAAAGATTATGTATGGATCTTTGAAAAACGGGAAACTGGATGGGAAAGGAAAAATGACTTGAAATTTTATTCATCTTTTGAAAATATAAGTGACAAGAATAGCTTCAGAGAAGTTTTCAGAAAAAGAGTCTTATGTAATACCAAAGTATTACACGGATTATGAAAATAATAGTTTATGTTCTCGAGTTACCCAGTAAATATGTGAGCTTAGATGATTTCTGAGGATGTTAATAGTCTACCTCATAAATAGGAGAAAATGGTTGTTTTGGTGGCAAAAGTTTTAGAAAATTTGGGATATTACACAAATTAAGGCATTACCACTCTTAGTTTACCTTTTATTGATGGTTGTATGTGTTCCTCTTTAACTTTTCACTTTTAAAAGTGATGATAAGATGTGTTTTATTACTCCAATTTTATTATTTTTGCATATGTAAATTAATGTTTTAGTGAAATGATATGAGTATTTACAAACTGAATCTAAGTTTCATTTCACATCACATGAATGGCTCAAACATATTTTTAAGGTATGTGATAGTGGAATGTGAAGATCAAGATACTCAGCAGAGAGATCCAAAGACCCATGAGATGTACTTGAACGTAATGAGAAGATTCAGCCAAGCATTGTTGAAGGTAACCCTTAAATGTGAGGGTTGGCAAACTGCAGTGCATGGGCCAGATTCAGCCTGTTGCCTGTTTAGGAACATCCCATGAGCTAAAAGTGGTTTTATATATTTATTTTTATTTTTATTTTTTTGAGATGGAGGCTTGCTCTGTTACCCAGGCTGGAGTACAGTGGTGCCATCTCAGCTCACTGCAGCCTCTGCCTCCTGGGTTCAAGAGATTCTCCTGCCTCAGCCTCCCGGATAGCTGAGATTAAAGGCGCCCGCTACCATGCCCAGCTAAGTTTTGTATTTTTAGTAGAGACGGGGTTTTGCCATGTTGGGCCAGGCTATTCTGGAACTCCTGACCTCAGGTGATCCGCCTGCCTCGGCCTCCCAAAGTGCTGGCATTACAGGCGTGAGCCACTACACCGGGCCTGGTTTTTATATTTTTAAGTGGTTGAAAACAAATCAAAAGAAGAAGAAGAATTTGTGATACATGAAAATTATGTGAATTCAAATTTTAGTGTTCATAAATTTATTGGAATAGAATCATACTCATTTGTTTTTATATTGTCTATGGCTACTTTTGTACTCAATAGGAGTTAAATAGTTGGAATGAAGACTGCATGGCCAAGAAGACCTAAAATATTTACTCTTTGACCCTTTACAGAAGTTTTCTTGATCCCTAATTTAATGAAATAAACCTGTACATGGAATTAAAAAAAAAAAGCTTTGCTTTTTTATTTTCCTTTCTATTGTGTATCTTTCTTATCAAGGCTATGTACATTTCCAGAAATCTGGCAATGGTCATATTGCAGATTCTTTTTATATAACGTATTTTTGCCTTTTCAACAGCTTTTAAAAGAGATTTATTTTTCCTGTGTTCGATTCTTAAATCAGTGTCACAGTTTAGCCAGCAGAGGGTGCAAGGGCAGTGAAAAGACAGCTGCCACACATTAATCTGTGGCTTGCCGCAGAAATAGTCTATTTCATGGCATCTTTCATCTGTTTGATGTTTCATGCTTTTAAAAATTTAAATCACATCTTATTAGACACTTTGAGACTAAGCTTTTGTATTCGTTCCCAAAGCTTCTCAACATCAAACTGATTGGCAAATAAGCCTTTGGTCCTCTCTTCTAATCTCGTTTCTGTTACAGCCTTTGTCACCCGTGAAGACATTTCAGTTTCCTTAAGTTTAAATTGCCTCATCTTCGAAATGAGGATGATAACATTTACCCAGCTTCCCTTACCAGGGTAATTGGGAAGATTAAATTAAAAATGTATTTTATAATATTTTATGAACTAGGAATCACTACATAAGAGCGTATAGCATTTAGTTTTTATGACTTACATTTTAAGCACATATTGTGGTGCTATTTGAAGTTTTCTTTTTTTACAAGTTGATTTTTAGTTCCTTGAAGATCTATATCTTTTTTTCTGCCATATATATGTATATATGTCTAGCACATTTCTGCATCATAAGCCATCGGATATTTATTGAATCAAATAATGAGTGAATGTATTTTAGGATGAGTGAATTCTATCTTGTCACATGGTTTATGTGGGAAAAAAATGCTGTTGTAGATAGACCAGTATTTGCTGAAGACTCAGATAATTTTCGGTTGTGGATGGATTAGTGGTGTTTAACTAAGATAAGGGGTTTTTGGTTATTTTTGAATCAAGATAATCTTTTTCAGTTTTGCTTTCTATTTAAGTTTATAACTATGAGAAATATGAATAAGGATTATCCATGCTATTAAAGAAATCCTGATCATTACGCTACATGGAACTAATTTTTTCTCACTTTGAACCCTTCAGGGTGATAAATCTGTCAGAGTTATGCGTTCTTTGCTGGCTGCACAACAGACATTTGTAGATCGGTTGGTGCATCTAATGAAGGCAGTACAACGCGAAAGTGGAAATCGTAAGAAAAAGGTAAGCCTATGGTGTATGCTTTTGTTCCTAATAGCATCTTGGCATCAGAAAATACTGAATTTTCACTATTGTCTTTTTGGGTTGATACGTGAATTTTTTTTTTTTGACAATGTCTCACTCTGTCGCCCAGGTTGGAGTGTAGTGGCACGATCTCGGCTCACTGCAACCCCCACTTCCTGGGTTCAAGCAATTCTCATGCCCCAGCCTCCCGAGTAGCTAGGATTACAGGTGCCCGCCACCATGCCCAGCTAATTTTTCTATTTTTAGTAGAGATGAGGTTTCACCATGTTGGTCAGGCTGGTCTCAAACTCCTGACCTTAGGTGATCCACCCGCCTCAACCTCCCAAAGTGCTGGGATTACAGGTGTGAGCCACTGTGCCCGGCCTATTATGTGAACTTCTTACCATGAAATTATAGTAATAGGAATGTTTTATGAGTTTATATATATATTGATATGATATTTAATCTTCACAACAACCCTATAAGTTAGGACCTAATATTATCCCAATTGTGAGGAGAAGAAAGTAAAGAGAGGTCAAGTAATTTGTTGAATGTCATACAGCTAGTAAATATTGGAGTGGGGATTTGTACTCAGACATTCTTAGTCCATATTGTTATCCACAGTGCTTTACCACCTCTCATTTTAGAATCTTAGCAAATTAGAATATACAATATATTTGATATGGAAAGAATCTCTAGAGATCATTTAGACTAGAATTCTTCTGAGAAAACAAAAGTCCAGAGTGACTTGCCCAAGGTTTCACAACTGGTTGTTAGTAAGTAGCTTTGTAACTGTTCTCTCCTGGCTAGTTCATCAGTCTGTCTCTCAACTATGAGGTTTCCACTTGATGGGTAGAAGTGAATGAGTAGATGAGTTCTTCACGTGACATTTTTTCTGATCAGTAGCCTAAATGATATGAAAGATTCACTTGGTATATTTTCCTAATTCCATTAGATAATTGGCAGGCCTTTCTTGGTGACCTTTGTAAAACAACACATTTTAGTGTTCCTTTGACTTTTAGAGGAGAGCAGAAAGAGGAGGAAAATATAAAGATTTGAGTCAGTGGTTCAAAAGCAAAGAATCAGGTCTAAAGAGAAATGCTAGCAGAGCCATGTAGAAGAAGTAATGAGTAACGTTCAGCAGGTTAGAGAGGGGAAAACAGGCTGAGAGGAAACATGGTTCTGTTGAGTTGACATTTTCTTTGTTGTTGAGCAGAATCACAAACCTTGGTCAAAGAAATATATTTCTACTACTGTTCCCCCTGTAGCACCTCTCCCCAGAGGTGGCTGTGTGGGAAACAGTGTGATTCCCAGATGCCCACCAGCAGAGGGAGTGTCTGCTGCTCTGACTTGCAGTTTGGGTCTTATATTTGAAAGCAGTTTGTTTTAGTGCTAGGAGCTCTTCAATTTAGCAGGCACAGGAACCTTGGCAACACCTCAGTTTTAGCTCTTGTGGAGGCTGACCACCTATTTGAGACATCACTCAGAGTCTCCCCAAATAAATTTTGTGTTTCTCACATAGTTTATATTTTAAGCCAGACCATCCCAAGTATAGTTTCAGTATTGGCTAAAAATCTTTATAGGCATTTTATCATGATATGGTAAAAGACAAACAATTTTATTTACATATATTTACTAGAAACAAGGCCTGGCACCATGAAGAAATGCAGAGATAGCTCTCTACTACCATTATTGGCATTAATACTAGTAATATTGAAATGTCCACTAATCATATAAAATCATATGTAGCACTTTTTCATCCCTCATAATTTATTTGCGAGAGCTATATCACAGTGGGCATAACAGTGTTAGATCTGTGGCAGAGTAATCCCTGAGTTAAGTGTCATATGAGTAAAGAAGATGATAATGTTGTCTTCTTTCCTTTGCTGATCTCTAGTTTAGGAAAAATTATGTTAGAAGAGGTCAGTCTACATATTTGAATTCTAATAAAATGCCTTTTTCATCTACTTTTTTTTTTGAGACGGAGTCTTGCTCCGTCGTCCAGACTGCAGTACCGTGGTACCGTGGCATGATCTCAGCTCACTGCAGCTTCTGCCTCCCGTCTTCAAGCAATTAACCTGCCTCAGCCTCCCAGGCAGCTGGGACTGCAGGCGTGCACCACCATGCCTGGCTAATTTTTAGTAAAGACGGGGGGGTTTCACTGTGTTGGCCAGGCTGATCTCAAACTGACGTCAGGTGATCTGCCAGCCTCGGCCTTCCAAAGTGCTGGGATTACAGGCATGAGCCACTGTGCCTGGCCATCTTTTCCATCTATATTTAAAATAAATTAACACTTCCACTGTTAATATTATAAGTAGTCTCTTTTCACTTTATGATTTTTTAGGGGCTATTACTCATTTATGTGTTCTACAAATACGAAATATGTATTGCATGCCTACTCTGTGCAGAGTGCTTTTCTAGGTTCTTGGGATACAGCAGTGAATATAAAAATCTCTTCCCCTATGGGGATCATATTCTCGTTGAAGAGAGTAAATGCAATAAATAAATAAAATGTATATAGTGTGCTAGATAGTGTTATGTGTTATGGAGAAAAATAAAACAGGAAGGGGGATTAGGCAGTACTTGTGTCCAGTAGTAAGGCAGTGTTTCACTTCTTAATAGAGTGGCCAGGTAAGGCCTCACTGAGAAATTGACATTTGAACAAAGGCCTGAAGCATGTAAGAGAGCAAGCTGGTCTTCTGGAGAAGATTGTTCCAGCCAGAGGAATAGCAATGCACAGCCCCGGAGGTGGGAGCATGTGTGGCAGTTGTGAGAAAAAGGAAGAAGCCCAGTGTATTTGGAGCAGAGGGAATGGGTACAGTAATAGGAGATGAAGTTAGAGATAATTGGGAAATGGATGGAATTTATCCTCGTAAATCATTATAGTCAATATTATTTTGACTGAAACACTGAGTAAGAGTAGAAGCTGTTGGAGATTTTGAATAGCAGGGTAACATGAACTGACTTTCATTTTAGCAGCTGCACTCTGGTTACTTTTGATAAGAAACTAGGAGGGTGAAAAGTTTGAAGAAGAGAAGCAATCAGGAGGCTATTGCAGTAATCAAGATGAGAAATCATGGTGGCTGGGTTCTTAGGGCTTATAGTGGTAGAGGTGGTAAGAAGTGGCTAGATTTCTCTCCCCATTCTTATTTTACTTTCTGGTTATTTTATTTATTTATTTATTTATTTATTTATTTATTTATTTTAATTAGCACATCAACTAGAAATTTGTTAAGGTAGGATAACTTTACTCTCAAATTAGTTGACATTACTTCACATTAGTAGATCTGATCGTCCATTTAGTTAAGGAGTAGATTTAGTGATTTTTGTAACACTTACGTAGAAATTCATACCAGTTGATTTTCAGTTGATTTTAACTTGAACTTTTCATCATTCAGGAGGAGATGGGATTATTACTGAAGGAAAATAATTTTACATCTTCTTTGTCGTTGAAACATACTATTTTTTTCTGAACTTCTTTCACTGATTCCAGAGTTCTCTCCTTTGAGGCATACCCAGCAGCACAAAGCACTTCAACTTCCCAGTAGCATTGTAGTTGAAGTGTTTTATGCTGCTGGGATTGTCATGTCGAGTTTTCCCTCTTAAAGAACAAACTCACCTGTTTAGGTGAGCAAGCCCTGCTCCTAAAGATTGCAGGACTCTCCCAGCTTTTAAAGGAAATTGATTGTTCTTTTGAAATTGAATAGAAAGGGTTCTTCTAAATAGTATAGATGTTGCTGATTGATGAAGCTGATCCATCATGACTTGGATTTCTCAGTTTCTGGAATGTTAGCTTAATGCATTATGTATATGAGCTGAAGAAAATGAATGATGATGATATCCTAGGAAAAGTTTGACCATACAGACTCAGTGAAAGTTAGAAAGTAGGGTTATAGTTTCTCCAAGTGAATTAAGTTTCCTTTTTAAACTCAAAAAATGCACTGGGGCAGCATAGTGAAATTTTTGCTTAATATTTGGTCATGCAAAATTAAACTTTGAAGGAAATTTCAGTTTCTCTCTGTGGCTTCACAAATCCTTGGAAACAGAAATTGAATCTTTAGGTCCAACTTGAATAAATTCCTGATTCTTCGTCAGCTTTAGCAAGTGAAATGTATTCTCTATCCTTCCTGTGAAAAGTCCAACTTTTCACAGTCAAGGGATTGTTTGGTTTAAAGCATGCTGCTGCTGTTGTTAGGGATTATTTATAAGTGCTTGTCTCTCACATACAACACCATCTCCTTTATATTATTTTGGTGCTTTGCAAATACTTTTAAGTTAATGGAATCAATTTTTATGTCTTTACTATATGTTTTATAAACTACTCTTCTATTTTAACCTCATTAATCCTTTCTGATTTGTTCTAGAATGAGAGACTACAGGCGTTGCTTGGAGATAATGAAAAGATGAATTTGTCAGATGTGGAACTTATCCCGTTGCCTTTAGAACCCCAAGTGAAAATTAGAGGAATAATTCCGGAAACAGCTACACTGTTTAAAGTAATTGTGATGGATATTTAATGTGTATGATTGGAACCTAATTCTTAAGCTAGATCAGAGATACTACCTTGGAAAACTATTACGTTGCAGAGATCACATCTATAATTCTAGTTGATTTAGTAAATGCTAGATCGAAGGGTACCTTTTATTTATCAGTGTGTTTTGATTTAAGATCTTCTTTTGTTACCAGTACATGGGCATTTTTATGTAACCTGTGAAATACTTTTATATCTCTGGGTTGTTTTTTAATATTTAATTTTTTTATTGTTTTATTTTTGTAGAGATGGGTCCTTACTTGTTATCCAGGCTGGTCTCATACTCCTGGCTTCAAGCAGTCTTCCCACCTCAGCCTCCCAAAGTGTTGGGATTACAGGCATGCGCCACCATACCCAACATAATATTTAGTTTTTTGAGCTAATTGTTAATCAGAGCCATAACTATTTTTCTTTATGTAAATTTTTTAAAGGGCACATTGCAAACATATCATGCATTCATTCAGTTCATTAGTTCAGATGGTTAGATATGAGTCCCAGTTGACCTTTTTAACATTTCTCAGTCTGATATCTGTTCCTGTTGAACCTTAAGTTTTTTCTTATATTTTCATGTGGCAATTCTCTTTAGTCCTTAATAGCATACCAGGCTTGGTGTTTTTTCTATTGACTGGCCACCAGTTCAGGTAGAAACAGCTGATGCAGCTGCCTTCTCTAATCATGCTCAGAGGACCAAAGGCCAGAGCATCATTATCTGTCAACATCATACTGAAAGATCTTTGTGAGACATGGTGTTTTATGTTTTGTGATTCTAGTGGTAGAAAGGCATAGTTGCATTGAATATTACTGTGCATGAGTTAAGAAAGGGCTCATAGAACAACAACTAATGTATATACACGGGTGTAATTATAGTAGGAAATAGTTCATATTTTTTAAAAAAGTGTGTTTCAAGGCAACCTCATATTTGGTCATGGGTTGCAGCCCAGCTCATATGACTAAAACGTAAGTTTCATAAAGCAATCCCTAACTTTAACTGGGTGTTATGGATAGATAGTTACCATTATTTTTAACATTATTCTGTTGCTTTAATTTTTAAATGTTGCTTACAACCTATTGGTTTTAAAACTCTCTAACAGATTACAACCTTCAAGTTAAAAATACTGGTATTACTATATGCAATTTGAAAATACTGGTATAGGAGATACAGTGCAATTTTTTTTTAGTCTGTGCTTGCAGTCTACTGGAGACTGAAATGTAAAAAGCTATGCACAAAGTAATACAGATATAACAACTGGCATTCCTTTGGGCTAGAACTCCCAAAGAAGACCAGCTTCTAATATTCTTGAACACTAAGGACTCATCAAGAGCAGTGAATTAAAAAAGTAATTTTACCATTTTTTTTCCAACCATGGTGCAAAAGAGTATCTAAGACATACAGCAGGGGTTTTAAGAGTGGAGTATAAGAAGATATATCTCCCTCTATTGGTAGGTGGATTCTAGACTCATACTCCTTTTAATTATAAAAAATTATAATTATGTCTTATGAAACAAAATATGGGAAATCTTTTTGACCTCAGTATTCAGTCTTGATTATTTTTCTTTCAACTCTTAAGTATATGGGCATTCTTAAAAATTTTGAGGTGGAGTTTAGGAATAATGGTTCTGAGGCAGTTGCTACATAATATTAGTTATATAGAGTGTCTCTGTGTAGGGAGTTGCTACTTTGGCTCATGGATGTCTTTGAGAATCTGATGAAAGTGATGGATTATGCACTTCAGAAAATTGCCCGTATGCTTACACATACACTGAAATTTCTGCATACACTTGCAGAGGATCTGTGGACTCCTGTTTTCCTTGTATGAGCTCCTTAGAGCTGAAAAGGCTAGGGACCCTTATTTCCAGTAGTTTTAAAAGTAATTTTGTAGACCTTAATGTAACAGCCAAAGCTGGATATTCATGGAGACTGGACCCCTTAAGGCACTGGGATAAGTGCATGTTATCCTGTGGTTGTTTTCTTGCTTTAAATTTCAGATGAAATCTAAATTAGATGAAATCATATTGAATCTCAAAAAAGAAATCACAACAAAGATTCTCCTGCCTGTCATTTATCTTTGGGAAGATAACTTCCAATTACTAGGGCTCAAGGTAATTTATAAAATAACTTTTTCACCAGGAGTGATAAAAGGATATTCCAAATTTAAGGTAATTTAAAATTCAGAATTTTATTCCAACTAGAGTTTGTAAGTTTTAAACATACATTCTCTGAACCATTTTCCATGTTTTTGTTTTCCCCCAGCATTTTATAGGAAAGTTTTCAAGCATACATCAAAGTTGAAGGAGTTTTACAGTAGACAACTGTGTATCTACCACTTTAATTCTGTCATTAACATTTTGCCATTTGTTTTGTCACATCTGTTCACCCATCTATATGATGTTTTTTGGGCCATTGTTTCTCTTGGTTATTAGCATTTTTTTTTGTTTTTGTTTCTAAATTTCTTTGACTCATTTTTTTTCCTTTGGATTAATATATTTCTCCAAATTTTTGTCTTATATAATTTCTTCTCAGTGACCAAACTCAATAGGGTCTCTCTCAGAACAATTTTCTGACCATTTATGTCCAGAATATCCATCCTAGCATGCCACTTTATGTGAGGTTTTATATGATTCCCCCTTTCTAAAAAGAATATAATTTCTTTATTTATTTTTTTGTTGTTGTTGATTTAAACATATACCTAAACTAATTTAGACCTTCATATAATTAAGGGAAGGACTCTGGGGAAAACATAATATTATTCCAGAATAAAAGATACAGATATTTGAGATCTCCTCTCATTTTATAAATGAGGAATTTGAGTCTTAAAGCTGCACAACTAGTACAGATTGAGCATCTCTAATCCAAAAATCCAAGATCTAAAATGCTCCAAAATCTGAAACTTTTTGAGTGCTGACATGATGCCGCAAGTGGAAAATCCTCCAGCTGACTTTATGTCATGCATTACAGTCAGAACACGGTCAGAACTTTGTTTCATGCACAAAATTACTAAAAATATTGTGTAAAATTACTTTCAGTTTATGTGTGTAGGGTATATGTGAAACGTAATTGAATTTCAAGTTTAAACTTGGGTCACAGCCCTAAAATATTTTATTATGTATATGCAAATATTCCAAAATCCAGGGAAGTCCAAAATCCGGGGAAGTCCAAAATCCCAAACATTTGCAAGCATTTCTGTTATGGGATACTCAACCTGTAGTATACTTGCCATTAACAACCAGGGCTCTTGACTTTGCATCTGGTACATTGTTATGTTGTACTGTTTCACCTTATTTATTTCAGTATACCTCTAAAAATAAAAAAATGGTGATAGATATATAAAGAATGTCTTCTTTGTATTAGGCATGGTGCCAGACTATTGACCTGTATAGTTTCTGATTGCCTTAGCAACTCTGCAGAAGAGATGGTATCTTATTTTACAGATGAGGAAACAAGTTAAAGGATATGCATAAGACTGTCCAGCGAGTACCTGGCAGAGCTTGGAATGTTTTAACCACATGACTGATTGCAGAGCTTGTGCGCTTTCCATCGTGTAGTCTTCTGACTATTAGCTAGTTCACTGTTCTTTCCAGTATACCCTAATGTATCTCATTGAAAACCCAACTTGTTTTTTAGGTCCTATTTACCTGTGTATTTATCTTATATATCAACATTTTCTTGTATGTATAGTACACTTTTATGCATTAATTCATGGCCAGATTTGAAATCAATATTTTTATTTTCCAGAGTGCCCTTATGCCTGCACAGTTGTTTTTTAAGACGGAAGAGGGAGGCAAATATCCAGTTATATTTAAGCATGGAGATGATTTACGTCAAGATCAACTTATTCTTCAAATCATTTCACTCATGGACAAGGTGAACATGACCTTGTGTTGGTGGGGAACATTTTTTTCGTTTTGGAATACTGTGGCTTAGTTCATTTGCTGTTTATGGAACAGAAGTATTTGTAACATTCAGGTACGATCCTAGAAAGCTCAACAGTCTCCACTTGACCTTGAAAAAATTTAGTTGCTTTTATACACCAGAATGGTTTTTGTGTTGAGATAAAGTGGAACTGTATGTGTTCCATTAATTTTTTTTCCAAATTAAGTTCTCTAAATAAGGGATTTAGTAGTTTCCTTCCTCTTAGTCTATTAAATTTTTTTTAAATCCTTTTAATCCCATCTGTGTCCCTGGCATTAAAAAGTACATGCTTGCCCTATTTCCCTTTTTCTGAGCTCTAAAGTAATTTATGGCCAGAAAGGACTGCATGAAGTGATAGGAACAACCCTATTGTTCATTGAAAACTGCTGACAGAGATTTAGAGTAGATGAAAAATTTAGCATACCATCATCTAAGTACTTAATAAATTTAATTTTGATGATCAAAGTTAAATTAACTATCTTTTTTTTTTTTTTTGAGTTGGAGTTTTGCTTTTTGCCCAGGCTAAAGTGAAGTGGCGCGATCTTGGCTCACTGCAACCTCTGCCCCCTGGGTTCAAGCAATTCTCCTGCCTCAGCCTCCCGAGTAGTTGGGACTACAGGCATGCACCACCACGCCCAGCTAATTTTTTTATTTTTTAGTAGAGACAGGGTTTCACCATGTTGACCAGGCTGATCTCGAACTCCTGACCTCAGGTGATCCACCCGCCTCGGCCTCCCAAAGTGCTGGGATTACAGTGGGGAACCACTGTGCCCGGCCTAAGTTAACTAATTTAAACTTAATTTAGCTTAACTTCCTAAATCTGTATTACGTTAAACTGCTATACTATTTGCCCACAAAACTGTCTTTTAACAGTCTTTACATTTGGTTAATATATTTTACCTTTTGATTAAAAGCTGTTACGGAAAGAAAATCTGGACTTGAAATTGACACCTTATAAGGTGTTAGCCACCAGTACAAAACATGGTAAGTGTATTTTACATCATTATTGTTTACTTTAGTGTACATTGTGTGTACTTTTTCAAATTGAAAATTTTTAAGTATGTTAGAGATACAAATAAATTCCATTTGTAGCACTGAAGACAAGTTGGACCTTCCTGCCTGCTTCCCTTCTGTCTTTCCTTCTTTCCTGTTTCTCAGTAACTACTGATTAATGTAACTACTGGTTAATGTAGTTACTGAGAAACAGGATATTTCAGACATTCCTGACAATCCTGTAGACACACATACACATACACACACACCCTGACACACACAAACCATTTAAGTCTTTTCAAGATGAATAATCTCTGGGAGTTTGGTAGAAGATTCCCTAGGAATGCTTGCCTAATGCTTACTGTAAATTCCATAGTCTTGCTGCCCTTCCTGCTTCATACTAGTAGTTACTGAGAAACAAAATATATGCGTTAGGTTCCTATCCTTCCTCTGGCCACTCCCAAATCTTTTTGATGCCTTAATTACTCTTCTCAGTTTCTTCTCAGAATGATATTTTAAAAAGTGCAAATGTGCATCTTTATAATCTTGCAAAAAGTCATTTGTTAGCTTTCATTTTCTCTTGGGACAAAGACCCAAAAAACCTTTACCTAGCTTCTAAGTGCTTGCATAGTGCGACACACCCTATGTCTATCTTTCAAGCCTCTTCTTTTTGCCACTCTTCCCCTGCATCCTGGGCTTTAGCCATACTGGCTACCTTCTGTTTTATCTAATGCATTGTGCTCTAAGGCCTTCACATACACTGTGATCATTGTCTCAAACATTCTTTGCTCCATGGCCTATTAACTTTATTATCCTTGAAAACATGGCTCAAATGTCAGATGTCCTTCGATCCCTGCTGTAAGTTAGGTCTCCTTACACTACTTCCTTTCATAGTACCCTTTATTCATAGTATTTACCCAAGTGAAGCTTATAAGCTTTAAGATCCATGTAGGCAGTGTCAAACATCTATTTTTACTTACTTGGCAAATTTCTTCCGGCATGGTCAAGAAACAATAAATACCTATTAAGTGAATTAGTGCCAACTATTCTGTATTTATGATGCAAGAATAAATGAGATATTTCTTATTCTACAGGGGTATATAATCTCCTAATTTGCATGCAAATTGTTATCCTATAGGCTTACCAGAACCAGATCATGATAGTTTATGATCCTGAAATATTGTTTGCTTCATCCAACTTTTTTTTTTAATATATCCATTGTTTTATGTTTCTGTTGTCTTCAGACTTATCAGACTGACTTTTTCTCCTTCTTCCACATACTGTCTGTCCCCTTTCCTTTTTTTTTTTTTTTTTTTTTTTTTTTTTGGTAGTTTAAGGGGTTTACACATCTGTTATTACCAGGAAATGACAGAAGATGGAATATTAGACAAAAGGAGCCATTACATAACAGTTTTACATACAGCTTTTAGGGTTAGGTAATTGTAATCCACAATTCTAGATTTCTTATGGTGATTTTAAATTTGGAATATTTTAATTGGTATATGTTGTAAATCTATAGAAAGAAGAAATTTTTGATGCTAGGTTTAAGAAGCTTAGTCTGTTAGTTTTCGTTTCTCATATTTTATAATAGAAATTAGCCTAGAGAAACATACAGACTAAATCAGCTTAATTTAAAAAAAAAAATGTTTTCTTATAGGTCCTATGACATAAATGCCAGTACAAACTTAATGTAGTGTACACTGATCTTTTTAAGTTGTTCAGATATGGAATGCATTTATTCAGAGATGAGGATTATTCTTAGCAGAACCTGTATTTTTATTTCTTAACCAGTAGCTATGCTTAATGCAGTGCATACATTTCTGTGTAGGCTTCATGCAGTTTATCCAGTCAGTTCCTGTGGCTGAAGTTCTTGATACAGAGGGAAGCATTCAGGTATGGTATCAATAAAGATTATGCAATTCATGAATATATTCTTGTCATAAAAAATTCAGTCTTTATAACATAGAGTTAAAAATGAAAGTCTCCTTTTATCATTTTTCTTTCTTCAAGTTTTTTTTCTTCCTTTATTCAGAAGTAAGCATGTTCGCAGTTGAAGATTCTTCCATTTGTTACATAGATTCTCAGTTCCTTGAACAGTGCATTGCGTATCAAGGGATCAGGCATTAATTGGTGAACACAGCCTGGCCAACATGGTGAAACCTGTCTCTGCTAAACTCACAAAAATCAGCCGGGCATAGTGGCATGTACCTGTAGTCCCAGCTACTTGGGAGGCTGAGCCAGGAGAATCGCTTGAACCCGCGAGGTGGAGACTGCAGTGAGCTGAGATCACATCATTGCACTCCGGCCTGGGTGACAGAGCAAGACTCTGTGTCAAAAAAAAAAAAAATAACCAAAAACAAAAAAAACAGAGTTAATTGGTGAACAAATTAAAATTTGTTAACATTTATTTATACTTGCATTATATTCCAAAGTATGGAAATGTTGTAATTTATTTGATATTAATTGATGAGCACTTTATTTCCAGTTTTTGTTATTCAGAACACTGCTACAATGATATTGTTGCTCATCTGTCTTTTGTACAATTATTTAAGACCCCCTATACTCTCCCTTCAACTATTGCTCCCCTTTAAATATGAGAAAAGGTGAGTGGTTCTGTGACAAAGTAATGTATATGTTTGGATTTTTTTTTTTTTTTTTACCCTTGAAATACATGGATTAGTTCTTATAACATCTTAATGGTTTATTTTTGTTATTTTTTAAATATAATTTTCCTGCTCCCCTTTGTAAAAAAAAAAAAGGTATGTAATTAAAACAAAAATGGATACACCCGAGATGAAAGATAATACACAGAAGGGCTTGGTAGATGATATTTGATACAGTGTGTTTTTGCCTTTCCCTATTTAATTGTTCCATTTATTCAGTATGGGAGTCAGATTTGTAGAAAAGTATTACTCTGATTCTTTTGCAAAGCAAGTGTTTATTCTGTTCTTTGATTTGGGGTACAGTCATGTGCAGTGGTTAAAAGCTCAGGCTTAGGACATCAAACTGCCTGGGATTGAATTCCACCTGTGTAACTTTCCAGCTCTGTAACCTTGAGTGAACTGGTTAACTCTTTTTGCAGAGAAAAGTTAACATAGTAGCCCTAAGGTTGCAATCTTTGGAAAGGCCTGCTTGCCAGGAGATTGGTCATTGGCTTTCAGCATGTTCCCTTTGCTTCCTAATTGATAAGGGTGGTTCGCTGTGCCTAGATTGTTTGTTCAAATAATATGCTTTATACTAAACAACCCGCTTTCCTTCTGGGAGTCTGGAATTTTGTACTTGCTTGACAAAGGTTGCCTGGGTCACCAGTTCCTGATAAAACCTTGGTTTCTAAGTCTCTAATGGGCTTTCCTTGTCAGAAACATTGCACCCATGTTACTGCTTTTTATTTTTGGCTATTGGAAAAGAAGCTCACTGTGTCTCTTCATAGGACAGAGAGGGCTAGGATGCCTATGTATGAATTTCTCCAGATTTTTTCTGTGTATGTTTTCCATGTTGATTCTACTGTGTATCTGTTCTCTGTAACAAACCTTAGTCGTGGTACAACTATGAGTTTAGTCTGTAAGACCTTCTAGCAAGTCAAACCTGTCAGTGGTCCTGGGGACCCGTTTAACATACCCTTCAAGACACCAGTTTTTGCATCTGTAAAATTTCGGTAATAACCCATATTACTCCAGGATTGTTCTGAAGAGGACCTGAAGTGTACTTAAAGTTTTTAACATGGGCCCTAATTGCCATCGTTGTTTCATAAAGTTTTTCATTACTTACATTGTTTTGTGTAATTACGATGTTATAAAATGAAAACAGTGACAGTTTGTATACTGATTCTTGGCTGCACATCTGATCTGTGTAAGTGATTTACCTGGGTCATAGATCACATTCAGCTTTACTTGATAATGAAAAGTTGTTTTTCGATAATTAAAAGTTGTTTTTCAAAACAGTAACACTTCTTGTGTTTCTCCTTGCTACACGTCTTTGCCAAATCGTAGTGTTGCCAAACTTCAAACTCTTCGTACCTTCTTTTTGGTTTGCATTTCCCTGATTATCTGTAAGGTTGAATGTATAAAAATATATGTATAGGCCATTTGTTTCTTCTGTGAAGTGCATGTTCACATCTTCCTGTGGCCCATGTTCCTGTCGCGTTGTTTGTATTTTTTGTATTGATTTATAGGAGTTTTTAAATATATATTCCAGATGCAAATCCTTTGTCAGACATACAGGGTATTCAAAAAAGGTGAAAACATAGGATAAACTTTTTTTGTTGTTGTTGTTGTGAGACGGAGTCTTGCTCTGTCGCCAGGCTGGAGTGCAGTGGTGCGATCTCGGCTCACTGCACCCTGTACCTCCCAGGTTCAAGCAATTCTTCTGCCTCAGCCTCCCGAGTAGCTGGGACTACAGGTGCCTGCCACCACGCTAATTTTTGTATTTTAGTAGAGACTGGGTTTCACCATGTTGACCAGGATGTTCTTGATCTCTTGACCTCATGATCTGCCCACCTCGGCCTCGCAAAGTGCTGGAATTACAGGTGTGAGCCACCACATCTGGCCAGGATAAACTCATTTTTTAATAGTACGTTAATTGTATTTTCAGATAATATGCTCTGTGGTTTTGTTTGTTTGTTTGTTTTTTGTTTTGCCTCTAAATGTAAAAGAATAGGTGCAATTGGTAATCTGGGGTGGGTGGTGGGGGACATTAAACACAGTTTCCCCTAGTGGAAACTCTAGTGTATTTATCGTACTCTTAAAATTGTTTTGTTCAGTCAGCATCTCTCATACTGTATTTTGATTAAGCTTTATACTAGACACTTGCTGGTCATTATTTACAGTTTCAAAACACCTAGTTTGTTTGTTTGTACTTAATTCTAAAACATGTAAATAATGTCTTTGCAGAACTTTTTTAGAAAATATGCACCAAGTGAGAATGGGCCAAATGGGATTAGTGCTGAGGTCATGGACACTTACGTTAAAAGCTGTGGTAAGTTTTTCAGGCTATTACTTTCCATTGATCAGATAAAGAAGAGCAGGCCATCCTGATATTGCCATAATCATATACATTTAGAACATGTTAATATTTAAATGCTCTATAGGAAGAGTAAAAGATAAATGTTGATTAAAGTAGTCATTGATGCTTTGACGTTATAGTATTAACAAGGTGTAAATTCTATTTAGTCTTTCATGGATATGTCTTTGTAATCACTGAACTATTTTATAATCACAATTTATCTCTTCCTGGAAGCTGTTAATTTTCCATTAGATTTTCTCTATTTTTGAATAACAGAAACTAAGTAGACCATGGGAAAAGTTTCAATCAGAAATAATTGTGCTTTAGATAAAGTTTAAGAGCTAAGATAATGGTGCTTCATTAAGAGGGTGCCCTTGTGGTATTTTAGAGTCAGTCCTTATGGTCCATTCCTAGAAATAAGAAAGCAGTAGTAGTATTTCCTAGAAATAAATAGTAAGTGACATAGGGATTAATTTTTATTCTTCAGGCATTTATGTCTAACTTCACGAAGGTTATATTCTACAGGATTTTTTTTTTCATTTTCTTTATTTTTTTCTTTTCTTTTCTTTTCCTTTTTTCCTGGAGACAGGGTCACACTCTGTCACCCAGGCTGGCTGAAGTGCAGTGGCGCAATCACAGCTTACTGCGGCCTGGACCTCCCAGGCTCAGGTGATTCTTCCACCTCAGCCCGCCGAGTACCTGGGACTGTAGGAGGTGTGCACCACCACACTTGGCTGATTTTTTTTTTGTATTTTTTGTAGAAACAGGGTTATGGCATGTTTCCCAGGCTGGTCTCAAACTCCTGGGCTCAAACGATCACCACCTGCTTTGGCCTGCCAAAGTGCAGAGATTGAAGGCATGAGCCACCATCCCCAGCATGTTTATTTTTTTATTTTGATTTTTTGTATAACTAGATTGTTTAAGGGAGGATTGGTAAAGGAGTTGACACTAGAGTTGAGCCCTGAATGACAGGATATATGATGTGTTATAACTATTTTATATAAGCGCTATATTTGTTTATGTCCCTATTTATGCCTATACTTAAGCTGAGAGAGCAAGAAGAGAGCTTTCTAGTTAGTTGTTAAGACTATATTTAAACTTGCATATCATTTTCTGGTTTGGAAGTTGCTTTCTTATACATAATATTTTTGTGTTTTTCACAACACCCCTGTGAAGTCACCTTCCAAATTATTTTGGACCTTATTTTCAAATTTATTCATGATGATACATTTTTGTCTGAAAAGCAGAAAGAAAATGAACTTTGAGAATATGGAAATAAAATTGTGTTTTATAAATTAGAATCCTTTATAGTTTTAATTCTTGTTTTTACTATAGGAATATAAACATATATTACATGTAACTGAATTTGTTTGTAAACATGATTACATGCAGTATTTAAAGACTTAAAAACACTGAAGATTTTGAGAGAAAATGTTTACCCTTGTCCTCTTAACTCTGTATTTCTCTCTCTTCCCTTGCTCCTTTCTTGTTTTTCTTCTTTATTTTGCCCCATTTCTCTTCTGTTTTTCTCAGACCTTCAAGTCTATGTTTTCTGTGATCTAAAAAAAAAATTGCATATCATCTAAAGGCTGAACTAGGCTGAACATCCAAGATGGATCACTCACATGATTGGCAGATTATACTGTCTTAGCTAGGCTTATTGTGAATCACCTACACATGACCTGTCCCTGGCTTGGGCCTCTCAGAGCTGGGTTCCAAGAGCAAATATTCAGACAGACAGGAAATGGAAAATACTGGTTTCTGAATGCCAGGGCTGGGAACCTGGTACTATATCAGCTTATAGTATAACTATATTTTGTTATATTCTGTTGTTCAGAGCAGTCCTAGAGCCTTCCTGGATTTGAGGGGACGGAATATATATAGATCCAAGCACTGGATGAAAAGGGTGTCACAGAATTTGTGGCCATTTCCATTAGTACCTTATTACATGAGGTGTTTTATATACCCCCAAATAATTATCTTTTACCTTTTTGCTAGTAGCATAGTTATTGTAAACCTTTTAAAGTCATAAATCTGTTTAATAAAGAAATACTTTTTCCACACAAAATACATACACACACGCTTGCCCTGTCAGTATTGACTACAATTTGAAAATTCTGCTCATTAGTAAAATTATCAGAATGGTATGTTACAGGTACATGCTTAATGTCGTACCATTGTGTGTTTTGTATAGTGGTCCATTTTGCCCCAAGAGCTACTGAAAATATGACTGGCTTTTTCATGGGGAAAGAATAGCAATTTAAATTATCTTACCTATTGGACAGTTAAATTCACATTATATCTTATCTCTCCCCTTTTTTCCAACATTTCACATGTATTCATTCCTCTGTAAGTGATTTAATGGCAGGCCTTCTCTTCATCTAGAAGAGCCTTCTGTTTTCTGTATGGCATCCTGTATGACAAAATAATCTGTTTTTGTGTAACTTTCATTTTAGAAAATAATGTTTTAATGTTTTTGCAGGGTGTAAGAAAAAAATTGATAATAGTTTTGGTGACATCTTTTCCAGATTATCTAAAGTCTCAAGTCTATATCATGCAGCTAAATGTGGGAATACTGTTTATTCTCACATACACACATATCTTTACTAAGTAAAGGGAAATAGGATCAGTGGTCTATTTGTCTTTATGTTTTTCTTTAAGTCAAAGTTTTTTTATAAAAACAATTTCAAGATGTTTTATATCTCACATGGAGTAAAAAAACTAACAACATTGTTTTGACAAGATTTTCTTGGACAGAAATAGTGTTTCCATTGTTGTATAGTTAAAGAATAACATCAATTTCCCTAAAAATTTTCTAGCAAATTTATTTCAGGTCATCTTAAATCATTCTGAGTATTAGTTATCTCCTCAACGTTTCTGAGGATCATCCCATTCTTACCTCAAATGTTTTGTTGTTATTTTTCAGGATATAGCCTTGTTTAAAGTGCCCTACTGAGTATTGACACTTTAAACTATTGAAGCACTCTAAATTTTCATCTTTACTATTAAATATGGCCATATGTTGATACATATATTTCACTTGACTAAACATGTTTATCAGAATGACCATCCAACATATTTATGACCATAATCCACTGAGCCAGGGCAAAAGACCCTTACTTATTTTTGCATTTCCATATAACAATGAAATGCACTCTCAAATTTGATGATGAGTAGTTTATAGAAATATTTTGCTTTATCGTTAGGATTAAGCATAATTCGTGTATATCCAGTTACATGAAAATTTTAGATCAGAATTAACTGTTGCAACACAGGTGAATCAGTATTCTATAGAGATAGCTAAACTTGAAACAAAGTAAATAGTGACAAAAACTAATTGTAATTTATAATTAAAAAATGGGAATAGTAAGTAGGTCTGGATTGAACAACTCAGCTGCACTGATGTACAGTGATGTTATTTTTCAAAATTGTAGGAGTTTCGCTTGTCTTCATATGCACATTATCGGTAGTTTAGTACCCTTGAGTGGCAGGTAGATTTCTACAAATCACATATTAGAGAACCTAAGTGTACTAAGTTCTCATATGTTCTCAGGGTACTGTACTTAGTTTCTCTTTAGGAATATCAAATTTAATATCCCTCAGTAAGTCACTTAGTTATTTTTCAATGGGGAGTCTGTAGTCATTTTTGAAATTGCATGTATTGTGGCAGTTTTAGAGCAGTGCTACTTAAAGTGTGATCTGTGGACCCACAGTATTGACTTTACCTGGGAGCTTGTTTGTATTACAGAATCTTGGGCCTTACCCGACTTCTGTGATCAGAATCTTCATTCTAACAGGATTTTCAGGTGATTCTTATGTTCATCAATACACTAGAGTTTAGAGAAGGCTTTTCAACCTTTGGTGTGCATAGTAATTTTTGAAAGCTTGTTAAAATGGAATTGTGGCTGCTGCCCCTAAAAATTCTGATTCAGTAGGACTGAAGTAAGGCTGAAGAGTTTACATATTTAATAAGCTTTCAAGTGATAGTGATACTGCCAGTCTGTGGGACCACATTTTGTGTAGCAATGCTCTAGATCAAGGGTGAGTAAGACTTTTCCCTAAAGCTTTGCAGATAGTAAATATTTCTGGCTTTTCAAGTCAGATGATCTGTGTAACCATTCAACCCTGCCATTGTAATGCTTAAACCAGTATGTAAATGAATGAGTATGACTGTGTTCAAATAAACTTTACAAAAACTGAGGGGAACCAGATTTGACCATCAGGCTGTAGTTTATTCTCCCTTCATCTAGATACCCTTTAAGTCCTCCTCAGTGGACCACTAAAGGTTATCGTTGCATTTAGCTGCAGTTAACATAATGTACCTATAGTGATTTAATCATAAGAGTTTATTTTCTCTTCTGTGACAAAACTAGTTATAAGAAATTGCTGTTGTTCTAACTATTTAAGGTGATTAGGACCAGGTGAAGGCTCTGTGTTTCTCTGTGATTCTCTTGCCCTTTTCTTTATGGTCTGCAACTACAGTCATCATGTCGCAATCTAGACAGGAAGGAGAAAAGGCCTAAAGGGCTAACCTCCTAGCTGAGTCAGCCACTTGCTTAAAACTGCTTTCCTTGCATCTATATTTGCTTACATTTCATTGGACACAAATCCCAGCCCAGTGACTTTGAACAATACTATTAATTCTTGGAGCCTGAAGTTTTTCATTTGAAGGATGGTTATCTACTTAACTGGCATCATTAAACAGGTTAGAAATGATGAATATGATATGCCTAGCTAAGAGCCTAGTCTTCAGTACATTGTAACTGTGATTATTATTAATTAATACTATTTTTCCAATAATTATGCCATTGCTTAAGTTGCTTTTGGACTTCTGGAATGGCCTTCAGAGCCTAAGTCAAATGAACTTTATTATTTATTGAATTTGAACACGGTTATAAGTTCATTAACAGGTGGTCCCATCTTGTTTTTACACATGGGCTGAAATAAACAGGTTTTTGTAAATATTGCTATAGTTTTATATGTTTACAAGTTGTGTTTGTTGTCAGGTTATTAATGGTAGAAATAAACATAGTTAAAAAAACAAACTCCAAAAGGGTGCTATTTGCTAAATTCTGTTTAAGTAGTTTCAATAAATGCTAAATTTCCAGACTTTTTTTAGAATAAAAAGATAACAGAATACAGCTAGAGCCAATGTCTCTGCCTGTAGCCTTGATCATGTAATTTTTCTTAATGCTTTAGAAGATTATTGTGTTAACTTCATAAATGTCTTTACCACTCAAATGAATGCATTTGGTTTTCTATCTGCTTCCATTTCAAGATTATTTTTCCACAGACTTAAGAAACAATTTAACCCTGCATTTACTTATGTTATCTTATAGATAACATGGTTACGAGTTGTGGGATAATTGACAGTTGACTTTTAACTGTGTCCAATTTGATATTAGAATTGCTAGGCCCATGTTATAATTTAAGGTCTCCTG
This sequence comes from Gorilla gorilla gorilla, assembly GCF_029281585.2. Classification (NCBI taxonomy): domain Eukaryota; kingdom Metazoa; phylum Chordata; class Mammalia; order Primates; family Hominidae; genus Gorilla; species Gorilla gorilla. Next base: position 71,268,128 of record NC_073241.2, read on the forward strand.
AACCTAACTTAAGTTTTGATGCAAGTGACTTTTGTAATTTAACAGAATTCTACAAGATTTTCTGTTTTAAATAGTACTTTGAGTTTCAAGTGACAGACATAAAGATTGCATATTTGAGAATTCAGATGAGAAACCAGAGACATTAGAAAACAAATTGATATTAAAGTTGCACAAACTGCTTTTATATTCAGTAGAATGTATAACCTGGTTTGCATTTGTTTTCACATTTTTTTTTAACTGTTACTGCAGCTGGATATTGCGTGATCACCTATATACTTGGAGTTGGAGACAGACACCTGGATAACCTTTTGCTAACAAAAACAGGTAACAATTAATGACTACCAGTGACATACATTGTATATGCCCATGGTTTTTACCCCTGAATCTATTTACTAACAAGATAAGTTGTGGCCTGGCGCGGTGGCTCACGCCCGTAATCCCAGCACTTTGGGAGGCCAAGGCGGGTGGATCACCTGAGGTCGGGAGTTCGAGACCAGCCTGACCAACATGGAGAAACCCCGTCTCTGCTAAACACACAAAATTTGCCGGGCGTGGTGGTACATGCCTGTAATCCCAACTACTCAGGAGGCTGAGGCAGGAGAATCCCTTGAACCTGGGAGGTGGAGGTTGCAGTGAGCCGAGATTGCACCATTGCACTCCAGACTGGGCAACAAGAGCAAAACTCCATCTTAAAAAAAAAAAAAAAAAAAAAAAAAAGATGCGTAATTGAAGATAAATCAGAGAGTCTTAAAAATTCCTTTAAATGTTACCTTGGAAGAACATTTAGGGAAAGTCCTTTCCCTTGTAAGAATTGCTTTAGTAGTAATCCTACAGATGGTCATTTTGCCCACACTTCTGTACTGGAAATGCCTCTTTTTATGGAAAGCCAATAATGTATACAAGTAGCTTAGTCTCTTACTGTATAGCTCTAGTTAGATTGTTAAAATGTCCTTTCTCTTACAAAGTGTGCTTAATTCACTTTAATATCTACCTTTAATTATTTGCTTTTCCCCTTGGAGTTCTATGGGATAATCATTCTCAGTCCCCTTTGTCCTGACAACTCTTTAGCCCTATGTATTTATCTTTATGCAGACAGCTTCCAAACTTACAGCTTTTTACCTCAGTCCATTTCATTAACTTCAAATTGAAATATCGAACTGCTTACTTGAAATTCTCATTATATATGGCCAGTTGTAAAAGGTTGTCCTTTCCTCTACTACCTGCCTAAAACCTGTTTCTCACCTCATTTTCCCATTTCAATAGATAGCAACATCACCTACCCAGTTGTTCAAGCTCTAGACCTCAAAGTCATTCTTAACATGTCTCTTGGCCTCATCTCATATACTGAACCTATTAGCAAATCTTGTCTACTCCTCAACTCCAAAGTAGATCATGAAGTTACCCACTGTCTTCATTTTTACTACTTTGACCCCACTTGAAGCAACCAATATATGTTGCCTAAACAATTTGAATGAAATCTGAATGCTTTATTGGGGCCTTGTGGCTTGTCCAGGCAGGCCATTTGTCTGAATGTCAAATCACTCCTGCCTCAGACAAGAGCCTTTGTTGTTTTCTCTTTCTGGAAAGTTATTTATTCAGATCTTTGCAGGGCTGACTTTAGTTATTAAGTTGAAGTTCTAATGGCATCTCTTTAGAGAAGCCCTTTCTAACTCTTTGATCTGTAATAACATATCTGCCCTCTTCCTCCAATGCTCTCTACTTATTACTGTGTTGTTTATAGCACTTATCACTAGCTGAAGTTACCTTTTTTGTTTAATTCAACAACTATTTATTGAACAGCTAGTAGATGCTGGGAATACCAAAGTTAACAGAACAGACAGAAATCCTTGCTCTCCTAGAGCTTGTTGAGTTCTTATCATCATCTTCTCCCCTTCAGGTTGCAAGTTCCATGAGAGCAGGAACCTTTGTCCATTGGGGTTACCCCCATGCCTCTGGACCTTGAACACCACCTAGCTAAAGTGTTCAATAAATCAGTGTTGAATTAATGACGAATAAATACTTCTGCTCTTCCATGAACCTGTCTGGGCTAAATAATTCAAGTTTCTTCAGCTTTCTGCAGAAAGCAGATGTTTACGTTGCTCTTTAAATTGGTCTCTCAAAACATTTTCTGTTTTGTTTGTATTTCTCCAAATTGTGATAATAATAATTTAACATAATACATCAAGAATAATCTATTAATATAATGGCCCTATTAATTTATAATTTGGAATGTCATATATTCAGTTTTTAATTATTACATATGAAAAATCATCTGTTAGAACTTGCATGGGTGATGTCATGTCTGTGTCAAAGCCAGTCAATCTCCTTAATAACCAAGACCAAAAGAATATAATCAGAGTGTCATGCAGATTCTTGGCTGATTTGCTCATTTGGCAGCGGATATTTATAAAACATTATGGTGTATTTGGAGAGAATTGTAATTTGGAAGTTTTCATGTGTTATTTTCATTAGCTCTTTTTTATCGGTTGAATCTTTTAACCACAAGAATCAAGCAACCAAAATGATTCCATTTTTTTCCAGATTGTAATCATTTACAACTACAATGGAATTCTTTAATATAAAAATAATGCTAAATGACGAGTTAATGGGTGCAGCACACCAACATGGCACATGTATACATATGTAACAAACCTGCATGTTGTGCACATGTACCCTAAAACTTAAAGTATAATAATAATAAAATAAAAAATAAAATAAATAAAAAAGAATTTGCCAATGAAAAAAAAAGGTAGTATTACATCCGTAATTTTATATTCACAAGTTCTACTTGATTCTTTTTTTGGAAATTGATAAACAGTCAGACAGTATAAAAAACCTTTTTCTGTTATACTTTGAAAAGTGCCCTTGTGTGTATTTGTGTGTGTGCGTATGTGTGTTTTGATGGGGGTATTTAAGAGTGAAACTGGAAGGAAGAATCTGCGTAATACACTTTTTTGGCCCAGGTCTCAGTTACTTGTTTAATGGAAATTGAATTAAATTTCAGAAACAGAAGCTTTAAGCTTTTGTTAACAGTTTTCCACTAGAGGGTGCTCCAGCTTTGCTTTTTCAAAACCAAGATTTTACCCTAAAACGTGCATAAGTAAGATGCACATTTTTTTTCCTATTAAAACAGCAGTTCATTTTTTCTTAACTGCTCTGTAATTATTTCATCCAGTTACATTATGCAGTTAGCATTTTATATCTTTCTTACTGGATACATGTTTTCAAGTTTTTAGTTTTGGTTTGGATGAAATTAGATTGTATAAGGAGAGACTGAGTATGTCAAGACAAATAGGAGTATAATGCATTCTTCAAGTTCTAACAATTTATAATAATTTTAAAAAGTTTGTGTCTCTAGTCATTTTTACTGAGAGTCTATATTTCAAAGTGGTTCTAAGTTACATTTCATATATGTTATAAATAGACTTTGTATAGTTCAAAGTGAATTTTGAATGTGGTTCAGTGCAGGAAATGTATTCCAGTGTTTTTAGTTTAAAAAATGCCTCGACTGTCATGAAGACTTGTCCATTGTATATTTTGAGTTTATTATGCCTTCAAATTGAAAACTTTGGGTTCTCTTACATAACTGTCCAATCTTTCAATGGCTGATGGAGCATTTTTTAATAATCAAGTAACATTTTTCTTATTCTGCAAAATACAATACCTTTGTTTTCTGTACTCATTTGCCAGCCCAAGCAGGTTTAGAGTCTAAGATTCTGCTTTAGATTAAAGTGGTTTTGAATTTTAATCGGACTTCCACTGTTTCATCTGTGTCCAGTTCTTTGATACGGGGGATGGAGCAGAAGAAGGAGCCATGCAGATTTCATTTCACTAATATTTTTGGGGGACTTAAACCAGACAAACTATTCTACGCTGTAAATATAGATGAAATAGAAAATGATCCAGCTAAGAACTCTGGGCATGTGAAAGAAAATGATTCGCTGCATATAGAGAATGTCAAAATCTATACAAGAGTAATGTTCTCAAATGCAAAATATTAGTCTCAATTATGGATGTCCCAGATCTTTTTTCGGCCCATGCTTTGTTTTTGAATACTTTTAGCTTGGTTGAAGTTTACTCAGCTTGCACAGCAGAGGGCGCTGTGTATCCACCATAAATGTAAAAGTGTAGCGATTGTATTGTCAGTGTATTGTCATGTGATTAATTATAACGCTGTTTTCTTGAAACAAGTTTGGGGTGAATGATATTTTACTTATTAGTGCATTACTATTGAATTCTTTTTTTATTATTACTGTAGAATTCTTTGGACAAGAAATTACAAAGCTAGGCTGTGGTGTGGAGTTGAAAAATAATAGATTTTTTCCCAAGAATCATTGTCCTTAGGAGAAGCTTTAAAAAGCTTACTTAGGGCAATCAGTTGTGACAGGATTCAAATGAAACATGGTTTGAGTTTATCCCAGCTCTTTGGAGAAAGGTTAATTTTTTTGTTTTTATTTTTGGGAGTTTGAGGAAAGAGGGGAAGGCAGTATAACTGAAAAATATGTTCACTGCTTATGGTATACTTTTTAATGCAATCAGGATTTGAAATTCATTTGTGAATAACTGAAAAATGTTCACAAAAGTAAACAGGGAACTGGTATCTGTACTAAATGGAAAGTTCATTGTGAGTCCTAAGGATGGCCCTCCTGATCTTGAGTTGCCATTTGTGAGAGAGGTAGTAAGTAGCTTTTCTGTCTGCCTTGACACTTTAGAGTAATACACTTTGAAACTTTTCTCAGAAAGCTCAACATAAAGAAAAATGGTTATTCTTATTGTTATCTTAATTGGACATTTTCTTTCAATATAGCTCCTGTAATACAGGGTTCTCTAGAGGGACAGAACTAATGGTGTGTATATATGGGCAGGAAACATTCAGCACGAGAGAAAGATGTAGGCTGGGAGGCTGGGCAAGTCTCTCTTTTCACATTTTTCTGTCTGCTTTTATCCTAGCTGCGCTGGCAGATGATTAGTTTGTGCCCGTCTAGATTAAAGGTCTGCCTTTCCCAACCCACTGACTCAAATATTAATCTCCTTTGGCAGCACCCTCACAGACACACCCAGGATCAATACTTTGTATCCTTCAATCCAGTCAAGTTGACAGTCAGTATTAACATCACAGCTTCTATCCTGATTTTCTGTATTATTCTTTAATTTTGTGTGAAAATGATTATTTTTTAGACCAAGAAACAGTCTTTCAGAGTGGTTAATTTGTTTGGCTCTAAAGGCAAATTTTTGCATTTATTCTGCCCCTCCCCCGTTGGATGACTTTGGGTAAGTTACATAATATGCCAGTAACTCAGTCTCTTCTTCTGAATCTGTAAATAATGATAGAACCTCTCTCCTAGTGGTGCTGTGAGGTTTGAATGAGATAAGTAGACTTTTGCTTGGTATTGAGCACATAATAAACATTCCTTAAGGGCTATTAGGTTTTGTTTGCTTGTTTGTTTTACCACCATGAGATGAATAATGCCTTTTTTTTTTAACTTATGTAGTTGTTATTTGGACTCATACTATTAGAGAGAAGAAAATAGTTAATATATTTCAAAAATTTCTTTTTCACACTTGCTATAATTTGGGTATTTGACTCCTCCAAATCTCATGTTGAAACTTCATCCCCATTGATGGAGATAGGATCAAGTGGGAAGTGTTTGGGTCATGGGGGTGGATTCTTCATCAATGGCCTGGTACTGTGCTGGAGGTAATGAGTGAGCTCTTCTGTTAGTTCCCTTGAAAGCTGGTTGTTAAAAAAGAGCTTCGTACCTCCTCTCTCATGCTACTATGTGATCTCAGCACATGCCAGCTCCTTTTCGCCTTTATAGATTATTGATCTTTATACTGAAAACTATTATTGTAAAATATTGCATCATTGTGCTTTTAACTGAGTGAAAATACTGCTAACCAAGTATATTGTAAGGGTTTAAGTAATAAGTATTGGGAACAGAGAGTGGGAGTATAAATGTAGGGAGCCTTTTTAATTCTGAAAATATAGGTTTTGCTAGAAGAATAAATTGCTGTTTGCTACCTTCTGTATTTCTAGGTTTAATGATAGGGCAGTAGGAAAGATACGACATTCAATTAAGACAAGAGGCATTTTAAGGAAAAAATGGTAAATAAATGCCAGGTTATATATAAAAAATTGAAGAGTGGGAAACTCACTGGAGTAGGATGTCAGGGAAGAATTTTTGGAGTTGGGAATTATATGGAATCTTTAAATATAGAGTTTGGATTATAAGGAACAGCAGAAGAAAGTCAAGTAGAAGGAGGAGAGTAAGAAGAGGTATGAAAAAAAGAATGAATACGGTTTTGACATTGGACACGTTTAATTATTAAACAAAATGGAAATTTAAAATAAACTTTACCATTAAATACTGTCAAAGAGAATAGTGTATATTCTCTTTAATCCAAGAATTACAAATGCCTCGAACTACGATTTTAGAAATAAGTTCATGTTATTTATGCAAATAACAGGAAAATGTAATTAGCACCTCTTACTCCCTATGTTTTACAAGTTGGAGACAAAAGGAGGTTAACAACCAGTTTGTTTTATGTATACTTTATTTCTTGACTGTTTAAGGTGGTAGATTCGAATAAGATCATACTCTCTGAACTTCTTAAACATTTTTTAAAAATTTCATTATGTGTATTTTTTGAACCTTTACAAATTGCATTTTCAGATATTAACTTTAAAAAAAAACATTCCCTTCAGTATTTATGAAGATGAATTTTCTTAAAACATTACATTAATAGGCTCTTTTGAAAATACATGGCTATTTAACTTGTAAAGCATAATATAATTTCATTGTTAGATACTGAATCTTTTACACCTTTTAATTAAGTAGTAATCCTGTTGTTTGAGTTTTCTGACAAGAAGGATAGAAATACACTCTTCATTTGTAAACAGTGATACATAGCCAATATTGGAATTCCAGTAATTCCTGTAATGAAATGAAGAAAACTGGGATAGGTTTCGTATTAAAAGCATGGAGCCCATTAAATAAACCATGCATGATGACAGTTTTGTGTCAGAGATTGACCAGATTGGTCATCTGTTCAAGTATATTGGTAACATTATTTAAATAATTAAATAAAACCAAGGAAAATGTATCTACACCTGTAATATTGTGAGCTTCTTATTTCTTTACCTCTTATGGGGCAGAATCGTGTGTATCCAACACGGTAAAAGATATATGAGAACTTCAAAATGAGAATAAAGTACCAAAAGAATTGCTTAGCTTAGTTGAACAGAGGACACATATTTAGTTGAAGGTGGTAAAATGGTTAACAGAAATTGATCATGGACTTTTCATCAGATCATGGAAAACTGAAATCATAGCATACTCCCCTTGAACCTTAAGAGACTATAGGGATGCTGCTTTTCCAGTGGGTACTGAAGTTATCAAATTCACTTTTGTAAAACTGGTTCCTCATATTTGTTGAATTATGGACTTTCCTTGGGAATCTGGTGAAGTATATTGATCTCCCCCCAAAATCAGTTTCATTGTACTTAGAGACCATTAAAGCCCATTTTGGGATTCCGAAAGAGTAGTTTTTCAGTCATAAATCATTCAGTAGTTTCTTTTAATGGAAATGAAACCCCCTCCATGTTGACATTTTATGATCTTAAATATGTACAACATGAAACCTCATAATTGTGCCTACTCTTACATACTATACAATGAAAACAGATTTATAAATCAATCTATGTTACAGATTAGTAAAATTTAACAACATTAAAATGATAGGTGGTATATTATTACAACTAAATTGCTATTTACATACTATACAATGAAAACAGATTTATACTATACATTACTGTTATATACTATACAATGAAAACAGATTTATAAGTCAGTCTTTCTTACATATTAGTAAAATTTAACAAGATTAAAATGATAGGTGATATATTATTGTAACTAAATTGCTATTTATGCTAAGAATATGGTTTTTAAAATTTTTCCTTTCTAAAATTTTTTTTGAGTAATAATAAATTAGAAGGATTCATCTCAGGAATATTTAAAGAAATAATTTTCTACTGTATGAAGGGCACTGTGCTTAAACTTTAGCACAAAAAATTTTCTACAAGATTCCACTTTCTACTGTTACATTAAAAAGTTATCCAGGCTCTGACCGTCTTTGATTCTAAAGACTTATAAATAGGATTTAACATTTTTAGATTACCATTACTTTGACACAATTTTAGGCATAGTTTCGTCTGAATGAATGAGTTAAAATGGGTTAATTATGTTCCGAAGGCCACTCTCAAACCTGCAGTTAGAAATATCGAAGAATTTAATAGGCTTCATCGTGAACTAATATTCTTTATGAAGAGACACTGTTTATATCAATTGTGTGACATATCACCTACCCAGTTCTTTAAGATAATTCTGGAAACAAATGAGTTTCTTGTCAACATCCAGGCAAACTCTTCCACATAGACTTTGGATATATTTTGGGTCGGGATCCGAAGCCTCTTCCTCCACCAATGAAGCTGAATAAAGAAATGGTAGAAGGAATGGGGGGCACACAGAGTGAGCAGTACCAAGAGTTCCGTAAACAGTGTTACACGGCTTTCCTCCACCTGCGAAGGTAAGTTGATTTGCTTGGCACAGAGAATTTGGGTAAATTTATTTTATTTTATAGAACAAGAGAATTTGTTTAAATGTATGCATTCTTTAGCATTGATCACTTTTTCAAAATGACAAAGGCAACAATATTTCCTATCTTACATTTAATACCAATTTTGACAAACTGTCAAATATCAAAGGAAAAAGACATAAACTTTCTTGCTTTCCCACTATCTTATTACTATATCCCACCAGCTAGGAAGCTGGCATCACATAAGATGAAGCAAACATGGAGGCTTCCAACTCAGTGGGGTTGATGTCACTTTAATAAAGTATACTTTGACAGTACTGAGATAGAGAAAAGGTTAAGAAACTTCGTACCATTCAGATCTGCCTGAAGACAGTCCTGGAGTATTACAGTCACCTACTGGGTTCTCTTCCTTCTCCCTAGCTGACTTCCTATTTCTTTATCAAAGAATATAGGATATAACTTCTTTAGAGTGATATTAGTTCAATCATTTTTATTCTTTAGCCTTAGTTTTGGGTACTCTTCAGGAATATTCAGAAGTTTGCTCAATGATTGTGGTAAATGTTAAATATGATTTTTATCTCTTTTTAACACCTCATCAGTCATTCTGCTACAAAAAATGTTTTTTCTCCGTCCTTTTTTCTTCAACGCCACTAAATCTGTGCTTCCTTCTTGCTAATTTACTTAGGACTGACTATCATATGTCATCAGGAAGAAAAATAAAAGTCATGTTTGGTAAATTCAGGACATGGCTCTGATGATTATTAGTCAAAAATGACAGGATCATTTGACTCATGCTATTTTCAGCCCAACTATGCAAAATGAACTTTTCTTAGTCCAGCAGAAAATCCCAGTCCAGGAAACACACATACATGCTCTTCCAGGTGAAAATATAACCAATAGATAGCAAGTTGCCAGTGCACATGGGTTCTGTCTCCTTTGATGTCATAACCTTTGTGACATCAATTACTCATACAGTGTTTAGTACATAGGAACTCATTGTGTGTTTATTCATTGAGAACTCTTCGTATTTGTATGAGAACCCTCCAAATTCCTGCTTTGAGTCTAGTGTGAGGCCATGTTCCCAGTTAATGTTGATGTGTTGGTCCTAGGAGACTGGTTTTCTTACAGTAATCGGGTTTCATTTATGCAGTGACTAGGTCTTCATTGTAAACTCAGTCTTTTCCATGTATCACAAACCTGTAACAGGCATTTTACAAATGACCATGATATTTATCCTTTGGGTGGCAGAATGGCTCAGTTTTACCCTCCAGAAATGCTAAAAGAATAATGAGAAAATCAGTGCTCTTTAGATTTGTTTGGTGATGCAGAAGCACTTTCAGAGAGATGAGAGTGCCATTTAATATCTGCAATTTTTAATTTAAAATAGTCAAAGCCCATAGAAAACTAGGTCGAACCATGGATATCTCAGGGAGGTGGCAGACAAGATGGTAAGGAATGATGACTAGAGAAATGTCAAAGGTGCTCTATCTTATTGAAAGCAGAAGGAAAACAATGTGGTTTATAAACTGCCATTGGTAGTGGATTAGTAGCAATTCAATAGAATAAGAAAACAGGCAGGTTATTAATGGAGAGCCAAGGTTGACTTCCTCGCTACAAAGAAAAGCCACTGAGAGATTAATCTAAATAATTTTATGCAAAGTTTTAATGAAAACTGTTTAACTTTTAAAAATTTCCCTGTAGTTAATATTATCTGGACCTAAATTATTGGATCAACTTTTTTTTTTTTTTTTTTTTTTTTTTTTTTTTGAGACAGGTTGTCACTCTGTCGCCCAGGTTGGAGTGCAGTGGCATGACCATGGTTCACTGCAGTCTTGACTTCCCAGGCTCAGATGATCCTTCCACCTCAGCCTTGCAGGTAGCTGGAACTACAGGCATATGCCACCATGCCCAGCTAATTTTTTGTGTTTTTTTGTAGAGATGGGGTGGGGTCTTGCTGTGTTGCCCAGGCTGGTCTTGAACTCCTGGATTCAAGCTGTCTGCCCACCTTGGCCTCTCAAAGTGCTGGGATTACAGACATAAACCCATCGCACCTGGCCAACATTTATTTTTTAATGTTGTATTTCAGAGTATGTTTTAGTTGGTTGAAAAAAATGCCTTCAGGATATAAGAATTAACCTGATAGTTGTTGGAGCTAAGGTTATCGGCACTTTTATTAGGCTTTATAGATATGATCAGCCCTGTTATTTTGTAGTTTTTCTTGATAATTGATCAGTTTCTTCACAAAGAATCTACTGAATAACATTGTACCACATAAGCAGAGTAGTCCATTTGAACTTAGTTATAAATGGTTACAAAATACATTATCATCTCTTATTAATCAGTACATATTAAGTCTTTCTCCCAACCCACACTTATGCCAAACACCATTCTTAGACACTGATGTTACAAAGATGTTCTTTCTACATTTTTTGGTAAAAATTTTCAATAGTGAAATAAGGAATACATTTAACCAGCTGGGCACGGTGACTCACTCCTGTAATCCAAGCACTTTGGGAGGCTGAGGTGGGTGGGTCACTTGAGGCCAGGAGTTTGAGACCAGCCTGGCCAACATGGTGAAACCCTGTCTCTACTAAAAAAGAAAATACAAAAATCAGCCAGGTGTGATGGTGCACGCTTGTAATCTCAGCTACTAGGGAGGCTGAGGTATGAGAATTGCTTGAACCCGAGAGGCAGAGGTTGCAGTGAGCCAAAATCACACCACTGAACTCCAGCCTAGACAATAGAGCAAGACTCTGTCTCAAAAAAAGAAAAAAAATTAAAAAAAAGAAATGCATTTAACTATCAAGTAAGGTTCTCATATTGTCTCAGAGATGTTTGCCTAGTCACCAAACATCAGTGAATTTATTGGTCACATACATCATTAACTACATTGCTTCCCCTCTTTGAAGTAGTACACTTATTAAATAACACTTTCACAGGAACTCTGATTTTGCTGTCATGGAAAATAGAGTGTAGAGGAAATACATTTGAAATACTATAAGAACCTCAATGTAGTTAATGGATTTCTATTTTCAGTAATAAAGGTTTTTCCTGAAAAATTTAAACTATCTTTGTGTGACTAGAGTGTAGCACGATAGTTGGCATGAACGTGGGTAAGAGAAAGAGTGCAGTTTCCTTGAACGTTACATGCAACCTGCTTCTTTCTAAAAATCCTAATTATATCACATTCCATCTTGCAATCTTTGCTAGATTTTGCACGCTTTCCCACCCTATCATTATTATTATTATTATTCTTATTTTTTTTATCTTACCCTTAGGTTGTCTAATACTGGTTTGTTGGCCGGGCGGGGTGGCTCATGCCTGTAATCCCAGCACCTTGGGAGGTCGAGGCAGGCAGATCACTTGAGGTCAGGAGTTGGAGACCAGCCTGGCCAACATGGTGAAACCCTGTCTCTACTAAAAATACAAAAATTAGCCTGGCATAGTGGCACTGCCTGTAGTCCCAGTTACTTGGGGGGCTGAGGCAAGAGACTCGCTTGTACCTGGGAGGTGGAGGTTGCAGTGACCCGAGATCGTGCCACTGCACGCTAGTCTGGGTGACAGAACAAGACTCCATCTAAAAAAAAAAAGTGGCCTTTAAATTTGTGTTTCTGAGTAGGACATTAAATGACTGCCCTATGAAGTAAACACTTGCTATTCTGGTTCACTTGATGTATCTTAAATGGAAAATTCAGGTTAATGACAACAGATGTAAAAGATTAATACCAAAGGTAGTGACAAATTATTCACAAAGTATGTGGATATCTAACCTTTATATTTATTTCTGTTTCCCTTTGCTATAACAATAGAAGCATGGATGGTTAAATTTAAATCAGGAGGTAATCCAGAAAGCATTAGTATTTACTTTTGTTAAAAGGAACATCGCATTCTACATCTGTAAAGGCAGATTTTTTTTTTTTAACATTGATCCTGGCTGCCCGTTAGAATCACCTGGGGAGCTTGTAGGTGAGGTGGCAAGGGGAAAGTTCTGGGCTCGCTCATATTTAATTGGTCTGAGATTGGGCTCAGGCATTGATACATTTGAAAAGCTACCAAGATGAATCTAATGGGCAGCCAAGTTGGAGAACTTCTAATATATCTCTTTCAAAACTGACTTTGTATTCTTCTCCTTATGTTACCTTCTGGTAGATTTCCCCATGCCAAGATGGGAAAAAATTATGTACCTATGTAATCAACAAAACAGAGTACGAATGATGGAGAGTTAGTTGAAAGAGCATCTTTTTTTTTTTTAATAATATGTAACAGCTGATTGTACGCTGCTGGTATCACATTCCTTGAAGCCCTCTCAAGTGGATCATCTCTATTTCCATAGAGAAGGGCTTATCTAACCTGTGGCCCCCAGGAGGCAGCTTAGAATACAGCCCAACACAAATTCATAAACTTTCTTAAAACATTATGAGATTTTTTTTTTTGCGATTTTTTTAAGCTCATCAGCTATCATTAGTGTTAGTGTATTTTATGTATAGCCCAAGACAATTCTTCTTCCATTGTGGCCCAGGGAAGCCAAATATTGGACACCTCTGATGTAGAACCTTCATTATCATTATAAAGGGTTTCATTCTGGACATTTATTTTTGCCCACCCCTCACTCCCCTTACCATTTTCATCCAGTCCTGTGACTTTACATATGATCCTAGTGCTGATGACTTTAAACTAGTATCACTAGCCTTCATATCTTCTCTGAGATATATCTGACATCTCTACTAAAAATCTAATAGGCACCTCAGACTCCACATGTCTAAAACGAAATTCTTGAATCCCTGCCTAAAATCCTGTTCCTCTTCCATTTAGCCTCTCCTATCTTGGTGAATAACACTAGTGTCCTATTAGGCTAAATCCTTTGTGTTTTTCAGTTTCTCTGTCCTCTCACCCCGACCTCCATTGAAACCATCAGCAAGGATCATCTATTTCATCTCCAAAATATAGCCTGATAACCCCCATGTTGGTTCCTGTCCACCTGGAAGTCTATGATATAGTTTCTCTACTTTGATTCTTACTCCCTTCAAGATGGCCAGTGTGAACTGTTAAAAATGCCTATCAACGTGTGTTACTCCACTCCTTAAACTTAGTTGCTTCTCAGTGCATTTCAAATAAAACTACACCCCCTTAAGATGCCTCTTTCTCTGATTTTCCCATTTTCCTGTTGTTTTTTTCTCTTTTAAATCTTTTAATCAAGCAGACATAAAATTATCATGTTTATCAATTCATTATATTAGTTTACACCCTCCTCCAGAATGTAAACTTCATGAATGTGGGGACCTTGTTTGTTCAGTTCACCACTGTCTGTCTGTATCCCTAGTGCCTACAACAGTGGATATAGTGAGTACTAAGTAAGTGTTTGTTGGTTGAATGAATAAAATGATTACATGAGTAGGAATGGAATAACATCTGTGGTATGCATTTATCAATTCCCACAAAGAAATTAGTAACTTAAAGCTAGGTTAAAGCTGTTTAGCTATTATCATAACTTTTTGTTCCTAAGAGTTTAAGTGGGTTAGGGCCTGATTTGATTAGATTACATCAAGGTAGAAGTTTTTCATTATAATTCCTCTTGATTTTTATTGGCAATATAAAATTCAGAAATGAGGATAAAACAGATAATTTGAAACTCATATGGATAGTCATTTTTCTACAAAAGTTCCATTATCATTACAGTTTAACTATTAAACATTTAAGTATTAAGTAACAGTTTGTATTTTATAATTATTATTATTATCATTATAGATAGGTAGATAGCTGGAATAAAGATCCTACATCACCCAGATCCTGCCCCCATCCCCTAGAGAAGACAGTGCAAGGCTCTTGGTTGACATTTTTACTGAAACAGCTAAAACCCTTCATTGCCTAAAACCAACGCTTTCCTTACATCCATCCTGAAGACCAAACCTGAATCTCTTTTTATCAGTGCTAAGGAGGGGCCACTAAGAGCATAACTACCCAAAGTGGAGAGGTCCCAGTGGAGATTTATTTAAAACTTTCCCCAGAAGGCCCCACCTCTGGAAATGACCATTCAGAATAGTAACATTTGTTCTCTTTGGAGGAAGAGGAAGAGTTTGAGGATTGGTGAAGAGAAACTGTTAGTTCCTGTTGGAGGCCAGCATACTCTGAAGATATCATTATTTAGATATCTTGCCCATTTTTAATGCAGCAGAGTACTAGCAATTTTTTCTTTCTTATAGAATTACTTTTATCCAGGTCAGTCACTGTAGTTCCTGAAATGATGATTGGTGTATCTGGAAGATACTCATGAGTGATTCATGGGATGATTTTATTTCCCATTCATTCATTTAGCCATGACACACTGAGGTCATCTTAAAGTAGCAGATTGTTATCTTCATCTAGCAAAAACAGATAGATTTTAATTGTTATAAAATGCGAATTGCACATAAAGTAGATCTTCCTCAGATCCCTTCTAAAATATATATATACTTACTAAAAAATGAAAAGAATGTCATTATTAGATGATTACTCCAAAGGTCTGTCCCACGGTGTAGGATTTAGAAATGGTGTTACATGAAGACCCCAAAATAAAATATTTGTCAAGGCTTGCATTTCATTGATACCAACTGATGAATTTTCTGCTGGAATAATAGTAATCACTGTAGAAATCCAAGTACCACTACTTCTAAAGTATTCTTAATATGAGAAAGAAATGCAGAATTCTTAATCGTTGCTATTTTTTTCTTTTCTGCTCTTCTTTAGGTATTCTAATCTGATTTTGAACTTGTTTTCCTTGATGGTTGATGCAAACATTCCAGATATTGCACTTGAACCAGACAAAACTGTGAAAAAGGTAATTTTTAAGTAACATACATGAAGAGCTCTTCTGTATAATTTTTCCATATTCCAGAATACAACAACCTCTCAAGTCTCTGCAGCCAGTTTTATCCCCTTCCTTGTTCATGCCCACAGTCACATGAATAGGTTCTCTCATCTGGAGAGACAGCTTGCTTGCTACTCCAGCCCTGCAGTCACAGGCAGGGGGAAGCAGCAGCCCAAAGCTTAAAGAACTGAGCAGAGTTTTCAGCTATTGTCCATCATAGGGAGGATTTATTTTAAAATTGAATTTAGCCAAGTTAACGGCCAGCTACAATGAATCTTCACAAGAACACAACAGAATTCATAGTCTCTCTAACATATCATTTGGAATGTCTATTATCTCTCTTTTTTTTAATAACTAGATGTGTGAATAAACAGAAAATGTGACACTAAGCCAATGAAAAAATAAAACAATCCGTAGAAACACCCTGAGATGACCCATGACCACAGAAAAGGACTTTAAAGCAGCTGTTACAAATGTCCATGCACCTAAGGGAAAATAAATGCATAATTACTGAACAGATAGGACTATCAATAGAGACATTAAAACTAGGAAGAAAGAACAAAATGAAAATTATGGAACTGAAAGTACAGCAGCTAAAATGAAATTTTAATTGGGTAGGCTTAATAGCAGATTGAGTTATGGCATTAGAAGTCAGTAAACTTAAAGATAAATCAATAGAAATTATTTAATTTACTTCCACACCTTCACTGCCTGTAGAGGAACAGGAACGATGTCAATCACTGGCAAAATAAACTAAACTAGATCTTCTCATATGTCTCCATTCCTATAGAATTTCCCTGTATCCCTGTAAAGGACTACCTCAATAGGTCTGTAGTTTCCAAAGATGGGGATTTTTTTTTTAGTTCATATTTAAACTTGTGGTTAATTTACAATAGCCTTAAGTATTAGAACAATTAGTGTATGTGTTAAGAATCTTAAGAACCTAGAGGACAGCCTAACATAAGTCAGTAAATCTGATACCAAATAACTATTTATATACAGTTAACCCTTTGGTATAAAAGAGAATATTTTCATATTTGGTAAATAACATTTTTATGCCAAGTGTATACCTTCTCTTTGTAATTCAGGCACTTATGTAAATATGCAAGCTTTGATAAATTGGGCTAAAGTTTATTTTGATTCTCCTGCTCTGTAGATTTTTTATTTCCTTAAAAATAGTTCCAAAATTGTCAGATATTCTCTCTGTAAGTAGAAGTTAAGGAAATCAAAAGGTCGAACTTAAGGAATATGTTTGTCATTATCTGGGATGCAGACATGAGAGAGCTAGTTCATTGAAGATACAGCCTTAGATGTTCCTCCACCAAATTGTTCTTGTCTTCACTTCTTACATTTACCTCTCTTTTACCTCCCCCTGTCTTGTGGCTCAAGCACTCTCAGATCACCTGGCATACCTCCAGTACAGTGAAGAGACAAGGGCACTGAGCTGGGGCTATGGATTGTTGCACTGTTTGTCATTTCTTCTTTGTAGCTTTCTAGTAGTGAAACCCTATACTTCAAACACGAAATGTGGACCACACTTTATCCACTTGGAATCCCCATTTTCTCCTAGCCTGTCTTTGAGAAGTATATGTGGGTTATTTACAAGAGAAAGGAGTAGTCTGTGATGGTTGTGTGTGGTGGCGTAGGATTGTCTGGAAGCATGTGCCAGTTAAGGGTTCTTGAGCTGGCTTCATGAATTCTCTGTGCCTCAATTTCTGCATATTATTGATGAGATATTATCTACTGTATGTTTGCATATCAGTCGGATGAAATGTTGCATGTATAATACTTGGCATGGCATTTTGCACAAAGTAGTTCTTCAGTAACATTGACTTTTATGTATATATAAAATATACGCACATAAATATACATACTAGTTTTTCTAGTACTTAATGCTACTGAAAATCAACTGTAGCTTTAAATAAGACTAAAAAAATTATTTTATCTTTGGAAACTATAGACCTATTGATGTAGTTTTGTGCGGGGATATAGGGAAATTCAATAGGAAAGGAAACCTTAGAAGATCACATTTAGTTTATTTTGTCAGTGATTGACATTGTTCCTGTTCTCATATAGACACTGAAGGTATGGGAGAATATTAATATAATCTCACCTTGCTTCATCCAATTCACAAGGAATAACAGGGATAAAGTGGATTATTAATAAACATGCCACAATTTAAATCATATATAGTAACTCTAGATTTTAGATTAAAAAAAAGGCACACCTTTAGTTAAAAGAGCAGTTTTTCTGTTTTTGAGATGTAGGGCCCTAAGAAATATTTCTTCTTTTCTTTTCTTTTTTCTTAAAAACTGTTTACAACCAACAAGAACAAGGTGATATACAGAGCATATAACAAAAACAGCAAACTTCCACACTCCAAAGAATGCCATTCAGAATTCTAATAAGTTACAGGTCATTTATTTGCCATAGGAATAGCTCATGTTACCTTATAATGTCTGCATCAGTTTGATTCTGCCTGTTCAAAATGTGCCCTATTTTTCTTCATTGTAAAGACTAAGAGTGTTATCTTATAGGTTCAGGATAAGTTCCGTTTAGACCTGTCGGATGAAGAGGCTGTGCATTACATGCAGAGTCTGATTGATGAGAGTGTCCATGCTCTTTTTGCTGCAGTGGTGGAACAGATTCACAAGTTTGCCCAGGTAAGTTCCGAGTGCAGTGCATTTTTCTCACCTTCTCCGTGTACTGCCCCGGAGTCCTTGGAGAGCCATGCATTTCTCCTGCCAGTTGACATCTTTTCTGTTTTTCTATCAAGTCGTTTTGACATCTCACCAGTCAGCTGAAGTGAATCGTGTTTCACACGTTACTAATTCCAAAACGTCTGCTTTTCTTAGTAATGACTAACTTCTGGAGCACCAGCGTAGGTATTTTTATTCTTTGTAGTCAGTGGTGATTATACGTCCTCTTGAGAATGATTTTGGATCCAGCAGAGGCCTTAGCAATTGAAACTTGGACACTTGTTGGGTTTTGGTGAATGATGAGGTGCTGGGAAAGTTTAGAAGCTAAGAAAAGCAATCCACATCACACACCAGAAAGGTCTATCCATAGACTTACTATTAGCAGTATCCACAGATAAGTGAGGAATTACCCCTTCATGGTAAACTTCAGATTTAAAACCCATTTTAATTATGAATTGCATAATAAGGATGACTATGAAAATGGTTAGCAAACGGAAAAATTAGGCTGCTTTTTTCTTCTATGCCTCACCTCTCCTGCGAACTCCTTCCTGGTGTTACACATTCACTTAATGATTTTCCCAATCATCCAAGCTCAAAGCTTGTGTGCTTTGAATTTTCCCTCAGCCAGTGACCAGTATCTCACCAAGCCGTGTTTGTTTCTTTAACCTTTTTAACCCATTTTTTTTTTAACTTTATGATACCTAGGTGTGTACAGTTTCCTCATTGCCTAACAGTGAAGTCAAATCTCTGGCAACTTAAGGCCTTCTAGAATATTGTGTTCTATGCTGCTTTTCAAGCTGTTGTGTAATACTCTCTTTCTCTAAATATTTTGTTCTCTTTCATCATAGTGGACAACTTTGCTGCTGTCATTTCTTCAGCCCAGAAATCAATCTTCTTAATAATGTATCTTCTGTAAACTTCTACATGGCAAAATCCAACCTGTCCTCCAAGAGCTCTTAATGCTCTTTGATTCATCTTTCTCTAAATTTCTGTATGTTTTCTACCTTTATTACGACTTGCACTTATGTTTTGCTTTCTTTTTTTCCTTCCCCCCACCTCCCACTTTTCCCACATTAGCTGATGTTTTGCTTTTTATTATAGATATTTAGATTCCCGGGGCCAGGCGTGGTGGCTCACACCTGTAATCCCAGCACTTTGGGAGGCCAAGGAGGGTGTATCACGAGATCAGGAGATTGAGACCATCCTGACTAACACAGTGAAACCCTGTCTCTACTAAAAATACAAAAAATTAGCCAGGTGTGATGGCAGGCACCTCTGTAGTCCCAGCTACTCAGGAGGCTGAGGCAGGAGAATGGCATGAACCTGGGAGGCGGAGGTTGCGGTGAGCTGAGATTGTGCCACTGCACTCCAGCCTGGGCAACAGAGCGAGACTCTGTCTCAAAAAAAAAAAAAAAAAAAAAGAAATAGATATTTAGATTCCCTTATAACTCCTCAAATACAGACTTCCTGAAGGCTGGGCTTTGTCTGTCAGTCACCTAGTAGTGCAATGCCTTATATACCTAAAAAATATTTAATGAACATAAAGGAATTCCTGCCTCTAGATGTTAGCTTATACTCTCTTTATAGCTCAATAAAAAGGTGTTTTTCCCTGAACACCAGTCTTTATCATATTTTTATTACAAGGGCTGCCTCAGGGTCTGCTTCATGGGTCATTAATTGTAACCAATCATTTGTTGAGAATAAATTGTGATTCAAATAGTATGTGACTCGTCAAAGTCAACCAGCTAGCTAAAGGTGGACCTTGCTCTACATATAGCAGAACAATATTTTAGAGGTATAGGGGGAAAAAGGCCAGAGAGATATCATGACCACTTGACATCTGTGACAAACAAGGGACAAAACCAAGACTTAAACCCGAATATTTTGACTCCCATATTTAGTATTTTTCAAACCAGATCTTTTCAGTGTCTTGCTCATCACTATACTACATTAGTGTCAATCAAACTTTTCCTGGCCACGGCCCATCTCTCTGTGTGTACACCTTATTTTTTTCTTTTTTTAAGCTTAACTAGTTACAACATGCTTGAAGTCAGAAACTCTTAACTTCTGTGTCTTTGCATTTCTGTAGCAGGGGATTTACCCGTTATAGTTGGTCATTTATATTTTATCTTACTCCATCTCTATCTACAAGTGTAGAAATATCTCTCCATCATGGGTTTTCCTTATTCCATACTTGTAGATTCTGGTTTTTCTCCTTTATTTTCCTGGAGAATGATATAATGGAGCTAAAACTCCAAACTTGGAATTAGTGCTGCTGCCTAACACTCATTTCAGTAATCTATAGCTACACAAGCATCTCCAGACTTAGTAGCTGAAAAAGCAATAATGATTTGTTATTTCTTACTTAGGATGCTTCAGTCAGGAATTTAGCTAGAGCCCAGCTATGAGGTTTTTTTGTTTGCTGTAACATTAGCTGGCTTCACTCCTTCAGCTGTATTCGACTGGTAGTTGGGTTTGTCTTGGAGGTCCAGCAAAGCTTCACTCAATAGGTCTGGCAGTTAGGTGTTCTCTGCATGGACTATCTCTCTCCACTTCCTCTGTCATCATTTCAGACTCCTGCCCAAACTGCTGCTCTACAGCATGGTGACTGATTTCCCCAAGAGGATATGAAGGCAGACGTGGCAGGCCTCTTAAAATAAGTCCCAAGAGCAGCCCAGATTCACAGAGAGAAAAAATAGATTCTGCCTCTTGACAGGAGGAGAGAGTTGCATATGCAGAAAAGAGAGGAATTAAGTAGCATTTTTGAAGATTTCACTGCCACTCAGCTAATGTACTCCAGCTTCAAGTTGAGCCTTCAAGTTCTGTAAAATCAATTAGTGGCATGCTTTATTTTAGTGGTCTAGTTTTGAAATTCTATTGTTAATTTGCATAAGATGCCCATTTTGCTTGCTGGATCTAAAAATATAAGGGCCATTTTTCTTAATTCTCTTTATTAAAAATGGAGGAGAAAAAGAGGTTGATAAAAAGTAGTAGTTTTTAGGGGACCATAGTATTATTTAGGGGAGCTAGTAATAGAAGGACTTTGGTTTACCAAAGTCTCTGGGCCTCAGTTTTCACACCTATAAAGTGATTGACATTGACGTTAAAACATCTGTTTTTGATATAAATTTAATATAATGTCAAAGGTTAATTGCTTTACAAAGCTAATGTTGACTACTGCAAGGGTTAGTAAATGAAATCTACCTCTCCCCTCTCCCCATCTTAGGGATGGTTACATTGTGAAAGTTGCTGAGAGCTCTTTGAGTTATTGGCGTGTACCTATTCTTCTATTCATAGAGAAAATAAAATATGAATGGCAAAACGAATTGGTAAAATTGCAGTGGGCATGCTCTTAAATTAGGGAGGGATCATTTTATACACATTAACAGGTTATTATAATTCTTGAGAAGAAACATTAAGTCTGTTTCCTAGGTTCCTGTTTTCTAGTTCTTCATTACAATAGTAGATACGATGTAGAAATCCTGTAATTAACATTACTTTAGCCTTGGTTGTTACAGGCTCTTTTGGACTAGGATAGATTGTTGATAACCTTGATAATCAAAGTTACTGCCATGTGAAAATAAGAGTTAAGAACAAATATTTGAATTATTCTAACAGTCTAAGGATCACCATCTTAGATTTGTAAAACTGGAGGTTTATTGCAGCATGAATATGTAGATGAACTTTTTAAATATCATTTCTTAGCTCTCCAATTTACAGTGATTGACAGTGTTTGGGACAGTAACAGCTTCACCATTTATTGGAATGTATTTCATACAGTGCTTCCCATTTTTAATTAAATAACCATTACTGTGATAATACAAGTATGTTTTAGTGTTATCCCTATTTTATAGATGAGAAAACTGAACCACATAAAAAGTTGTTTTCAGCTGGGCTCAGTGGCTCACGCCTGTAATCCCAGCACTTTGCAAGGCCGAGGCAGGCGAATCACATGAGGTCAGGAGTTTGACACCAGCCTGACCAACATGGTGAAACCCTGTCTCTACTAAAAATACAAAAATTAGCCAGATGTGGTGGTGGGCACCTGTAATCCCAGCTACTCGGGGGGCTGAGGCAGGAGAATCACTTGAACCCAGGAGGCAGAGGTTGCAGTGAGCCAAGATCACTCCACTGCCCTCCAGCCTGGGCAACAGAGCGAGATTCTGTCTCAAAAAAAAAAAAAAATTAATAAAATAAAATAAAACTTGTTAGTTGTTCTAACTTATCAGACAGATTCAGTTCTTTTTTACCAGAATTTCATATTCTTTATCCTAAGGGATGAACTTAAAAATGTTTGTGATATTTCTTAGATTTCCTTAAATATATAATTTGTGCTCCAAAATAAGGGTTACCTATGGATGTTTAATTTTACTGGAACTTGTTTAGGCACTGCAGCATACGTGGGATACTAAATAAGGTCTTAGCTTCATACAAATCTTTTCAAATAACAATTATAAAAGCATAGTTGTTTCTTAATTGATCTCTGGAGTTTATTTTCTCTTTGAAACTCACATGTCTACATATATTGTCTAAGTATTGATACTAATAAATCACATAGGCATTCAAATTCAGATGACTGGCATCTATTTTTTTTGTCACTTGTAGTCATCTATTATAATGATGCAATATTGTTAATCGATTTATGGTAATTTTAGTACATTCCCATTAATCATTGTGGATAGTAGAACCAACTTTTTAAAAAATGGGAGTAGATTAATACATGCTTAAAGAATTACAGATATTTCAGCATAAAAGAAACAACATTCAAAAAGAAGACTAAGAATTACTAGATACAACTATTATATCCAAATGCTACAAAAGCTTGTTTTCTTTCATCATGCAATTCCTTAGGAAGGGTAGAGATTAAACACTGCAATATTTGTTGCCTAGCAACACCCACATATTAGTGATACAAATTTTCCACTGGAAAACAATTTTATTTTGGTCATTGTCTTTGAAATTGCGTCATTGTAACCCTTCTCTATGCCAGAATGATCTTTTTTGGCACCTTGTTCTGTCGTCCCCCACTGGAGTGCAGTGGTGCAATCATGGTTCACTGCAGCCTTGACCTCCTGGGCTGGAGTGATCCTCCTGCCTCAGCCTCCCTGGTAGCTAGGAGTACAGGCATGCACCACCATACCCAGCTAAATTTTAATTTATTTTTTTGTAGAGATGAGGTCCGACTATGTTGCCCAAGCTGTTCTCGAACTCCTGGCCTCAAGCAATCCTCCTGCCTCGGCCTTTTGAGTGCTGGGATTACAAGCACGAGCCACCATGTCTGGCCTTGAAGTGACCTTTACAGTGCTTTCGAGGGTTGTATATGTGGGAAAGATAGAGGTCATATAGTTTGGGTCATGTACAGTTGCACAAGTAGGCCTTTCACTGGTGATCTCTTACACTGCAGTCCATTTCCTGTTTCTGCTTTTCCCTGTCATCCTTTCTTTTCATTTATTGGTAGTAAAAATCTTGAGAAAGGGGTGTGTTTTCCAGTAATGTTAATACATACGAAATCTAATTAATTAAATCTTGGCAGATTAACTAGAGACAGAGGTTTCTGTTTTTCAGAATGACTGTAAAAAATAAATAACCAATAGATTGGGTTCAGAAGGTTCAGAAGTTCCAGCTCAAGATACTAGGAACATAGCACTGCTGTCCATTTAAAGGGAATCCTTACTTATCACTTGCAGTGTTCAAGGAGGAAAAGCACAGGTCTAGGCAGAGAGACACCTGATTCTACAGTCACTTATTCTTAAGTTAGAGACCAGTTGCCTTTAGCTTAAGGGAATTCAACTATATATATTTGGGTGGATTTCAAAACAAAAGAAAAAAAAATGGAAGGAGGAAAATGGTGTGGTTATTCTGCTTGAATTTCCCCTAAAGAATACGTGTCCTCTAAGGAATGTGACAGTGGCTCTCTCAAAAGTGTTTCAGTTATCAAGTGCCTCTCATGCATAACATGGCATCTTACTATGCTGAAGGTGATCCCAAAATTGAAAATTCTGAGTGTTTGGTATCTATATCACAGTTTCTAAGTGCAAACCATTTGCTACTTAACCAGAGAAACAGGGTTTTCTTGTTTCATTGCTGAGGGAAAAGCTTCTGATTTTGGACTTTTTAAGAGATACATGTCTCTTATGTGCTGCCTCCTCAAGGGCTTTTCTTGAGTAATTTTTTTTTTTTAATTTGTATTCCTGTTTTTCCTTTCTATGTTGACTTTAGCACCTAAACCCAGTGTAGAGTGATTTCACTTTATTTGCTATCCTCTTTCATCTTCTTTAAGAAGGCAACCTTCTAGGTCAGTGAGTGAGTCTCTTGGTTTTCAGAATTGGGAACTAAGACCATTCAAGCCCATTTCTCCTTGTATTTCTCTAGGTAAAGTACAAGCATTTTCTGTGTTCAGAGTATGTATAAAAACATTTACCTTAGGTTTATGTGTATATTCACAGCATCTTTGACAGTTAAGAAATCAGTACTTGTGCTGGTGTTAACTCTTCCATTTTTTAGTTACTTGAAAGTTGCTCTTTCCTGGGTCAGTGGAATTTTGTTTTTGTTTTTGTTTTTAAGCTTTTGAATGGTAAATGTAACAATAGTAAATGTTTAGATATACTTACAACCCTAGTCTGTTAGTCTTAAATATACCATAGTGTGTTTTCGTTTGATGAACTTTGTTTGAAATTTGATCTTACATGATACATTAGCAAAGCTAGTTCTGTTTTAGGACCATACATAGCTAATACTCTTTTTGGAAAAGGAGAACTATCACACACAGGAATTTTTGTTTATGTTTTTTTCTTTAATTTATTTAAAGTCCTTACTCCCAGACTTGTAGTATAATTTTGGGTCTTGATTTCAGGTGAACAGATTTTAGAAAATAAACTATATCTTAATTCTTTAATGAGAATGTACTCTCCTTTAACAAACATATAATTGGCTTTAATAATAAAAATGTTGATAAAACTGTAATTCATGAATTTATTATTTCCTGCTGTAAATATTAAGTGGCATTTAGTATTCAGTTGTGAAATCGATACATAAGTATGTAGCTGCAAAACAACTAAACTATTGCAGGTTTAAAGCATTACTAGTACTCATATGTTAAATATAAGTACAGATCTTTTTATATGTGTGTTTTGTTTTTATAGCATTACTTTATTCATACTAACTTGCCATTTGTTTTCTTTTGGTGACCCACTTTTGCCTCATATTCTCTCTTTGTAGTTTTTGAAACTTCCTTTTTTTTGTAAATTGACCACTAACACTGAATTCCGTTTTGCAAATTGAAGCTCTTTACCCTTTCATGTTCCCTCATACGTGCCAGACTAGAGAACATGGATGCTCTCTAGTTTTAAATTGTGTTTTACTTAAGTACCTACTCATACTTCCCATGAGGTTGAAAGCCGTGTAGCCTTGAGTGCTCAAATAGCCATGTACAAAGGTAAAAAGTTCATATCACTCAGTATATGTAATTCATATAGTCTCCCTTTATATTTAGTTCTTCTTATTTTACCACTTTAAACAAGTGTGACTCTTTTTATAATAACTAAAATTTGTTTGGAACATCAGGTTTTATCCTACTTTATAGATGCAAAATTGTGACCTAAAAAGAAGAGAAAAATCATCATTTCTGAGTTTCCATTTTTAGGGACCTAATTTTATCATTAGGAATGAAGAATAGCAGTGTAAAATATTTCAGTGAACAAAACAAAAAGTATTGATTTGGGGGTCAAATAGAAATCCTTTTAATCTAAAACAAATTATTTTTAATTTAGTAATTAATTTTCTAAAGAATGAGATGATTCCCTTACCAGTGGCTTAAGTAAATAATGTAACACCAATATATCACACACAGCTTTTTTTCATTCTGTCTCCCAGATCTAATTTATTTGAATTTTTCTTGGCAGAAATAATAACAACAGGAAAAAAAAATCATTAATAGCAAAGTATTGAACATTTAAATGTGCCAGGAATTATGTAAAGTTCTTTCTCTGTATCAACTCTTAATTCTCACACCTGTGAAGTAAGTGTACTACAAGTTATGTATTTACAGATGAGAAAACTAAGGTTAATAGATGACAAAGCCCAGATTCAAACTCAAAATAAAATATTTTGAGTCCCAGATCTAGTCCTATATTTATAAGTAATAATATGTATATAAATACATAATATACATTTATATATATGTATTTTTATATAAATGTTTATATATAAAATATTTAGTAACTAGTGAGTATTTCCAGTCACCAGCTGCATTAGCCCTTACCAAGAAAGTCAGCCTGTCCTTTGAAGCCAGACTTTGACTTCTCTGTAGCATGAAAGTCCTCTGTGGCATCTTATTCCATTAGAAGGCTGTTTCATCTGCACTGAAAATCTGTTCTCTAGTGTAGTCACCTTCATCAGTGATCTTAGCTAGATTGTAGATAACCCGTGTGCAGTTCCTCCATCAGCAATGAAAATCTGTTCTCTAGTGTAGTCACCTTCATCAGTGATCTTAGCTAGATTGTGGATAACCCGTGTGCAGTTTCTCCATCAGCACTGGCTGCTTTACCTTGCATATATATATATATATATATATATATATATATATATATATATATACACACACACATACATACACACACACACACATATTCATACACACACACACATACATATATCAAAGTCTTCATTTAGAGACCCGAATAGCTTTTGTTGTGAGTAGTGAGTTTTTAAAATTTTACTTGTAAATTTAAATTATCTTTTAACTTTTCTTAATCTTTCACCTACCCATCAAAGAAAAAAACGTCAGCTGTGTACACAGACAAGTAAGTGTGATATATAAAGGAGTCGCCAGGAGCTGTTAATCCAAGATAAATAGGATAAATGTGGGATAACATTTATTTTGCACATTGGCCAAAACTAGTCTTGAATTTCATTGACCCACCTGTGCTCTCTTGTTCCACTGCAGTCAGCATTGCTGCACAACTACCCATTAAAACCCATGATATTTAAAAAACAAGGAATACAGGCACTTGCTGTATGACAAATGTTTGCAGCTTGTAAGATTAGTTAATATTGTAATAGCAGGAGTCAGCAGAATGCCCCATAATTTTCAGCCCAAATGCCTTGCAGTTTATTTCTCATTCATACAAATTTAATTTTCTTATCTTCTCCAAAGAAGATTTTTAAACACTTGAATGTCATCCTTGATAGGGTTTGCCATGTTTGCTTCATTACCTGCTTTTAGTAAGGTTAGTTTTATACTGTTGTTTTCTTTCCCTCTGTGTTCTGTCAAACCCTTTTATAAAAATTCTTCAAATGTACAGTAGTTGAATATTTTGGGACTGTCTCTGCTATATGTTTTTTATTTTTATTTTTTTCCTAAAGACACAGACATTTCAAAGTATTTGGGAAAAAGAAGGCATACCTTAAAGATTTTTTGATCTGAAGTCCAGACCACTGCAATAAATGACTTTTTTGTTTTCCCAGTGCATATAAAAGTTATGTTTACATGATACTACGCAGTAGCATTATGTCTTTAAAAACTATGTGCCTATCTTAAAAATATTGCTAAAAAATGCTTAACAATTATCTGAGCTTTCAGTAAGTTGTAATCTTTTTGCTGGTGGAGAGTCTTGCCTTGGTGTTGATAGCTGCCGATCAGGGCGGTGGTTGCTAAAGGCTGAGTAGTTGTAAATCTGTGAAGTTTGCCACATCAGTTGATTCTTCCTTTCACAAAAGATCTCTCTGTAGCATGTGATGCTGTTTGATAGCATTTTGCCCAGAGTAGAACTTTTTGCAGAATTGGAGTCAACCCTTTCAAAACTTGCTGTTGCTTTATCAACTAAATTTATGGAATATTCTAAATCCTTTGTTGTCATTTCAACAATGTTCAAAGCATCTTCACCACGAATTGATTCCATCTCAAGAAACCACTTTGCTTATCCAGAAGGAGGAACTCCTCATCTGCTCAAGTTTTATCATGAGACTGCAGCAATTCAGTCACATATTCAGGCTCCACTTCTAATTCTTGTTCTCTTGTAGTTTCCACCACATCTGCAATTACTTCCTCTACTGAACTCTTGAACCCCTCAAAGTCATCCATGAAGAATGGAATCAACTTCTTCCGAACTCCTATTAATGTTGATATTTTCACCTCCTCCTATGAATCTCAAATGTTCTCAATGGCATCTAGAATGGTGAATCCTTTCCAGTAGGTTTTCAATTTGTTTTGCTGAGATCCATCAGAGGAATTACTGTCTGTGGCAGCTATAGCCTTACGAAATGTATTTCTTAAATAATAGGACTTGAAAGTAGAGTAACTCCATGATCCATGGGCTGTAGAATGGATGTTGAATTAGCAGGCATTGAAACAACATTAATCTTTTGGTATATTCCATCAGAGCTCTTGGATGACTGGGTACATTGTCAATGAACAATATTTTGAAAGGAATCTTTTTTTCTGAGCAGTAGGCGTCAACAGTGGGCTTAAAATTTTCAGTAAACCATATTATAAACAAATATGATATCATCCAAGCTACTGTTTCATTTGTAGATCACAGGCAGAATAGATTTAACATAATTCTTAGGGGCCCTAGGATTTTCAGAGTGGTAAATGAACATTGACATCTACTAAGTCACCAGTTGCATTAGCGCCTACCAAGAAAGTTAGCCTGTTTTGAAGCTTTGAATCCAGACATTGACTTCCCTGTAGCGTGAAAGTCCTATGTGGCATCTTATTCATTAGAAGGCTGTTTCATCTGCATTGAAAACCTGTTACTTAGTCACCTTCATCAATGATCTTAGCTAAATGGTAGATAACTTGTGTGCAGTTTCTTTATCAGCACTGGCTGCTTTACCTTGCACTTCTATGTTATGGAGATAGCTTCTTTCTTTAAACCTCATCAACCAACCTCTGCTACCTTCAGACTTCTCTTCTGCAACTTCCTCATCTTTCTCAGCCTTCATAGAATTGAAGACAGTTAAGCCCTTGCTCTGCATTAGGCTTTGGCTTATGGGGATGTTGTAGCTGGTTTGGGCTTCTATCCAGACCACAAAAACTTTCTCCATATCAGCAATAAAGCTGTTTTGCTCTCATCATTCGTGTATTCACTAGAGTTGCATTTTAATTTCCTTCAAGAACATTTCTTTGCATTTAAAACTTGGCTCTTTGATGCAAGAGTCTTAACTTTTGGCCTATCCAAGCTTTTGATATGCCTTTCTCACTAGGCTTAATCATTTCTAGGTTTTAATATAAAGCCAGAGATATGCGACTCTTCCCTTTCACTTGATCACCTAGAGGCCATGATAGCGTTCTTAATTGGCCTAATTTCCATATTGTTGTGTCTTAGGGAGGCTTAAAGAGAAGAAGAGAGATAGGGGAATGGCCAGTTGGTGGAGTAGTCAGAACACACATAATATTTATCAATTAAGTTTGCCATCTTATGCAGACACGGTTCGTGGTGCCCCAAAACATTTACAAGAGTGGTAACGAAGATCGCTGATCATAGAGCACCATAGCAGGTGGAATAGTAATGAAAAATTTTGAAATATTATGAGAATTACCAAACTATGACACAGAGACCACAAAGTGAACACAAGCTGTTGGAAAAAATGGCTCTGATAGACTTGCGCAAGCAGAGTTGCCACAGGCTTTCAATTTGTTAAAAAAACAAAACAAAACAAAACAGTATCTGTGAGGTGCAGTAAAGCTAAGCACAATAAAACAAAGTATGCTGGTATATTAGAGACCTTTGGTTCAATAGCAACATTTTTGTTCATACATAGAAGCATACACATGTACATATGCAGTTTTTCATTGCTTCCAAATTACTTCCAAGTTATTTAGACTCCCTCGTATGTTAGTGTAGACCCTTTGCAGTTTGGCTTTTACCTGCACTTTCAACCCTTATCATGTTCAAAAGCCTTCAAAAAGAACCTTCTTTGTAGCTCTGTTGATTCACCGCCACTACCTCCAGGCAACACACCTCTTCTCTTTGCATGGAATGAGTTCCCTCCTATTTCCCCAACTTTTGAGTGTGTGTGTGTGTGTGTGTGTGTGTGTGTGTATGTAAGAGAGAGAGAGAGAGTGTGTGTGTGTGTGTGTGTGTGTGTGTATGATTCTGTCTATATTAATTTGGTCCTCGGGCATTTTGTCTTAATTTGAGATCTCCCACAGAATCTGAGACACTTCCTGGCACATAGTAGGCACCAAATAAACATATGTGGTTTTATATGAGTGCCGAGTACCATTTCTTTAGGAAGTTTATTTTCTCTGATAATTGCCTTTAGTAAAAATATTTAAATTGCTTCTTAAATTCTAAATTACATTATTTTTATTCACATGAAAAATCTTGCCAATTTTTTTCTAGAGTGACACTTTAAAATGTGTCAGATTAAAAGCCATCAACATCTTGGCATTTTTCACATTTGTACATGTACACATGCATGTGCACACACACACAGACACACTTGTCAGCAAGGTGTTTTGCCTTCACTTCTCTGCGTAATAATGAAGTGAAGGTCTTAGAAACAGAATTTTATTACATGTAAGCAGCATTCATAATTCCTCCAAGAGAATGCCAGTATATTTGTATCAAACAAAAAGGGCACGAGTTATGGATGACTCAGTGTATATTCAGCCAAACAAAGAAATCTTCGTTGATTTTATTCCTACTGGGGATATCTCAGTATTGAACACCATTAATAGTGTTGGCCCCAAAACAGCTCTTCACTAGGCCTCTCGACTTCTTCCTTTGATTTGATTTCCAGACCATTTCTGGAATGAAGTAGTTGCACTCCCTGGGATAAGCTACAGGTTTTCACAGCCTCTCAAAATGTGGCACCAAGAACCAAGCACACTACTCAAAATCACTTTATCTAAATCACTTTAGAATTCAGTGGAATTTTTGCCTTCCTAGTGCTGGATGAGATGATTTTTGCTTGTCTCATGTTAATTACATTCATCTTGAGCTTACAGTCAGCAGACACCCTCTCCTTGAATTATTTTCTCATATAAACTGATTTTTAAGTGAAGCCTCAGGAATGCTATACAGTATAGTTAATTGCAATCCTCTTGGTAGCATTTAGCAAACTAATTTATGCACTTTTTATTTTATTAGTAGTCTTTTTTAAAACTATAGACTATTGTTTATCTTTGTGAATAATTAAGTAAATTATTTTCTGTTTATTTCTTTTTAATTTTTGTAGTACTGGAGAAAATGAAACTGGGATTGACCCATCAAGATGCTTGGCTCAATAAGAAAACCACGTTAGGAGCAACCTTTGTATATTGGAGACTTCAGAGTAACCAGCAAGGAAGAGAAATCTTAATCTTCAAGTTACCATATTTTCCAAATATTACATGGTACCTGAGTTCTGCTTCCTTGGATGTCATTGCTTAAATATAGTCTTGAAGGGCTTGTTTTGAAATATTGTATATATTTTTTCAAATGTATACATTGTTAATAAATTAAGAAATGAGAAACATTCTTATTTATGTACATGTTATGAGAGTTCTGGAGGAAGTAATATGTTGAAATAGTAAAACATTTTAGTTTTTGAGGTTAGAATGTTATTTTTTCCTCTTATATCTTCATATCAGGACAGCAGTAACCTGAATTTAGATAGTCACAGTTTACAAGTTTTTGTTTGTTCCTTCTTTCCTCTCTCTTCTCCCACTCACTTTTGTGTGTTGTTTGTTTTTGCCTAATTTACATGTTTAAAGTTCTACTTAAAATTTTTCTTCAAGTTTTACATGTTATGACTCATTCTTCTGCAGTTCAAGAATTGCTTATATTTTTAGAAGATACTCATTTTCTCTTACAAATAATTGATTTTTTGTAAACTACAGTTAATAGTTCTTCTAGCTTGTAAGTGTGTAAAGTAGAATATGAAAATTTGGCTATTTAGATAACTGGCCAAAAGGTCATATGACCACCAGTTTTAGTGTTGAGCATAAGATATTTTTACATATTCATGTAAGACAATGTAAATTGTCTTTCTGCAATAAATTTTTTTGATGCAAATTTAGATTTCAAAAGCTTTTTGATGGTATAAAGGAGTTGAGGAACAAAAAGCTTTTTGAAATAGCTCACCTAGACCTGTTAATGTAATGTATTCTTTCTGAATTAAGCAAAATAATTTTTTGTCTTTTAAGACTAGAACTAATCCCTCTAGCTTTTTTGCTGGAACTTCGGGGAAAAAGAACAAATACAAATATACAAATGATATGAACAATATGGTAATAATCTTTTGCAACTTAATATGTTACATAGTCATGTGACTTGGTTTGGAAGAAAAAGAATTGTTTTGGTGCTGAATAAATATTAGAAATCAAGTGACAGAGAAGATGAAGGTAAAATTGTGGCACAGTTTCAGAGAATGCCGTTAATGATAACATGTATTTGTCTCAAATTCTTAGCCCTGGGCTTGCCTCTTCAGAGTGGGGTTACCAGCGAGAGGGCAAGCATGTAATTAAGAGACACTCTAGAGGCATATGGAATGTGGTTTGTATAAAACATACCTGCTGATTAGAAAAATGGTAAAAATGAAAATACCTTTGTACATCATCTTAAGAGAGCTTATATATAAACTAAATGGGCAGGCTCCATCGTCTACCTTTCTTTTTCTTTTCTTCTCATGTTTATGTCTTTTTTGTTGTTGGTCAGACATTTTTAGCCCTCTATATGCTCATTCTTGTAGTTCTATTTCTATTGAAACTTCCTCCAAAACTTTTCTCTGAATTACCCTTGTTGAAACTGACCTTTCTTCCTTGTGAACTCCTACACTTGCATCTCCTATTTCAGGATTTGGCATACTTTTTCTTTAATGGGCTAAGAAAGTAAATATCTTCAGCTTTGGGGGGCATATGGTCCCAATAGCATCAACTTAACTCTGCTAACTGGAAGGCAAAAGTGTATCATCTTACTTGTCTTTATAAACTCCACAGCACTCTGCATAGATATGAGCATGTTTATAAGGAACGCAATAAATAATTTTGACACAAACATGAAATTCTAGAAGGGCAGACACTGACAACTAGTAAGGAAGTTGATCATGAGTAACTTTGTATTCAGTGCCACCTTAACAAGAATTGTACAGAGGATAAACCTTTCTAGGAAGGTTGACGCGTGTTGGGTGAGGAAGGAGCATCTCTCAGGAGGGTAAACAGTAGCTGTGGTTTTGCTGAGAGATTTTGGCTGTGAGTGACAAGCCTATATCAAAAACAAAAGTGGCTTATCAATCTCAGTTTTTATTGCTCAAAGCAATTCTTTACTCCTATTTTTTCCAAATTCCATTGTTTTTACTCTTTAGAGCTCTGTCCTCAGAGTGTAGTCTGCATGTTTCTTTATTATCATTGCCATGTGACTTCTCTGGTGACAAGTTCAGTGATATTTCAAGCACGATGTTTTGAGTTTGAGAAATGTATTTGTGAGGACACATCACTTTAATTAAAAAAGTGTGAGTACTATGGTCATTAAGTTATTCAGAGTGAGATTTCTGAGAGGAGAAGAGAGAATGTAGATGGCAGTTATTGAGAGTGGGGCTATAGGAAAAAAAGAAGAAAAGTATGGTTAACATTGCCAAATAAAGGGTGATACAGCCTTGCTTTTTGCTGGAGTTAGCAAAAATCATTCCCCATATGCTAGTTTTAGATGTTCCCCAGCTCATTTGTATTATTGAGTTTTCAGCTGGGTATAAACAGTCAACATGATGTAGGGGCTCAGTATTACATGGCAGGGCTATACTAATTGCTTCATATGCCTTATCTCATTATTCTGTGAGATAGAGTTGTCTCCTCATTTTTTAGTTGAAATAACTGAAGTTTAAAGCAATTGAATCATCTGCCCAAGGATAAGCTGCTGGTGAGAGCAGAGTTGGGATTTGAAGTCGAGTTAGACCCCAGTGATCACAGTCTTGACTATTAAATTCTTCCAGCTTTCATTTTTCACTGAGATAATGGTAGTGATAGTACTGACCTCTAATGTGTGCATTTGTGGGTATGTGGTCCATTCAGCTTTAATCCCCAGAAGACAAGGCTTATTTCTTGTTTTTGGTCATGTTTTATTTTTCCATTGCTTTTAACAGGATAACCAAAGGCACACTCAGTAGTCAGTAAAGACATTTCTAGGAAAGGTGTTGTGTCTTCATGCCACATATTCATACTTGCCTTGGGTTGGAAAATAGATCATTCAGTAAAAACATACAGGTAAAATGAATCTTGCCAATGCAATTGTTAACCTACAACCATAATATACCTTAAGTATATTTTTGCACATAAATATAACATTGAGATTTAAAACAATAAACCAGATTGAGATTCTAAGGAGCATTTTGTAAGTAATTACTAATGTTTATTTTAGATAGATCACACAACTTCAAATAAAAACTGATATAGATTGAACACCTTGAGAATAAACTTTAGTGCCAAATGGAAAATAATTTTTTACAAGTAAATTTGAAGAACAATATGGACTTTCTATAATTATATACAGAAAATATACTGATTTGCCAAAATGAGTAATTTTGATATATTAATATTTCACTTATAAGAATGCATACCACCTGATCCAGGATGGGATCCAGGAACAGAAAAAGAACATTAGGTAAAAATGACAGAAATCTGAATATAGTATAGAGTAGCTAAAAACAAACCAAAAAAAAAAAAAAGGAAAAACAGAATAAGCCTCAGAAGATAGTGAGCATCCCACCTGGGTGACCACTTAGAGAAGCTGAGGTGGGACCCCTGCATCCGATAAGTGGCTGCACTAGACCACAGGAACCAGACTCCACTGTAAGAACTAGAGTGGGAATGGACATGTCAAAACCTCCTGGGAACCTTATTAAATGTGCACATTCCCAATCCCCACTCCTGAGCAGCCAAATCAATCTGCAGGTGGGCCTTGTGAGTTTTCCCAGGGGATTCCGATGCCTGCTAGATTTAACCAGTAGATTAGATGTTAAGTTATCCTGTAGTCCAGAGATTCCACAGGCCAGTGTCAGGGAACAGGGGCCAGGGCTGGGAAGGCATAAGAACAGAAGATACATTTGAGGCTCTGTTACACTGGTCATCCAACCCAACCAGGTATCTCTTGTTATATGCTAACCTCATTTTCCCTTTCTTGTCTATAGTGGGAAAAAATAATTCTTAACTGGCTATGTAGTTAAAAAACCTAACAAAAAGCACTTTTCTATATAATGAGTGGTTTATATTAAGAATAGGTACAATGTAAATACTGGTAAGTGAAAGTTCATTTTGTTCAGTGCTATGGGCTGGTACATTGCATTTCAACACTAGTTTTTTACTTTTATCTACCCTGAGGGTAGATAACCCATATTCCAAAATGCAGTATTATTTTCATTTGCTGTAACATTTTAAGAAATACATAGTTTCTAAAACTTCATATACTTTATATGGAATATGAACAATTTTAATATGAATAAATAGTCTAGAAAAAAATTTTTTTAGGAAAAATTGCCATGAAATCATGAGCTAAGTCAGTGGTTATTTTAAGCCACTTAATTTTGAGACTAGTATTTCATACAGAAAAAGCTAATACTGGTATCACATGCTAATTGTGTATAAAACACTAGGAATGTCAAAATAGAACATAAGAAAATGAGTCTAGTGGACCCACTGCATAGTGTAACTTTGGGATGAATTTGAAAGAATATTTAAGTCACAGCCAATTTTCTGTTGGTTTAATTTTACCAAATAACCCCCTAAATAAGGAGTCTGATTTATCTAAAATAGAAGTTAACGTAGCATCCCAGTATTGCCATTCTAAAACTCTGGCATGTAAATGGGAGAAATGGAAATAAGCTCAAAATGGGTAGAGTAACCCATTTCTGCATGAACCATAGAATTTAACTAGAATTTGGCTGGCTTATGCCTGTAATGCCAGCACTTTGGGAGGCCAAGGCAGGCAGATCACTTGAGCCCAGGAGTTCGAGACCAGCCCGGGCAACATGGTGAAACTCCATCTCTTCAAAAATATATATTTGTGTGTGTGTGTGTGTGTGCGTGCACAAAAATTAGCTGAGCGTGGTGGTTCACACCTGTAATCACAGCTACCTGGGAGGCTGAGGCAGGAGGATTGCTTGAGCCTGGGAGGCAGAGGTTGCAGTGAGCTGAGATCGCACCATTGCACTCCAGCCTGGGTAATAGAGCGAGACAACTCTATCTCATAAAAAAGAATTTCACTAGAATTTATATCTTCAGTGATTGCATTAGATTGTCACCAGCACTATCTGCCTTGTGACTGTCAGGACTAATCCTTATATCATTTATCTTATGTCCTTTACCTCAGTTTATGTCTGTCACCACAAGAAACCCAGACCTCCCTAATCATACCTTATGCCCTGGTCTTACCCGCATACAGCTCAGTACAACTGCATTTCCCCAAACCTCAGAACTCCTTGGGCCATCACTGTCAGAGACATTTGAACTAGAGCAACACCATCTTGAATAGGGACTGGGTATAATGAAGCTGAGATCCAGTGGGCTGCATTCCCAGGAAGTTAGGCATTCTTAGTCACAGGATGAGATAGGAGATTGGCTCAAGATAAGGTCACAAAGACCTTGCTGATTAAACAGTCTGTGGTAAAGAAGCCAGCCAAAACCCACCAAAACCAAGACGGGAATGAAAGTGACCTCCGGTCATCCTCACTGCTCGTTATTCGCTAGTTATAATGCATTGGCATGCTAAGAGACACTCCCACCAGCACCATGACAGTTTACAAATGCCATGACAACATCAGGAAGTTACCCTATATGGTCTAAAAAGGGGAGGAACCCTCAGTTCTGAGAATTTCCTTGAAAATTCATGAATAATCCACCCCTTGTTTAGCATATGATCAAGAAATAATCATTAAAAAATAGCCAACCAGCAGCTCATGCTGCTGGTCTGCCTATGGAGTAGCCATTCTTTCTTTATTAACCTGCTTTCACTTTATGGACTCCCCTGAATTCTTCTGCAGGAGATCCAAGAACCCTCTCTTGGAGTCTTAATCAGGATCCCTTTCCAGTAACTTCAGCAGGATCTGTGAGTGCCAGTTTCCTTCTGTGGTGCAAAACTAGGTGCTAAGTACACTTTTTCCCCCCTTTCCTCTATTTTTAAAAGAACTTTCAGCCCTTTTGAAGTGGGTACATTGTCTGGAGTACATACCCTGGGGTTCATTGTTACAGGAGAATTTAGGACACAGACACACGACGAGTTTAGGAGCAGAGGTTTAATAGGTAGAAGAGAAGGGAAAGAGAAACAGCCTCCTCTATAGATGTTTGCACTGACACCGTGGCTTTAAGGCATGGCTCATGATGTGTCTCCGAGTGGAAAAAACTGGTTGGTGGTGAATGCGCCAAATTTTATAGTCCGGTTTGAGGAGGTGGTTTCTGATTGGTTCCATCATGTATGACGTTTGCAAAGTGCATGTGGAAGGCTGGTCGCCCCACCCTAATCTTATGCAAATGGGCTTTCCAGTTGATTGGGTCCATCTTGTCTAACACGTGGCTGTCAGAGAAGGGAAGATGAAGCCACCATCTTGAAAATGTCTAGTCCTTAGTTTCTGCTGGCATTCACCCATGCAAGCTGCCAGCTTGTCTATGTCTGCAGCTCAACTTTACAGGCTGCTCTTTGTTAGCAAATGATTTGGAGCTTCTTTTCATTAAAGAAAAAAGCCTTACCGAGGACTCCCATACCCTTGCTATCTGCTTAAGTGATTTCTTCTTAACTCCTATGTCAATTTTATACAGCATGAAATAATGATGTATCTATAAATGAGCCTTTGCAAGATTACCATTTATCAAAGAAAACCAGTGATGTTTAGTTAACTGTTTGTAATAGTAAATGGTTAGTAGAATATCTAATTCAATAAATGTTTCATAAATGAGTAAATGAATGTTTTAATTTCAATAAGCTTGATTCTTGATCAAACGTTCCTTTTTAAATCTAATTTTAAAAATCTGAGTTTGATTTTTTTAAAAAAGGTTAATATAAACGTAGCATACAATACTGCAATTTCACTCCAGGTTATCTAGCAAGAGAAATGAAAATATGCCCACATGAAGACTTGCACACAAATGTTCTAAGCGTGATTCATAATAGCCAAAAAAAAGCGGAACAACTGATGTGTCCATCAATTGGTGAAAGGCTAAAAATGATGTGATTTAGTCACACAATGGGATACTGTTCCGCGTAAAAAGGGAACTCCACCTCCTCCCACTGCAACTGGAATAGCTGGTTCTGTGGAGGCTTCCACCCTGGCTGCAGCTTCCTCCTCACCTCCTCTTGGTCTTCACCTCAGATCCCCCTCGTCCACCTTCACCCATGCTGTGGTCACCAGCCCTGTGGCAACCTCCAAGCCCGGACATTTGCCTTCCCCTCTGGCACTGCTTTCCAGAGTCAGTTTTCCTCACATCTCTGCACTGACACCGTGCATACCTCCAGGCTTTAAGGCATGGCCCATGATGACCCTAAGGACCAGTACAGCCCAGGCTACTGCCCAGGAACACAAGTAGCCCAAAAAGCAATGGACTAGCCTGAGGCCCCGGGTGCTTGCTGGGCCGCAGACACCCATAGACACTGAGTTCATCAACAGTTGGCCTGACTGCACCAGAACAAATCAAGTTTGCTAAGAAGACTCATGATCTTGAAAGAAACTGGGTGCCTTATTTAAGCCTCTGCAATGATTTGAGATGAAAATGACCAATTCAGAAAACTGTTGTGATAGTCTTATCGAGCAAAGGGGGCTTGCTGCCTGATGCATTAAAAGCCAAAACTGTGACACCAGGTTTTTGAGAAATGGAAAGCTTTATTTGAAAGTCAACACCCAAGGAGACAGGAGTCAAGCTCAAATCTGTCTCCCTGTGCAGGCTTTAAGGTAGTAATTTTATTACAAAAGGTTTGGAGGATGGATACTGGCATTAGCAGGTGATTGGTGGTAGGGAAGAGGAGGCCTGCAAAGTCCTTGGGCATGTGCAGTTATCTCTTCATGCCTCTTCATGGGTCCCATGTGCAAATTCAAGAAGAGTTAGTATAAACCATGTGGTGGAAATTTAGGCTGTGACATTAACAAGCTTGTTCTGTACAAACTTTAGTTGGACATCCTGGTTCCAACTGATTTCAACCAGTTCTTTCGTCGCCTAAGCAAGGAAGTTTCTGTGTTTCAGCAAGTGGTTTCTTTTTCTATCTGCCATTCTACAAACTCAAAAATTCCTGTTAGTCATTGGTCTGTTTAACTCTTCGGGGTATTGTTTCAATTGACAAATAAAGCATGAGGCAAACATCAAGCAAGCAAAGTTTAAAGAAGAAAAAGGCTGGAGTAAAGGAAGATCCCAAAGAAATAACTGGGGCAAAGCTGAGGAAAAAGAGTTTAAAGGAATTTCTGATGAGGAGGCTAAAGAAAATATCAATACTAAAGGAATTTCTGGATTTTAATTCACTGTTTTAAAGAATATTGTTTTGGTTTTGTGATGAAGAAGCATTGATGAATTTGTTCTAAAACATTTGAAAGATGTTGAACTAAAATTCTCAGTTCCTGGCAAGCCCCTGAAGTTATACATTTGAATTTCACTTTAAGCCCAGTGAATATTTTAAAAACAACGCACTAACAAAGACATATAAAGTCTTGACTGGAATTTATAGCAAATCCTTACCTTTCTCAGGGAGTTGAAATTCAAAGCTGCATAGGATGTCAAGTAGATTGGAACAAAGGAAAAAAACTATCACAGTGAAAACCATTCAGGAGAAAAGCGGTGTAAATGGGAAAAAGCAAAATTACTTAAGTAATTGCAGTGACTCGTTAATTTGTTAGTCCTCCTGTAGTTCCTGAACAAGAATACCTGGATGAAAAAGAAGAAGTTATGCTTGCTTAGGACTTTAAAATAAATCAGATTATACATGATGATGTAATCACCAAATCAGTATCTTACCTTACAGGAAGAGTTTCTCATGTTTCTGAAGAGGATCCTGATAATATGACAGGACACTTGATGAGGATGAGGAGGATACATTTGCAAAAATTACTAAAAATATGAGGAATATCTGACTAGAAGTATGTGAACTGTAAACTATAATGTGTAACCTTGGTTATTATAACAATTTAAAGCCAACAGCATTTAGAGTCTTAATGTATATAATTTTCTTAGTGGAGATAGTTTTAGAGAATATGCCAAGGAAGTTTTTAAGTACGAATTAATTATCCTTGGCTTTTATTAGTATCAGTTTCTGCAAGATGTGGAGAATGAAGTAAATTCCATAAAGCAGATTAATTTGTTCTGACATATTTACTTTTGTGAAGTCTTTTTGACAAGTACTTCTTGGACTACAACTCCAAACGTTATTTGAACTATTAACAGATATATATTTACATATATATTTTGTTTTGGCTCAGTTGAAAGTTTATTCTGCTAGAGCTAGAGGTATTTTCTTTATTCTGCTGAA
Organism: Gorilla gorilla gorilla; assembly: GCF_029281585.2. NCBI lineage: Eukaryota > Metazoa > Chordata > Mammalia > Primates > Hominidae > Gorilla > Gorilla gorilla. The sequence continues at coordinate 71,308,684 of NC_073241.2, forward strand.
GCAATGCAGTGACTTATTAAACTATAAGGTAGTTTGCTTTTTAAATGTTCTAAATCAATTTCTAGTCCATATTTAAGAATTTCTATTAAAGTGACAGTTAATGTCAATTACTGCTTTATTACGGTTTTTTTTAATGACAGAAATCTATAATTATACTGTCATTGTGAGGTATTTACCATTATAGTGTTAATATAATGTTCTTAAATGTTTGCATATTGGTATGTGAGATGAATAAGCACATTTTTTTGGGGGCGGAGTGCATTTATATTTCATTGAAATGTTCATTTTATGTTTTTAAATACTATTCAGCAAGCTTTGTTCACGTTCTTTTGTTACTTGGAAATGTCAAAAATAAAAAAACAAAGAAGAATAATATTTCTGTGAGAGAAGATACATTATAATAGTTAGAGAACTTTTAGCTTGGCAAACTAGGGATATTAATAGCATGCGTAATTAAAATTTGAGAGATTTTTTACACTGCTGTTCCACAAACATTTTGCTTGAGTAGATATAACATTTTGCTTTCTTTTAGATGCCCAAATAATAGGGATATGATCAAAAAATAAGAATGTGGTAAGAACACACAAACTGAATAAACAGCTGAACATATTAATAAGAGAAAATGTGTTTGTTAGCTTCAGAAAGGAATTAATATGAAATAAGAGAAAGTTAACATAGTCTGTCTCTTTATCATCGTTTAGAGATTATACTTTCTGACGGGAAGTTGCTGCCAAGACAATATTAGAAATTATTATTGTTTTCCTAAAAACAATTAAAGGTGAATTAGTAATAAATATGTCAGTAATAAATGAGTAACTTATTAATAACCAATTTTGTTATGAATGAGGCTGGGGAACTATTAGATTAAAGCCAGCAAACTATACGATTGTATGCAGAATGGATAGAGAAGTTTGCATGAAGGCCTGAGATCCAATAATATTTGAGTCCTACGGTATATTCAGGAACTATATACAAAGGGGACATTAGCATAATGGAAATGAAAATATCACTAGTGCCCTATATGCCAGTGTTTAACTCTGTTTTAAAAAGGGTGAAAAAGCTAAATTGAAAACACTAGGTTTGAGGACTAAAAGCATTTTCCTCTTAGTTCTAAACCTCTGCATCTTGCCCTTCTTGCTGGCTATATGGAGGAAAGAACTGGAAGGGAGTTTGCTTGGAATGGGTGGATAAAGAAACATGAAGATAGAAGCTGTATCAGCCCTTGATGAGCTTATCCACCCATTTCATCCTTGGAGATGATGGTGTGGGAAAGAGTGTTGTGTGTATATTAAGTTCCCTATGACTGCTGTAGAAATTTACCACCAATTTAGTGGTAAATGTACCACCAACTTATCTTACAGTCTGGAGGTCAGAAGTCCAAAATGGGTCTCACTGGACTAAAATCAAGATGTCAACAAGGCTGCATTCCTCTCCTTTCTTTTCTTTTTTTGTAAAATATTTATAGAGGTTTATTCTGAGCCAAATACGAGTGATCAAGGCCTGAGGTACAGTCACAAGAGGTCCTGAGAACATGTTCTCAAGGTGGTTGGGTTACAGTTTGATTATGTACATTTTAGGGGGACAGAAGTTACAGGCAGACATTAATCAAAAATGTTAGGTGTATATTGGTTTAGTCCAGAAAGGTGGGACAACTCAAAGGCGAGATGCTTCCAGACCATAGGTGGACTCAAAAGAGTTTCTGATTGGAAATCAGTTGAAAGAGTTATATCTTAAGACCTGGAATCAATAGAAAGGAGTGTCTCATTTAAGATAAGTGTTTGTGGAAACCAAGCTTCTTTTTCTTTTTTCTTTTTTTTCCAATAGCTTTTGGGATACAAGTGGTTTTTGGTTACATGGATAAATTGTATAGTGGTGAAGTATGAGATTTGAGGCTGTAGGGAAAAATCTGCTTTCTTGCTTTTTTTCAGCTTTTAGAGGCTACAGATCTTACTTCCATCTTCAAAGCCAGCAGTGACTAGGCATGTCCTGAGTCTTCTGCCTCTCTATTTCCCATTGAAGGACCCTTGTGTTTACATTATGACTACCTGGATAAAACAGGATAATCTATTTAAGATTAGCTGATTAGCAGCCTTAACTCCCTCTTGGCTTGTAACCTAGCAAGTTCAGGGGACAAGGATTGGACATCTTGTTGGTTAGTGGGGGCAGGGAGCGCCATTCTCCCTGCATATAGTGTAAGACTCTTTAATCCAAGTGATTCTACCAAATAAGCTGACTGAACAGAGTTGCAACTTCTACCTAGGGTTGGAAACCAGGAAGGCCGTGGAAAGAGGTACCAGCTTTCTGGCACTAGGAGAGAACAGAAATGTGTCTGCCCTTAAATACTTATTTATGTTCTCTATTTTAACCCACGGACTCTGAAAAGGGCCTAAATAGTATACTTTTAAATAAACTTCAAGAATATAATATTTTAGCCCACATATTCATGCCCCTCATATTTTTCATTTATCAATACTCCAAGCACCTTCTCCAGAAAAAATCCTGAGGACTATGCAATAAGCACATGACAACATAATAGAAAGCCAAATGTATTAGGTAAGTGAGAGCCTCTTCTCATTAAGACGTAACACGTCTGTTTTCCAAATAGCTGCTTCAACTGTGTGGAAATATTCCGTTCTCACTGGGTAGCAGACAGTTTCATTTCATAACTTGTTGGAGCCTTCTAGTCTGATTTTGGCTTTAAAGACCAAAGCTTGTTTTTTTCAGTCTGTTTGCTTGTTTTATTGATCTCCTGTTTAACTTAATGTCTTCTCTCAATCCTAAATGCAACCTCATCTTGAAGCAAAAGATGTGTGTGTAGGATACCTCCAGTAGATGATTCCTTCTTTCTCTGCTCATCCTTCCAGGTCATCATTCCCAAATGCTCTTTTCTTTTCCGGTCACCATAATAAGCAGACACTTCCAAACTTTTGAGTAGTTCTCCTGGGGCCTTTCTCTCTTGGCTTGAGAAAGTTCCACCTTGTTCACCATGAGGAGGGAAAGAAGGTCCTCTCTGTGAACCTTGCACTCTTCTCAAAAAAGTGACCCTCTCTCTTTCAGTGCTTTCATATACTAGGTGCAGGTAGTAATAGTGCCAGTTCTGATAACTTTTTGCTTCTTAAATTAGAAGGGGAAAAATCCAAATTGGTATTCTGGGATTACTGTAACTCTATTTCTTGGTTCCGTATGAGGAATCAGTCTCTTATCTTAAAATATACTCTAGGAATGTGCAGGGGTTCTAGTCCATTTCATAGAATTACTGTTGTAGCAGCTGCCATCAGCAGCCAGGTGGAGGTTTTTGCTTATCTTTCCTTAGGAAAAAAAGTCATATATATGTGCTGCCACAGAACCAGCATCATTTCCCAGCCCTTAAACATCTGGTTGGCATGTGTACAGACACACAACTCAAATCTCAGCTCCCATGAACATCCCTCTGAATCCAAAATCGGCCCATAACTTGTTTTTAACTATTGTCACACTTCTATGAGAGCATTAATATTCTATTCCACTACAACTAAATGACCTACGTCTATCATACCTACCCATAGTCCTGGCAGTTATCCGAGAATCTATTTCAATAGCCTCTTGGACACCAGTGCCATCCTGCGTAGTCTATCACAGAATGAGAGCCCCAGAAAATGCAATTAATAACATCATGGCCAGATGCCCATTGAATATCCCAAATCTGAAAATCCAAAATCTGAAATGCTCAAAATTCAAAATGTTTTGAGTGCCGACATGATGTTCAAAGGAAAAACTTACTGGAGTATTTTGCACTTCGGATTTTTGGATTTGGGATTCTCAACCAGTAATTATAATGCAAATATTCCAAAATCCAAAGAAGAAAAGAAAAAATCCGAACTCTAAAACATTTCTGGTCCCAACCATTTCAGATAAGGGATATTCAACCTGAATTTCTTCATATCATGTCCTCCTACCTCCATGGCTGCTCTTTCTCAGTCTCCTTTGTGAACTCTTTCTACTGTTCAGCCTCTAAGTTTTAGACCACCAGGGTTCTTGTTCCTGGGACTCTGTTTTCTCCATCTGTACTCTCACAGTGATCTCATCCAATCTTGTGGCATTAGATGTCATTCATACACTAATGACCAGGACTAGCTTCATGGGCATGCTATCTGTGAAGCTGCACAAGACCTCACATTCTGAAGGGCCCTGTGTTTAGTTGAATGCAATGATGTTGCTGTCTTACAAGCTTTAATAATTAATTTGATCTTTGAATTGATATTGTGTAAGTGAAGACTGATGGGACAATGGAGCACGTGCACCAGCAGAGGATATGCCACCATGTATGTGTCTACCACCACTCTTTGACAATCCATTTGCCACATGAACACAGAATTCTGGTGGGCCTATAATGCATGTGGTTCAGTGAGAAAGAGAGAAAAAAAGGTACCATTTACATCTACAGTGGAATAAGTGGGGATGCTGACATTCTCAAGAGGCCACATTTTCCATTTGAACAAGAACTTGTTTAGACATAGAACACAAAAAGTCAAGAAACCCTATGCACACCCTGAACTCAGCATGCTTATGTGTGAGCTGTGGGGGCAGAGGTGATAGCATGAAGGTTAAGGTCCATCCAGTGCATAGCAATGCCCTGATGAGGCTACCATCTGGCCACACTTTTAATTTCACATACCTCTGGGCTTAGTCATTTTCTCTTAGGACCAGCACCTACACCTGAAAGAGGTGACAACTTCAACTACCCACCTGGTATTGACCTTCGGTTATCATCCTAGACTTCTGATTCACTCAACAATATTTTATTTGGGGATCCTTGATGTCTTCCACATCACTGGGCTTTTGAGAGGCACCTACTCCTATACCATAAGACTCCTTTATCTCTGAATCTTAGAAAGAGTTGCAATAAATGGCTTTATAAAAAAACAAAAAGTTCTCTAGGATCCTCATGTAACTTGCTCCATCCTCTCTCCCAAGATCTGCATGCAGAGACAGGGCCTAGAAGAGAATGCCAGCTTCCCTAAGTCAGACCAAAAGTCCCCACCCTCCTTTTCTACAGGAATTATTACTTTCTGGTATATATCAGTGTAGCCTAGTGGTCATGAACATAGGCGTCAAACCCAGAGCACCTCAGTTCTAAATCTATGTTTGCTTATATCTTACCTGAGTAACACTGAGGAAGTTGCTTATCTTCCCTGCACCTCAATTTCCTCATACAAAAAAAAGCATATAATAATAGAATTTACCTTTTGAAGTTGTTGTATCTTTTAAATAAATAACTCAATTTACAGGGCTTGTAACAGTGTCTGGCCTACACAGCATTATGTAACTGTTCTGCATTATTAATTTTTTGAAGATGGGTAAAAAAGTTATTCAAGTAACAATTTATTGAATCTTTATTGTATGTTTAGCATTGGGGGTACAGTTGTGAAAGGAACAGACATGTTTCCTACCTGCATGGATTTTACAACCTAGTAAGACAACAGTTGGAGAGACAGACAGGAAGCGATCATACAAGCAATTTAATAGTTATAAAATGTAGTAAGTGCTTTGAAAGAAGCAACTGTGTGTGGTTAAAGAGAATACAAGAGGAAAATCTAGTTTAGATATAATCACCAAAAAAAGTAATCTGAGGAGATAATACTTTAAGCCAAGAATAGATGATGAAAGGAACCATGCATGAAAGGTTGAGGGGTAAAGGGAGCAGGAGGGGCATTTTAATTACAGGGAGCAGCATGTGCAAAGGTCTTAAGCCATGAAAAAGCTTGCTTTGTGCAATAACCTGAAAGAAAGCTAGTATGTCTGGAACCTGGTAATAAAGGTGAAACATTAAAAAAGGAGCCTGGAGAGGTAGGTGGAATCAAATCATACATGGGCTTATAAACCATGGGAAAAGTTGGAATTTTATTTAAGTGCAAAGGAAATCAGTGAACCAAATGATTAGCTTTAACTTATTAAATTATCACTGTGTTTCTTTCATAGAAAATGGACCTTTAGGGAAAAATCAGGAAGACTAATTAGTAATCTAGGAGAAAATTCTGGTGGCTTGGATTAGGGTGGTAAAAGTAGATATAGGGAGAAAGGAAATGAATTTGAAGCACGATTTGGAGAAAAATTGGATAGGACTTGCTGATGGATTGACTGTGGGAGAGAAGAAGAGGGAGGAATGAAGATTGACTCTCAGCATCCTGGTGTGAGCAATAGAGTGAATTGTGGGGGCACTTGCAGTGATTAGGAAGACAGAAGAAAAGTTGAATATTTTAGGGGGAGATATAGAGGTGAATTTTCAGTTAGCTTATACACTTTGAGATAGCTCTGAGATATTTTACCTGGGCTGCCAATTAAAAACATAGCTTCAATAAGAGTCACAGCTTCAGAAAAGAAATTTGAGAGGTATAATTTTGAGAGTTATCTGTTAGTAGATGGTATTTAGAACATAAAAAGTGAGAGATGCAAGTGATGAAGAATACCCAAAAGAATATTGAAAAAAAAATTAGAGAATTCAAACTCCCTGCTAAACTTACTACAAAGCTACAGTAGTCAAGATGGTGTGGCACTGGCTTAAGGATAGACACACAGATTCATAGAATAAATTTAAGAATCTACAAATAAACCATTAACTTACGGTCAATTGAGTTTTGAAATGGGTGCTAAAACAATTCAACGAAGGTAACAATAGCCTTTTCAACAAATGGTACAGAAACAACTGGATAGTCACATGAAAACCAACGAAGTTGGAATTGTACTTCAAGAAAAAATTAAAATGGGTTTAAAAATTGATCCAAAATGCAACATAGAAATTATTGTGTAATTATAAATTATAATTACAAATTATATATATAAATTATAGGTGTAAACCTACTTAAAACATTTAGAGAAAAATATAGGCAAAATCTTTGTGACCTTAGATTTTTAGGTACGTTTTTTAGATGTGACAACAAATGCGCAAGCAGCAGCGGCAGCAGCAGTAACCAAATACATAAGTTCAACTTTGTCAACGTTAAAAACATTCGTGCTTGAAAAGACACCATCAAGGAAGTCACATATCACCCACAGAAGGGGAGAAAATATTTGCAAGTAATACATTTGATGTTGGTGATGGACGTGTTCCTAGAATATGTAATAGAAAACTTACCATTCAACAATTTAAAAAATCCGATTGAAAAAATGGGTAGAAGATCTAAATAGACATTTATCTAAGAGGATATACAAATACCCAACAAGTACATAAAAGGTTGCTCAACGTAATTAATCATTAAAAAGATGCAAATTAAAGCTATTGTGAGATACCACTTCATACACATTAGGATAGTGGTCATCAAAAAGACAACATGTTGATGAGGATGTAGAAAAATCAGAACCCTTATACACTGCTGTTGGGATTGAAAGATGGTTCTGCTGCTTTGGAAAACAGGTTAGCAGTTTCTCAAAATGTTAAACATAGAGTTATCATATGGCCTAGCAATTCCACTCCTAGATATATCCAATAGAAATGAAAACATGTCCACACAAACACATGAACCCAAATATTTGTAGCAGCATTATTCATGATAACCAAAAAGTAGAAACGACCCAAATGTTTACCAGCTGATGAATGGATAAAGAATTGTCTTATACAATACAATGAAAAGTATTTGTTAATAAAAGGGAATGAAGTTTCAATACATGCTAGAAATGGGAACATTGAAAACATGCTAAGTGAAAGAAGCTACCCACAAAAGGCCACATCTTCTATGATACCATTTATATGAGATGTCCAAGATAAACAAATCTATAGAGACAGAGAATAGATAAGGGATAGGAGCAATAGGAAATGGGGAGCGGGTGCTTGTGTATGAGATTTTTGGGGGAGGGTGATGAAAATATTTTAGAATTTAGTAGTGTAAGTAGTAGTGATGGTTTCACAACTTTGTATTATATGTAAATAACATTTCAATAAAATTGTTATAAAAATTTGTAAGGTCATCTAGAGAGAAAGTTTAAAAAGGTAACAGATAACCATTAGATCTGGTGATGTAGCATTATCTTTATCTCTTATTAGACTGTAAGTTCCCTGAAGGCAGGTTGATAAGAGCATTAATTTATGTGGAATGGAGCAGAGACAGAGCAGAGTGGGTGGGGGACACTCATCAATCATCTTGAAGGACTGGAGACAATAATAATTGTGGACCACTGTTTTCTGCCTGTTGAAGAAGCAGTTAAGTGATGGGACAGCTACTAGAGGACATTGGATAAAGGGAGCAGCTTTTTAAACATAGAAGATACCGGAACCATAGGTGATGGTGATGATTCAGTAAATGCAAAGGGGGCTGTAAGTAAAGAAGTGAAATCCCCAAGAAAGTGAAAAGGCATGTCATCCCAGAGACTAGTGGAGGAATGTACTTTAGTTGGGAAGAGAGTGAATCTTCCATTACAATAGGAGGGGCATGGAGCAAGATTCCAAACTCTCCTCCTGGGATGTACAAGTGGCTTAGAACAAGGAGATACAGGTTTTTTTCAGCTTGGTATGCAGGACCATCTGAAAGCTGCCTTTAATGATAAAAAAATTTTTCTTTCCTTTTTTTGGCAACCATTTTAAATCTTAATTCAGACCTCCCAGAGTTCAAATGTTCAACCAGAGTGGCTGGCCCTCTTCAGTATTTCAGCCAATCAGATAGCAGCTCTGCTCAAGGTCCCAGCCAATCTAATTTCTTGGCCCATATGTAATTGAGCTTAGCAATGAAATGACATGTTCTTCATTCCACTTCTCTAACGGCATCACTTTGCAACCCCACTCCTGCCCACTCTGGTAAAGAGGAAAGGAGTTGTAAATGTGTTCACACACACATTGCTCTTGTTCCTATATACCAATTTTCCTTTGTACTTAAAAAAGATATGCTCATATTATGCTTTATGAGGGCTTTTACAATGGAAACAACCGTCTACACCCTCCTCTTTCTCTCATTATTTTCCTAAAGTTAACATCACAGATTTCATACTACTACATATTTCTGCTTAGTTGAAAATACTCATGATTAAAAATGAGCGTTTGCCATTGAAAGGTATCATGTTACCAAAGTGTTTCTTGCAAATTATATAAAACTTATTTTCACTTTATCAGTAGGATTTAAAATATTTTAAAAATCACAAACAGCTGGGATCTTGAAAATAATGTTTCAAAATGAGATTTCCATCATTTTCCATGGAATGCAGGTGGAATGTCTGTTGTTAGGGAAAATATTTTAAAGATACTATTTTCTTTCCATAAGATTTTATAAAATGGCAGTGGTTTGAACAAACAAATCTTTATGATCCATAATTGCAATACTTGAAATAATGAAATGATTAGAAATTATGGACTCTAAACGCCTTATTTTATGGAAGAAACTGAAACCAAGAAAGGGTGCATGAATGTTCTGTGTCACAGGGGATTTTTGTGGGGCTGAGACCGTGTGCTGACTTCTCAGCTCCTACAATGCCTCCTCGTGATGAGGAAACAGCAGGACCTTCCTTATTATGCTAGTTGGTTCACTGAAGATGGATGTGATTCCACTTTCTCATCTCTAAAATGAAAAGGTTGAATTATACGTCTAAGGTTCTGCCTGGCTAGAATAACTGTAGTCTCTGAATTTGGACAAAAAGAAATGCAAATTGCAGGAGAAGAATGTGCTAAATGCAGATACTCATCACGATCTCAAATCGTAGTCATTTTTTTTCTTCAAAATAACAATACAAAAATTCCTTGCACTTTTGTATCATTCCGTACAGTTCTAGGGGTCCTTGCAGTTATGGTCCATAGCATCCTCAGCAACAGAGTTGGCTATATAACTCACACTTGCCCTAATCATGGTATCCAGTCACATTATATACATATAGAATTTTATGTGCAGTCACTGGGAGATAAAGTTAAAAATTCTTTGCTTTGAGGTTACTAGCTGTGATGATATAAGCCTGGAACTATCTATTTATAGTTTCATCCCTCCATGTCTGCACCACAGCCTCTAACCCCCTCAACAAGGAGGAAAATGAGCAGAGGAGGAGGTGCAGGGGGTGGGTGGTGTGGGGCCGAGATGACAGGAAAATGAGAAATAGAAAGACAGAGAATCACTCAGATTCCTGATTTATCTATGCCTGAAGTGTCTTCCTGGACTTCCAATTACATGAGGCAATAAATTACTCCTTTTTTGCTTAAGCTAATTTGAATTGCTTTTCTATCACCTTTATCTGCAAGACCCTTGACTAACGCAATTACCTTTTACCCCACAGGGAAATGGAAAGCAGTTCTCAAAATAAAAGGCCTCAAAATAAATCCCAAGGATAGTAGGTAATATTCCCCCAATTATTAGACATGATCCTCGGTTATTTTCACTTATTCATTCATTTGCTGTGCACTTTACATATGCAAACTACCCTATCTTAATCCGTTCTGGCTTCTACAGCAAAATACCATAGACTGGGGTGGCTTATAAACAACAGAAATTTATTTCTCACACTGGGAGACTGGGAATCCAAGATGAAGGCACTGGCAGATTCAGGGTCTGGTGAGGACACATTCTCTGGCTCATAGTGTCATTTCACTGTGTCTTCACGTGGGGAAGGAGTGAGCTAGGTCACGTGGACTCCTTGGACTTGGACTTTGAATATGTTGATGAGGGGTTAGCATGCTGTGGTGGGGAAAGATAGAATGACTCTGTCTAGTCCACAGGAAAAGGTCATAAGCTGAGACGGATGTTACCTCTTGGGTGGAGACCACTGACTTTGTCATCTTGTTCTTGACTTTGAGAAAAATACAAAACACACTGACAATCTGAAACAAATCATTTAGAATGAGAGAGTGTGAAAAAACAGAAGCAACAATGAAAGGGGAGGAGGAACTGCCAAGGACTCATTAGGACAACAGATATCAATTGCCACGTCTTCAGGTACTTGAAAAATTAGTTGAGCTGCTGGTGAGGGAGCATTTCTTTTTGAATATGACTGATGGAAAAGATCAGAAAGCAAGAGTTAGCAGAGGTTTGTGAATCTAAATAAGCTGCTTAATGTTGCTGAATAGAAACAAAATCTAGATAGATGTTTTAAGCTTGCTTCTTAGAAGATTCAAATACAGAAAAAAGACAAATTAGTAGTGACAACTTTCTGTGGACTGAATCCAAACAAGGTAGCTCATCAGAAGAATTGAAGTCTTAGCAATAAAGTTTTGTATGAAACATTTTTTTAAAATGAAAACTAAAGCTTAAATATTGGATCTGCCTTTAAATTAATATCCTTTGGAACTGGTATGTATGTAAACCTTGTAAAAATCCATGAATTATCAATCCATGGCAAAGTCTCGTAGAGTTTACTTTTGGGTTGCTGATCATGTGTTAGGAAGAACATAGGAGAGCTTAGCTGTAGGGGAAACAGAATGCGAGGGCTGGGCGCAGTGGCGGACACCTGTAATCCCAGCACTTTGGGAGGCCGAGGCAGGCAGATCATGAGGTCAGGAGTTCGAGAACAGCCTGGCCAACATGGTGAAATCCCGTCTCTACTAAAAATACAGAAGTTAGCTGAGCATGGTGGCGGGCGCCTGTAATCCCAGCTATTTGGGAGGCTGAGGCAAGAGAATCACTTGAACCCAGGAGGCAGAGGTTGCAGTGAGCTGAGATCGTGCCACTGCACTCCAGCCTGGGCAACAGAGCAAGACTCTGTCTCAAAAAAAAAAAAAAAAAGAAAAAAGAAAACAATGCAAGATTCAAAATGTTTAAGGTAAGAGTATGATATCATAATACTAATTGCAAAAATATTGTAATGTTTGTTAGCAGTACATAATATAGTCAGGATGAAGCCTTGATAAGTTAGTGAATGAACAGAGCTGGAGTCTACATAACTCTGATGGGACAGACCCTAGACCTCCCTTCCTTCAGCTGCTGCTCCAGCCCCTCATTTTCCATGATGTAGTAATAAGTTCAGGGCCTTGCACTTGTGTGCATGGTTGGGAGCCAAAGTACACCCAACTCATGTGCCCTCTTCAGTTGTTTTCATCAAAAAATGCCTGTAGTCTGGCCCCATTCAAAACAGTCCAGGAGGTAAAGCTCTCGACTGTCTTCCCAGGGACTCTGGCATCTGAATTTTATTCCATCCTATGCCAAAGACCTCCACACTCTGACAAGAAAGCTCTTGCTCAAGTGTGCTTTGCCACAGTGCTTAAAAAGTGGATGACATTCACATCACATGCAGTAAATAAGATCCTGTGAGAGTTTTCTAAGTAATCCATGGTTGGTGACATGTTTCCAGTTTCCTAAGCACAGTTGGACATCATCCTGCTAGGGCCAGTGAAAGGAAGGTGACTCAGAATCAAACTAGAAGACCACGAGTGGCCTCTGGAGTGGCTCTGCCACCTCATTGCATTTAACTCAGGCCCTTCTTTTTGGGGCTTAAGTTTCTTCATCTTTGAAATGAGGGAGTAGAATGAATGGCCTACAGTTGTCCATCTTGTTCTAAATGTCATTGAATCAACAAAAACAGACTCTCCCAACTTTTCATTTTCTTAAATGAATAAAGGTTCAGCACTTGTTTTAATACCAGAAAAAGTGAAGTTGTTTTTGTGTCAGTAAAGGTATAACCAGAAAAACAGAAGAGGTAGGAAATATATTCAATTTATTGCAGGAAATTGGCTTATACCATTGTGAGATCTGGTGAGGCAAGAACAAAATCTGTAGGACAGGCCATCAAGAAGGGCAGACTGGAGGCCGGGTGCGGTGGCTTACACCTGTAATCCCAGCACTTTGGGAGGCCAAGGCCCGTGGATCATGGGGTCAGGAGTTTGAGACCAGCCAGGCCAACATAGTGAAACCTCGTCTCTCCTAAAAATACAAAAAAATTATCTAGGCGTGGTGGTGGGTGCCTGTAATCCCAGCTATTCAGGAGGTTGAGGCAGGAGAATCGCTTGAACCCGGGAGGCAGAGGTTGCAATGAGCCAAGATCATGCCATTGCACTCCAGCCTGGGCAACAGAGCAAGACTCCATCTCAAAAAAAGAAAGAAAAGAAAAAAAAAAAAAAAAGAAAGGCAGACTGGAACTCTTGGACACAGGTTGATCCTGTAGTCTATCGGCAGAATTTCTTCTGGAAATCTCAGTTCTGCTCTTAAACCTTTTCAACTGGTTGAATTTGAACCGTCTGATTATCTAGGATAAACTCCTTTACTTAAAGTCATCTTATTATGAACATTAATCACACCTGCAAAATGCCTTCTTGGCAATGCCTAGAGAGTATTTGATGGAATAACTGGGGATTAGAGCCTAGACAGGCTCACATAAGGTTGACCTCACAGTACACACCACAGTAACAGCTCCCATTGGACATTTATTTCTGAGGGCAGAATTTCCTTGGTATGGAGTGTGGCTCCTTTTGTCCTCATCTTAGTGAGCTTCACAGCAGCATTCAAGACTGTTGGCTGATGTCTATTTTTCCCACCCAGTCTCCTATTTTGATTTCCTTGGCATTGCTCCCACCTAGTTTTCCTCTTACATCTCTAACAGCTTCTCAGATCCTCCTCCTCCACTTAGCCTTTACTTCCGTCTGTACATTCCATCTTTGCATAACTTCATCTCTTCTGCTGCTATTAAATACCATTATATGCTGGTGACTTTCTCAATTGCATCTCCAGCTCAGAACTTGCCTTTGAACTTCAAATGCATAACCAACTGCTTATGTTCCTTATCACCACTCCCAGGAATCTCAAAGTCAAAACATTCCAAGTAGAACACACTGTCTGTCTCCCACCACCAACCCTACTCTTCCATTGCCTTTCCCATCATGGCTAATGGCACCATCACCCACCATTTTTCATGTCAGAACTCATCATTCTAGATTTGATTTCCTTCACTCATTACATCTAAACCAAGCCACAGTCCCATTTTTCACATCTGTCTGCTGTCTCCACACAATTGTTCCTGCAACTGTAGCAAAACTCTCCTACTTCTTGTCAGAACAATTACAATTGCCTTCTAACTCATCTGCCTGCTTTACTTCTTGCCTTCCTCCAATTCATTCTCCAGAGAACACTTTTAGTGGTTTTAAAAGATGTAAATCAGATCACATCACTGTGCTTAAAAGTATTTCCTGCTCTCTTGTTCTCACTCATAGGTGGGAATTGAACAATGAGAACACTTGGACACAGGAAGGGGAACATCACACACCGGGGCGTGTTGTGGGGTAGGGGGAGGGGGGAGGGATAGCATTAGGATATATACCTAATGTAAATGACGAGTTAATGGGTGTTACATATGTAACAAACCTGCACGTTGTGCACATGTACCCTAGAACTTAAAGTATAATAAAAAAAATATATAAAAGGATTTAATAAAAAGTATTTCCTGCTCTCACATATACACAGAGTACAGTGCTTCTTGCCAGGCCCCATTTGTTCTCTGTGTCTTGATCCATCTCAGTGCTGTTTCTTTTGTTTTATTTCTTTAGAGACAGGGTCTCACTCTGTTGCCCAGGCTGGGCTGAAACTCTGTGCTGAAGCAATCCGCCCACCTCAGACTCCTGAGTAGCTGGAATACAGGCAAGAGCCGCACACCTGGCCTCAGTGTCATTTCTACATACTGTTTCTCCTGTCTGGACTGCCCTTCCCTGGCTTTTTGCATAGCTGTATTCTCATCTTTCATGTATCTGGTTCAATGTCACCCCCTCAGAGACACCTTTTCTGGCAAACCTGTAATAATAAGTCTTCTTTATTATTCTGTATCTCAGCACTCCTTTGTCTTGTCTCACAGCACTTGTCAATTCAGTACTTATATGTGTGTCCGTTAATTTTACTTGTTTGTCTGTATTGTTGTGCCTTCTCTTGCATTCAATTACCTTGCAGTGCTATGGTAGAAAATTAGAAATTCAACTCTGAAAATAGAGGATAAACACATATTACCAGTTAAGATATACATATGAAATAGTATTAGCATGAATTCTAGGAATTACAGCTTTCAGTAAATGCTGAGTTGATTTAATTCCTTCTCTAAGCGTTGATTTTATTCTATAAACTTCTCTTCATCTAGTGTTTTTGCAGAAAAATGGAATCCATTTTTCGTGCTTTCTTTAGTTCAACACATGAAGTTGGTCTGAATATTTCATAGGCACCTCCAGGTGGTTAGCTGTCTGGTTCCCTGGTTTGCTTTCTCTAAACCACAAAAATGAAAAACATGGAACTAGAGAAGAGTTTTAGTCTTAATTCTGCTTCTTTGCTGTGTAATTAGGAACCTGTCAGCTCACTGTCTAAGTGACAGGCATTGAACAAGCTGCACGCATGGGGTGAAATCATAAAAGCAACTTTATTTGCCTCCCTCAATCCCTTTACACTTGCTCTGTTGGGAAACTCCTCTGCTGTTCTTGATGAAAATTTAACAGATCCTTTGGGTTTTCGTGTTTAGGTAGTAAAATTTCCTACAATCCTTTTAAATCACAGAACATGGTTGCAGTTTAACACTTAGTCCAAGGTAACAGCCAAAGCTTCCAACTTTACTCAGGGTTATAGCTGTTCCCTTTCCTCTGGTGGGGTCTAATGCAGGCAACAACCTTATAGCCAGGGAAAGGGATGGGAGGAGAGAGAGGTCATTATCCATCTTCTCTCCCCACCTCTCCTATCCCATCTTGCTAAGGTAGGTTTTTGACCATTCAAAGTAAGAAGGTAGAGGAGAGAAATGGGGTCTGGAAATTCATTACTTAAATGGTACTGCTCTGAGATCGCTTTGCGACTTGGGGGTCCAGTAGGCATTTGAGATGGTCTCTTTCTCTTGTCCATGCCTCAGTGGTCTTTCATAGCCTTCCATGAGGGACTGCCCTATCAATGACCTCCTCAAATTTGCTGCCTTGCCCTCAGGCCTGCTTCTTGGCAATTTACTTCACAGACCCTCTCTTTCTGGCAGTTTTCTTGCATGGGATTTAACATGGCCCCAGGACAGCTCTCTCCCATGTGGCCTGCATCTGGTCCTACATTAGAAACTTGTATGTATTCTCTGCTCTAACAGAGCAGTGATTCTTCTTCACTGTCTCTCCAAAGCCACACACAAGCATTCTCTTTTGTTCTCTGGGTTTCCTGGATTTGAGTCTCTCCTCAAGCACTCTCCTTACTGCGTAGAGTTTTTTACTTGTGGGCTCTTCTCTTTTTTAAGAAATAAATTTTACTGTGTGTACTTAAAGTATGCAAGATGATGAAGCCTCTTCTTTTTAACACTTGGTTACAGGGTTGAACCTAGAAGAAGCTGGACCATAGGAGAAGCTAAATGAGAAACAGAAGCTGGGGTCAGAATCTCTTCTTCCTTTCAATCTTGAGAAAATATCTTTGAACTAAGTCTTCTCTTCCTCTTTTCCTTATATAGTTCCCTAAGGAGGCCACTCTGGAGACCTTCTAGACATGTAAAATGAGGATAATAATAGTTCCTACCTTATAAGGTTGTGTGAAGGTTAAATGAGTTAATGTGTGTAAAGCACTTACAACAGATCTTGGCACATAGTAACTGCCATGTAAGTATCAGCTATTATCATAATTGCAGTGCCATGCAGATGAACCCTCTAGTTCATCCTTATAGTTCTATGGGCTTTAGGCAGAGAGGTGGCCATGGAGATGGGAGAAGCAAAGAGAATTAGCCTTGAACAGGAGACTTGGGACTGTAAGTAGGGGACTTAAGTATCTGAGGTTTATTAACTTGACAGGAAGCAGCTAATTTAAAACAGTATTATTGAAATTTCTTTGAGCTATGCTTCATGAAAAAGAAATGTTGAGCAGACAGACAGTGAAATATTAAATGTATGCACTTGGCTGAAAGGAAAAAAAAATTAATGGGACATACTACCTCATTAAGTAAATGCAGCAATTAATTCTTTACTCAGTAAGCTAGATAAACTTCAAAAATCCCTATTTATACTTCAAACAGTGTCTAAATGATTTAGCTGATATTTCAAAGGGACACTGAAGCTCAATAGGAATTAAGATGCTAAATCATTAGCCCAGGAGCAGTCAATACCTTGGTCAGCAGTTGGGTTATTGTTCATTTTAGGCATTGAGTTGCTATTGTGTTCTGTGTTCTTAGGGTAACAAAAGGCGCAGAGTATGCATACCCAACACAGGTAGTGCCTCGTAGTGAGTGCTCAGTAAGCACGCATTGGATATAGAGCATTCACTGGCCTATAGTGTCACCTCCCTGACTGCATTCACCCATTCCACAAAAGTCCCACCATGTTTTAGGGGTCCTACATTCTCCAATTTTTATAAAATTAGTACATTGTTTACAATCAGAAAATAAGTCCCCTGGAACTTGGACCAGTGAGCACTGTAATCAGCGTTCACCTGCGTTGGTTTTTCCTTCTACATATTTGTGTGCCTGGGTTCTTAGGAGCTCCTGCTGCCCTCCCTGTCTGCCAGTTCCAGGAGGCTTGCTGACCAGCTTAGCCTTTCACGCTCTCTCAGATCCTGCTGGCCGTGTCTCCTGTCTCCCAAGAGCTACGTGTAAAACATGGTATGTTCTGCACGTTTTAATTTAGCCACATTGATTCCATTGATGCCTTGTCAGATACTCTGAAGCCTGAGGCTTCATCAGCCACACAGGACAGATCAGAGATGGGCCCTCTGACTTTTTGACCCTGATTATTCTTTCCTTTTATTTTGGTTTTCTCTTGGCATTATAGAATGATGTGGAGAAGGAGATCTGGGGAAAGGGAAAGGAAGAGAACAAGGAGGAGGGAGTAAGAGGTCAGAGCTCACACATACACAAGAACAAAAGGACTGCAAATTGGGATCTCTCTCCACAGCAACCTTCCCTTCTTCCCTTTGAAAAGTCAATGCTGAACCATCTGTCATCTCTCAGGGACTCCAGCTCCAGGCTGGCTTGGACCAAGTGAGAGCTGCCTAGCCAGTCACTCATCAGTCCGTCCTAGGGCTGCCTCTGTGCATTCATCCTGCTTTCCCCAGGTGGGACATTCCGCTGCCTTTGGGGCTTCACACCCCAATTATTTATTAAGGAGACAGAAAAGAATTGTTGATAAAGGCCATGGCTGGAGAGCAGGAAGTAGCCATGGGCTGCTGCAGGGGTGGGCTCCTGCTTAGCAAATGTTAGACCAGGTTTGTCTTGCTGCTGTTTTTATTTTGTTTGGACGCTTTTTACTGTTGTTATTTCACACATCCAAAGATGATATGTGCCCTAATTGCATTTCCACAGCACCTTTGACAATTCTGAGAATCTATTAATTTTTTAAATTCAAGCCTTGGCATTAGAGGTTCCTACAATATTTGAGTCTGGTTTGTATGTGAAGGTGGGTTGGGGTTGAGGAGTCTGGGAATAATATATGCAATTTATAACTATCTGTAAAACTGAAAATAAAATAGGTTGTATGTGCATGTCTGTGTGTGTGTGTGTGTGTGTGTGTGTGTGTGTGTGAGTGTGTATGAGAGAGAGAGAGAGTGAGTATGTTGGGGGAAAACAGTGACTGTATTTACATCCTCTATTTGGAATTTAGAGTTTTAAGTGAAAGTTGGTCCCTTTATCTAACCTGTCAACATTATAGATGATGCTGTATATTTATAAAGATATTTGCATATCTTTTATCAGATGGATGCTCTTAGTTGATTTAGTATTCCAGCTTCTATTTGGAAGATAAATTAATATTGAAAATGAACATGAAAAGCTCAGGGAATTTGACTCACTGCCAGTGCTGGGGTCCTCTTGCACTGGGATGTGTGACCTTTTGGGTTTAATGCTGGATGTAGTCAAATTAGTGAAATAGGGGCCTTCTCCATTCTTTTTCTTTTTTGTACCACCCACCTTCAAGTTTACTCTGTGTCCAAATCCTCAAAGGTTTGTTCTGGTCTCTACTGTCTGCCAATCGTCATTTAAGATGAAACCTTCCTTCTTTTGTGTTTTAAACGGACATTCTTGAAGACCTAATGTATACAAAATTAAAAAGAGCAGTGTCTTTAAGAATTTCCACACACAAAAAAGCAAAACTGGTTGACAAAGTGCTTTTCAAAAATTGATGCATATTAATTCTACATATTTTGGGGGTACATGTGATATTTTGATGCATGCATACCATGTGTAATGATCAGATCAGTGTAACTGGGATATCTATCATTTCAAACATATATCTTTTCTTTACGTTGAGAACATTCCAATTTTTCTCTTCTAGTTCTTTTGAACTGTACTTTGCATTATTATTAATTATAGTCACTGTACTATACTATTGAACACTATCTGAATGTAATTTTTTTTTTTTTTTTTTTTTTTGGGACAGAGTCGCTCTGTCGCCCAGGCTGGAGTGCAGTGGTGCGATCTTGGCTCACGACAACCTCTGCCTCCTGGGTTCAAGTCATTCTCCTGCCTCTGCCTCCTGAGTAGCTGGGATTACAGGTGCCTGCCACCATGCCCAGATAATTTTTGTATGTTTAGTAGAGACAAGGTTTCACTATGTTGGCCTGGCTGGTCTCGAACTCCTGACCTTGTGATCTGCCTGCCTCGGCCTCCCAAAGTGCTGGGATTACAGGTGTGAGTCACCGTGCCCATCCCTGACTGTAATTTTGTACAGATTAACCAACCTCTCTTTATCCCCCTCATCTTTCCTAGCCTTTGGTAACCATGAATCAGCTCTCTACCTCCAGGAGTTCCACTTTCTTAGCTCCCATATACGAGTGAAACCATGCAGTTTTTGTCTTTTTGTGCTTGGCTTACTTCACTTAACATAGTGACCTCTAGTTTCATCCATGTTGCTGTAAATGACAGAATTTCATTCTTTTTATGGCTGAATAGTGCATATATTCCACATTTTCTGTATACTTAAGTGTATGGACACTTAGGTTGATTCCATATCTTGGCTATCATGAATAGGGCTGCAATAAACATGGGAGTGCTGATATTTCTTTGATATATGGATTTCCTTTCTTTTGAATATATACCCAGCAATGGAATTTCTGGATCATATGGTAGTTCTATGTTTAGTTTTTTGAGGAAACTCCATACTGTTTTATGGTGGCTGTACTAATTTACACTTCTTCCAACAGTGTATAAGTGTTCTGTTCTCCCTTCTCTATACCCTAACAAAGTGCTTTTGCATAAATTATCTCATTCTGATTTTTCTTTCTAAATTACAGAAGTCTCGTTCAACAGGAAGGGTAGATTTTATTGTATATATTTTAAAGATCATAAAGCTGATATTCAGAGAAATTATTTAAAGCCACCATGAGCTCCAGTTCTAACATATGAAAGTTCATTTTAACTCCCTTGAAGTGCTTTCTCCCTCTATGATATTGCAGTGCCTATCTTCTACTATGATGGAGTGTCAGACAATAGAATGGAAAAGGAAGTTAGACTTTTGGCTAGAAAAGTTTCGCCATAGTCTTGAGAATGGGCTTTTGCGCTACGTGTCTTAAAGACAAACATGGTAGACCAGAACCTACTTGGGGTCAGACAGAATTTGGTTCTTAATCCAACTCTGCAACTTGCTAGCTGTGTAATCTTTGCAAGTTACTTAATGCCTCTGATTCCTAGTTTCACCTTCTATAAAATGGAAAAATTTTGAAGAATTGTGACAATTTGAGATGTGCATATAATTTTCTTGGTTTTGGTATTTCTGATTATTAACACCTCACACTTGCTCTCTCCATTTTGAGGACAAGGAAAGCTTAAATAAGAAGATAATTCAGGCTATACATACAAGTGTTTACACACAGTTTGGCTTGGGGTTAAAAACACAAAACTGATATAATTCTGATAAGCAATAATTTTTATGTTAACAAACAGCTTATTGATTCAGTCAAATTTGGGTTTTCCAAATAGGGGTTTATATGAAGATAAAGTCTCATTTCATTGAGTTCTCACACCTGGCTGTCTAATACACTCATCTGGAAGGTTCATCTGGGGGACTAGAAAACAAATGAAGCAAGAAGTGGGATGTCAAGAAGTAGGAAAGGTCTCATCAGAGTTTTACCCTAATTGCAAGGTGGCAAATTGTTCTACCACAATTTCATGGGCACTGACAGAACACATGAGTCTCCTGAGTCAGAGACAAAGGATTTTATTGCTCACAGCAAAGCTAGCAGCATGAGCCTCATGTTCATGTCAGTTTCTCTTGGCCCTCAAGTTCAGAGGCAACATGGAGTAGCCTAGGTAGATGCTGCACACATAGTGAGTGTCACAGATGAGAAATCTTGAATTTAGGGAACCCCAATAGTTTATTAATGCACTGCAAGCAAACTTGCCCTTCCTTTTTGCAGAGAAAGTCATTATCTTTATTTACTAAGCTACAAACTGTCGCAGGAAGTCAGGGACCCCGAATGGAGGGACCTGCTAAAGCTGTGACAGAAGAACATAAATTGTGAAGATTTCATGGACATTTATCACTTCCCCAATCAATACCCTTATAATTTCCTATGCCTGTCTTTACTTTAATCTCTTAATCCTGTCATTGTAATCTGAGGATGTATGTCACCTCAGGACCCTGTGATGATTGTGTTAACTGCACAAATTGTTCATAAAGCATGTGTGTTTGAACAATATGAAATCTGGGCACCTTAAGAAGAGGATAACAGTGATTTTCAGGGAACAAGGGAGGTAATCTTAAAGTCTGGCTGCCTGTGGGCCGGGCAGGACAGAGCCATATTTCTCTTATTACCGAAAACAGGTAAGAGACATATTGAATTCTTTCCCCAATAAGGAATATTAATAATTAACAGCTGTGGGAAAAGAATGCATTCCCATGGGGGTCTCTAAAATGGCCACTCTGGGGGGCGTCTGCCTTATGCAGTTGCAGATAAGGGATGAAACACACCCTGGCTGCATGCAGCACCCCCAGGCTTGCTAGGATTAGGAAATTCCAGCCTGGTGAATTCTAGTCATACCGGTTCTCTGCTCTTGAACCTTGTTAAGATGTTTATCAAGGACAATGCGTGCACAGCAGGACATGGAAGTTCATGGGTGATTCTAGTTTCGCCCTGACCTTGTAATCTCACCCTGACCTTCTGTCTGTGATCTTTTGTCGCCCTTGAAGCATGTGATCTCTGTGACCCACACCCTATTCGTACACTCCCTCCCCTTTGAAAATTGCTAATAAAAACTTGCTGATTTTACAGCTCAGGGGGCATCATGGAACCTGCCAACATGTGATGTCTCCCCAGGACACCCAGCTTTAAAATTTCTCTCTTTTGTACTCTTTCCCTTTATTTCTCAAACCGGCTGACACTTAGGGAAAGAGAAAAGAACCTACATTGAAATATTGGGGGCTGAATTTTCCCTGATAACAAATAAACCTGCCTTTGGCTCTGGAGGGAGTGATCTTCTAAGGCTGTTAGCTATACAAACATATTTAGGAAGACAGTCAAGAACAAAGGGAGTTGGGCCTCTGTTTCTAAGATATGCAGAAACAAGAAAGAGCCATAGAGAATTGTCTCACTGCAAATGACATACACATTCTTTGTTGATGAAATAATATCCGCTAAAAGCCTACTGTATATTAAGCGCTGTTTGTTTTACAACGGCTCAGTGACAAAAGTCAATACATTGCTGTATTAGTCCATCGTCATACTGCTATGAAGAAATACCCGAGACTGGGCAATTTATAAAGAAAAAGATATTTAATGGGCTCACAGTTGCACATGGCTGGGGAGGCCTCACAATCATGGCAGAAGGCGAAGGAGAAGCAAAGGCATGCCTTATATGGTGGCAGGCAAGAGCACGTGTGCAGGGGAGCTGCCCTTTATAAAACCATCGGATTTCATAAGACTTATTCACTATCACGAGAACAGCATGGGAGAAACCCGCTGCCATTATTCAGTTACCTCCCACCGGGTTCCTCTGATGACATGTGGGGTTATGGGAGCTGCAGTTCAAGATGAGATTTAGGTGGGGACACAGCCAAACCACATAGAATCAAGAGTTCTTTGGTAACATCCTCCAGAATTTCTCTCCTTTGAGAATACAGATGAACGTTTCTAGATTGAGCTCACTTTCTTTTACTGGTAAACTTGCCAGACTTAATGTTTTTAAGGTTTCTCCCTCCCCAACTTTTAAAAATATTTGCCATTGAGCACTTACTATGTACTAGGCACACTGAAGCTTTTCATGACTTAGCGCCTGCCTATCTCTGTTTTACAGATAAAGAAACTTCTGCCCAAGTGTTAAGGCAGCTTAACCAGGGTTACATGGGTGTAGACTGTTGCCAATCTCAACTACGAAAAAAAACAAAGTGTGTCTTTGATGCAATTTTGCCTTCTTGAAATATATTTACCTTCTTCAAATACTTGGAGGGGGAGGAATGAGTACAAATGGAATGGGGAAGTGAGAAGCAGGAACAGAAAAACTGAGAAAAAAAATTCTCTTCACATTTTTTAGTCACCATTTAAGCTGCTATATATACACAGTGTGCTTGGGGAAAGCTGTAAAATAATTAATAGTGCATGGGAGGAACATTTGTATTTCAATTGTCTACATTTAAGGAACGCTTTGCGTATCTGTTCAAGGCTTCCAATCATGGCCTTGAATATGAATGAGGGAGGAGGAGACAAAGGAGGCCCAGAGGCTAGAGAAAGCCTCAGACAGGGCACATCAATCGCCATAGAATCCCAGACCTGACCTTGTTGCCAAGCCTCGAAGTCCAAGTCTGGTTATCTGTGTTTTCTCACTGAGAATGAAGTTCTGTTTGTGGCCTCTTCTGTGGTTTACCCATGATTGCATCAGAACGGTGCCCATAATTTTCCTTTATAATTGGCTTATGTGGGTCACATGCAATAAAAGTTATTGGACTCTAACCAGTCACTTCATAAACTTTCAGATGCACTAATTAGGTTGATATGTGCCACAATCCTAGAAGGAGAGAAAACCAATAACTTTCAGCCAAAACTTATCTGAATTCTCAGGGCCTAGAGAATTCTGCTTTGTTAGAGTAAAAATTAGCTTTCATCTTTCAAGTGCAGCTATGAAGTAATAATAAAGACCCTGAGGGTTTTCAGTACTTCATATTTTTCACCCCTGTAGCTAAGAAAGTAGACAGAATAGGCACTATTATCTCCAATTTCATGCACGAGGCCGCTGATGGCAGTTTAAATGTCTTCCCAGAAGCCATTCAGCTAATTGTTGGTAAAACTGAAACCAGAAACAAAATCCTTCCACTAGATGGCGGTGCTCACTAAGCTAGAGGCTTGGGTGGTCCGGCCAACTGTCTAGGGCTTGTTTCTCAGCACAGAAGCCTGAAACGTTTTTTGTTTTTTTGTTTTTCCCCTGAAATAACTACAAGAAGAAAGCTACATTATATGTTCTAAGATTTTCCATAACTTCTCTCCATTCCACTATAATTTAATGTGGTTAGTATCATAATGCGTATCTGAACAGGGTGTTTCTGGAATAAGCTGCTCTTTTTATAGAGGATGGTGTTTTGGAGGCAGTATTTATAAAGTAAATTTCTGAAGATTGGGTTGTATTTTATACTTTAATTTACATGATTAAAATGGATATGGGCATCAGGAAAAGAAATCCTACGTCTCATACAAAATATGGACTTACAGAAACAAAGATAAGGACTTAAAATAATACTGTTGAAAGAAAATCATACCATTTGGATACGGTCTAGATAACAAGAATCACTCAGAATAAATCCCAAGGAAAAATACTGTCTTGAAACTTCATTCCCGCTGATTTGCAGTTGTACAAGGAACAATGTAATAATATGTAAAATTCTAGTTTCTCTGTGTTCAGTTAATATGCTCATTCTATTCTAAATATTCTTTAAAAGCAAGCCTGTTAAGTTTATAATATAAAAAATATCAGCCATGTGTTGGGTTTAATATATGTTACTGTGCTGCTACCTGTTTGTTGACAGTTTGCATAATAAGTATTTCTGTCCTGGTACTGTTGAGACTTGCTTTTCAAAATAACCTTGTGTTTTCTATTTAATAGACTTATTTTTTAGAGTAGTTTTAGGTTTACAAAAAAATTACACAGAAAGAGAGCTTTTTATCCTTCTCCCCCAAGTTTCCTCATTGGTAACATCTTACATTTTTGTTGTACATTTGTATTACTCAGTTCTCATGTTGCTAACAAAGACATACCCTAGAGTGGGCAATTTATAAAGAAAAAGAGGTTTAATGGACTCACAGTTCCACGTGGCTGGGGAGACCTCTTAATCATGGCAGAAGGCAAAAGAGAAGCAAAGACACGTCTTACATGGCGGCGGCAAGAGAATGCATGCAGGGGAACTGACCTTTATAAAACCATCAGGTCTTGTGAGACTTATTCACTATCACAAGTACAGCACAGGAAAACCTGCCCCCAGGATTCAGTTACGTCCCTCTGGGTCCCCCCCACAACATGTGGGGATTATGGGAGCTACAATTCAAGATGAGATTCAGGTGGGGCACAACCAAACTATATCAATATTTGTTAAAATTGATGAAGCAATATTGATGCACATTATTGTTAACTAAAGTTGATAGTTTAAGGTTTACTCTTTGTGTTATACAGTTCTATATTTTTGAAAATATATAGTGTCATATATTCACCATTATAGCATCATACGGAACAGTTTCACTGTCCTAAAGGTTCTCAGTGCTCCATCAATAGAACGCATTCCACCTTCTTGCAGCCCCCAGCCCTTGGGAATCACTGGCCTTTTTACTGGCTCTGTAGTTTTGCCTTTTCCTGAATGTTGTATTATTGGGATCAAGAGTAGTTATCCTTTTCATACTGCTTCTTTCACTCAGCAATATGTGTAAGATTCCTCCATGCCTTTGATGTCTGGTAGCTCTTATTTAAAAATTTCTGAATAATACTCCATTGCATGAATGTACCATAGTTTATCAATTCATTTAGTGAATTGCTATGAAGTTTGCTTCTAATTTTTCGCACCTATGAAGAAAGCTACTATAACTATTATATGGACATAAGTTTTCAACTCACTTTGATAAATATTTAGGAGCATGATTGCTGGATAGTGTAAGTAATAGGTAAGAGATATGCTGGGTAGGTAAGAGAATGTTTAGTTTTATAAGAAACTGCCAAACTGTCAAAGTGACTATGATTTTGCATTCCTAACAGCAATGAATGAGAGTTCCTGTTGTTCCATATCCTCACTAGCATTTGGTATTGACAGTGTTCTGGATTTTAGCCATTCTAATAGGTATGCAGAGGTATCTCGTTGTTGTTTTAATTTGTAATTCCCTAATGACATAAGATGTTGACTATGTTTGCAAATGCTCATTTGCCATCTATATGTCTTCTTTGGTGAGGTGTCTGTACACATCTTCTGCCCATTTTTAAATTGGGTTATTTGTTTTCTTATTGTTGAGTTTTAAGAGTTCTTCGTATATTTGGAGTACATTGTCCTTTAATAGATATATCTTTACAAATATTTTCTCCCAGTCTATGGCTTGTCTTTTAATTCTCTTTAAAGGACTTGTTTCTTAAGACCTATTTTAAAGCTAATGGGAACATCTGACTCACTTGACATAGAAAAAGATCTTTTCCTGTAACCTCTTCATTTGTAAGAAACCTCTGGATTTCAAGTCAGGCTCTGCTTCAAGATAAAGGAAGACAGTTTCCTCTCTCAGCGTCAATTTTCTTATGTGTAAATACAATAACTTGAGTTGGGTTATTTCTAAGATTGCTTGTAGCTTGAATATTGCATGATTCTATTTGATGACTACAGATTATGAGCAGACAAGGATTTTTTTTACAGCTCATGTTCTCTACAAGAACGTTATTATTGGGGATATTTCTAATTCTCCACATATATTGATGTCAGAAATGGAGATTTCATTCTTCCTTGGATTGGATGCTATTTAATCCTATCTTAAAATGTTTATAATTTTGTGTAAAGGACTTATGCTGTCCTACAAAGCAAAATTTACAGACACACAAACAATGAAATAGAACCTGACTTGGTAAGGTTAGAGAAAGCAGAGTTAAGGGCAATTAGAAACTCTGGAGTATTCAAGAAGGCTGTTCTAGGCAGTGTGGTGGACGTCAGCCTTGAAGATGATACTTAATGAGGCATTTTTTTCTGCCCTTCACATCAAGATATTTGGGGTTAGGCTAACACTTTCAAGTACACTTGGAATAAACAGAGACTTTGGACTTGGAAATCCAAAAATGAGAGACTGAGTCATGGAGAGAAGAACGATTCATCAGTGTATTCAGAGTTTTTTTTTTTTTTTTTTTTTTTTTTGCGATGTCTCGCACTGTCGTCTGGGCTGGAGTTCAGTGGCACGATCTTGACTCACTGCAACCTCTGCCTCCTGCGATTGAGAACCTCAAGCGATTCTCCTGCCTCAGCCTCCCCAGTAGCTGGGATTATAGGCGCCTGCCACCACACCCAGCTAATTTTTTGTATTTTTAGTAGAGACGGGGTTTCACCATATTAGCTAGGCTGTCTCAAACTCCTGACCTCGTGATTCACCCACCTTGGCCTCCCAAAGTGCTGGGATTACAGACGTGAGCCACCACGCCCGGCCTCAAAGTGTTTTTTCTTAATTTTAGTTGGCTTTGAGTATCCTCTAGGGTTTGGAGTTAGCTTGACTTTGGAGCTTGCTTCCCATTTTTCCCTTTGCCTGAAAGTATCCCGTCCCCAGTCTTGCATCATCACCTGATCCCAGTGCCATCTCCTCCACCAAACCTTCCTAATACCATCTCAGTAAAAAGAGTTATTATTTCCCCAAGATCCTAATCTATTTTGCCTGTCCTTGCCTGTTTCTTTGAAATCTTTTCCTACACATTCCTCCCTGTAGTAGGCTCTTGTCCACAATCAAGCTCACCCTTTTCTTAGGGCTTTTTCAGTAGCTCTTACAGACTTATAGAACTCTGCCTACAAAGTTCCTCAGGCCTGGCAATTTTTTATCATTAAAATCTCAGCTGGCTGGGCATGGTTTCTCATGCCTGTAATCCTAGCACTTTGGGAGGCTGAGATGGGCGAATCACCTGAGGTCAGGAGTTCAAAACCAGCCTGGTCAACATGGTGAAACCCTGTCTCTACTAAAAATACAAAAAACTGGGTGTGGTGGCACGTTGTTGTAATCCCAGCTATCCGGGAGGCTGAGGCAGGAGAATCACTTGAACCCAGGAGGCAGAGGTTGCAGTGAGCCGAAATCACACCATTGCATTCCAGCCTGCAAAACTATGCCAAAAAACAAACAAACAAACAAAAAAAGCAAAAACAAAAACCAAACAAACAAAAAAACTCCTCAACCAAAATCTATTCCTTCAATGAAACTTTCTCTGACTCCGAAAACTAATGTAGACTCTGTTACCCATTTTTACTCTCACCATCCCACTCCGCCTCCTTTTCCGACTTCTGTTAGAATGACTGAGACTCTACAATTCCCTTTTTACTTCTACTGGTTTCAAAGTGATCCACGTGATTTTTATTCTTCTGGTGATTGTTGTTACATTTTAAATATGTATACTTAGTCTAAGAAAGGTTAAGATTTATTAATATCTTTCTCCTCTGAAACACCCTCCAAAATTCAGTTATCATCATCCTTTTCTTCTAAATCCTCAATACATATTTACACTTCTCAATGTACTTACTATCTTCTTTGCTTATTGCTTCCCGCAATCTTCCTCTTGGGCTTAATTTCCTTCTTGTGGAAGCATATCTTTTATGCAGTTATGTCATTAAGGATTTGTAAGTTGTTAACACTTCCAGTTTTTATATTTCTGAAAACGTTTTTATTTTGCACTTTGGTTTTGAATTCAGTTTGAAGTTGGTTGCCTGTTGAAATCTCTTCCAACAGTTATTTCCATGCTACGTTGAAGATGTTAGTCCTTTGTCTTCTGATATATATTGTTGCTTGTAAAAATATATATCATTGATCTAATTATCATTTCTTTAGGAAATTTCTTTCTGGTAGCAATTGGAATTTATCTCTTTTCTATTACATTCTGAAGCTTCACTGGGAAATAGCTACCATGGATTCATTTTTATTTGTCTTTCTTCAGATTCATTGTGCTTAAATATCAGAATTTATGTTTTTTACTGATTTTGGCATCAATCTTTATTATTTCTCTTCTTCTGCTTACATTGTGGTTCATTTATCTTCTTATTCTAGTGCCTTAAAATGGAAGTTATAATCATTAATTTGAGAGCTTTTTGGTGCTATAAATTTTTTTCTAAGTACTATTCTAGTTACATCCCACAACATTCGATATGTTGCTTTCTCATTTTTATGTAATTCAAAATACTTTCTAACTTCCCTTGATTTCTCTTTTAATCCATGGGTTATTAAGAAGTGTATTAGTTTGCAAATATTTGGGGGGAGTGTTCTAGATATCCTTCTGTTATTCATTTCTAATTTATTTCCATTATAGTTAGGGAAAATATTTTTATTTTTATTACTGGTTTTTGAGAAATTTGATTGTGATGTGCCTTGGGTTAATTTTCCTCATGTTCTTGTGCTTTGGATTTGTTGAGCTTCTTGGATCTGTGGGTTTATAGTTTTTCATCAAGTTTGGAAAAGTTTCAGTCGTTATACCTTCAACTCTTTTTGTGCCCATTTCCCCAAAGACTCCAGTTACACATGTATTAGGTTCCTTGGAATTGTCCCAGAGGTTACTGATGCTCTTATTATCATTTTAAAATTATTTTTTCTCTGTGTTTTTCCTTTTGGATAGTTGCTATCTTTATGTCTTCAAGTTCACTAATCTTTTCAACCGCTATGTCTATTCTGCCACTAGATACATTCCATGAATTTTTTCTTCCCAGACATTCTAATTTTCAACTTTAGAAGTTTTGGGAGTTTTTTTTTTCATATCATTCCTATGTCTAATTACTTCTTCATGGATGTCTGGAATATGGGTTTTTGTTTAATGTTAGTGCTTAAGTCTCCTATTTTATTATTTGTTTTCTATTTGTTCATTCTGTTTTTTGTTACTCTCAGCATCTTTTCTTGATTTCTTTTGAGTTACTTGAACTTTGTTTTAGAATTCTATTTTCATTTATACCTAATATTTTACATATATTGTTATTTTTATTAGTTTTTTTAGAGACAAGATCTTGCTCTGTTAACCAGACCAGAGTGCAGTTGCATGATCATACCTCACTGCAACCTCGAACTCTTGGGCTCAAGCAATCCTCCTGCCTCAGTCTCCTGAGTAGCTGGGACTACAGGCACACACCACCATGCCTGGCTAATTTTTTAACTTTTTTTTTTTGTAGAAACAGGGCCTCATTATTTTGCCCAGATTGGTCTCTAACCCTTGGTCTCAAGCGATACTCCTGCCTTGGCTTCCCAAACTACTGGGATTATAGGCATGAGCCACTGTGCCCACACTTTTTTAACATATTATTGTGTAGGTTCTTTTTAGTGGTTGCTCCAGGTATTAAAATATATGTATGAAACATATCCCAGTCTACCTGTATCCTGTGTGCATTTTACTACTTTGAGTGATGTGTAAAAATATTTTAAAACATAAATGTTTTTATTATGTTTTGTATGCACATTGAGCACAACATTAGATGATGTTATAATTTTTGCTTCATTCATCAAATATAATCTAAAAAAACTCCTGAGGAAAAGGATAATCTCTTTACCCATATTTTTCCCATTCCATTGTTCTTTTTTCCTTAAGTTTGAGACTCTTTCTATTACCATTTTCTATCTGTCTAGAGACCATTCTTTAGTAACTGTCTATGGGTATTTTGTAGGCGAAAAATGCTGTTAGATTTTTTTCTCTTCTGCATATGACTTTATTTCCCCCTTCATTGCTGAGGGATATTTTCAGTAGCTATAGCTCAGTGTTGACAGTTCTTTTCTTTCAGCACTTAAAAAATGTTGTGGCACTTTTGTGCCACTTCCTTCTGGATTCCATGGTTTCAAGATGAGAAATCTGCTGTCATTCGAATAGTTTTTGTCCTCTATAGGTTAGACTAACTTCTTTAAGAAAAAAAAAAAAAGTCTTCACTTTTCAGAAGTATGTCTTGGTGTATATTTATTGAGCATTATTCTGGTTGGGGTTCTCTCATCTTCTGAAATTAGGTTTATCATTTCACCAGATTTGGGGAGTTTTTCAGCCATTATTTCTTTGAATATTTTTTCAGCTCCATATGTTTCCTCTTCTTTTGTAACTCAAACGTTATGTTAGATCTTTCATTATTTTCCTACCGGTCTCTCAGGCTGCCTTCATTTTTTGTTTTGTTTTGTTTTTCAGTCTCTTTTCTCTCTGTTGTTTATGTTGGGTAATTTTTATTGATCTGTCTTTGAGTTCACTGATTTTTTCCTCTATTGCCTCCAATCTACTTTTTACCCTGTCCAGTGAGTTTTAAATTTTGGTTATTATATTTTTCATTTCTATATTTTGTATTTGGTTCTTAAAATATCTGCTCTTTCTTTGTTGAGAATTTTACTTTCCATTTGTATCAAGAATGTTGATAATTGCTATTAATAATTGAAGAATTTTTATGATGGATGCTTTAAAACCCTTGTCAGATAATTCCAATACCTGAGTCATCTCAGTATTGGCATCTATTGACTGTCTTTTCTAATGAAATTTGATAGTCCTAGTTCTTGGTATGAATGACTTTCAACTGTGTCCTGGGCATTTTTGGTATATCGTTATGAGACTCTGGATTTATTTGCTCTTTTTTTGTCAGGAAGTCACCCTATTTAGATATAGTACATGGGTTCAGATTGGGAAGAGAATGTTTAGTTCTCTCCTAGGCCATGCTGACATTACTCTGGCAAAAGGGAAATGCTTACTCACTTGCCTCATTGCAAATAAGTGGGTGGAAGTTAAGCTTCTTATTAGGCCCTACTGATAACTCCCTAGAGAAGGCAAATTAATAACTTGTACCTCCTTGTTACTGCTGCATGAAAATTTAAGCCCAGTTCCCTACTCATCCATGCCAACACCACCCTGGGGGGAGAAATGGAGTGGCACCACCTTCTTCTACTGGGTGGGAGTTGGATGATCAGCTACCTGCTAGATAGGCCCTACTGAAGCCACAGTGGGGAGGCAATGCGAGTGTTTTTTCCCTTGGTGTTTAGCTGAAGTAGGGTGAGTTTTATAAAAAGGTTTTTTTCTGTTTTGTTAGGCTAACTTTTTTCTAGGCTTCTCTAGCACCATCTCTGAGCTGTATGGAAGACAAAAAGAAAACCAAGGGAACTCACTACCATGTTTTTTCTCAATTTCTTGTATCCTTTCCACCTTTCAGAATCTTCCTATCATTGCTTTTTGTACTGTGTCAGGGTTTTCTGTTTGCTGTAGTGACCATATTAATGTTTTTCTTTACTGATTGTATTAACTGTGTTGATGAGTTATTTTCAATTGGTTTATTTTTCTCCCCGTTAGGGGTTATATTTTCTGGATTCTATGATTGGATGCCAGACATTGTGGATTTTAATTTTTGAGTGCTGAGGATTTTTGTATTCAGTTTTTTTCTTTTTAGAAAGACAATAACTACCTTTTAAAAAATTATTATTTTTAGTTCTTGGGTACATGTGCAGGATGTGCAGTTTTGTTATATATATATAAATGTATGCCATGGTGGTTTGCTGCACAGATCATCCCATCACCTAGGTATTAAGCCCAGCATGCATTAGCTATTTTTCCTAATGCTCTCCCTCTCCCAACAGGCCCCAGTGTGTGTTCTTCCCCTCCCTGTGTCCGTGTGTTCTCATTGTTCAGCTCCCACGTGGTGTTTGGTTTTCTATTCCCGCATTAGTTTGCTGAGAATAATGGCTTCCAGCTTCATCCCTGTCCCCGCAAAGGACTTGACCTCATTCTTTTAATGGCTGCGTAATATTCCACGGTGTATATGTACCACATTTTCTTTATCCAGTCTAATATTGATGGGCATTTGGGTTGATTCCATGTCTCTGCTATTGTGAATAGTACAGCAATGAACATATGTGTGCATGTATCTTTGTAATAGAATGATTTGTATTCTTTTGGGTATATATCCAGTAATGGGATTGCTGGGTCAAATGGTATTCTTCATTCTAGTAATTCATCACATAAAAAGATCTAAAGACAAAACCACATGATTATCTCAATAGATGCAGAAAAGGCCTTTGATAAAATTCAACATCTTTTTATGTTAAAAAACTCCCAATAAACTAGGTATTGAAGGAACATATTTCAAAATAATAAGAGATATTGTTGACACACCCACAGCTGATATCATACTAAATGGGCAAAAGCTGGAAGCATTCCTTTGAAAACCATAAGACAAGGACGTCGTCTCTCACCACTCCTATTCAACATAGTATTGGAAGTTCTGGCCAGGGCAATCAGGCAAGAGAAAGAAATAAAGAGTATTCAAAAAGGAAGGGGAAAAGTAAAATTGTCTTTGTTTGCAGATGACATGGTCCTATATCGAGAAAACTCCATGATTTCAGACCAAAAGCTTCTTAAGCTGATAAGCAACTTCAGAAAAGTCTCAGGATACAAAATCAATGTGCAGAAGTCACAAGCATTCCTATACACCAATAACAGACAAGCAGAGAGCTAAATCATGAAAGTACTCCCATTCACAATTGCTACAATGAGAATAAATTACCTAGGAATACAGCTAACAAGGGAAGTGAACGACCTCTTCAAGGAGAACTACAAACCACTGCTCAAGGAAACCAGAGAGGACACAAACAAATGGAAAAATATTCCATGCTCATGGATAGGAAGAATTAATTATCGTGAAAATGGCCATATTGCACGAAGTAATTTATAGATTCAATGCTGTTCCCATATAAACTACCATTTACATTCTTCACAGAATTAGAAAAAACTATTTTAAAATTCATATGGCACCAAAAAAGAGCCCATATAGCCAAGACAATCCTAAGTGAAAAGAACAAAGCTGGTGGCATCACACTACCCGACTTCAAACTATATAATAAGGCTACAGTAACCCAAACAGCATGGTACTGGTACAAAAACACATAGACCCATGGAACAGAATAGAGAACTCAAAAATAAGATCACACATGTAGAACCATCTGATCATTGACAAACCTGACAAAAACAAGCAATGGAGGAAGGATTCCCTATTTAATAAATGGTGCTGGGAGAACTGGCTATCCATTTGCAGAAAATTGAAACTGGACCCCTTCCTCATGCCTTATACAAAAATTAACTCAAGATGGAGTAAAACCCAAAACTATAAAAACCCTAGAAGAAAATCTAGGCAATACCATTCAGGACACAGGCAAAGGCAAATTTTCATGATGAAATTGCCAAAATCAGTTGCAACAAAAGCAAAAATTGACAAATAGGATTTAATTAAACTAAAGAGCTTCTGCACAGCAAAATAAACCATCATCAGAGTGAACAGGCAAACTGTAGAGTGGGAGAAAAATTTTGCAATTTATCTATCTGACAAAGGTCTAATATCTAGAATCTACAAGGAACTCAAATTTACAAGAAAAAAACAAACCCATTAAAAAGTGGGCAAAGGACATTAACAAACACTTCTCAAAAGAAGACATTCATGCAGCGAACAAACATATGAGAAAAATCTCAACATCACTGATCATTAGAGAAATGCAAATCAACACCACAGTGAGATACCATCTTACGCCAATCAGAATGACCATTATTAAACAGTCAAGAAGCAACACATGCTGGCAAAGCTGCAGAGAAATAGGAATGCTTTTACACTGTAGGTGGGAATGTAAATTAGTGCAACCACTATGGAAGATGGTGTGGCAATTCCTCAAAGATCTAGAACCAGAAATACTATTTGACTGAAAGATCTAGAATCAGGATTTTTGTATCCTTATACAAATTTTTGAACTCTGTTTTAGTTAGAAGTTACTTGGAAACTGATCCTTTTGGTAAAGGATATTTAAGATTTGTTAGATGGGACCAGAACTGCATCTTGTACAGAGCTAACTATTCTCTATGAATGGAGAAAGACTCTTATAAGTATTCTTCACATCATCTTATGAATTATAAGGTTTTCCAGTCTGGCAGATGAGAACAGGTATTATTCCCAGCCATATAAGACTGCTGGGCACTGTTTCCTCTAATCTTCTCAGATTGCTCTTTCTCTAGCCTCAGCTAGTTTCCTCACATTCATTCTCACATGATGAATACTCAAAGGAATCTCTCTACAGGTATTCATTATTTTCTTTCTGTGAAGCTTTGTCTTCTTTGCTACTCTGTCTTGTGGACTCTAGCTGCCTTGGTTTTCCCCAGATTCTCAGCTTCATCTCTTCAACGCAAGGAGTCCACCAGGTTCTACCCAGGCTCCACTTCCCTGTGTGGCTACCTGAACAGTCTCATGTAGCAAGCTGAGACAGTCTCATTTTTAAACTCTCAGATATCACTCTCCTTTGGTGTTTGTTGTCCAATCTCTTAAAAACTACTATTTTATATATTTTATATTTATTGCCCTTCTAAAAATTGTTCAATAGGGAGAATAAATCTGGTTCCTGTTACTCCATCTTGGCCAGAGCAGAAATCCCATGGATATTCTTAAAAGGGGGAAAAAAGAATAAGAAAATGCAGCTTTGGGTAGAGGTGTGAGGAAATGAGAAAAGCCTATGTTCAGGTGAAGCTGGAGGAGTTCATGATAATCTGCAAAAATACTTATCACAAAACAGCCACAATGTATTTTTCCTCCACACTTGGCTTCACCCCAAAATTATTATTTAATGCCCAATAGTGAGAGGGCCCTAAAATATGCAGCTAAGACAACTGTACAATGTCTGTTTTTAGCTTTCTTCATGGGACAATGGAAAGAAACTAACTCTTTTCACTAATTTCCACCAAATCTTACCTGTTTTTCAAGGACAAAGTCAATTACTCCTGGAATCTTTCTGAAGCTAAACTTCCTTCCACCTTCATACAAAGTTCCATGCAGCCAAATCTCAGAATGATTAATTTTACCTTCACAGACCTAGACAATGTTATAATTGGAAGGATATTTAAAGATCAAAAATCTCTCATTTTACATATGGAAACAGGAAACTGAGGTGTGGAGAGAATTGATCCATGTAGGCCTTTGTGTTAGATACAATACAATGAAATAACCAGAGAAGATACTGTTTTTCATGTGTCGTGGATCTGGATACAGGCTGTAGACATCACGCTTGCAGACATCAAATAATTTACTCCGTGTTACATGAAGAAATAGAGATGCGGTCATTTGGTTGTAAAATGTGTGCATATGGATTTGCATACATCTAGTCCTTTCTCAAAAAAGGAGCTCCTATTTTCTGGTCCTAGAGCTAGAACTACCTTTGCTGTAGCCCTGGAAAAACTTATAAAAAGTCAAAAAACTCTCTGATTCAGAGGATTCTGATATAAGTTGATGTCATAATATTATGATGTAGAAGCCAGAGTGTGGACATCTCCATCCTAGCTCTGAGACAGAAATTATGGACAAGGTTAATATAAGAAAGAGGAAAACCCCTTCTCCCATTGCAACGTTTCAAAATTCCCTTCCAGTTTCAACCACTCAGTGTGCTATATTATGTGAACTTAACTCAGGGATGGTTGCACTGGGAAGTTCTTCATAAACAGTGGGAGAGTGGGGCTTTTCTAGACTTTCTGGCACAATTACAGGCACTTAAGGCTTCCCTCTCATGTCCAACATTTATAGTCTTGGCAGATATCAAAATGCATTACAGATTTATAATATATCAACTGTGTTGGAGGGGGGCATAGATGAAAGCAAAACATTCCAAAAGAAGGGAATTGCAGGTTATAATTACGTGTCTCTGTTTAATAGATTTAAAAAATACTGGCAGAACATGACAAAAACTACTAATTAAACTGGCTTTGATTCCAGATCCCTGATGTTTGAGCAGGGACCCCAGAACTCTCCTAATTTCCACTACAGCCACCTCATTTAACATTTTACCCTGTTCAGGTAATCCCATTAGAGCAAATGGTTTGGAAAAACAAAACAAAACAAAACAAAAAAAACAGAAAATAGCAAAGATAATTTTTGAATAATGAAATGATCTCTAAGTGTCAATTCCATTGGTTCATGGATTCAAAGATTCAATATTACTTTTGATAATATCTCAAATAACTAAATTCTTGAGATAGCTTCTTAGAGTTCTTGTAACTAGACTTATATTGGTCAGGAGATTTAATCATTGACTGCTTATATGCCTGATTCCATGATATTCACATACTAGGAGCTTGGGCCATTTTGTGGTTGATACAAATGTCATAGGATAAAGCATTCTTATTGTCACATAAGAAGACTGTTCCAAACAACCGATGTTGTCTTTTTAGGTTGGTGATATTTCAGCTGTGATGCCTATGCAGAGTGCAAAGTGAGACGCAGAGCTTTCACAAGTCTGACATATGTGTGCTCTGACAACTCTGACGTAAACCAGCAGTATGTCCTTGGAGTGCCTGAGGCTTTATGTACCCATTTAGAGAGGAAAACTAGCTTATTTCTTTATATATATATAAAATATATAATATATAATATATAATATATAATATATATAATATATAATATATAATATATAATATATATAATATATAATATATAATATATAATATATAAAATATATATAATATATAATATATAATATATAATATATAATATATAATATATAATATAATATATAATATATATTATATAATATAATATATAATATATATTATATAATATAATATATAATATATATTATATAATATAATATATAATATATATTATATAATATAATATATAATATATATTATATAATATAATATATAATATATATTATATAATATAATATATAATATATATTATATAATATAATATATAATATATATTATATAATATAATATATAATATATATTATATAATATAATATATAATATATATTATATAATATAATATATAATATATATTATATAATATAATATATAATATATATTATATAATATAATATATAATATATATTATATAATATAATATATAATATATATTATATAATATAATATATAATATAATATATAATATAATATATATAATATATAATATATAATATAATATATATAATATATAATATATAATATATAATATATATAATATATATAATATATAATATATAATATATATAATATATAATATATATAATATAATATATAATATATAATATATAATATATAATATATATAATATAATATATAATATTAATATATAATATATATAATATAATATATAATATTAATATATAATATATATAATATAATATATATAATATATAATATTAATATATTATATATAATATTAATATATTATATATAATATTAATATATTATATATAATATATTATATAATATATAATATATAATATATGCTATATAACATATATCATATGCTATATAACATATATCATATGCTATATAACATATATCATATGCTATATAACATATATCATATGATATATAACATATATTATATGATATATAACATATATTATATGATATATAACATATAATATATGATATATAACATATAATATATGATATATAACATATAATATATGATATATAACATATATGATATATAACATATAATATATGATATATAACATATTATATGATATATAACATATTATATGATATATAACATATTATATGATATATAACATATTATATGATATATAACATATTATATGATATATAACATATTATATGATATATAACATATTATATGATATATAACATATTATATGATATATAACATATTATATGATATATAACATATTATATGATATATAACATATTATATGATATATAACATTATATGATATATAACATATTATATGATATATAACATATTATATGATATATAACATATTATATGATATATAACATATTATATATAATATATAACATATTATATATAATATATAACATATTATATATAATATATAACATATT
The DNA here is from genome assembly GCF_029281585.2 of Gorilla gorilla gorilla. Classification (NCBI taxonomy): domain Eukaryota; kingdom Metazoa; phylum Chordata; class Mammalia; order Primates; family Hominidae; genus Gorilla; species Gorilla gorilla. The sequence continues at coordinate 71,347,483 of NC_073241.2, forward strand.
ATATATAATATATAACATATTATATATAATATATAACATATTATATATAATATATAACATATTATATATAATATATAACATATTATATATAATATATAACATATTATATATAATATATAACATATATAATATATATAATATATAAAATATTTATATATTATATATAATATATATTTATTTATATATTTATTTCAACATAGTAATGTATGCAACTATTTTAAGAAGAAAAATACTTTCAAAACTTGCCCCCAGTTTCTCTCACCAGAAGCAAACATGACTCTTAGACTCTCTTTTCATGCTTTAATATTTTCTTTCTAAATAATAAGTGTGGCAAACTATATTTTTCAGTAGATCTCCATCTCATGTGCTCTTCTTGCAATGTAACATTGATACGCCTCCCACTGAGATGTGGTGTCTGTGTTTCTTCTTCCAGAATCAAGGTGGGCCTGTGATTATGGTGAAGTGACACTTGATGACTTCAGTGACTAGGTCATAAAAAATGGTTCGGCTTCCACATGAGCCTCCTGGGGCAATTGCCTTCAGAGTCCTGAGCTACCATGTAAGAGGTCTGAAGCTGCTATGCTATACAGTAATTCATGCAGTGTAGAGAAGCCTCATGTAGGTGCTTCAGCCAACCATCCCAGTTGAGGTCCTGGCCAATTGGCAGAACCAGTTCCATACATGTGAGATAATAACAAAATGATGACTATTGTACTAAACTGCTGAATTTTGGGGTAACTTTTTTATATTAATACATAACTGAAACATGCATGTACATGGCAATCTTCTATTTCATTAATTTTAGATATACTCTATTATGTATTTTTAATAATACTTGATCAGAAAACTCTCTTATACAATTAACTCTTTTGCTTCCTCTCCCTATACTTCTGATATAGTATTATTATACATTTTTGTTAATCATTGCATTTGCATCCTTATGTCTATAGTGCACTTTGATTGTTCCTTTTCATATTCATGTATACCTTAAGTGATTAATTAGTAACTTTTTGATTTTTAATCTGGTTAGTTTTCTTTGTACTAAATTGCTTTTCTCTCATTTCAATAGTCTTCAGCATAATTTTTCATTAAGTTAATTATAGAAGGTAATCTAACAATTTCATTTTTTTTCCTGGAGTCATCCCACCTGGAAACTTCCATTTTCCTTTTATTTTGGCCTGCTGTTTTCTTGGAAATTATTTCCAGCTGTCATCCTGAGACTTTTTGCTATCATTTTGGAAACTTCTCTGATGTTGAGAAAGTTTGGATTTCCTATTTCTCATATTTCATGCTGTCTTCTTACTTGGTTTAATCTTTCATTTTGGTGGAACACATCCTTCTTGTTAAAAAAAAATATGTACCACAGCAGAAGACCTGACAATAATAGTCCTGAATAAGCCTGTCTCTGAAATCCAGGTTGGAATAGGTATATAAAAATTTGGGGGCCGGGCACGGTGGCTCACGCCCATAATCCCATTACTTTGGAAGGCCGAGGTGGGTGCATCACGAGATCAGGAGATCGAGACCATCTTGGCTAACATGGTGAAACCCTGACTCTATTAAAAATACAAAAAATTAGCCGGGCATGGTGGTGAGCGCCTGTAGTCCCGGCTACTCGGGGGGCTGAAGCAGGAGAATGGCATGAACCCAGGAGGCAGAGCTTGCAGTGAGCCGAGATCGAACTGCTGCACTCCAGCCTGGGCAACAGAGTGAGACTCCGTCTCAAAAAAAAAAAAAAAAAAAAAAAAAATTGGGGGAGCTTGCATACCTGAAAATATCTTTTTAGAACTTGGCACTTGAAAAATTAAGGTTTCTTCACAGCAACTTTGCCTAAGTTTGAATGGTAATTTTCAGCTTTTGGACAATGCTGTGAATTGCTATAAGTAGGCGCATGCATTTCTGGGAATAAACTTAACTGATATAAGGGAAGCGGAAAAAAATAAAAGTGACTGGCACCTAATACGGAGCCTGCAAAAAGTACAACTACTTTCTAGACTAGGGGCAGGGAAATTAGATAAATATATTTGTAGGAATTGTAAGTGAAATACAATTACAGAAATTGAAGAAATTCAAACCCTTGTACATTACTGGTGGGACTGCAAAATGATTCAGCCACTGTGAAAAACAGTTTGGCAGTTTCTGAAAAAGTAAAGCATAAAAATACCAGCTGACCCAGAAATTTCACCCGTGGGTATATTTAAGAGAATTGCAAGCAGATATTCTAATTGATATTATACAGAAATATTTATGTCTGCACTATTCACAATACAACCCATGTTCATCAATAAACAAATGGATAAATAACATGTGGTATATCCATATAATGGAATATTATTTAACTATAAAAGAGAATGAAACACTGACCAGCTACAATGTGAATGAACCTTGAAAATAGTTATCTAAGTAAAAGAAGCCAGACACAAAAGGTTACATGTGGTATGATTCTATTTATGTGAAATATACAGACTACATAAATTGATAGGAACAGAAAGCAAATTGGTGGTTGCCAGGGTTGGGGAAAGGAGGGAATGGGGCATGACCACTTAATGCGTATGGAGTTTTAGGGTGATGAAAACGTCTTGGAACTAGATGGAGGTGGTGGTTGCAGAACATTGTGAATGTACTAAATTCCACTGAATTATTCACTTTAAAACGGTTTATGCTATATAAATTTCACAAGCTTAACTCAAACAAGTGAAGTAGAAAGATGAGTGACTGGCTGTAATAATGAGCCTATAAGAAGTATTACTACTTTCTTTTTTTTCTTTTTCTTTTTTTTGAGACAGAGTCTCGCTCTGTTGTCAGGCTGGAGCACAGTGGCGTGATCTCACCTCAGTGCAACCTCTGCCTCCCAGGTTCAAGTGATTCTCCCGCCTCAGCCTCCTGAGTAGCTGAGACTACAGGTGCGCACCACCACGCCTAGCTAATTTTTGTATTTTTTAGTAGAGACAGGGTTTCACCATGTTGGCCAGATGGTCTCGATCTCTTGACCTCGTGATCTGCCTGTCTCAGCCTCCCAAAGTGCTGGGATTACAGGCGTGAGCCACTGCACCCAGCCAAGAAGTATTACTACTTTCTAGGCTGGCTGGGAAAGCAAAAAAAAAATACATTTGTAAGAATTGTGTGTAAGAGGGAGAAAAAGTGAGCACTGGCATGTATATAAATGAAATGTCTATTTTGACTTTCTAGAAAATTGCCTTCCTTATGTAATGCTTTTTAGATACTATAATGTTTTGGATATGAGAACATTCTAGAGAGATGAGCTCTGTCTAGATAAGTTGTTCCTGAGCCACACACATATATTTTGTGATAATAATCTAAAAATTTGTGATCAAATGAGAATACAGAGAAGACAGATATTTAAAAATACTGAGTACAAGGCAATGTTCAAGAATTTCTACCTCTAAAGTTATGTTTGCCAAATAATTTTCTTAAAAAAACTATAATTAAAAAAATTAAAAAGAGATAAACAAAAGACAAGGTGAATAAGAACCTCATCTTAGAGGGCCTGCCTTTGACCAGCCTGATGCATCTTCGCCTCATGGAGTGCATTTATGTGCACAAGAGTGAGTGCTGCTCTTCTAGAAACATGCTCTGAGTGAGCGCTGGCCGAGAAACCCAGCCCAGCCAGCAGCAGAGCTGTTATTACGCTGTAGCCCTAGAGCTTCCCAGTTTTATTTTATTGTTTCTGGGATGCAAGTACTGTCGAGTTCTTAGGCAACTATCTTTCCAAGCAGTTAAGTCCCCTATCTCAGAAGCCGCAGAAAGGAAGTAAATAAGAAGGGGGAGGAGGCAGCTTGGTGGGGGCTTCCAGGTTATTTATTACTTTAATAAGTCTGGGCTCCTCCCAGCCCGCCTCAGACTCCTGTTTCTGTCAAGCTCCCAAGGACAAACGATCGCTTAATCGTCGGGTTTGTGGGCCGAGGTGGGCGCCAAGCACAGTTTATTGTGCAGGAAAGGCTGTTAAGTAAGACGATGTGATAGTGCCCTGGCCAATAAGTCATTAAGCAGAAATTAAAAGCAGAAAACTTCCCAGTACCTCCTATCTAACTTGTATTACCCTCTTAAAGGCGGAGTCAATTGTGTTTGGAGCTGAAGATAAAAGGTAGGCCCAGAGAGAAGGTTCTATCAGTGAAGAAGGAGAGTAGAAGAGACTGGCTTTAGAATCATCCTGTGTCCTGCATTCACAAGGGTGTAGCCCCTAACCAGTTCAATCTGACAGCAGCTGCTATGCCTGAGAATGGCAGGCTGCCAAACTCCTGGCAACAGGTTTTCATCTGTTATCTTAATTGAACTTTATTATGTTTTCATTTTTATTATTATTTTTTAAGTTCTGAGGTACATGTGCAGGATGTGCAGGTTTGTTACATAGGTAAACATGTGCTTTATTACATCCTTGCAGTATATGAGGCACATTACTGCCACCACGTGAGAAGGCAGCTGGAGCCATGACACTTGTTTAGGTCCCTGTCAGGTGAAAGCTGGGCTAGCCTGGAATATGGGCCACCCCGATCCCAGCTTCTGTGTTTCACTGGGAGCAGAAAACTGTGACCTCAGGGAAATCAGTCTCAAACTTGAGCTTGAGTTCGTTCAGGCAGTGTGATATTCTCTTCTGGACCAGAGTGCTGTTTCTCCCCTCCAGGTTGAGGGAATAAAGTAATCGAAGAACTTTGAATAAAGGCCAATCACCTGATCACTACTTCTAACAGTGTGACAAAGAAATTCAGAACAAGCGAATAATAAGGGAATGGAAATTTCAACTTGCCTTCACTTTCAGTTCTACTGAATTATTCTATCTTAGCCTAATCCTTCCCACGTCCCACTCTTTCAACCTCATCTTCCTCTCCTTCACTCTCTCTCTCTCTCCCCCTTAATAAACTAACTTTTAGAGAAGTTTCAGGTTCACAGCAAAATTGAGCAGCAGGTATGGAGATTTTCTGTATATCCTTAATCCCACAACTGCACATCAACATCCTTCAACAGAGTGCTACGTTTGTTATGATTGATGGACCTACACTGGTATATCATTATCACTAAAGTCCGTAGTTTACATGAGGGTCACTCCTGGTGTAGTACATTCTGTGGCTTCGAAGTGTGGAGAGGCAATACTTTACCTCCACCCTCTTAGGGTCTCTGCCTGGGCATGCAAATTAAATTGACATAGATAGATTCTTGGGAGAAAAGCATACAGATTTGTACACATACATGGGAGCCCTCATAGAAAGATGAAGCCCTAAAGACGTGGCAAAACTGAAATGATTATATAGTAGGTTGGACATGGTGGCAATTGTGGAACAGTGACTGAAATATATGGGGAGCCCAAAGGAAGGAAAGAGTTATTTTAACGAAGTCTATTTGTACAGATTATTTTTTTCAGTCTTGACTTCCCGTCCCTGGAGATGAGAATGCAGCTGCTTCTTTTTATTATTTAATTTTTTGCTACAAGGAGGGCATCCTTCACATAAGAATTTGCTCCCATCTCTAGTGATAAGTATGTTTTTTTCTCTTGATACAGGGAGGGCAGAGTGAACTTTCTGTGTCTACTGTTTTTCAAGTGTCTTTAGTTTAAAATAATTCTTATGCCAAAGTGGCATATTTTAAGATGATATATTCTGCCACCCTTGAAGACAAATATATGATGACTCTATATCCACCACTGTAGTATTACACAAAATAGTTTCAATACCCTAAATATCCTGTGTTCCACCTATTCATCTCTGCTACCCCCAAACTCTGGCAATCACTGATCTTTTTACTCTCTCTCTAGTTTCATTTTTTCCAGAATGTCATATAGTTGGAATCATATGGTAAGTAGCCTTTTTAGATTGCTTCTGTTACTTAGTAACATGCATTTAAGTTTCTTCCATGTATTTCCACAGCTGGATAGCCCATTTCTTTTTATTTTATTTAACTTTTACTTTAGTTTCAGGGGCACATGTGCAGGGTTGTTGTATAGGTAAACTTGTGTTATGGAAGTTTGTTGTAAAATTATTTTTTCTCACCTAGGTACCAGTTATTTTTTTTCTGATTCTCTTCCTTTTCCCACCCTCTACCTTCAAGTAAGCACCAGTGTGTGTTGTTCCCTTCTTTGTGTCCATGTGTTCTCATCATTTAGTACCTACTTATAAGTGAGAACATGTGATGTTTGGTTTTCTGTTCCTGTGTTAGTTTGCTAAGGATGATGGCTTCCAGTTCCATCCATGTTGCTGCAAAGGAGATGATCTCATTCTTTTTTATGCCTACGTAGTATTCCACGGTGTATATGTTCCACATTTTCTTCAGTCAGTCTACCATTGATGGGCATTTAGGTTGATTCCATGTCTTTGCTATTGTGAGTAGTCATCAATGAACATATGTGCACATGTGTCTTTATGCTAGAACCATTTATATTCCTTTGGGTATATACCCAGTAATGGGATTGCTGGGTCGAATGGTAGTTCTGTTTTTAGCTCTTTGAGGAATTGCCACACTACTTTCCACAATGGTTGAACTAAGCTATACTCTAACTAGAAGTGTATAAGCATTTCCTTTTCTCCACAACCTCACCAGAATTTGTTAATTTTTGGCTTTTTAATCATAGCCATTCTGACTGGTGTGAGATGGTATCTCATTGTGGTTTTGATTCGCAATTTTGTAATAATCAATGACACTGAGCTTTTTTAATATGCATGTTGGCCACATGTATTTCTTCTTCTGAAAACTGTATGTTCATATCCTTTGCTCACTTTTTAATGAAGTTGAGGTTTTTTTCTTGTAAATTTGTTTAAGTTCCTTACAGATGCTGGATATTAGATCTTTGTCAGATATAGAGTTTGCAAATATTTTCTCCCATTCTGTAGGTTGTCTGTTTACTCTGTTGATAATTTCTTTTGCTGTGCAGAAACTCTTGTTTAATTAGACCAATTTGTCAATTTTTGCTTTTGTTGCGATTCGTTTTGTCATCTTCATCATTAAATCTTTACCAGTTTCTAATGTCCAGAATGATATTGCCTAGGTTGTCTTCCAAGGCTTTTATAGTTTGGGTTTTAAATTTAAGTATTTTATTCATCTTGAGTTGATGTTTGTATATGGTGTAAAGAAGGGGTCCAGTTTCAATCTTCTGTATATTGCTAGCCAGTTATCCCAGCACCATTTATTGTATAGGGAGTTCTTTCCCCATTGCTTGTTTTTGTCAGCTTTCTCAAAGATCAAATGGTTGTAGGTGTGTGACTTTTTATTTAGACTCTATTCTGTTTCCTTTGGTTTATTTGATTGTTTTTCTACCAGTACCATGCTGTTTTGGTTACAGTAGCCCTGTAGTATCGTTTGAAGTTGGGTAGCTTGATGCCTCCAGCTTTATTCTTTTTCTTAGGATTGCCTTGGCTATTTGGGCTTTTTTGGTTCCATATGAATTTTAAAACAATTTTTCTAGTTCTGTGAAGAATGTCATTGGTAGTTTGATAAGAATAGCATTGGGTCTGTAAATCATTTTGGGCATTAAGGCCATTTTGCTTTGATTCTTCTGATTTTGATTCTCTGATCCATGAGCATGAAATGCTTTTCCATTCGTTTGTGTTGTCTCTGATTTCTTTGAGCAATGTTTTGTAATTATCACTGTAGAAACCTTTTACCTCTCTGGTTATCTGTATTCCTAGGTATTTTATTCTTTTTGTGGCAGTTGTGAATGAAGTTGCTTTCTGATTTGGCTCTCGGCTTGGCTACTGGTGTGTAAGAATGCTAGTGATTTTTGTATGTTGATTTTTGTACTCTAAAACTTTGCTAAGGTTGTTTATCAGCTGAAGGAGCTTTGGGCTGAGACTGTGGGGTTTTCTAGATATATAATCATGTCATCAGAAAACAGTGATAGTTTGGCTTTCTCTCCTCCTATTTGGATGCCTTTTATTTCTTTCTGTTCAGGACTTCCAATACTGTGTTGAATAAGAGTGGTGAGAAAGGGCAGACTTGTGTTGTGCCAGTTTTCAAAGGGAATGCTTCCAGCTTTTGCCTATTAAGTATGAAGTTAGCTCATTTCTTTTTAGTGCTGAATAATATTCCACCGTCTGGATGTGCCACAGTTTATTCAGTCCCCTACAGCAGGGGCATCTTTGTTACTTCCAAGTTTTGGCAGTTATGAATAAGGCTGCTATAAATATTCCTGTGCAGGTTTTTTTGTAGACACATGTTTTCAGCTCCTTTGGGTAAATATGAAGGAGCACAACTGCGGGATCATATGGTGCTATAGATGGAAAGTTTGTCCACAGCACAAACAATTCAATTCAAGTGTTGAAGCACTAATTTGTGTGACAGTATTTGAAGGTAGGGTTTTGAGGAGGTAATTAGATCATGAGGGAGCATCCTCATGCAGAAGATATACATGAGAAATGATCTCTCTCTCTGCCATGTGAGAATACTTTAAAAAGGCAAAAGTCTGTGAATGAGGAGGAGGGCTGGTATTCTGTTACAGCAGCCCAAAACTGCTTAAAACATATGGTAAGGATAGTTTCATAAGAAACTGCCACAAACTGTCCTTCAAAGTGACTGTACCATTTTGCATTTCTACCAACAGTGAATAAGAATTCCTGTTGCCCCACATCCTCCCCAGCATTTGGTGTTGTCAGTATTCTGGATTTTGGCTATTCTAATAGCTATGTAGTGGTATCTCATTGTTGGCTCATCTCTTTTAAAATCTCTATATGTTGCTTCTTCCTTGTCCCCCTTTCTTGATAGTTTGTGACATTTTCTAATTCCTCCTGTCTCAGCTGCTTCTTTTCCTTGTTTCTCCTACTCTTCATTTTTGTTCCTTTGATTCTTGTCTGATAATTTACTCATATTTTTCTTTCCTCTCTTTCTTTCATTTCTTTGCCTTTTCCTACATTTCCCCCTTCTTTCATTCCAATTGGCATAAACATGAATGTAAGAGTAATATATATTTTCAGTATATGTTGGTTGTATTGAATATATTAGTTGTTAATTAAAAATAGCAAGTGTTGTCCATTTTAGATTTTTCTCAGGCAAATAGCACCAAATAAATCGAATTTCTTTTCATATGTAGCTCTTACTTTATTTTTTTCAATGGGTTCAGTAAATCTCAAAAGTGATTTTCTACCACATTGTTAGTCTGTTAGTAACCTACCCACAAGAATTTTTAGTAATAAAAAAATGATTCTCAACACACTTCCCATTGTGTAAAAGATTATATACTCAATACTATGTTTCTCAGAATGAAACTGAATCATATTTTCTCCATTCGGTCTACAGCTAAGAGTGCTGTTTTTCTCCTAATAATGTACTTAAGTGAAGGACTGAATAATGACCTTGTCATCCTAACTCTTTCTTTTGTTTTATTGATTTTTGCTTTCACTTTTGTTCTCTACCTATATTCTACCATTGTCCAGGAAAATTATCCAACATTTAAAAATAAAGGAGAATCATTCTGTATGACCTTTCAATGTCATCCTAGAGTGTTTTACAACAAATCCACCCAACAAATCTCTTGAGGAAGGTAACTTTGTTTGGCTTATTATTTATTTGATTAGGGCTCAGATTCTGCAAAGTTTGATGCTAGAGCTTAGAAGATTGATATGTTGCAAATAATTTTTATTGGGTAAAAAAGATACCTCCAAATACTGTGATTTTATTGCCTGGGAAGACATTGCCAGTTTTCAATCTATGTTTGCAATCTTATTTTTTCCCCCACTAACATATATCATTTTCTCACATCCTCCATCACATCAGCTTTGTCATAATTCTGATTCCTTCATTAAAGAGCTAAGTACATCTTTGATTCATCTGTCTACTCACATGACAGTTAATTTTTTTTAAGTCCTGATATATTCAAGTTTAGCTCAAGTGACACCTCATTCAGGGGCCTTCGCGTATTACTTCTGCAACATTTATCTGGCTGTTCATGGGGTTTTTACAGTTGATTTAAATGAGTTACTATCTCCATATTTACAAACAGTGTACTATTTTAGAGACAGAACCTATGTTGTATATTTCCTCTATACTTCATTCTTAGCTATCCGTGAAAACAGAGACAGGCTCCTTAAAAGTGTATTGGATTGAATAGAATTGTACTGAATCTGTCTCCATTGTCTTCAGCCTTAGGCTGCTAACAATAGCTGCATGGAAAGAAAGCTTTTGCTCGCCCAGAATTTTAGTTATTCTAGATCTTTCTTATTGTCTCTTGGGAGTATTTATACTGGCTAGTGTTTGTTCTTATAGCAGTCCATCTCTGCCCAGTTTTGGAGCCTTTCCAGGAATCTCTTGGTAAGCAGAAGAACATACCTGAATCAGATAGCTCATGCTAGTAAAATATCATCCAGGTTCCACCCTGCAGTATTGGACTAAAGCTAACTGCATCATTCCATCCTCATCTATGAGTTTTATCCACACTAAGCTTGGCTGCCTGAGAATTATGTCTATAAAATATAACATTTATGCCCTTCTTTTTTGTTTTCATATGCTGAAATTAATGTGTCATTGTGAAGATTCTAAACAGATGGGGAAAGGTCAAGGTTTCTTTGTTGCTAAGTGTGTTTCCATGGCTACGGCAATATGTGTGCATTATCACAAAGCATCATTTGTTTGGCTGCCAGTGGCTCATTAGAGGAAGGAGGAGCTCCACCTTGATGGTTCTGGGTAGTTTATTTCTGTTTTACTTTTCTTCCTGTTATGAGAACCATAGTGATAGGTTGGAACACAAATAAACCTGGTGGCTGCAGATGGAGAATACTCACAACAAGTCCACACTTGCATATAAATGACCCAAACAATTTAATTGGAACAGTAGAGTCCAGATTGAATAAGCTTTGAGTAAAATGAAGCAGTATCTAAACAACCATATATCGGGGTTCTGCTTGTCCTAGGGGCTCCACTTTGTATAGTATCTGCCCATCCTGTTCTACTTCCTGGTATTTTTTAACCAGTATCCAGGGAATCCTTATCTCATTTTACCTGTTGTTTTTGTTCTGTCTCAGGTGATCTTGCTCTAAGGCATTTCTGGGACTGCAGCATAGAGCATGTGAAAGAGAATACTTTGGATCAGGCAGTATTAGGACTGGGAGAATTGACTAAGTTAACCCCTAAATACGTAGCCCGTAGTGCAAATACTTGGATACAAATGTATGGCAAATTGAGATTTAATTCAAGCAGAATCCAAGATATTCTGATGGGGTAAAATATAGCAGTGAGTGTCTTTGAGCAGTAGGGATGCTGGAAGTCAAACACATGTCAGGTTGTTGGTCTGGTTTTGAGCAGGGCCCTAGTCAGTAGCTGTAAATTTGTAGGAAGGGCACAGTTCCCAGAGACAGTTTACAAGACAGGGTTTAAAAGACCTTCTCCAAGGGAGACTGAATTTCAAATCAATGTTTTGACCCCAGGAAGCACATGAGATGGGACAGTGCCATGGATAGCATTTCAGACTTAACAGCAAAGAGAATTCCAGATTCCACTAGCCAGTGGATCCATGCTTGTGGATTTGCTGTCCACTTCAGCAAAGTGTTGCTCACCTTGACAAGGACTCATTTTAGACCTATCACAGGCCTGGGATTTATTTGTTCTGTATTTCCAGCATCTAGCATTGGGGCTCTTTTATAGCAGGGTTCAGTGAACATTTGTCAGTGAATGTTTGATCTGAGCAGGGTTCAGTGAACATTTGTCATTGAATGTGTGCCTGATGGATGAAAGATTTGTACTTCTCCCTATGAGAGAGTAGAAGAGCCATAAACTGAGAGCTTCTGTCACTTCTGCCAGGTGCACATCCTTGCTCCGTATCCTGGTCTCTCTTGAGGATTACTGATAGTTTCCAGAGTGTAATTCTGGAGTCACAAGAGGAGTATTAGAGTCACAAGAATGGGGCTATTCTCCTTTATCTACCACTGTCCTCCCCACTTTGTGTTGTTGTAACAAAATATCTGAGACTGGGTAATTTATAAATAACAGAAATGTATTCCTCATAGTTATGGAGGCTAAGAAGTCCAAGATCATGTTGCCAGTAGACTCAACATATGGTGAGGGCTGTTCTTTGCTTCCAAGATGGCACCTTGTTGTTGTATCCTCACATGGCAGAAGGCTCCTCACATGGCAGAAGCAGAAGGGCAAAAGGTTAAAAGGAGCTAGCTAGTTCCCTTGAGCCTTTTATAAAGTCACTAATCCATTTATGAGGATAGAGGCCTCATGACTTAATCGCCTTCTAAGGCCCCACCTCTTAATATTATTGACTTGGAGATTAAGTTTCTATCATTGAGTCTTTGGAGGGACACGTCCATTTCAAACCATAGCAACCACTAATACTGCATGATGTAGGATGGGTTTCTGTCTTCTCTGGGCCTCAGTCTCCTCATTGGTCCAATTCAGGGTTAGGCTTAATGGTCAGCCTTCCATGCTTAATTACTCTAATGATGATCTTTTCCATGTATGCTGAAGCATAAACAGCAGAAAATTGCCTAATATCAGAATTTCTAAATGAAATAAGTTTTTCCCCCAAGATGGTGAATTAGAGGCTTTTAATATGCCTCAGCCACTTGGAAATAGCAAGACAGTGTTTAAAGATAAACTTTGTGAGATTTGATTAAAGAAGGAAAATGGGAATCCATTGGAATCCTGAAGGACACCCCAGATCCTGGGAAGGAGAATGCAGGCAAACAGCCCCAGTGATGGTATCTGGCTGATAAAAGTGAGTGAACTCTCAGTGTGTGAGAGTTAGAGAGCCTCTTTTTGTGACTCAGCTTTCCACTGGGGATCTGAGCAACTTAGGTTGAGGGATACCATGGTGTTTCTGCCAAGCCCTGAAATTAACTTGGGGAGTGGCTTGGAAATGTTGTAGGACAAAGACACTGGGAAAAACTGCAGGCATGTTCCCAGGTCTGGGAACAAGAGCAGGACAGCATTTTAAATCTGGGCACATACAAAGTCAGCCATTCTTTGGTGATCTGGAAGCATGGCTATGCATGAATTTTAGTCTTGGGCCAGAGATTAGAGCACCTTCTCTGCATCAGGATAGGCACCTCCACAGCCAGAACTGTGGAAAGTACCTCACAGTAGACAGTGGAATTGTGCCCTCCCCTGTTGCAGGCCTGGGGTGACAGGAGAGCTACTACAGCTGCATTTTCTCCTGGATGATGGGACTTGCAGCCAGGACCAGCTTGGCATCATGGAACTGGTCTGTGTGTGCCATTGCTGGGTGTCCCAGCCTGCTACCCTAAGATTGTGGCACAGTGGGGTCCTCTCTTCTTCACACCTAGGCATATCTCCAGGTATCCAGGTCACCCCCTCACCTGGATCAGCAGCATGAGCTTCCTCACTCTTCCTGTGCATAGATCATGGTACAGTGAGGCTGTCTCCACTTCATGCTGAGGCAGATTCTAGACATTTGGAGCACCCACTCACCTGGATCAGTAGCCTAAACTGCCCCATCCTTCCTTTGCAGAGATCCTGGTACAAGAGGACCCTCTCTGCTTTATACCCAGGGAGAGCCCCAGGCATTCAAAACACCTGCTTGCCTGGTTCAGCAGCCAAAGTCACTCCACCCATATTGTGCAGAGATCTTGGAACAGGGGAGCCCTTTCCACTCCATGCCCAGGCAGATCTCCAGGCATTTGGAACACTGGTCACCTGAAACAGCAGCCTGAGCAGGCCACGTTTTATTTGCAGAGATCCTGGTGTGGTGCTGGGGGAGGAAGCCCTCTCCACTCCATGCACAGCAGATTTTCAAGCACTTAGAGTACCTACTTTCCTGGATCAGGAGTTTAGGCTGTCCTCGATTCCTGTGCAGAGAACTTGGGGCCAAGGAGGCCTCCCAGCTTCACATCTAAGCACACCTCTGGGCACTAGGTGGCTACCTGCTGGATTCTCCCTTGGTGCTGGTGCTTGTGCCTGCCATTGGTGGACTGGCAGATAGACCTGTCCAGTCCAGCCTTGACCATCTTGTCCCCTACCCCTCTAGGGCTGAAGAGGGAGCTCTGACCACAGTGCACCTCATGAATCAGCCCATTCCCTGAGATAACAGAGAGCTTCTGCCAATAAACAAGGATTAAGTAAATACCCAGCTGCTTTGGCAACACTTGACTCTTACCCACGAGCTCCATCTTCTGGCTTATAGGTCCAACTGCACAGCCCAATATAAAACTGCTGACATTCATAGGGCTATAGAAGAGAAGCCAAAAGACCCACCCACCCAGCATTCTCTAATGCAGCAGTCCCCAACCTTTTTGGCACCAGGGACCAGTTTTGTGGAAGAAAAATTTTTCCAAGGATGGTGGCAGGGGAGGGAGATGGTTTCAGGGTAAAACTGTTCTACCTCAGATCATCTGGCATTAGTTAGATTTTCATAAGGAGTGCACAGCCTAAATCCCTCGCGTGCACAGTTCACAGTAGGGTTTGTGCTCCTATGAGAATCTAATGCCAGCCGGGCGCGGTGGCTCATGCCTGTAACCCCAGCACTTTGGGACTTTGGGAGGTCGAGGCGGGCGGATCACAAGGTCAGGAAATCGAGACCATCCTGGCTAACATGGTGAAACCCCATCTCTGCTAAAAATACAAAAAATTAACCAGGCGTGGTGGCGGGTGCCTGTAGTCCCAGCTACTCGGGAGGCTGCGGCATGAGAATGGCGTGAACCTGTGAACCTGGGAGGCACAGCTTGCAGTGAGCCGAGAATGCGCCACTGCACTCCAGCCTGGGCGACAGAGCGAGACTCCGTCTCAAAAAAAAAAAAAAAAAAAAAAATGCCACTAATGCCACTGCTGATCTGCAGGGGGTGGAGCTCAGGCAGTAATGCTTGCTCCCCAGCAGCTCACTTCCTGCTGTGCCCCCTGGTTCCTAATGGACCATGGACCAGGACCAGTCTTCGGGCTAGGGGCTAGGGATCCTTGCTCTAAAGTCGTATCCTCTGGTGGGGAGGGGGGAATGGGAAAAGGAAATAAGAAAAAATAATATTATAGGGAAAGAAAGAAAAAGAAAAAAGTCCTACCTAGACAAAAATAATTACAAAACTTAGAAATGCCAGCATCTCCAGATGAGGAGCTAGCACAAAAATTCTGGAACTATGAAAAATCTTAATGTAGTGACATCACTGAAGGATCACGCTAGTTCTCCAGCAATAATACATAACCAAAACAGAAACTCAGACATAACAGATAAAGAATGCAAAGAATGGATTGCAAGGAAGCTCAATGAGATCAACAACAAGGTTGAAAATCAACACAAAGAAACTTCTAAAGCAGTCCAGGAAATGAAGAGATAAACATCTTCAAACAACTTAATCAGAGCTTCTGGAATTGAAAAATTCAGGGAATTTTAAAATAGAATTGAAAGCTTTATTAATAGACTGGACAAAGAAGAAGAAAGAATTTGAGAACCTGAAGACCAGTCTTTTGAACTAACCCAGACAGACAAAAATAAAGGAAAAAGAATTAAAAAAAATAAAGTCTTTGAGAAATATAGGATCATGTAAAGTGACCAAACATACAAATTATTGACATTCCTGAGAGAAATGGAGAAAAGGGAAACAACCTGAAGAACATATTTGAAGGAATAATTCAAGAAAATTTCCCTAATCTTGCTAGAGAGGTAAATATCCAGATATAAGAAATCCAGAGTAAATATGTGAGATACCATACAAAATGAGCATCATCGAGGCATATAGTCATCAGACTGTCCAAAGTCAACATTAAAGAAAAAAATCTTAAAGACAGCTAGAGAAAAAGGTCGGACCACTTACAAAGGGAACCTCATCAGGCTAACAGTGGATTTCTCAAAAGAAACCTTAGAAGCCAGGAGAGATTGGGGTCCATTTTCAGCATTCTTAAAGAAACTCCGAACAAGTATTTCATACCCTGCCAAACTACGATTCATAAGCAAAGGAGAAATAAAAGTTCATGCAGACAAGCAAGTGCTAATGGAATTCATTACCACTAGACCAACCTTACATGAGATCCTTTAGGGAGTTCTAAAAATAGAAATGAAAGAATGATACCTGCTACCACAAAAACACCCTTAAATGCATAGCCCACAGACCTTATAAAGCAACTGCACAATAGAAAATAAAAAGCAACCAGCTAACAACTTCACAATAGGATCAAAACCTAATATATCAATATTAACTATGAATGTAAATGGTTTAAATACCCCACTTAAAAGGCATAGAGTGGCAAGGTGGGTTAAAAACAAAGCTCATCCATCTACTGTTTCCAAGAGATCCGTCTCACACATAACAATCATAGGCTCATAGTAAAGGGTTGGAGAAAGATCTATCACACAAATGGAAAACAGAAAAGAACAGAGGTCACTATACTTGCATTAGGTAAAGCAGACATTAAACCTGTAATAGTGAAGAAAGACAAAGAAAGGCATTACATAATGATAAAGGGTCCAATTCAACAAGAAGACTAAACTATCCTAAATATATATACACCCAACAATGGAGCATCCAGATTCATAAAACAAGTACGTCTGGACCTGTGAAAAGACTTAGACATGTACATTATTAATAGTAGTGAGGGACTTCAATACCCCACTGGTAGCATTAGACAGATCATCGAGGCAGAAAACTAACAAATTTTGGACTTATAGAAATCAAAACCAAGAAGATCTCTCAAAACAACACAATTACATAAAAATTAAAGTACTTGCTCCTGAGTGACTTTTGGATAAACAATGAAATTAAGAAAGAAAACAAAAAATTATTTGAAATAAATGAAAATAGAGACACAACATACCAAAACCTCTGAGATGCAGCAAAAACAGTCTTAAAAGGAAAGTTTATAGCAATAAATGCCTGCCTCAAATAGTTAGAAAGATCTCAAATTAGAAATCTAACTTGATACCTAGAGGAACTAGAAAAACAAGACCAAACTAACCCCAAAACAAGCAGAAGAAAGTAAATAATTAAATCAGAGCAGAACTGAATGAAATTGAGACCCCAAAATTTATACAAATACTCAGCAAAACCAAAAGTTGGTTTCTTGAAAGGATAAAACAAGCTCAGTAGACCACCAGCTAGATTAACAGGAAAAAAAGAGATGAGATCTAAATAAGCACAATCAGAAATGACAAAGATGACATTACAACTAATCCCACAAAAGTACAAATAATCCTCAGAGACTATTATGAACACTTTTGTGCACACAAACTAGAAAATCTATAGAAAATGAATAAATTCCTAGAAACACATAATCTCTCAAGATTAAATCAGGAAGAAATTGAAACCCTGAACAGACCAATATCGAGTTGCAAAATCAAATCTATAATAAGAAACCTACCAAAACAAACAAACAAGCAAACAAACAAAAGCCCTGGACCAGACGGATTCACAGCTGATTTCTACCAGACATACAAAGAAGAGTTGGTACCAATTCTACTGAAACTATTCCAAAAAATTGAGTAGAAAAGACTCTTCTCTACCTCATTCTATGAAGTCAGCTCACCCTGATACCAAAATCTGGCAAACATACATGAAAAAAGAAACCTACAGGTCGATAGACTTCATGAACATAGATGCAAAAATCTTCAACAAAATACTAGCGAAGTGAATCCAGCAGCACATTAAAAAGTTAATTCACCATGATCAAGTAGGCTTGATTGTTGAGATGCAAGATTGGTTCAACATATGCAAATCAACAAATGTGATTCATCACATAAACTAAATTAAAAACATAAAGTATATGTATTAGTTTGTTCTTGCACTGCTGTAAAGAACTACCTGAGGCCGGGTGCAGTGGCTCATGCCTGTAATCCTAACACTTTGGGAGGCTAACACAGGTGGATCACCTGAGGTAAGGTGTTCGAGACCAGCCTGGCCAATGTGGTGAAACCCCGTGTTTACTGAAAATACAAAAATTAGCCGGCAGTGGTGGTGCATGCCTGTAATCCCAGCTACTCAAGAGGCTGAGGCAGGAGAATTGCTGAAACTCAGGAGGCAGAGGTTGAAGTGAGCCAAGATTGCACCACTGTACCCCAGCCAGGGTAACACAGCAAGACTCTGTCTCAAAAAAAAAAAAAAAAAAAAAAAAAAAACTACTTGAGACTGAGACTAGGTAATTTATGAAGAAAAGAGGTTTAATTGTCTCATGGTTTCATAGGCTGTACAGAACGCATGGGTGGGAAGGCCTCAGGAAACTTTCAATTATGGTGGAAGGTGAAGGTTGGAAGTAGCTGCATATTACATGGCTGAAACAGGAGAAAGAGAGAGAGGGTGGCAGAAGTGCTACACACTTAAACACCAGATCTCATGAGAGCTCTATCATGAGAACAGCACTAAACAAGGAAATCTGCCCTCATGATCTAAAATCACCTCCCAGCAGGCCCCACCTCCAACACTGAGGATTACAATTTGACATGAGATTTGGGCAGGAACAAAAATTCAAACTATATCACCATATGATCATCTCAATCAACACAGAAAAATCTTTTGATTAAATCCAACATCCCTTCATGATAAAAACCCTCAAGAAACTAGGCATTGGAGGAACATCCCTCAGAATAATAAGAGCCATTTATGACAAACCCACAGCCAATATCATACTGAAAGGGTAAAAACTGAAAACATTCTCTTTGAGAACTGGAACAAGACAAGGATGCCCATTCTCACCACTCATACTCAACATACTACAGGAAGTACTATGACTGCTAGAAGGAATCAGACTAGAGAAAGAAATGAAAGGATCCAAATAAAAAAAGAAGTCAAACAATCTCTCTTCACTGACGATATGATTCTATATCTAGAAAACCCTAAAGAGTCCTGCAAAAGTCTCCTGGAAATGATATATGACTTCAAGAAAGTTTCAAGATGCAAAATCAATGTAAAAAAATCAGTAATATTTCTATGCAGCAATATTGCTCAAGCTGAGAGCCAAATCAAGACTGCAATTTTATTTACAATACTCACAAAATATAAAATATCTCAGAATACATCTAAGGAGGTGAAAGATCTCCACAAGGAGAACTACAAAACCCTGCTGGAAGAAATCATCGATAACACAGACAAATGGAAAAATATTCCATGATCATGGATCAGAAGAATCAGTATTGTTAAAATCACCATCTGCCCAAAGCAATCAACACATTCAATACATTCCTATTAAACTACCAATGTCATTTTTCACAGAATTAGAAAAAACTAAAATTCATATGGAACCAAAAAGAGTCTGAATAGTCATAGCAATTCTAAGCAAAAAGAACAAAGCCAGAGGTATTGTATTAACTGCCTTCAAGCTATAGCATAAAACTAGAATAACTAAAACAGCATGGTACTGGTACGAAACAGACACATAGACCAAAGGAACAGAATAGAGAACACAGAAATAAAGCTGCACACCTACAGCCATCTGATCTTTGACAAGGTCAACAAAAATAAGCAAAAGGACTCCCTATTCAATGAATAGTGATGGGATAATTGGTTGGCTCTATGCAGTAGAGTGAAACTGAACCCCTACATTTCACCGTATACAAAAATTAACTCAAGATGGATTAAAGATTTAAATTTAATACCTCAAACGATAAGAATCCTTGAAAAAAACACTAGAAAAAAAACATTCTGGACATCAGCCTAGGGAAAGAATTTATGACTAAATCCCCAGAGGCAGTTACAACAAAAACAAACATTGACAAATAGGACCTAACTAAACTAAAGAGTTTCTGCACTGCAAAAGAAACTATCAGCAGAGTAAACAGACCACCTATAGAATGGGAGAAAATATTCACAAACGATGAGCCCAACAAAGGTCTAATTTCCAGAATATATAAGTAACTTAAACAATCAAACAAGCAAAAACCATTAAAAATGGGCAAAGACATGAACAGATACTTCTCAAAAGAAGCCATACAGATGGCTAACAAACATATGAAAAAATATCCAACATCACTAATCATTGAATTAATGCAAGTCAAAATTAAAATGAAATACCACCTTGCACAAATTAGAGTGGGTATTATTAAAAAGGCCACACACAACAGATGCTGGAGAGGCTGTGGAGAAAATGGAATGCTTATACACTGTTGGTGGGAATGTAAATTATTTCAGCTACTGTGGAAAGCAGTTTGGAGATTTCTCAAGGAGCTTAAAACAGAACTACAGTTCAACCCAGCAATCCCATTACTGGGAATACATCCAAAAGAAAGTACATTGTTATACCAAAAAGACACATGCACTCATATGTTGGTCACAGGAATCTTCATAATAGTGAAGACATGGAATCAACCTATGTGCTCATCAACAGTAGATTGGATAAAGAAAATGTGGTACATATACAACATGAAACACTATGCTTTTATAAAAAGAACAAAGTCATTTCCTTTACAACAACATGGATGCAGCTGAAGGCCATTATCTTAAGCAAATTAATGCAGGAACAGAAAACCAATTACTTCATGGTCTCACTTATAAGTGGGAGCTAAACACTGTGTACTCTTGTATGTAAAGATGATAACAATAGACACTGATGACCATTAGATCAGGAAGGAAGGATGGTAAGGGTTGAAAAACTATTGTGTACCATGCTTGGTACGTGAGTGATGGGATCCTTCATACCCCAGACCTCAGTTACACGCAATATACCAAGGTAACAAACCTGCACATGTACCCCCTGTATCTAAAAGTTGAAGTTATAAAAACAAAATGAATGTTTCCAATCACCTACTCAGGTTTTTGTACCATCTGTAAAACTCTTGGATGCATGTAAAGGCAATTTTGCCCACTTTCTAAATTATTATTTTAAACTGTTAATTTATTTTCTTTTTTAAATATATATATATTTTTATTATACTTTAAGTTCTAGGGTACATGTGCACAATGTGCAGGTTTATTACATATGTATACATGTGCCATGTTGGTGTGCTGCACCCATTAACTCATCATTTACATTAGGTATATCTCCTAATGCTATCTCTCCCTGCTCCTCCCACCCCACAACAGGCTCCAGTGTGTGATGTTCCCCTTCCTGTGTCCAAGTGTTCTCATTGTTCAATTCCCACCTACGAGTGAGAACATGCGGTGTTTGGTTTTTTGTCCTTGCGATAGTTTGCTGAGAATGATGGTTTCCAGCTTCATCCATGTCCCTACAAAGACATGAACTCATCATTTTTATGGCTGCATAGTATTCCATGGTGTATATGTGCCACATTTTCTTAATCCAGTCTATCATTGTTGGACATTTGGCTTGGTTCCAAGTCTTTGCTATCGTGAATAGTGCTGCAATAAACATACGTGTGCATGTGTCTTTATAGCAGCATGATTTATAATCCTTTGGATATATACCCAGTAATGGGATGGCTGGGTCAAATGGTATTTCTAGTTCTAGATCCCTGAGGAATCACCACACTGTCTTCCACAATGGTTGAACTAGTTTATAGTCCCACCAACAGTGTAAAAGTGGTCCTATTTCTCCACATCCTCTCCAGCACCTGTTGTTTCCTGACTTTTTAATGATTGCCATTCTAACTGGTGTGGGATAGTATCTTACTGTGGTTTTGATTTGCGTTTCTCTGATGGCCAGTGATGATGAGCATTTTTTCATGTGTCTTTTGGCTGCATAAATGTCTTCTTTTGAGAAGTGTCTGTTCATATCCTTCACCCAGTTTTTGATGGGATTGTTTGTTTTTTTCTTGTAAATGTGTTTGAGTTCTTTGTAGATTCTGCATATTAGCCCTTTGTCAGATGAGTAGACTGCAAAAATTTTCTCCCATTCTGTAGGTTGCCTGTTCACTCTGATGGTAGTTTCTTTTGCTGTGCAGAAGCTGTTTAGTTTAATTAGATCCCATTTGTCAATTTTGGCTTCTGTTGCCATTGCTTTTGGTGTTTTAGACATGAAGTCCTTGCCCATGCCTATGTCCTGAATGGTATTGCCTAGGTTTTCTTCTAGGGTTTTTATGGTTTTGGGTCTAACATTTAAGTCTTTAATCCATCTTGAATTAATTTTTGTATAAGTTGTAAGGAAGGGATCCAGTTTCAGCTTTCTACATATGGCTAGCCAGTTTTCCCAGCACCATTTATTAAATAGGGAATCCTTTCCCCATTTCTTGTTTTTGTCTGGTTTGTCAAAGATCAGATAGTTGTAGATGTGTGGTATTATTTCTGAGGGCTCTGTTCTGTTCCATTAGTCTGTATCTCTGTTTTGGTACCAGTAACATGCTGTTTTGGTTACTGTAGCCTTGTAGTATATTTTGAAGTCAGGTAGTGTGATGCCTTCAGCTTTGTTCTTTTGGCTTAGGATTGACTTGGCAATGCAGGCTCTTTTTTGGTTCCATATGAACTTTAAAGTAGTTTTTTCCAATTCTGTGAAGAAAGTCATTGGTAGCTTGATGGGGATGGCATTGAGTCTATAAATTACCTTGGGCAGTATGGCCATTTTCACGAGACTGATTCTTCCTATTTATGAGCATGGAATGTTCTTCCATTTGTTTGTGTCCTCTTTTGTTTCATTGAGCAGTGGTTTGTAGTTCTCCTTGAAGAGGTCCTTCACATCCCTTGTAAGTTGGATTCCTAGGTATTTTATTCTCTTTGAAGCAATTGTGAATGGGAGTTCACTCATGATTTGGCTCTCAGTTTGTCTGTTATTGGTGTATAAGAATGCTTGTGATTTTTGCACGTTGATTTTGTATCCTGAGACTTTGCTGAAATTGCTTATCAGCTTAAGGAGATTTTGGGCTGAGACGATGGGGTTTTCTAGATATGCAATCATGTCATCTGCAAACAGGGACAATTTGACTTCCTCTTTTCCTAATTGAATACCCTTTATTTCCTTCTCCTGCCTGATTGCCCGGGCCAGAACTTCTAACACTATGTTGAATAGGAGTGGTGAGAGAGGGCATCCCTGTCTTGTGCCAGTTTTCAAAGGGAATGCTTCCAGTTTTTGCCCATTCAGTATGACATTGGCTGTGGGTTTGTCATAGATAGCTCTTATTATTTTGAGATACGTCCCATCAATACCTAATTTATTGAGAGTTTTTAGCACGAAAGGCTATTGAATTTTGTCAAAGGCCTTTTCTGCATCTATTAAAATAATCATATGGTTTTTGTCTTTGGTTCTGTTTATATGCTGGATTATGTTTATTGATTTGCATATGTTGAACCAGCATTTCATCCTATTTTCAACTAATAGTATAACAACTATTCCAGTTTGCCTAGGATTGAGGGGATTTCCCAGGACATGGGACTTTCAGTGCCCAAACTAGAAAATTCTGGGAACACTGAGATTGTAGCCACACTAGGTAACAATGCATGCTGTGGCAGAAATGGCTCATGTCCCCCACACATTGTACCACATTCTTTTCCCAGACTCCCTTGTATCTAAGTGTGACCATGTGGCTGGTTCTTGTCAATGGCTATAATGTGAGCAGTTATGGAGAAGCAAGCTCTTCTTTTTCTTTGTGACCTGGACGTCAACACCCAAGGCAGTCTTGGAAATAGCATGTATTGAAGATGTCAGAGCCTCTGTGGACCCACGTTTGTGAGTGACTGCCTGTGGCCAAGGACCTCATCATCTGCCCTACCACCATCATCATGGGGCTTCGCAAAAACAAGAAACAAGCTTTTATTGGGTTAAACCACTGATATGTCAACAGATGTTTCAACAGTTGGTGCTGTCATAATTAATACATGTATCCATCCTTTTAATCCATATTTTTATTATTTTGATTTTATATTATTAAAAGACAAGGGAGTTTCAACATAAAAAAATGAAATAAGTTTATATTAGTTAATAAATTCAATTGATACTATGAAAGAACTTCACCTCCATCTGACAGATGAGAAAAGTATGTCTGTTCACCCCATTTCTCCTACCTATTTTAGTCTGGGTCATCACCATTTTAGTCCTGGTTTATTTTCACAGCTGAAGTCTTCTCTATGTCTGTACAGCCAACTTACTGCTTCCAGAAGTATTCTTCTGAACACTACCATTTATCTGCTTAGAATATTTTATTCTGTATCCTATCACCCACAGGATAAAGAATAAACTCGTTAGTTTCTGTTGAAAGCAATGTACAAGCCATCTGTATTTTTCACTACCACCAATAAAACATATTGGCTAGCTCTTTGCACTCCCCTAAACTGACTATTTTTCCTCCCTGCAGATTACATGTCCTCATACAAGTTGGTGCTTTGTTCTGAGATGTGATCTACATCTTCATGTCACCTGACTAACATTTTTCTCATGGACTGACTCTCCAGTAACACCCTGGGCACACTTCTCTCATGGGATATGCCACATTACATTGAGCTTGTTTACCTATAGGGGCAGAACCTATATCATATTCTTCTTGGTTATTCAGTTCTGGGCATATATATTTGATTGAACTGAACTTATAGTTCATGCTATTTCTCCCTTTGGAATCTTCTTAAGTCTCTCCTCCAGCCATTCCTCTCCCAACCCTGCTGTATTCTGTGACTGGTGAGCTACTTTTTATCTTTCAAGAACCTACTTATACAACAACTCTTTTGTGAAACCTCACTTACCTCTCTTCTCCCATTTTACTTCGTTGCAAGCAGTTGGAGGTAAACGGCCAGGCTATTCACAATTGTACCCCATTATCCAAGCCCAGTCTCAATGTATGCTTGTGTGATAAATGTTATCAACTTTCATTTCTAGGGCCCTCTAAATTTTATAAAATTCATTTATGTCAAGTATCCCTTTTGATAAAACAAGACCATTATAAAAGTAGGGCAGGTAGGCCAGGCATGGTGGCTCACATCTGTAATTCCAGCACTTTGAGAGGCCAAGGAGGGTAGATCACCTGAGGCCAGAAGTTTGAAAGCAGCCTGGCCAACATGGTGAAACCCCATCTCTGCTACAAATACAAAAATTAGCCAAATGTGGTGGCAGGTGCCTGTAATCCCAGCTACTCAGGAGCCTGAGGCAGGAGAATTGCTTGAACCCGGGAGGTGGAGGTTGCAGTGAGTGGAGATCTTGCCACTGCACTTCAGCCTAGGTGACAGAGCAAGACTCCATCTAGAAAAAAAAAAAAAATTAGCCGGGTGTGGTGGCAGGTGCCTGTAATCCCAGCTACTTGGGAGGCTGAGGCAGGAAAATTGCTTGAACCTGGGAGGTGGAGGTTGCAATGAGCCGAGATCGCGCCACTGCACTCCAGCCTGGGCAAAAGAGCAAGACTCTGTCTCAAAAAAAAAAAAAAAAAAAAAAGTAGAGCAGGTAATATTAACCTTTTTTCAATGCATAAAGGGATTTAGATTTATAAAAATAAGCTAGCCACGATCAAGTTTAAAAGAAAGGAATGTGGGATTCAAAGCATTATTTTTTACTTAAACGGTATTATTATTACTTTTTTTTACTGTTTACATAGTGAGACAATTACCAGAGTTCCCTGGCAATGGACTTTAGAAATCCTACCTACCTATGTGAGATCACCTCAAGACTTCAGTATTGTGTTTCTTACCTCCCCAAGCCTATGCTGATCTGTAACTTCTCTGTCTGTTGGCAGGGACAGGTGTTTGATATGTGTGAAAAGAAAGAGCTGGCATTTGTTAAGTTCCTGGGTACTAGAGATTTTACGCTTGTTATGTAATTCCTACAAAACACCTTGCTATACTTATCATCTTTCATTAATTCATGTTGCATGTTTTGTAAATTCTTCAGTAGAGAGTGCACGTCTTCAGTCATTATTTGCATTGAACTGTAAATAAGAGAAAATTTTTATTTCTGACTCCGGTTTCATATTTGGTATTTTAATCAACCACACTACCTAATACAAGAGAGTTTTATGGCCTCTTGGATGTGAGTTATCACATTCTTGATAATACACATTGGAAAAATTTCTTTTATTCTCTTCACCTTTTAGAAATCCCATTCTTCTCCTAGGGAACTAATAAGTAACCAACCAAATACAGAAATGAAAGAACATCTGGCCCAATTTGCTCTTCATAAAAGCAGAAAAGCATTACTTCTCTATCACAAAGTGCAATTATTTTTTATTCCTGTGCACACTTCTATTTCAAAAGTGACTTTTCTTTGCAGGAAGAGTACTTTTGGTATAAATACTGTATTCTCAGGTAAAAACCAAGCTCTACCAGGGGCAAAATGATAAGGGGGGAAAAGCATTCTCCTGGAAATACATAATCAATACATTGTTCTTGAGTGTACCTTCTGCCAAGAGGCAATTTTTGTTTTGGGAAGTTGAGGTACTAGGGAAAAGTAGATTTTCACTAACAACAACAAAAAAGGCAGAAAATTTGAAATAAAAAAGCAAGGGCATTTCAAAGCTAGTCAACATTGGGTAACTAATGGAAGTCAGTAGACAGGATGCAATAGAAGTAATGTGTGCTGTGATCAAAATTACCCTATAGGTGAATCTTTTCTGGATCTGGAAGGTCACTTTCACTGTCCATATGATGACGAAAGGCCCGACTTCAAACAAAGATTAAGTAGAGGACTACTTGCTTGGAAAATCTTGAGAGATGAGAGGAATTTTAGAGTGACGGAATCATTGCATTAAAAGGCTGCAAAAAGCCCTAGAGAGTATCCCCTA
Source organism: Gorilla gorilla gorilla (assembly GCF_029281585.2). NCBI lineage: Eukaryota > Metazoa > Chordata > Mammalia > Primates > Hominidae > Gorilla > Gorilla gorilla. The sequence continues at coordinate 71,373,935 of NC_073241.2, forward strand.
GAATTTTGCTTTTCAAACCAATAATGGTCATAAGCCCTTAGTTAGTCATGAAATCCATTCAACAACAACATTAAAACACAGAACAGTACCAATATAGCAAGCTGCATTGCATGAAATAAGATTAGATATTGTTTCATGAATATTCTCTCTCTCTGCTCTCTTTCTCTCTCTCTCTCTCTCACACACACACACACACACAGTTATTTGATTTAAAATGTATTTCTCACAATGAGTCATATTAGGATGTTTAAAAACTACTACCATAGACCTAAAGCTTCTTAAAAATAAGGAACTATCTGTTTTATTACCACTAAATGTCCTATGCCCTAGCACAGTGCCTCACCCAAACAAGGTATTCAATAAGTATTTGTTGAATGACTGCTCTTGTTCACCCCTATTATCTTACAGTCATAATGTCCAGAGAGGTAAAATGTATTTTCTAAAGTTATACTTTGGGTTAATAATCAAATCAGGGATTCTTGGTCCTGAGTCATTTTAAAATGCTTTCTTCTCCACGCTTCAAAAAATTACTGGTATAATTGTCATTGCATTATCGACTTAAACAATTTTCCCTTGATTCAATCATTTCCAGTTCCCCCTGGGTCTACTCACCATTGCTGTTCCCCTTCGCCTTGGAATAACTGGCTCAGAACTTGATATCTGTCCTCAGACCACTTGTCATCATTCTTTTCATAGTATCCTTCATTTTGGCCCCTGTCATGTTGTCCTAAACTTCTAACTCCACAACCTAGACATGCTTATCATTAAGTCATAATTTTTCTATTCATTTTACTCAGTTATGATCGTACCACACTGATCATTTTGCATTCCGCTTTTTTCTACTAATATTTTGAATGATGGTGTGTTTAATGACAATGAAATGCCTGTAGAAAGAAGACTCAAAAATAGGGTGGCTTTTCAGAAGACCAGTTTGATAAAAGAAATTGAGTTGTAGAAATCACTATTTTTTTTGCAAGAGCAAAGCAGATGGTTGTTGATATCAGGGTATTGAAACCCAGTGGCTGTTATATGTCAGAGTAACTTACAGTGAATGCCAACAATCTTCTTTTCCTAATTGCTGCTGCTCAACATGATGGCATGGTTCAGTCTGGAATCCCTCCCCACTCCCTCTCCAGGGATAAGCAGCTGACAGCTCTAAGGGGGAAGAATGGATTCCCATCAGATAGCAAGGTGGAGTAGCTACGTGTGCTGGTGGGGGAATGCACTCTCTGCTTTGTATTTGGGTCTTGTTTTGGGGACTCGTAACTTCTTCCTGTTTTGATAAATATATAAATAACTCTAAGTATCAGGAGAGACAGTAACTTAGGCTTCTTAAAGAATAGAGGGTTTTTCATAAGAATTAAACATTTTTTTAAAAAGAATAAAGGATTTTTACTCACAGATGAAAAATGTTTGTTTCTCAAATGAAATGTCACATTATAATTTTAATAAAGGGCATCAGATTAGAAGTAAGGGGATTTGAGTTTAACTCCTGGCTCTATCTCCTGTGGATTTGGGACCCATCACTTTCTATGTTTAAACCTCAGCTTTCATATCTGCAAAATGAACGTTTGACAAGACCATTGGTTCTGAACCCTGAATAAACATCAGAATCACCTAGATAATTTGAAAGAATAAGCTGATGCATGCGCTTCACTTAGAGATATTCTGATTTAATTAGATTAGAATGGGGTCCAGCATTTGGTATCAACACTAAGTTGTTCAGGTTATTGCAATGTGCAGTAAGGGCTAGATGACCTCTAGAGGCCTTTCAGGCTCAAATATACTATGATAATTACAGTGAAAGCACTATTAGGTATTAGGCAGAGCACTTTTTAGTTGTGGCAGAAATACAATGCAAACTAGAATAAGGGGAAAAATGAAATTTAGTGGCTCCTAACTTCAGGGCTCCCTTTTCTCCCCAGTTTGAACTTCGTTTTCTTCTGTGGTTTGATCTATTTTCTCCTTGATGCAGTTCGGATACTGCATGTGCTAAGGAAAGTTGGCAGCCCTGGATTCACCTCCTTCAGATTTTCCAGTGGAAAAAGGAGCTGGTTCCTGTTAATGTCCCCATATCAACTCTAGAGAAATGCTTTGATTGGCCTTGCTTGGATAGTTCCCTTTCTTTGTGAATTGGGTTGTATGACTGACAGTCCCATTATACAGCAGTGGTGGAAGTGTACTATCCAGATATCCCTTTCAGAGAATCTGCTGTAGGGAGCATAGCTGATTGACAGCCTTTAGCTGCCACACTTAGGGACCCACTGTGTCTTTCACACCAGGCCATGTTTTCATTGGGCTGCGCCCAGCCAATGACTAAGCATAGTGGGGATACTCAAACCCAGCCATTCCAGCCTGATGTGGGATTCCTTAGTGAATTCTCATGAGTTCAAGGACTTTCCCACTGGCCTAGCTGAGACACTCTTATAACTTCACTGTAGTCTAAGGTCCTTCCTATCCAATCCCTCCTCCCCTTTCTGCTTTTACAGATGTCAAACTCACATTGTAGTCTAAATGAAGGTTCTCCCTGCCTTATTCCTGCTCTCTTTCTTAACATTCAGAGGTATTTTCTCCAATAAATACCTTGTTTTCTATAGCTGGCTTGATGTCTGCTTCATAGAGGACCTGAGCTGGTGCTGACTAAAACCCTATGGCATGGGGATGAGACAGTTTACCTAAGGAAGGGATGTTAGGTGTTTAAAAGAAAATATATGTCGACTATAGGCTGCATCTTTGGGTCTCTGCTCAGTATGGATCATTCTGTAGAGAGGATACAGAGCAAGTACCAAGGTATCGAGCAACTAGGCAGGTTTCAAGCCTTCAGATGATTTCTTGGAGATGACTGATACACTCAAGAGTCTGTGAGGCCACTAAGGGTCAAGACAAGACATCAGGTCTTGGTTGGCTGAAGAGTTTATTAAGCAGAATTAATAGTAGCTGCACAGCCAGAGTTACTACATGTGTCGCTCTGAGCTCTCCACAGCCATCAGCCATGGAGCCACTTGTTTTATTAATATTGTGCTGTCTATTTGATGTTTTCACAGAACATTTTATTTATTTTTTAACTAAAAAATATAGCCTTCTACTCACAATTTGGAATTGATAAAAGCTACCATATATAATCTTAAAAATACGTATATTATATAATAAAGAAATATATATAATAAATATATATGTATATACATACATAAGATGTATTTTTTGATTGTTGTTTAAAGATTCTAATTTTTAAGGGCAACTTTATCAGGATCAAGAAATGAGAGGCTTTTAGTGGAGAATTCTTCTTAATTCTACTTAAGATTTAGCCTCAAAATAGCAACCCTATGATCCCATTGATTTTTTTTGGAGGTGATCCATTTGGCATTCATTCATTCTTTTTTTCTTTTGGTAAAGTTATTTAAAAGCCTATTGCTAAAGTACTAGTATTCATGAGAGGAGTTTTTAATTTGATTGTCTTTTATAAGCTCTACAGTGCAAGCTACTTATCAGCTCAGACTTCCAGCTGGCAACTTGCTGAGAGCAGGATGAAAAGGGGGTAGTACCAAGTCAGTGAATTTGTGGGTGAGGAACAGAGATGTCTGGGGCACATGGTGACATCTCCACAGGCTAGTTTGGGAGGTCACTAGAGTCAGGGGTGTGGCCCATCAGGGGCCACTGGACATCTCTGCAAAGTCACTATGAGTTGAGGAAATGGGAATACTGAAGAAAAAATGAGGAAGAATGAAGGCAGAAGTTTTTTTTATTTTGTGATTTTTCCAAGGGCCTGGCTTGGACTTTGTCTGCCAATGTAGGAAAATGTGCAAGAGGTACAGTGACATTCTGAGAGAACAGGTGGTCACAACCCCCCACTGCTTCTCTCTAGCCAGAAGGAGGCTAACATCCAGCCCCTGGTGAGGCCCACTCAATTCACTAGGCAGAGCACGATGATCTGAGGATATGTGCCAACCCTCCTGCCTGGCCAAGCTGTGAGACCAACTGTTCCTTATTTTCTAAGCTGCTTCTGGACTTTCCTTCTTTGTTTAGGAAATGGATCCAAATCACTCTCCTCTGGACTTGCTTGATCCCCAAGCCTGAAGTCAAGCCAGTATTGGCTACTATCCTCTCAGCCACACATTGAACTACCATAATAACCACACCACACATTTATGGGTTCACGCCTTGTTTTCAAGGGGCTTCTACATACTCCACCTGATTTGATACTAGAAACAAAGCTCTACATTGGATTGGGCAAGTGTCATCACCTATTTGACAGGCATTAGGCCTGAAGAAACTGATATAAAGCTAGTGTCAAAACCAGGAGCCCAACTTCAGCCTCTTCATCTATGGTCCTTCTGTGATGCATTCAAAGGTGCATTAATGCTTGGGGAGAAAAAGTACATTCCCATCTCCTATTGGGCAAAGCCTAAACTCCTGTATAACTTTTATCTTCAATCTTCATTCTCAAGTAGCCAAATGAAGGAAAGGGTGCCTTAATAAGGTGGGGCCCAAGACCCCCAACTTGTTAGGACAAATATATGAACTTGTAGTAGGAGCAGATGGTCATGGCTGTGATTTAACAGGAGGAACATAAAAAATAGGAATAAGAAAACCTGAAGGTTAATCCTGACTTGTTAATTAGCTCTTCAATATTTATTAACCTCACTTAACCTCTCTGAGCTTTGTTCTCTTCTTCCTTTAAGCAGGAAAAATGCTACTCTGCCACGTGTGCCCCATCAAGTTTTAACAATTGTTTAAAATTGTTTAAAACAATCAAATGAAACTATAAAATAAAACTGCCTTTAAAATGATAAAGAATAATTCAAATAGAAAGGTGTTTTTTCAGCATTTTAAATTATTTGCACATAAAGGGGCTAAACAAATACATGATAAAAGATGAATGATTTGGCTTTTTGAATACTCTACATCTTCATGACTTCTTACAATCTTTTACCCCCTCCAATCCTTCCTTCTTTCCAGTTTCTCACTGTTTGATGGTAGATTATCTTCTTTATCTTTAACTGAGTGCCAGATGGACAGGCACAATCTTCACCCTAGAGGTATGTGTATGTCGCCAAACCCTATTCATAGACTCTAATATTAACAATCACAACCCCCTACCAAGCACTAAAACATTGAGAGAGTATTTCTGAACCAAGTCCCGTGCTGCCTTCATTCTTCCCCCTACCTACCAGTTGCTAAGAAGTTGTTACCAAGTTTGGTGAATAATTAAACTCTTGGACATGACAGGGGAGGAGAATTATTGATTCAAAGGACCTTAGAGCTCAAAAGGTCCTGAGAGACCATCATAACCACCCTCTTTATTTTACAGATACAGCTGCTGAGGATCACGGGGATGAAAGGCGTGAACTGGGCTCACACAGCTAGTAAGTAAAAGAATCGCTAAAATCTAAGGTGCTGGATTTACCAGGGCAGTGGTCTTTCCAGTTGATAATTCTGAGAGAAAGCTGTGGGGAAAGAAAGCTGAAGGAGCCCCCGGGATTGTCTGTACTTGTGGCTTTCCACAGATGGGAGAGTGAATTTCAAAAGGTCTGTCTCTGGTATCCTGCCTTCCCAGTTATGAAGATATGCCTTTGAAAACTTCCTCATCTTAGCAGTGCCCTCTAGTGCTATATCCCATTGAAGTTAACTATTCCAGGCCTTATTATTTTTCTGATTTAAGCTTTAGGGGATTCAGCATTTAGTGCTCACCTTTTTGTTGTTCATACACTTTTTATGTGCAATTTCATTAAAAGGTGAATTCCATTGATGACTTACCTAGCAAGCTTATTGAGGAAAATCCTAGACTGTTGATCCCAACTATGTTGAGTGATGTGGAAACAATGAGGGTTTCATTAGGTTTGATCAACGTGGGGCAGGCTGGGAGAAAGCTCAGTGGTCATATTTCTGGTTTCTAAGAATTTGAGTTTTTGAGTGTGCAAGTTATCCCAGGGAACATCTTAAATTGTTTTTTGGGGAGCTTGGACCTCTAATAGCAATTGTACTTGCAAAATGTTTCTAAAAGTGTAGGTGCCAAGCAGACATTCATTCAGAAGTGGCCAGGTATGGTCAAGAGGTCAAGGGCAGTCCTTTTCTCTTGTGTTCAGGGTGACTTAGTCAAGATTTTCTATTATTTATTAGATAACTTTGATTTCTTCTTTTGCAACATAATTCCTAGCTCATTGCAGTACATAAATTGCACCAAGAAGAATCTTCAGACAGAATAAATGGTTGCTTTGGAAATGGGGTAATTTAGGGTCCAAAAGAAGATTCCAAGTCATAATCAGATACTTTCCCTTAGTCATGGAAAAGTGTAATTTTACTGTAATTCCATGTTTATGGAGTATAGTATAAATGACAATATGATTTTATATTTGTAATCTCTTTTAAGCATCCTTTGTTTTATTAATTTATATGAAAGATATACTTGAGTTCCTATTATGTCCCTGATATTATTGGTAAGGATTTTATAGATCCAGTGAGGGCTACTTAGCTAAATAGGGACGAACAAAAGCTTGAACTCACAGATTCAATGATCTTTCTGATCTATCATGTGCCAGGTCTTCTAACTTCTGCTATAGGCTTCATTCATCCAGATTTGTACTACTTACTCATAGCATAAAACAGTCAAATAGATGCAAAAGGACCAACTTGGATTTGAATATTATGGAGTAAGCATGTGGATAATTGCTGATTTTTTTCACTTTTTAAGCACTTGTGTCCATGCTAAGTATTTGAACATCATATTTCAGGCTACTTTGTCTTTTTCCTGAACTGGCTGCTCAGCTTTGGGAACAATGTTGACCAGAGCTATTCCAGACCCTCCTTAGCTCAGATGTAGTTTATTGATTGACTCCTTTATTTGAGTGTACCCTGGGGCCCAGCCCCATGCTAGGCCCTGGAGATGGGTCAGAGGGCTGGTGTGAGAAAGCAGTGCACAAACCTCAGTTTTCTTTTCTCTAAAATTCTAAAAACTCATTTCCAAATAATAAAGTTTATTTCACAGAGTACTTCTGTGGATCAATCAATATAAGGCTAGCAGGTGCACCCTAATAAATGATAACACATGAGATAAAGGCAGCATTATGGGTAATTATGGGTATATTACAGGATAATATAAAAGACAGTGCATGTAGCATCCTATAATACATGCACACTGATCTCTAAGCTTCTGTTGTGCAGGAGCTGGGTGTTATTCACTGTTGTATTCTTGGCCTCTTGAACAGGATCTGACACATGAAATTTGAAAAAAAAATTTAGTGAAGTGATAAAACCAGGAAGTGTATAGATTTTAAAGGAAAAGTACAGAATATAAGTTTTATGAAACTGCACAGAAATGGGGAAATTCAGTTCCATGGAGAGAGACACAATAACTTTTGTGCAGTATTAATTTAAGAAAGAACTTTCTGAAACTAGAACTAATAACCGTGGAATGAATTACTACAAGATTGTCACAAATAGAAGTAAGTTTTCTACTTGAAGGTATTCAAAAGAGAACTGGTGAATCTACCTATCAGAAATGTTTTCTACTACATATAATAAACCTATGTGTGTTCTACCAGATCTCAGAAAAATAAAACTAAACATGTGGGTACTTGAAAAAGTTTGTGGAAAAATGAAATTAAAAGATAAACATATTTCTCAAAATAAATTCCATCAAGGTCAAGACACTTTTGTAAGCAATAATACTAGTCATTTAGTTCATCCCTAAAGAACTGAGAGTCCTGGGAATTTAACCAGGCCAATGCAGTCTTTTTCACATTATTAACTGAAGAAAAATGGGTGCCTTCCATGGATTTTTTTAAGATTAGGAAACAAACAGAAGTCAGAAGGAGCCAAATCAGGACGGTAAGGTGGATACCTAAAAATTTCCCATCAAAACTCTCCTCATATTGCCCTCGTTTGATGAGAAGAATGAGCAGGAGCATTGTCCTGGTGGAGAAGGACTCTCTGGGAAATCTTTCCTGGGTTTTTTTCTATTAAAGTTTTGACTAACTTTTTCAAAACACTCTCATAAGTGGATGTTATCATTGTTTGGCTCTCCAGAAAGTCAACAAGCAAAATTCCTTGAGTATTCAAAAAAAAAATTGTTGCTACGATCTTTGCTCTTGACCAATCTACTTTTATTTTGACTAGACCAATTCCATCTTTTGGTAGCCATTGCTTTGATTGTCCTTTGTCTTCAGGATTGTATTGGTAATGACGTGTTTCATCTTCTGTTATAACTCTTCAAAGAAATGCTTTAGGATCTTGATCCCACTTATTTAAAATTTCCATTGAAAGTTCTGCTCTTGTTTGCAGCTGATCTGGGTGCAATGATTTTGGCATTCATTGACTGGAAAGTTTCTCACCTTTAATTTTTCAGTTACAGTGGTATAAGCAGAATCAATTGTGGTGTCTATGGTGTTGGCTATTGTTTCTGCTGTCAAATGTCAGTCAGTTGGGGCAGGGACAAGATTAATTTTTTCCTTGAAAATTGATGTGGGTGGTCTGCTGCTGCAGGCTTCATCTTCAACATTGTCTTCAGCACAGCTTGTAAGTGGCAGAACCAGTATTTGAAGATATGCCATGAAAGCCAGCATCTGTGTACTGTTAATCATTACACTATGTGGTAGAGAAGCAAACTCTCATGCTTATCTATCCCTTTTCTGAGACATACGTGACTAATGTGAGCAAACCAGAGAGTGTGTGTGCCATCCGAAGAAGGCAACAGACCCTCAATTCCAGGCACTTCTTGCCATGTTGGAATATATGTCTAGTGTTGCCAGATCTTCTGAATTTTATATAGCATCACTCGGTTTTAAATATGTCAATTAAGTAGATATGTTCTTTAACACATGTATGTATATGTGCATGCACACAAATATACATGTATATGTACATTAAAGCAAAGTTCACACCGAACAAACATGTAAGCTATGTTTGGTTTACCTACTCTGCATTTGTGAATTCTAACTTTACTGAAACCAAATAACAATCTACATTTTCTAACACACACATATACACACACACACACACATACACATACAGATTAGATGACTTGTTCAAGGTGATAACAATTGGTTGACTCTGGGCATAAGAAGGGCATAGCTTTTGATCTCACTACCGTATCTATTCTATACAGTGTTTATGTAAAGACCAGGTGAAAAAAGCAGCAGCTAACGAGGGAGTTGCCAGCCCTTCACATAGAATGCATCTCAACAAACCTGTGGTACATTAAACTGGTAACAGATTCTTTTCTGTACTTGTCATTGAGAGAGGGAGTCTAATTCTGCTTTCTTGGTGATTTGCTTGACCAACAGAATGTGGCAGAATAAAATTCTGGCATTTCTGAGATTAGTCGTATGAAGTCTTGTAGCATCTTGCCTGACCAAGTGTCAGCTCTCCACCTGACAGCCACAGCTGAGATCCCAGCCATCAGAAAGACTCAACAGTCAGGCATCCCAGCCCAGGCTTCAGGGAAGTAATTGAAGATACCATATTAAATGTGCATCCTCCTGCCTCAGCTGTCCCAGCCCCTTCAACCACCCAGTTGAACCTTTTCTAAATTCCTGACCCACACAAGTGTGAGTCAAATCAAAATTAAATTTTAAACAAATACAGTTTGGGGTAGTTTTTTATACAGTAATAGATAACTAGACCAATTCCTTTAAGCAGTTTACCCAGGAAAATGCTCCAAAGCCATCCCCTTTACCTTTGAGTTCTTCCAGAGGAATTTCATTTACTGCTGGGACCTCACATAAGCGTGGGTGTGCAGAGAAGTCATTTTTATAAAAGATGACTTGGGAGGTTCCATTTTCATATTGAATGCATTTGTCAATTAGACACAGCTAGCAGGTAGAAACCTTCAGACAAAGGAGGTGAGTGACATATGAGTGTATGTCCTTGCCCATAGGATTTATCACTCCCTCTCTGTGGACCTTTGGAAGACAAGTAGAGTTGGAAGGATGAAAGGAGTCTCTGTAATGACTCTGGGCCCTCTTAGGATTCTACCTGGGTTCACAGTGTTGATTAGAAGTGATGCTTGTGGAAAAAGAGAGCAAAGTGCGGGCCCTGGGTTGCTGTGTCTGATGGTTGATACTTGTGTATGCTCCAGGTAGTGACATTTCTGGCCTTAGAGATGGCTTTTCATCTTCATCTCATTGCAAGTGGGTGCCAGAGGCTGAGGATATTAAAATGAACAAATACGCTCTATTCCTCAAAAAGCTACAGACTATATACTTTTATAAATACAAATGTATAAAATTAATTTATTACTTGGGCTGAGCTTCACAGAGTATAAGCAGGAAATGGCTTTATTTTTCTCTGATTATTTCCTTCAGTGTCCTTTATCTCTTTTCATTTTCTTTCCTTGCAGTTTGATGACATCTTGGGCAGATTCCATAAGTGTTCAATCCTTTTAACCACTTTTTCACAATATAGAGTCCATTCCAGGTTTAAAAAGCCAAATTCTGACTTTTTTTAAACCCCCAAGCTCATGTTTAATTTAAAGCTTTTTTCCTTCCTTCCGATTGCACCTCGGAGACAAGAGTGGGGTCCAATATGGTCTGTCCTCAATCTTCCTTCACTTTCTCCCACTTCTGCTTCATATTCCTTTAAGTTCTGCCCTGTGGGAGGTGGGAAGGGGTGTGAGGAAACAGACATTAGAAGAATAAAGGAAACAATGACTCACATGGCTAATGGCTTGTAATACAGGCATCTGTGCTCCTGGCTCTAGCAAGTGTTCAGATACTATGGTAAGCTGTTCATAGGGTTTTCCTACACAACACCCTACCCTCAACATGTGGATTTCTGAAGTGTAGTTTCCTGACACGGGTGGCACATTTTCTTGCTGATCCTTTTGAACCTCCTTCTAGCCCCTGCCCCTCTGAGATCAATCCGAGGCACGGAGCCCTCTTGGGTAGGATCTCATTTATTGTCTTAAGCTTAGCCATTCTCTACCCATTGAGCCATGCACTGGGTCCAGAGGAAATTCACATATATTCTTCAAGCCCAACACTGCTCTCCTGCTACCTGCTGCTCCTCCATGCCATCCTGGAGTGCTCTGGCAACCCTATGCTGCCAGAGTCTTGCCAGTGGGAAGCAGGCTCCATTCTCTCTGTCACATGTACCCCCAAATTCAAGCTCTCCCACAATCACTTACTGTATGCTTCACTGGAATGCCGAGCTGCCATGGGGCCTGTGGTTCATGGCATAGTAAACATTCCTCTGGGGGCTGGGCCTCCAGCCTCCCTTTCTTGCAGACACCCCCAGGATCTGCAAAGGATGCTCTTCAAGCTTCTTCCCCAGCTTTTTGGTTGAGAAAAGCCAAGTACTTTCAATTCCTCCCTGAGCCTCCTCTCACATTTCTAGTGTCTTTCACACAGCCTGGAGGATGTAGTGGTCTTCAGCTTCTCTTTCTTTAGAATGTGTGAGGACTCTATTGCCCTCAGTTTTTGCCCAGATTCTAGGACAATTTCATTAAATACAAATGATTTTGAACCATGTTGGTAATTGTTGAAATGGAGCCATGCCACTGAACAGATTCAGCCAGAGAAAGAGCAGGAATACCTCAGGCAGCCAGGCATGGCAGAGACTGGGCTCCAGGAGAACAAATGGAGGTTCATCAGGAAGGAGAGTGAGGGAGAACACTGGGCAGAGACATGAGAAGATGCTTGATGACAAAAAACGGCTTGGTGAACTCAAAGCACAGCACAGTGGCCGGTCATCTGCAGGGAGAAGGGAGTCAAAACTGCAGAGGCAGCTTGGAGGCAGAACAGGGAAGTGGGGCTGCTGAAGAGCTTCTTGGAGGGGAATGGGGTGAAGTCATTTTCTAGTCAGAAGGGGCCAAGGGACAGAATCAGGAACAACAATTAAGAGGCACTGGGTCCCCCAGGTAATCTCATTTACCTTCAAAATGTTACCCTCTTACATATTCCTTAGGTTACTCAGTTGTCTTGTGTTCCCAAATCTCTTTGCCTTCTAGAAGGTTAACAGCCACTGGTAAATGGATGGCAAAGGATTTATTTGATAGTCGTGGAACAGGGTCGCATGGCCACAGTCTATTTTTAGCCACCTCAGTAAGACTGAATGAAGTAAGATGTATGAAAATGTTCTATAACATTCTAACCTTAGAAAACATAGGGAACACTTATTGTTAAGCAGTTAATGTTTGTGCAAGTCATTTGGCAATTAATTATGAATTACCTGTGACATTTCTTCTCTAGTTTTCTGGAATTCTTATTTAAGTCTATAAATCCACTTGCCTCATCCCTCAGGGCTCTGCTTCTCTGTTTCCAAGGTGACAGCTAGCTAGCAGGTGGATTAACCCATGCTAATCTGTTAGTTGCTACCAAAGGAGGCAATGCTGAGTGATGGCATGCATTTTAAGCCTAGTAATGTTCAGATTTCTTTTTAAATAAAAAAAATTATTTCAGATCCAAAGTATTGACCTAGATAATTATTAATTATAATATTAATTATATAGGTATGTAGACCATTTGGGTGTGTCAGATATGTACCATTACTTTGTATACTTTCATTCAGATTGAATAAGATTGAGACTTCATCCTCTCATCAGGCTCGCAGGAATATTAATCTAGTTATTTGAGGGTTCCCTGAATCTCAGCTGACACATCCACTAAAGGTTGTCCAAAGGTCTTGGGAGGGGGGTCTGGGGCAGTGCCAAAGTATGTAGGCCATTGGCGCGTTAATTATCAGTGACACAGCCTTATCCACGCTTCAGGGCAACTTAAAGTCTGCTGTTCTGATCCCTTTAGGACATGCTTGAGGCCCAGGAATTGAATTCTAAAATCTCTAGGATCCAGTTTCCTAAGGTGAAGTAAGCAGCACTTTATCCATCTCCTAAGCTTGTCCTGAGAGGGAGTAGGATGTGGAGGCACCCTCAGATATTCTTCTCCTTTGAGACCTGGGTAAATCTGCCATCCCTTCTCTACTTCTTCTCTTACTAGCAACAATCATTGCCTTTTTTTCTCTCTTTTTGGTGTACTTAGCATATATCCTCCATCAGCGAAGCATTCACAAAAAGCCCTGTGTGATATGTTCCTCCAGTAGTTTTGGTTGTGACCGTACAAATTCTCCTGATATTAGAGAACATAGGTAACTGACTACCTACTGGAATGAAAGAGGGGAGTGATGCAGACCCCAAATGCAACCTAACATCTCAATCAATTCTCCTACCCATATATAGACATAAAATTGGATATAACTTTTCAAATGACTCTAAATCTTCACAGAACAATAAACGTAATCATTATTCATTAAATAAAAATATACAACCCAATAAAATTTATATTAACAATATTACTCACATGTGATGATGATATTTGTGAAGGAAAATCATTGTTCCTTACATCAATATAGCTCTGATTATTATTGCATGGCCCTTTTGAGGTAAGCATGGGTGTACTATTATGAATTGTGTGATGATGACTTGATTTTCCCACAGTTTTTCTGCTTCAGCTACTTTGACCTTTTTTGTAATATATACCATCACCTGTGATGCGGTTTAGATTTTACATTGTGCCAAAGTCATTATTTTCACAATAAACATACTGCACTCTATTTAAATTATTCTGGGACAATTAAGGTAGTACTAATTGGTATAGGATCCATCACCAATACAAACATAGGCTTGGACATGGAAATTGTGGGCTATTGTTTGAATTAAGATAAGTCCATATACACTCATCTTTTCTATAATACTGTTGAAATGCAAATGGAAAAGTAAGAATTTTTTGGGTTGAATGTTTGGAACCTCAGGCATGTATTTTTGGAACTCCAGGGCCCATGGAAGCCAGTTTGGAAACACTGCTGCAGTTGCTTGAGTATGAGCTCTGGAGTCAGATGGAGCTAAATTTGAACTCCACCTCAGTTTCCACATTTGTAGCATAAATATGGTAATATTACCTTCAGTACTAGTTTCCTAGTGCTTCTATAAGAAATTGCTACAAACTGGGTGGCTTAGAACAAGAAACAATTATTACCTCACACTTCCGGAGGCTAAAAGTCTAAAAATTAGGAGTTGGTAGGGCCATGCTCTCTCTGAAGTCACTGGGAAAGGATCTGCTCAGGCGTCTCCTAGCTTCTGGTAGCCTCAGGCATTCCTTGGCTTGCAGATGCATCACTCTGATCCTCTGTCTTCACCTGGTGGTCTTCCTGTGTCTTCATATCATCTTTTCTCTATGTGTGTCTGTCTCTGTATCAAATTTCCCCTTTTAATAAGAACACCAGTTATATTGGATTAGAGCCCACACTGATGACTTCATTTTAACTTGATTACCTTTATAAAGACTCTTATTTCCTAATAAGGCCAGATTCTGGGATACTAGGGGTTAGGACTTCAAAATATCTTTGTTGGGAGGAGGCACAATTCAATCCATAACACCTTTCTTTGGTGTTCTGAGCAATAGAGATAATGGATCAAAATTGCCAGGCTCATTTTAAATGCTCAGTAAGGAGTCATCAGTATGTTCATAACAGGATGGTTCATTGCCCCTTTCAGATACATATGTCATGGTCATATTTACATTTAGCATTCCAACTGTAGTTCAGAATTTCTGGCATTGCAATGTGTCAATGAGAGAAAGGCCCTTTGCTGTAGACCAAATTCCACTAAAATGTTTATGTACTCTCAAGGCTAAGGCTGTCAGATTTCTTTGTTTACTGTGTTAATTTTCAAAAATCACTTTGGACCAGACTCTGAGTCTTTTGATCACATTTACTGCTTTATCTTCTTTGTCTAACAGCTGCTTAGTGCATACTCAGCCCCTCAGTCCTTCCAAGTTTAGGCTGAGTTTCTTTTGTTTGAAAGAAGCAGGCTGCTATATATTTTTTCTTTCTCTCTACTTTTTTTTCAGTTGAATTTTGGGGCTGAGCCTGACTCTCCCACAATGAAGAAAATTAATGCCAAGCTAGAGGCAGTAATAAAGAGGAACATCTCAGAAAGAGGACTTTGAAGGGAAGGGGGTGTGTGTGATGTGCTATCATGGGCATGGCTAACTGCATGAAAAGACCTTAAAAGTCTCTGCATTCCAATACTGAGTTATCATATTCCGTGCAGATTAGATTGCCAAAGAGAATCTGAATGGTGGCCTTTGCCTCATGGACATAAAAGGTTTTTTTTTTTTTTGAGTCGCATGTCCATTAGAGCAAGGAATGGAACCTGGCTCATCAGGCTGGCTGAGGTTTTTTATGTGGTGGAGGGAGAGCGGGAGACCAGCTTTATAGAGTGCCCTATCAGGTAGATACACATTTGACACAAGAACGCTGAGTTATCAAGTTTTCTCCAAGGGCAATCATATATCTTGGGAATCCAGAGCCAAATTATATTTGACATTTCACTTAAAGCCTGAGACATCTTGATGTTAAACCAGAGTCTAAGAGTGCTAAAGCAGGAGTCCATTCAATTTGACAGAGCGGATGTTTCTATTCCTATCTCACCTGCATGGGTAACAGACAAATCCTGATACTTCTTCCTTATTTCATCCAGATGAAAATCACTGAGTTAGCTCCCTGCCGAAATGATACTAGCTCAAAGTTATTTTCTCTTCACATCCCTGTGCAATGTGAAAAGAGTGTATCAGGAGTCATTTGGAAGCTGAATGGTGGCTGGTCTTATTTATGCAGTGGGTAACAAAGTTATGTTTACTTGGCTTATGTTCCAGATTGAAGAGGTATGGGAAGCTTGTGTGTGGGTGGAAGATACATAGGCACAATACTCATCAAGTGACATACCCTTCAGATGTATTGGGTGGAGCTGGGGGCTTGGAAAACTGCCTTTAACTCAGGTTGCTGCAATTTCCATCTCTTTCCTTCTCATGGGAATTTTATACTTGTCCATGAGGATGTAGGAAGGAGGACAGGGAGGAGAAAAACAGGCAAAAGGAAGGCTAGTTTAGCCCCGTATTTTCCAGAGAGTGTGCAAATAAATATCGTCTAAAAATAAGAAAAAATTATATTATGTTAGCATAATGGTATATGTATATAATTCATAGAGAATGAAACGTACATATGTTTAGAAGCAATGCTCAATTTGTATTTATTTTCTTTTTTTACTTAGGAGAGTGCATGATTAAAAATGTCTGGAGATAACCAGTCAATGGTTTTTACTGGTTAGTATGTTTAATTAGTCCCTTAGGAAGTTACAAAAACAATGAGTCCACCTTACAGTCAGTAATTATTTTATGAATTTTTAATATGTAAATAGTTCTGTGCTAAACTTTGCAATAGAAACAAAGAAGTGTAAATGATTGCCCTTGTCTTCAAGGCACTCCCATAATGGGGAAGAATAAGAAGACTGTTGAATTCCAAGTTAGTTGATGTGGGCTGGGATCATGCATCCGTATTTTCATGCCAAGTTGAGATGTGTCGAGCTTCACCAAGTAGCTTGGGATACTTAGTGCAGGGATGGAGAACAATTGGTGGAGTAAAGGAATAAGGGACTGAGTGAAAAAAAAACAATGAAAAAGTGCTCTGGCAGATTTCAAGCTGAGGGAGAACTCACAATGGATTGGGCTGTAGTGGTCGCAGAGGAATGAAAAGAAAGAAGAAAAGCATACAAGCTGTGAGTTCCTACTTTATTTGCAAACTTCTACAAGTGCAGCCAGTTTCTCTTTCAGGGGTCCCAAATAGGTCCTCTGGCCAAAAAAGGCCCCTCCAAGGATACAGCAGATGCATTGAACCCCAGACACTATCTATTAGCGTACCTCCCTGCTCCAAAATATATGTTTTGCCTCATTATCATCTCTCTTTAAAAAATATCACCATAATGTTACAACCAAATGTTATAGCATTGGTGGAGGTGCCTTAGAAAATTTTAGATAAATGAAAAAAAAGCATATTCTCATATTCTCAACATCCAGAAGCTGCCACCATTAGCACCTTGTTGAATATCCACCTTAGCATATTTACAACATTTTACATCAAAATGGAGCATACTATGCACACTGTTTCATAACCTGCTCCTTTTTCCAGTAATGATGGCTACCTTTCCGTTTAATTATATTGTAAACTCATCAAATATTCTCCCAGATGACATTCACATGACTTGTGCAGTTGGTTTCTCCTGTATCAATCTAGGACCACATTGAGCCAGGTTGTAATGTCACTTAAGCAGTGACATGTTGCAGCTGGCTTATACCTCGTACAAGACTCAGTTGTTAAGCTTTCAGGAATTTTAGGAGTGGGTTGAGGTCACATCGGCAGCTTGAAAGTGCCACGGTGGAAGTATTTACAATATGGAAATCAGCAAATATTGCAAATCAAAGCCTCCTCATCACTCCAAATTGGTTGTGAAACATTACTAACAGATCTTTGCCCCTATTTGCCACTAGTCTCTTTTAATCCAGAAGAGCAGAAGAGCACCCCCTTGCTTCTTTGTTCCTTTTTTTTTTTTTTTGAGATGGAGTCTCGCTCTGTTGCCCAGGCTGGAGTGCAGTGGTGCAATCTCAGCTCACTGCAACCTCTGCCGCCCAGGTTCAAGCGATTCTTGTGCCTTAGCCTCCAGAGTAGCTGGGACTACTAGCACGCGACACCATGCCCAGCTAATTTTTTGTATTTTTAGTAGAGAGAGGGTTTTGCCATGTTGGCCAGGCTGGTCTCAAATTCCTGGCCATAAGTGATCTGCCTACCTTGGCCTCCCAAACTGCTAGGATTATAGGTGTGAGCCACAGTGCCCAGCCTCATTTTTTTCTTTTATGGCAGTGACTTGTTAATGAGAATAGATCAGTTGTCCTATGAATGTACTATCTTCTGTATCTGGCTTGTGGTGTCATTTAGCTCATAAGTTTCTTATATTTTACATGTGTCCCATATCCTAGAAATTATGTCGAAAGGCTTAATGCATTCAAATTAAACATTTCTGGCTGATTTTAATTGATTTTAGATATATGGGATTATAGTACACTGGAAGACACATAATATTTCATTGACCCATCATTAATGATACTAACATTGACCTTGGATTACTGTAATGACCATTCACTCCTCCATTGAAGAATAACACTTTTCTTTTGGGACCAGAAAGTAATCTGTGTAGTATTAATTTGCACTATATCAAAGTATTACTGTGCAAACCACTCACCTAGTTGTTGTGACACCAATTGATAATCCTTGCCTGAAGCAGTTAATTTAATTAGAGTTTCTAAAATGTTTTAAAATCCCACCACTCTTTCTTCATTTATCAGCCAGGATTTCTATGTAAAAAAGGTTTCTTCACCAGGTGGGCAAATTTGTTACCCTGAAACCCAGTTACTAGCAGAAAGGCAGAAAATAAAAGATCAGTTCTTTCACTTTATTTCCCAGTTTTCAAAGAGTTGTTTTAATACCCACCTCAAATGGTGACGAATGAGGTTTCTATGACTTTCTTTTAAAAATATCATTATGGACTCATTGACTTTTCATTGATTCAATCTGTTTCAATCCACTAAACTCATTATTCTTTTTGAGGTTCAGATTGTCACAACTTTGACCTATGGTCGGCTCCACACTGGCTCCTGGTCTGTTTGTCACAGCCCCATTTGTCTTTGCAGGCTTCCTTGCTTTCCAGTGCGAGAAGTCCTAAGCTTACATTGCTCTTATTCTGCCCCAGACTTGAAATTAACCATTTCTCTGAGGAGCCTTGTGTGTGTGTGTTTTTCTTTCCCCCCATGGGAATGGTAATAGGGCCATACCTGGATATGAAGAATATTAATTGCTATTGAGGTTACATTGCTTCAAGGACATTCCAGGCTCTTTAAATATATATTTGAAAAATCATGACATCATATTTATAATTTAACTAAAATACTAACATTTGAGTGTTTTTACTTTTTAAAATTTTATGTTTCTATCCCATTTTTTGCACTGAAAGTTTTGATACCCAATATCATTAAAATAATTATTTGTTTTCATATTCATTATTAAAAATATTTTGAAAATGTTAATATTAATTTTACAACAAGCAATACAATTACTGAGGCAGTTTAATTGTTTCTGTGTGTGGTTATTTTTGCCTTAGAATATCTCATACCACGTACTGACAATCAAATTACTGCATTTTTGAGTTCTTTGAATGAAATAATTTTGCTGTTACCAATTTGATATACAGTTAGGTTCTTTTAGTTCAATTTGTTTTCAACTTGAGAAGTTGTTTTCCTAATATAATTTTCTTGAAAAAGTTAATATATTTACATAATCAAAAGGTCAAAACAATACAAAATGCATGCACATAAATATTTTGCTTTCATTATTTCCCCCTTGCCAATTTGTGGAACAATTTAATAATTACTTTCTTGTTTATCATTCTAGTCTTTTGTTTACATAAATGTAGTTTTTCATGTCCTATGTATACTATTCTGTGTCTTGCTGTTGGTTATTTTAAGATAGCTATTGTGATTTTGCTATATCAGTACATAAATATTATTCTCACTTTAAAAATCTTTGCAAACACTCTTTCTTGAGGGTGCACCATAACTATTTAACCTGTCTCGTCTTGCTGGATAATTAGATTCTTCCCAGTATTCCCTTATTACAGTGAACAACCATGTATAAATGCCATTTCACGTTTTTTGCAGGTGTATGTGTGGTATAGCGTCCTAGAAGTGGAATTGCAGGGTGAAAAAAAATCCACTTTTCATTTTGTTAGGTATTGCTAAATTCTCTTCCTCAGAAGTGGTATCATTGTCCAACCTCACCAGCGATATAAAACCATGCACTGCAGTATCTATAATCTAGTACTTCAACTACAGAATGTATTGTGAAATTTTAGGTAAAAAAATAGTATCTTGTTAGAGCTTTCATTTGCATTTCTTTTAGTGTATGTGTGATATTGAAAGTCTTCTCCTATTTTTAAGGGAAACTTGTAATTTGCTGTTGTTATCTGTTGCCTCTTCTCTATTGGATGGTTGGTTTCTCTCCTCTAGATTTCTAGGAACTTTGTATAATTATTTTAGCTCTTTGTCTACAATGTAGGCTGTACTTTTTTTCTGTCTGTCATTTCTCTTGGCTGTCAGTGATGCTTTTTACCAAACAAAAGTTTTTATTTTTATGTGTTCACATTTGTCATTCTTTTCTCTTGTGGCATCTGGGTTTTCAGTTATAGTTAAAGAAACCTTCTCTGCTCTAAAGTTTTACAGGCATTTTCTGTTTTTTCCTGGTATTTACATAATTTCATTTCATTTGCATTTAGATATTTGATTCATTTAGCTTGTTATTTTCCATCTGTTTTCAAAGCCCTTGACACTTTCCTCTCACAGTGATATTTTTCACTGATTTTTATGGTACGCTAAGTTATGGCTCACTCTTTTATATTTTAGTTCCTCTATACCTCTGCTTACCTAGTTCTTCTCCTCTAGTACACCTCTTTTCTCTGTGCCTTTCAAAATCCTACTTTTTCTTGGCTCTAAGCAAGTCATGTCTTCATTGATGATGTCATTGACTGCTATAGCCAACGTTTGCCTCTGTATCCTCTGAAGTTTCTATAACATTTACCCACTGGCATCCGTGGCATGATGGAAGATTTACTGCTTTGTATTTTTAGTTGATGCCTATATGAGATACCTAACAATTTAATGGTAAGCCACTTGAAATCAGGAATCACATTTTATTTTTCTATGCACCCCCTTCACCTCCTGAAAAGCCACCTGCCTCTGTGTCCTATCCAAGACCTCTGGCCATTTGAAGCATCTCATTCCAAAAAAGCAAAGACATTCTCTCTCAGGCCTTTCTAGTTGGCTGAGAAGTTAACTGTCACTCCTACTTTGTGTAGAGGAAAATTTTGTTAAATAAATATTTGGTGCCATTTATTATTGTGAACAGAAAAGGATATAAACATAATGCGTGAAAAATCACAACCAGTAGTTCTGATTTCCCCATGAAGGCCATTGCTGCTGGACAAACCATGGGACCAAGATCTATCCTCTGAGACAGAAAAACACAAGGCCAGACCAGATTTTCTGCTGATTGGGCAACTCCAGAATGTACTTCCTCAAAAAAATGACTCCATACAAAGGTATTCATTTTTACTCTATTTAGAGCCCATCACTGTCTAGTACCTCGGACAGCAACCCAAGCAGGGAAGCAGTCAGCTGTTTGTTGGCTGTGGTTGGTAGACTTGGGTCTATCACAGGTGGAGAGAGAATAAAAGCAGAAGGGGAGTTGGGAAAGCAAAAACCCACCCTATTGCTAGGGAGAAATCACAACAGAGCCAGAGACAAGGCAAAGGGGAAAAGGCCAGATTTATGCCAGGTGGTAAGAAGGGCATGTTTGGGGCTGGATAATGTTTGCTCAGCTTATACTAGATAGCTGCCTTCCTTCTTAGGGGCTACAATTTTCTTCAACAACTGACTCTTCCTTACTCAGCATGACAAGGTGCTGACCTGTCTGTGCTGTAGTGAGCCTGCAAATGAGAAAGACCAGCCTTCCTTAGACAATTTCAGGGACTTCTCCAAAGGGGTCTGATGACCCAGGAGGGGATGATGAGTTCAGGCTTTGTATCCTGTATAGAAGGAGGCTGATGATTGCTATCACTGAAGTTGTTGCTTATGATTGGGTCCTGAAGAGTTTTGTTCTTAATTGGTGAAAATTTGCTCTTACATGGTAGAAGAATACAAAGTTCATAGCTGTTTTTATTTATAACTTCATTCATTCATTTATTCAATATACAATTATGGACTGTCTACTACTTTCTAGCAACTTAGTCTCTGAATATGTAAAGCAAAAGAAGATATAATCTTTTTTCAAGGATCTTTTTGTATAGAGCAATGGTCCACCAGTTGCTATTTTTTTTTAAATCTCATGCATGAGCACTAAACACTTTCCAATGCATATCCTAATTATTCTCAGTTTGTCTTTTTATGAGACAAGTTCTTGCTGTTTTCCAGGCTGATCTTGAACTCCCAGGTCCATGAAATCCTTCCACCTCATGCTTTCAAGTAGCTGATATTACAGGCACATGCCACTGCACCCTGCTCTTCTTAGTTATTTACAACAACATATTTTACTATCCTAATATAAATGTTATAAAACTTACACAAAAGCAAATGTTACAAAGGGGTTATAAAAATACAAATTGAAGTTTTAATATCTTTCTCTCTTAGAATGGTTTTGTGAAAATTACTAAAGACAACACAAATACAATATGGACTATTAAAACCTGTTGCACATCCAAGCATAAATTAGGCCAGTTAAAACAGAATTTCTCAAGGGTCTCGTTACTTGTTTTACCCTACCTAGGCACCAGAAAATCATGCTTCCAATGTCACCATGGGGTTGTATAGCTCAACCAAACCAAAGGGACCTTTTCTTTTTAAAAATAAGACTTATGAGGGCAATAAAATATTCTTTGGGAGAGAAAGGAGTGATAATATGCAACGTATACCACCTAGTTAAAGGCAAAAAGTCCTGAAACTGGACCCCAGTTCATTCACCATAAAGAACTGGGGCTGACTGAAGTGATGTGGTTAAGGGGCCAGTTTGGATCCAGGCTTCATTTTCTTCTGGTTGCTCCACAGGGTTCTTTTCTCTAAAGTTGGATGCTAACATATCTTACTCTTGGATAATGGCACTATTACTAAGGTATAGTCTATGCTTAAACATTTACCCAAAACAAAGGCGTTATATATCTAACTTCTATTAGCTGTTATTTGTGTAAGAGTTTCTGCCACTCCAGTGGTCTCTGAGCTTAGCTGCCTCTAGCTATGTGAAATTGCAACATTCTGTGACCTGGGTCTTCTTGGTGAAGTCACTTCTGTATGAATTGTGGTGGTTGAGGGTTCAGGTGGTGTGATCAACTCCACTTTGTAGAAAGACTTACTTCCCTTTTGAAGTCCTGGTTGAAAATGAGTTCCCTCATTGTGCAAAACATAAGCAACGTGACATTCCCTGCAAACATTTAAAAAATTCATTATTTTTTACATTTAATTTTAAAATTGATACATAATAGATGTACATATTTATTATCAGGGTCCTGTAGAAATTATTAAACATCTCCATGGGAATAGTGAATTACGACACTACATTCATCACACATGTTCAATATTTTGTAGGCAACAATAAGATAATAGTATGAGTGCTGAATGTGACATGTAAACTATTTTACCTTCAGGCTTACTACCCTAAGTTCAAAGGAAAATTTAAATGAAATATTTTTCAAGTGTTCCACAGGAAACTCATTTTAGAAGATGCTTGCAAATCATTTACAAATATTTTAAAAATATCTCACTCCAGTTCTCAGCATTTTACTTTGCAATATCAATATACTTAGCAAAACTCCCCTCACAGACAACTTAGAAAAAAACCTCAGCCTGAGTCAGAATTATTCAGGTTTCAAATGGTACAGTCCAAATTACTGATGCCTCAGTTCATTTTAAGACTGGTTTAAGGTTAAGTTAAACCAAGAGGAAGTCATGTTTGGTGGTGAGATCCTTCTGTGGGCAAGAGATAGCCTCTGATGGAGAGTGTTGGCAGGTGCTCTGTTCTCTCTTTATGGGCCTACTTAGCTCTCTCTGTGTGATTTCCCATTTGCAATATTAACATAATAACATGCACATACATATATTTATAGAGTGCCTCCTTTCCAAGGAGGAAATACATTAAGATTAAGCCAAATATTTTCATTTCCCCAACCACATTTTAAACAAAACAATTGATTTCCTTACCTCTGGGGTGGAAAGCCTCAGTTGTCTCCAAGCTACCAAACTATACTGAAGATAAAAGTGACTGAAATTATGGCATTGTTTTGAACAACAGATAAACTGACACAGCCTTAATACAACTTTTGGTATTACTGAAAACAAATTTGGAAACTTGATGTTTTATTAGGGAGCATTTGGTCATCCATATGGTATTAAACAGCAGAGAAGCAGTGCCTTCATTGAGATGATCCTCATGACTCATTCTTTGCAGCAGTGTCCAAGAGTACTTATTGGTTATTAATTGGGTATTGTGTGATGCATATACATGTCCTGAACACTCTGCACCTGCATCTTCCCTTATAGTCCTTTAATATTTGCACTTTATGGTTGAGTGATTATTTTATTAATGTCTATATTCCCTCAGGCTACCATGAATGCTTCATGAATGCAGAGAGTACTTCTGATTTATACCCTGTCTCTGTACAAGGACTGGCAAATAGTAATGCTAAATCCATATTTGTAGAAGGAAGGAAGGAATGAGGGAGGGAGAAGGAAGGAAGGAAAGAAGGAAGGAAGGGAGGAAGGAAGGAACAAAGGAAGAAAGGAAGGAAGGAAGATGAGATAGAAATGAGAGAGAGAGAGAGACAGAGTGGGGGGGGGGGAGAGAGAGAGAGAGAGAGAGAGAGAGAGAGAGAGAGAGAGAGAGATGGGATTTGGAAATAGCCCAAATGTTCTGATGTTTCATTGTTTATCTGATTATTTTCTCACCATATATAGCTAGTAGTCATCTGGCTTCATACTTCCTTGGGAAGGACAGCAGGGCCAGACCTGCCAAATGTTTAATTGCAGCTCATTGTAAAAAGAATTAACACTCCAGTAAAAATGGACCCACAAGCAAGCTGCTCAGATCATTGTAGATCCTGAATTTCAGATCTGTGAGGAACTTGGATGCTTATCACATCCTCATTTTGGCCTTGAGGAAATTGAAGCTCATAAAGGCTAGGTAACTTGCTGAAGGTCACACAGCTGGTGGCAGGACAGTGTCACCTCTATTTCATGCTGCTTCTTGGATAGACTGCAGACAAAACATGTACCAAACTTTAATTTCTATTGCTCTCAGTGCTGGGGGGATGCCAGAGTTCTTGCTTCACAACAAGTGTTCAGAAGCAGAATAATTGAGGAACATCACAACAGGCTCTGGGAGGAATTTGTGGCCAGTCATATGAAATTTGAGTGTCTGGCTGAAACTGACTCTAGTCAATCACTGGCTGTGTCTCTGGCTGTTGAGAAGGAGGTAGTGGATTTTTGGGGTATTGCTTTAGTTGCTATTACAGGGTGATATTTTGAACAAAGATGCCTTTTTTTTTTCAAATCTCTATTTCTGGTAAAGTTAAATTCAGCACTTGATTTGTAGTATTCAGCACCAGGGAAAGATTAGTAACTTCTCCCTTCAAACCTAGATGTGGTTCCCAGCCCTGGTATTTAATATACTGCAGGCCATGTAGGCCATTCATCTTAATTATGTAATTATTAAAAAGATTCCGATATTGTCTACTTATCAAAGATCTCTAGAATACATACCACACCCCTCTGATTAGGGGTGATTAGAGAAATACCTGAGACCAAACTATTTTCACATTTCCTTCTCTATTGATTGTCCAAAAGGTGATGATTGTGGCTGCTCAGCAGGCTGTTCTCATTAGGGCTCCATTGATTGTGAGCTGGTTATGGTTCCAAATGCCAGGCTAAGTGTGTTGCTTTGAATTTGTAGTGTGAGGCACTCAGATAAGATAAAGAAAAATTAAGGCCAGCATTTTAGTCTCCAAGTTCTGGTTAAATTGTTACACCTTCATACAGCTTTCCCAGATTCCTGCCCCAAAGAAACAACATTAATTAGTCTTTTCAGCTATGCAGTCTTTGGAAGCAATACTGTTGATTTATTGAAGGCTGCATTATTAAAATTATCTGCTCTGTCTGTCCTTAATAAGGTCAAAGAAGGAATCTATGAACGCTGATTCATCACAAAGGCTCTGGGGATGCACATCATTGAGAAAGCCAATTTTATTTTCCCTACTGCAAGACAAAACCGGATTGCAACTTTCCTTGCTTATCAGGAAGGCAAAGCCCAGAGAATCCACTATTAATTTGGAGAAAGACCTAATCAGTACATCTGGCCTTCTTTGTGGAGGATTCCTCACGACCAGGCTGCATATATAGTATGGAGTGGTGAGGGAGGGTTTTAACTGTCTAAGTGAATGATAATTCCTCTCAGGAGATGCTTGTTGGAATAGATTTCCCTCCATGATCTCAGCCTACATTTCTTTAATAGTTATTAATGCCACTGTATCAGCAATCCTCTTCTCTTGCCATGATAAAATCTCCCCGAAGAGAATTGGTATCGTGTACATTTAGCAGGATTTAGGAAGACAAGATGCAGGGGAAGAGAACTGATTTTCCCTCTTTCAGTAGAAGGCAATGATGGGGACATCAGTGTGTCGTGTATCACACAATCTGTAAATTACTTCAGAATTGCACGGGATGTTCTCCATAATACCCTCACAACGTGAAGTCTCCCAGCTTGACCTATTTGGCTTAATTTGTGCTTTCTGCAAAAGAGTTTATTTTTTCTTTCCAGTGAAAAATTGTAGTTCTGGAATTTTGGGGGCAGCCAGCATAAGAAAATAAAATCGTGTTTGGCCTTGTATTGCACCAAACATATAGTAAGTCACCTGTGAATATTTGCTGAATTGTGGATACGATGACAAGATAAAAAGGTACAATTTCCCATGAGTTCATTTCAATACAGTTCCCATTTACAAAAAGCAATTAGAGCTTTGTCTTCAACATAATATATTTATTAAATAAATGTAACTGTGTAATCATGGAATCTAAGCACAGGAGGATTTCCAAGCTTCACCTCACATCAAATGCAGGCATCATATAGCCTCTAGGCCTTGGGTTATGTCAGGGTTTTTTGCTTTCCACTTAGACTTGCAGTTGTCTTTCTTAGAAGATATGAAGCATGTTGGTCCCACCTCTAGCCAAGTAAAAACAGGTATGTGGATAAAATGACTATCAAAACAGGTTCTTTTCAAAGCGTTGGAAATATTGGATTTCTCTTGGCTGTGAATGTAGTGGGAGTCTTGATGACTTCGTCATATTGGGGAGCTTTTTATTCAGCATACTAAAAACATGTATCTAGCAATTTCTAGAGGGTGCCAGGACTTTTCTTGGGGTTAGAGTAATGAAGATGATTATACAATGGCCTCTATCCAGTTGATGCAACTGATTAGATTAGCTAAATGTTACAGGGCACGGTGGTATAAAAAAATTCCTAGAAGACAGAAGATTTTATTCACCACAGGCAGTCATGCGGTAGGTGTTCCACAACTAGTTGGATGTGTCAAGGCACAGCATCCTACAAAAACATAGTCTGTTTTGAAAAATTCAGTCGGCCTGAAGGTGGGTGGCTGGAGAAAACCTTGAGAAGTTAGGAGGGACCACGTCACCCAATACCTGGTTAACCAACTAGGAGAGATTGAATGACTACCTGTATAGCCAGCAGGAACATTTAATGTGGGTTACAAGATCACCTTTGTTCTTTAGGAAGTTTGTAGTCATTCATAAATCCAAAGGAAAAAGCAAAAATTCAGGCCATGTTATGCCTCACATGTAAAATAGCCTGCTATCCAGCCCTGGGCATTGCATTATTCCAGTAAGGGCTAATGTTGTATATTCTTCTCAACTATTTCAATAAAAAATGTGGAGGATACATTCCAGTTGAAAGATCACTTATTTGAATTTTACCTTTTAGTGCCAAGATTGCAGGGAAAAATATCATTTGTGAGCCTCTTGGAAGGTTGGCTGATCTGCAGATAGGATAAAATATCCTGCATGAACTCTCCATTTGATTTGTAATTTACATAGCATCTCTTTGTTCAGCAAGGAACACCCTGCATGACTTCCTGACACTGACCTGGATTTTACTTATGGCTGCCCTAAATTGTGTTATCATGGTGTACCGGTTGTTCAGTATTCAGCCTTGCTCTTCTGTAACTTAATATTATGATTTATTTCTGACTTGGCTTTTCTTTATTGAATGCTGACTTTTTCTAAGAGGTTCATGTGGAAATGTGCTACATGAAAAAAAAAAAAAAAGGAGCACAGTTTGGCCTCAGGGCAAAAACATGAATACTGACCCAGGGACATGAATACAGGGCAGAAGAGAGTGGCACAGGCAACAAAATTAACTCATTTCTTTGCCTTTTGTGTGTTCCTAAGTGTGTGGAGTGACTCAAATTTTAGCACAGAAAGTAAAGTTAGAAAGCAACTGCTATTTGCCAACAACCCATTCTTTAATTCTCAAAGATCAAAAATTTGCTTGAAAACTGACATTTTCATTTTCTCCTGGCCCAGTGAACAAAGTTTTAAGGTTATGTGGTCGCTCTGATACCACCTAAGAAGCAAATATTTCTTGCAGTCTACTTCTAGATGTGAATGAGCTCAAAGTAAATGACTCAGAGATGGAGTAAATGTCCCTTGAAATACACCCAAACTTAATAATTAGGAGAAGAGTGCTTGAATAAACACATTTAGAGTGTTATTGAGCATATACAAGCTTAGATGGTCCATATTTCTAAAAGACAGTGAGTCTATAGCACATTCTTCGGAGATGAGAAAATTATGCCATAAATAAAACTGGCAGTGGAGGCGTTTGTTTTATCATTCAGTTAAGTAGGAGGAATTCTTTCATACCTAGAGGGACTTAGGTAAAACTAATGAACAGACATACTTAACAACAAGAACAACAACAAAAAAATAAAGCATTACCATTCAAGAGTGTGAAATCACTTCTCTGAGAGCCTTTTTGGATTGAATACTCTTTTTGGGCTGGTAATGTCAAACTAAAACTTTACCTAAACACGGATAACTAGGTGGCTCTTAGCATACCTTTCAGGGCTTATGGTCTCCAATTATTCCACTCACATCCCCCTATACATTCCCAAATCACCTCTTTCAGTTTCTCCAGTGTTTAAACATGAACTGGATAGAGTGTTGCATGGTAGTATTAAATAAAATTTAGCCTAAAGCTGTTTCCTTACATATTATAAGTTCTGTCTAAAGGTTTCTACGTGCATAGTGTACATGTCATTGAAAGTGTAAATGGGCTATAACCTACTCTGATACCAATCACTGAGTTTTGGCCAATCAAAGGTGGCCAACTGCTCAAACCATATTCAAATATGGCAAATGCTGAGCTGTAACCAATCCTGTTGTTTCTGTACCTCATTTCTGTTTTCTCTCTGTCACTTTTCTTTTTCTTTCCGTAAATCTTCTTCAACCACCTGGCAGTGCCAGAGTTTCTCTGAACCCATTCTGGCTTGGGGGATGCCTGATTCATGAATCATTCTTTGCTCAGTTAAACTCTGTTTAATTTAATTTGTCTAAGGTTTTTCTTTTAACAGTAGAGATAGGAGTACAACACACTTTGAGGTGTACAGGAGTGAGTTCAAATCCTAGCTCTGTTATTGGCTTGATTTCTCATCTTGAGCAAGGTACTTAGTTTCTCTGAGCCTTAGTTTCTGCACTTGTAAATGTGGAGAAGTGAAACACCAGACTTGTGAGGATGCTCTGCTATCTGAATGAGGTAATGGGAAAATGCTCGGCCAGTGTTGTAACTCAATCTTCTTATCCAACAGCGAGCCCCTCGGGCACCCAGACCCAGACTCGCCCTTCTAGTCTCACCTCTTGCACTCTCTGGCACATCTCATGTAGGCTCTGTTGCCTGTCATGTTTTCCAGTCCACAAATACCCTTGGCATGCTCTCATGTCTGTACTTGGTCCACATTATTCTAACGTGAATACATGAAACTTCTAATGACAGTGCAATCTTTCTAGACAATCTCTGAAGGAGAAATGTTACTAGTCTGTGGTGAATATAAAAATAGGCTCATAGGGAAAAAACTGTGATTGAAGATGTAATTCTGCATTTTCTTGGGATATACATAAATAGCAAGTAGTCATTTTTTACTTAAAAAAAAAAAAGAAATCTACAGAAAGAAAATTTAGCTGTCTTTCTGTTGCTAACCTTCCGGGAGGCCTTGGTTCTCCTTTAAGGTTGAAGTTCGTTTGTGACAGGTTAGTGCTGCTCATTTTTGTGACTTTCGAGAAGCCGCTGTGGAAAAGGCAGAAGTCTTCCCCTCCCATTATGCTGAGTCAGACATGGCATCTACATGACTCATCACCAAGTGGTTCTCCAGAATTCACTTTGCTTGCTTTTCCCCAATCCAGATAATCCTCGGGACTGGTAGCCACCCAACTCACCCCTGCACACTGTTCTTCCTCTTTGGAGGCACCCACCATGCCTGTCTGATGCTGCCCCTCAAGGTCACATCGCAGTCTCCTGTACCTACCTTGTCTGCGGCTACCCAACTCTATACAATTTCTGAAGCTGTCATAACACCCAGGTGGTCTATAATGTAATATGTGTTTAGATAATCCTCAGGCCAAAACATCTTTCCAAAATTTAACTGTAAATATGTCACTTCCCTAGGTTATGTTAGTCTTTTCCATGTTCAAATGGCTATCTGAGCTCCTGGGGAGGGGAAGTCACTCCTGGAGTTTTCTCTCCATCATTCATAGTGTGAATCTCACCTTGAGCCGGGAGGAATTTGTGATGGGCATTCAAGTGAGAAAAAGGGTGCAAAGGGGTGAGATGGTGTGTTAGTCAGGGTTCTCTAGAGGGACAGAATTAATAGGATAGATGTATATACAAAGGGGAATGTATTAAGGAGTATTAACTCACGAGATCACAAGGTAAGGTTGCATAATAGGCCATCTGCAACCTGAGGAGCAAGGAAGCCAGTCCAAGTCCCAAAGCTGAAGGACCTTGAGTCCAATGTTTGAGGGCAGGAAGCATCCAGCATGGGAGAAAGATGTAGGCTTGGAGGCTAAGCCAGTCTAATCTTTTTTTTTTTTTTGAGATGGAGTCGCCCTCTGTCACCCAGGCTGGAGTGCAGTGGCGTGATCTCGGCTCACTGCAACCTCCGCCTCCGCCTCGCAGTACCTGAGATTACAGGTGCATGCCAACACGGCTAATTCTTGTATTTTTAGTAGATACAGGGTTTTACCATATTGGCCAGTTGGTCTGGAACGAACTCCTGACCTCAAGTGATCCACCCACCTCAGCCTCCGAAAGTTCTGCGATTACAGGTGTGAGCCACTGTGCCTAGCCAAGCCTAATCTTTCCACGTTCTTCTGCTTGCTTTTATTCTAGTTACACTGTCAGCTGGTTAGATGGTGCCCTCCCAGATTGAAGGTAGATCTGCCTTTCCCAGTCCACTGACTCAAATGTTAATCTCCTTTGGCAACACCTTCACAGACACACCCAGGATCAATACATTGTACCCTTCAATCCAATCAAGTTGACATCCAGTAGTAACCATCACAGATGGCTAATATGGGAGATATTCATGAGGGGTCTGGGAAGGGGATTTGGAAGAGATATGGACACAAAGGAAGGAGGAAAGAAAAGGGGAAGTGAGATGGGAACCAAACCAAACACCCTGTATTGCACAATTGAGCCTGGAGTTGGCCTGCTCGCCACAGAGCAGTCACAGGTTTTCAGGATGCTTTAGTGATAGCAGCCATCAGTACCTCTCATTAGGAGCAAAAGCCCTGATTGGTAATAGTATATTCTACTTATTTAGAGAATAAAAGTTCCCTGTTAGAACCAGGCTTCTCAGAATGGCATTCAGCTTTTCAGAAAAGCACAGCACCAGCATATTTCTTATCTGCCTTGAAGGTTATAATAAATCCCTTCTTCTATTAATTCATAAATCCTTCAGCCACATGCCATTTGGGGGCCATATGCTTTCTTTCCTCCCTCTAACCCTTGGAAAGATCTTTCATATCCAATCTCTGTAGATAATCTGAATGTGAAATCAGGTATGGTTATCTAATCCCTCTTATCAGAAGGTCAGCAGTTACCTGTGGCTTTTCCATCTGTCCTCCAGCTGAATGCTGCCATTTAGTAAATCAAAAATTGGTTACAAATTAGCAAAGCTGACTGGCTCAATGAAATCTAGCCTGGAGTCTTTGCTGGAAGGGGGGAAGTTTAAATATGGTTTGAAGGGAGATTTGAGGTGAACTCTATTTCTCAAAGCCATGGAGTAGCAGCATAAAAGATGAGAGATGTTCTCCTGGGTAAAAATGTCAAATCACATGGGAAATGGGAATATTTCACATGGTGATTACTGAATTTTACAATTGTTCGCAAATTGATTCAGCCCAGAAATCAACTGGGAAGTCTCCCACAGGTGTCTAGCACTCTGCAGGTATTAGCGTGATACAGGGTAAGTCTCAAAGTACAAAAAAAAAACACACATATGAAACAATTTGCAAACAATGAAGTGCTAACCTGTGTGGTGTTAATTACAGATGCATTAGGACACCAGAAAAGGAAGAAAAGACAGTGGCAGCTGAAGACATTTCAGGAATGCTTCACTGAGAACCTAAGTCTTGTTCTGGGCCATAAAGAAAAAGGGAGGGTATGGTTTCTATACCAGAGATAAGAAAGGAGAAAATTGGACGTGGAGGAAAGATACGAGTACCAATCCGAGCGAACAAGGAAGAGTGAGTAAATCTGTCCAGCTGGAGTTGGAGGTACGTTCTGGAAAATGGTGAGAGAGGCTGTGTAGGGTAGGGGGACACGGAAAGAGGGGCCAAGACATTTGGAGTTGATATTTGATATGGTTTGGCTGTGCCCCCACCCAAATCTTATCTTAAATTGTAATTCCCATAATCCCCACGTGTCGAGGGAGGGACCCGGTGGGAAGTGATTGGATCATGGGGGCAGTTTTCCCCATGGAATTCTCGTGATAGTGAGTGAGTTCTCACGAGATCTCATGGTTTTACAAGCGTCTGGTATTTCACCTGATTGCACTTCTCTCTTCTGCCTCCTAGTGAAAAAGGTGCCTGCTTCTCCTTCTGCCATGATTATGTTTCCTGAGGCTTCCCCAGCCATGCGTAACTGTAAGTCAATTAAACCTCCTTTGTTTATAAATTACCCAGTCTCAGATAGTATCCTTATCGCAGTGTGAGAATGGACTAATACAATATTTAAATCAAAGGGACTCACTGATGTTTCTCAAAAATAATATAAGAGGAAAATATAGGTGGTGGTTTAGTGTCCATCTACCTGGCCCCTAGGGTTGAGCCTGGGAAGCCAGGCCAGGAAGGGTTAGCATAACAATCTAGGCATGATTTAATGGGACTGACCTGTGATAGTGAGGTGGAGAGAATAGGCAATGTGACAGTGAAAAATATAAATGAAAACCAACAGGACTCCATCACAACAGAAAGAGGACTTTCCAACCTGCAGGGGAGAAAAAGGTTGTGCCTCTGGCCATCAGGAGCATTAATTGTAATGTCTCCATTTCAGCCAAACTGCTGTGCACACACATGAAGCCTGGGCCCCCTTTAACAGCAAGGGGTCTGTTGTTCCCCTCCTTGTGCAGGTGGGTTCAGCTAGTCAAATCAAGATCTTGATGTAGCCTGGGGCTGCCACTCTCTGTGGAGCCGGATAGGCTGACGGGTAGACAGGTGCTGGTGGTGATATAGGAGCCTCGGTGGTCTGAGATTTAACAGTCCTGGCTTTCTGTGTTTCAGACTTTGGGGCTCCCTGGCCACTTACACTAGGTTTAAGGCACAAATTTGAATTGTATGTGCTGAGAGCCAGGTGTAAAAGTTCTGGCAGTGATGAGCTTGAGTGTGGACCTAGCTGACCACCTAGCATTTGCATCTCAGAATAGCTGAGGGTTTCCTTTCTTATCATTTTACTGTACATAGTAACTCTTATTGAAGGTCTGAAGGGGGCACTGAATTTTTTTCTTTTAGAATTTTCTGTATTTTATGTCAGAAACGATATGCTAAACTATGATTTGTAAATCTAGGTAATAATAAACATCTCTGAACATATTCATGAATATGAAAGAAGCAGTAGAATCATGTTGGGGCCTGAGCCTGTTCAGTCTAGGTGTTGCCAAGATGTGTGGGAGGGGAGATGTGGGAAGAGGCAGGGCAGATGGCAGTCAGGGATGCAAGGTCAGGAATTCTACTAAGCTGGAGAGTGGGCAGGCAGCTTAGGAGAATGGTAAATAAGAGGAAGAGAGTTTCTTTGCCTGCAGCTGTAGGTCTAGAGCTACCTTTTATGGCAGCGTTCACTCATATAGGTAAGATAAGTGAGGGGCCAGCAACGGCTCCTTTGGAGCCAAGATTGGGACCCTGCCATTGATGAGTTTTCTGAGCTAGTGACAGAGGCAGTTCTCCTTTCTCAATGTGGCCTGGGGTTTTTGAGGCTGTCAGAAAGAAACTGAATTCTTAAATCCCCAGGGCCATCACTGTCTTATTTTGTCCCTGCAGCTGGGGCTGAAGGCTCTGAAATGGGGCATGTAACTAGGGCTCCTATTCCCCTTAGCAGTCATTTTCACACTTCCAAAAAATGATGTATTTTCTCAGGCGGGTATGTGGCTGCCTGTAGCAGCCTTCAGCTAAATGAAAGCATTTTCTTGGTCTCTGGGGAACCAGATGCTGACAGATGGACTTCCAGGATTTAAAATTTCCTAGGTTTGTTATTTGAACCTAATAAAAGAGAAAAATCCATCCTGGATACAATTAGAGCATTTTTTTCTTTGTCTTACCCTCCCACCCCCAGTGAAATAGAGAAATGTGAAGGACATAGTTTTTAGTGCTGTTATTGGTCATTTTAAGCTCAGTGTGGGTGAAATGATATCTGATAACAAATAAGAAGTTTGTGTGTGTCCTTTCAGCTCTCCGAAAAGGCTATAATGTCATGAGTATACTCTGTGCAAGAGGGAAATTCTCAGTATATTCAAATAAAGGACAGTTTTACTGTGATGCATCATGCAGTAAGGCTTCTGTGCAGGCTAGAAGCTCCCAGAGGAAAGCAGTTTCCGAGCAAATACCACTGACTGGGAAGGGCACTTTGACCCTGATGGGTATAGCAGAAGAGTGTACACATTTTCATTATACAGCTTCATAAACAGGGTGTCTTTCCTATAGGTATGTGGTAATCAGTTGTGAGCTGTGTCCTCCCAATCTTGTTACTAATAAAAACTGGTATACTTTTAAAATTAACTTTGTTGACTTATATTTGCCTACAGTAAAATTTACTAATTTTACAAGTGCAATTCGATGAGTTTTGACAAATGTGTACAGTCTTGTAATCTCTACCATAACCAAGATTTAGACTATTTCCATCACCCTAAAATGTTCCCGTTTGCCATTTTATAATCAATCTCCTCCATTCCCTCTACTCTGTGGCAACCACTGTTCTGATTTCTATCACCATAGTTTTGTCTTTGTTTCTCCTTTACTGTATTTCTGAACTTACCTTCTAGGTAATTACCACACTGTTTCTATAACTATACTGATACTACTTATCCCGTTTTTGCCAAGTCTTTGACTTTAGAACCATTAAGTCTCTTTAAAGTAACTTGTAGGTTTCCACTTTGATCCATAACATGTGATCCATACATGATTGTAGTTTAATTCTCATTTCCTCCCCACTCCCCAGTTTCTTAGTTGAGGGTACCTCATTGTCACCTTTATTTATACTTCAAAAGTTGTGAAAGGAGATCATACATATGCTGGGAGGCAGGGTAGGGTCAAGAGGAGGGGAAAACCAGCAAGAGGCTGAGTGGAGAAGTAAGTCTGGCCTCACAAGAGGGGCGAGCATCACTGATGGAGCAGATCCTGGAGGAAGGAAGATGGAATATGCTATTGGCCTGTTGACAATTGGTGGGTGGGTAAGGGATGTGATAAAGACACATCTTCCTAGACAGCAACTCAGGATAGATAGATATTGTCAACAGGTTAACCTGGAGGTGAAGAAAATGCCAGCAAGTCATGTGATGACAATGACTAGAATGGATAGTCAGGGATGCTGAGGAGTGTGCTGGAGTTTTACAGATACTGGAGTAAATGTAGCACAGCAATGGCTTAGTTTAAAGAAATAAATTGCTAAGGGGTATAGCAGATCGGTCAGAGTTGTGGGAGAAGCTATAGGGAAAGGAACAGGCCTTCTGAAAGGTTGGAAGGCTCTGCATAGCTTTAGAGGAGAATAAGCTGAAGGCAGCTGTTCTCTGACCTTGATGCAGAGGGTGAAGAAATAGGTACAAGGGAGTGTAGGGGAATTTATCTTAAATAGGCTTGTTTACTTATGTTGTCTGGAAACTGACGTTTGATCATCCGCATGCGTGACTGCTCCCTGAAAGGGGGAACAATAATGTTAATTACCCGCAGATTGTGTTTGCTCCAGGCTTTCGACATTATGTCTGTACTGAATAAAAGCAAGCAGCTCCAGCTGTTCAGGACAACTCACTCTTCTGCCACTAGTGCTGGGCAGTCCCCTAGCTGCTCTTACACTGCATACCTGTGTCTGAGTACTCCTTTCATCCCTCACTTGGCCAGGGTCTATGGGACAGACCTGGCAAAGGGGCATTCAGGGGCCAGTTGATCCTTTAGGTACCACTTGGGTACCATTTTCTGTGGGTGCTTCTTTGGTCAGATGGATCCTTAGTCCTGCTCAAATAAATTTTTTATTAAAATTTTTTCACACCTAAGGAAAAGTTTCCAGAATATTACATTGTACTCCCATATTCCTTCACTTAAATGCAATCCGTTGTTAACATCTTGCCACATTTGCTTTATCTCTTTCTCTTTTACATAAAACATCCACAATATTTATTCTCATAACTATTATAAACTTGATGATTATTATATTATTACCATCTTGCTCTACCATTTGAGAGTAATTTGCAGAGGTCACGACTCTTCATCCCTTCAGCATACAGTTCATAAGAAAACAAACCTTTTCTTTTTTTTTTTTTTACATAACCACACAGTAAAATTCATCAAATTAAAAAAATTAACATTGATACAATGGTACTACCTAACACATAGTTCATATTCAATTTTGTCCAATTAAAGGGGCTTGCATTTTAAATGAGTTTCTTAGAGACCAAAATAGACTAATGACTCAAGAAATGATGCTTTTGTGGCCAAGAAACAGGAAAAAATGCTCACATCACCAATCATCAGAAAAATGCAAATCAAAACTAAAGTGAAATATCATCTCACACTAGTCAGAATGCTATCATTAAAAAGTCAAAAAACAAGGCTGGGCTCAGTGGCTCACGCCTGTAATCCCAGCACTTCGGGAGGCCAAGGTGGGTGGATCACTTGAGGCCAGGAGTTCTAAACCAGCTTGGCCAACATGGCAAAACCTCATCTTTACAAAAAAATATACAAATTACCTGGGCGTGGTGATGCATGCCTGTAATCCTAGGTACTTGGGAGGCTGAGGAGGGAGAATCACTTGAACACTTGAACCTGGCAGAGGTTTCAGTGAGCCAAGATCACACCACTGCACTCCAGCCCAGGCAACAGAGCAAGACTCTGTCTCAAAATAAATAAATAAATACAAATAAAATAAATAAAATGGAAAGTCATAAAACAACAGATGTTGGCGAGGCTGTGGAGAAATGGGAATGCTTATACACTGTTGGTGGGAATGCAAACTAGTTCAGTCACCATGGAAAGAGTTTAGAGATTTCTCAAAGAACTTAAAATAAAACTATCATTCCAGCCAGCAATCCCAGTACTGGGTACATACCCAGAGGAAAATAATTTATTCTATCGAAAAGACACATGCATTCGTATGTTCATTGCAGCATTATCCACAATAGCGAAGACATGGAATCAACCTAGGTGCCTACCAACAAGGGATTGGATAAAAAAAATGTGGAACATATTCACCATGGAATACTGTGTAGATTTAAAGAAGAAAATCATGTAATATGCAGCAACATGGATAGAGCTGGAGGTCATTATCCGAAGTAAACTAACACAGGAACAGAAAACCAAATAGCACGTGTTCTCACTTATAAGCAGCAGCTAAACACTGAATACACATGAACATAAAGATGGGAACATTAGACACTGGGGACCACTAGAAGTCGGGGGAAGAGAGAGAGGCATGGGCTAAAGAACTATCTGTTGGGTACTGTGCTTACTGCCTGGGTGACTGGATTACGGGGACTCCAAGCCTTAGCATCACACAATTTACCCCATGTAACCTGTGTGTGTGCCCGTTAATCAATAATAAAAGTTGAAATTAACTTAAAAAAAGAATAAAAACACAAAACAAATCAATATATTTGTAACTATTTGTAATAAACAGTTCATTGCTCTATTAAAAATAATGCTTTTGGGGAGCACTAATTGATGGGGGTTGCTGTTTGAGAGCAGAGGGGTAGCTATTGACCACATTTGAACTAGTCTTGTAGAAAGTGTGCAAAATGTGTTTAGGTGACCTGAAGTATTCGTATATTGGTTAAAAAATCATTTGCCTATTTTTCATTTTTTATTTTCACCTTTAGGGACCCTGCTGGTACTGAGTGAACAAGCCCAGGCCATTAGCTATTTGGAGCACTTCATCTCAGCACCATTTCTCTGGCGACTTGTAACAGGCAGGGCTATACAAAAGAAAATCCTTTTTACTACCACAATTCATATCAATCAAAGACCAAGGAAAGGCTCCTAATATCTTTTTAAAATGTTTTCATTTATCTTGGAGTTTACTTGTCATAAAAACCGCATGTTTAAAGTGTCCGTTGGGTGTAAATGGTCCCATAAACTCTTGTAACTGAGTGACACGTGATAATGAAAGTAGCTTCACAAAGAACAACAAAATAGATCTCTTTTTTTATTGTAATCATCAAATAGTGTGCCCCAAGGTATTGATTGAATTATACATAAACCTGATATGGAGCTATAAAAAGGATGATAGCATGCTGCTTCAAAACAAACCACAAACAGATTAGCCTTTGAGAAATAACCTTAATTCCAACAACATTCACAACCTTTGATGGATGAATCACAAAACAAAAATATTTCTGGAAGAAGATATTTCCTGTATATATGTAAACTAAAAGTGCACTCTGAGAAATTTTATCAGCCAAAAGGTAGAATTGTGTATTCAAACAAGGAAGAGACATATTTACTTATGAGGCAAGACTAAATACACAGGAGAATATCTGGTGTCTAATAGTCCAGGTGAAATCCAGAGTTTCACTTTTTGTGGTTTCTGAAGTCAACCACAGTCTAAAAACATATGGAAAATTCCAGAAATAAACAATACATACGTTTTAAATTGGGCGCCATTCTGAATAGCATGATGAAATTTCCCATTCTGCCCAGCACATGAATCATCCCTTTGTCCAGCATACAGGCTGTAGACACTCACTGCCCATTAATCACTTAGGAACTGTCTGGGTTATCAGATCAGCTGTCATGGTACTGCAGTTTCTGTGTTCAAGTAACCTTTATTTGACCTAATGGTAGCCCCAAGCCACAGTAGTAGTGATGCTGTAATATTATTATAATTATTAGTTATTGTTGTTAATCTCTTATTGTGTGTAATTTATAAATTACATTTTATTATAGGTGTGTAAATACAGTAAAAAAGTAGTATATACAGGATTCATTACAAGCTGTAGTTTCAGGCATCCACTTGGGGTCTTGGAATGTATCCCTCTTGGATAAGAGGGAACTACTGTATCTTGATAAGATGCTGTAATGAAGTTGTTAGTGTTCAGAGAAGCTCAAGGTCTGGAAAAATCTAGGGAAGACTTTGTGGAGAAAGGTGGTTTGACCTGGGTATCTGGTTTTGTATACTTTCTACCTGAAATGTTAAACTGTTTTAAAGAAATAAATTATTTATTTTCTTTGAATTTTCCAGTTTAAATTGATTGAATGGTAGACTGGGCAAGATATTGGAATTTGGAATTCTGTTTTTTGTGTGTCTTTTTTGTTTTTGTATTTTTTTTTTTTACTGGTTCATTTTCCTCCAGATAAGGTAACTCTTTAAACATCCTTATCTGCAAGGAATATTCTGGAATGGAAAACATACTATTACTCACATTTTTCTTCAGTTTACATTTTATTCTTGTGATGTGCCCCGTGTTTTTTTGTCTTCATGCCTCTGCTCATGTATTTTATTCCTGCTGGAATTCACTTTTTCTCACTTCTATGTGTGCAAATCCTACCCTTCTGTCCTCTTCAGTGAGAAGGCTCCCCTGAATACCCTAACTGGGAATTTTTTTAGAAAATTCTTTTCTAATTCTTTCACCTTTCTTAATGTCTCTGAATACTTTTAACTGTCCCTCTCTTATCGCCCTTACCAGCTTCTATTTCATATGGTGGGTATGAATTAAATATGCTTCCTATTCCTTCTGGCCTATAGACCTCTCAAAGACAGAACTTGAACATATTCTTTGATGAACAAATTTTTGGTGCCAAACTTGTGAAATTATTAATGAGCATTGCAGATTCAGATTCAAAGCATAACAGTCATGTCAACTCATCTTTTCAATGAATTATTCTACAATACATTAAAAAAATGCTGTCCTATCTGATATTTTCACAATCTGTTCTATAATTTTAAAGGTACCTTAGGGTTTCTCTTTGAAGGCAGATCCACATGTATATGGTTAATTTATTTTTTACAGAGGTGCCAAAGAAATTCAATGGGGAAAGGATAATTTTTTTCAAAAAATAGTGCTGAAATAATTGGATAGCTATCTGTAAAAGAAAAAAAAAAGAACCTCAATCCTTGTCTCACACCATATGGAAAAATTAACTTGAAATATATTTTATTCTTAAATATGAGCTAAAGGTATAAAACATTAAAAATAAAACACAGGAAAACATCTTAGTGACTTACAGTTTAGTAAATATTTCTTAAAGACAATGCAAAGGCACAATCTACAAAAATTATTGATGTATTGGACTTCATCAAAATTAAAAACATTTGCTGTTCAAAATACACTGTCATAAAACGGACAATACAAAGGCCCACTTTGGGAAAAACATAGTAAAACATATATAGAAAAAAGAACTTGCATCTAGAATGTATAAAGTGCTCATACAACTAAATAAGAGGAAGACAAAACACCCAATTTAAAAAAATGGGTGAAGAATTTTAGAGACACTTCACCATAGAAGATGTTCAAATGGCAAATAGTCATAATATTATTAGTCACTAGGAAAATACAAATTAAAAGCCATAGTGAGATACCACTACAGTCTGTTGTAATAACTAAAATATGAAGACTGAGAGTACCAAGTGTTAGCAACAATGTGGAACAACTGGAACTCTCCTATATTGCTGGTGGGAACGTAAGATGGTATAACTATTTTGAAAAGCAGTGTGACAGTTTTTTAAAAAGTTAAAAATCTACCTCTCATAAGACCTATTATTCTACTCTTAAGTATTTAACCATGAAAAAAAAGGAACATAGATTCATACAAAGCTTTCATATTAATTTTTATATAGCTTTGTTTTCAGTAACCCTAAATTGGAAACATCCTAAATATCCATCAACAGTTGAATGCATAAACATATTGTGGTACAGTCATACAATGGAATATTCTTTAGCAACGAAAATGAGTAGACTATTGATACATTCAACAACATTGCTAAATCTTAAAATAACTATGTGGCATGGAAGATGTCAGATAAAAAAATGCGTACATATTGTATGACTCCATTTATATGATGTTCTAGGAAATGAGCACTAATTAGAAAAAAACAGATCAGTGATTGCCTGCAGGTGGGGCGAAAAACAGGAGAAAAGAATTTCAAATAATTACAAGGAAACTTTGGAGGTGAGGATTTTGGGTTGCTTATTTTTTTTATTGTGATGGTGATTTCACAGTGATGAACATATGTTAAAATTAATCAAATTGTATACTTTAGACATAATGCTTTTTTTTGTGTAGGGATGTCAATTTTACTTCAATAAAGATGTTAAGAAGATTGCTCCCAAACTGATATTTTTGCAATCTGTTTTGGAGAGTCAAAGTGACCTTTTGGTTTC
Organism: Gorilla gorilla gorilla; assembly: GCF_029281585.2. Classification (NCBI taxonomy): domain Eukaryota; kingdom Metazoa; phylum Chordata; class Mammalia; order Primates; family Hominidae; genus Gorilla; species Gorilla gorilla. The sequence continues at coordinate 71,415,486 of NC_073241.2, forward strand.
TTTTGGAAGGCAGATATGATATAAAGCAAATGGACTGCTGAGTTATGGAGATATGAACTTGTTACATTGGTGTGCATTTCCCAGATGAATTTAGAGACTTAGCTCCTTCTCTTCTAGAATTCTACAGGAAGGCTCCAGAGAAGGCACTGTGTAAGCTCAAGTGTGCACAGGCCTGTCTTAGTTTATATTGAGCTTTGAAACTTACTTCCTTCTCTTCTGGAAAACAAGCATGATAATAACTACTACATATGAGTGATGAGAAGATTACACAATGTAGCCAAAGCACACAGCACAATGATACAGGGTCCTTCCCTTTCTTTTTCCTTTGTTTTTCTCTCTTCTGCACAAAGCCAAGCACAGGTTGCCTGTGTAACAAGTGTTCAATAAATCTTGAATCATTCACCATTGACTGTTCCAATTCAGCTAGTTAAGGCATCTAAAAGAATAAAGAATTTTCCAATCTATATTTTTAGGTCTTGGAATAAAACAACAAAAATTTTGAGTATGAGCAATTAGAGCACTTGGGACAAATTTGACAACTGATATAATATTCACTAAGGTAGTTATAGAAATTTGAACCCCTGTTTCACACAAAGCAACTAGTCAAGATTTAATGAATTATTGCCTTTGAAAAACTTAAATAATTATTTTGAAAGTCCAGTTACCTAACTTGGTCAAAATTATGCAATGCATATTTCTTTAATTTAGAAAACAGGGCAAGCACAGTGGCTTAAGCCTGTAATCCCAGCACTTTGGGAAGCTGAGGCGGGTGGATCACCTGAGGTCAGGAGTTCAAGACCAGCCTGGCCAACCTGGTGAAAACCTGTCTCTACTAAAAAAATAAAATAAAATTAGCTGCGCAAAAAATTAGCTGTGGCAGGTGCCTGTAATCCCGGCTACTCAGGAGGCTGAGACAGGGGAATCACTTAAATGGGGAAGGAGGAGGTTGTGGTGAGCCAAGATTGTGCCATTGCACTCTAGCCTGGACAAAAGAGTGAGACTCAGTCTCAAAAAAAAAAGGTTTGACTAATCAAGCAGACATTCAGGAATGCAAACAACAAATGCTTTCTTTAGACTTTAAGAGACTCTCTATATGGATTATGCCACACTGATGGAATTTCTTTCAAGCAGTTGCTTATTGCCTCCTCAGTCTGTTATGAAAGCCCAGGAAGGTACTGGGAAAGAAGGACAAGTATTCTATTTTTAAATATCTTCAATAAGGCCATAGAAAAAGTTTCCTGTTATCCTCAGGCATTCTGAAACTGTGGTTGGCAGTTAAAGGCAGCTTGTTTTCCAGGATTGATCAGATCAGATGGAAAGTCCTTTATATACTATTAGGTAGCCAGGAAGGAGTTACAGAAAGCTGCAATCTGGGCAGAGACAATTTCTGAAAAGCTGCATTATCAGTTTGAAAAATATAAAACAACTAAATTTCTGTGAGCTACTGTGCAGTGACCACTTAAAAAGTTACTGTCATATAGAAAAGCAGCAGACCAACCAACAAAATCCTTTACAAATTCGATCTTGGTTAGCTGGTATTTGAGGTGTTCAAATAGTGCTTGGGCTGAAGTTTGCATTTGTTTAGAAAATTCTTTTGTCAAAGATTGCTAATCAGATTATGTTGTGATTATAATGAAGATCCATAAACTATTCAAGCATATTAACCTCTTCAAGAATCTATATATAGTTTAAAATTTCTAACTGTTAGGAGGCTCTTAGGTTTATTACAAACCATGCAATATGATTTTATCTCATTAAATGTACGTTTGTGAGATTCAAATCACTTTTTAAAGGAAGCAGGTAATTCATGAATAAATCAATAAGAAATAGGACCTTTTAGCTGACATTGTCGATTCCCTGCCTACATCCCTGTGGCAATGATGCTTCATACATGACTTCCAAACTTCAGTCTACCTGCACCTGCAGCTCTGCCTGAGTGTTATCTGGCTGTCGAAGCCACTGAGCAAGCCAACATTGCCCATATATTCTCCATTTCCCTTTGGGTGGGTAGTAAATACCCACAATCCTGTCCTCGTGAAGTGGCATAGCTTTGAGGCCCATGTTCTAAACTATTTTCTAGTTCCCAAGATAAATTAAGCTCCAGTTGTCTACAGTGGCAACTTTCTTGAGGACACACCCTTTGTTAGCCCTTTTCTTTATTACTTCACCTCCCTACTCTCCTACCAGTTTTCTAGAATTGCCTTTCAAATAAATTCTTTATCTTCATCTCAGGATTCTCTCTGTTGGAATATAAACTAAGACAGAACTGTGCACGCTGGAGCTTACACATTGCCTTCTCTGGAGCATTCTCGTAGAATTCACAGGCTTCTAGGAAGGGGAATTACTCCCAAAAAACTTTGTGTGAGTCCATTCTCAAGGAGTAAAGCCTTATACTATTAAATGGGGCACTTCTGAAGAAAGAGAAAGTTAAGCAGGAGGGTTATTTCCAAAAGCCATATTTCCCCTTTTCACAACTCTTTGGGTGGGGAAGACTGACTATGGACATTAGGAAACCCCTTCACTAAATGTGGGAAGGGCTTTTGAAAGGGGCACGTCTGCTTTCTGTCTTGGCAAGTGTTGCTTGTAGCATATTTCCTGACATTTCAGTAGAGAATGGGGCTCTGTGTAAATTCAGAAGCAGCCCCAGAACCACCAATTATAGAGATAATAATTTCTGCTCAATAATATGTAAAAATGCTACTTAAAGCTAACCCTCAATTATAGCCTATAAATGATGACAAACGTATTTCTCTGTTGTGGCAGAAATTAAAGGCTTGCTTACTGCTTAAGGCATGATTTATTTGATGGGAAGACAAATGAATGACAATATGTGGTCTTCCTTTAGTAACTGTATTTGCTGTGGGGTTAGCATCAGAAAAGTGGGGAAGGAGGCAGGGTAAAGAAATATGCGTATGTTGTATGGTGAAGGCAAGGCAAAAGGTCTATCCATGGGTGAACATGGGGCTGATGAATCCATGGCCAGGAAGTCAATTTCTACTTGGATAGGTGAATTTCATGACAAGAGAAAAACAGCGGTCCTGGAATAACAGGTAGGAATCAGAATTCCAGCTTGTCATGCCATGCAATGCAAATAACCTCTATCTTCATCTTCTTGTAAAAATATGAATTGTCAGAAGGATACTTTAATTTCCAGTAACACCATGGGGTGTTTGCCTGCTTCACCCCCAACTCTAATTATAGGCTAGAACTCTTGTGTGTGGATGTATTAGTCTGTTCAGGTTGCCATAATAAAATACCATAGGAATGGGTGCTTAAACAACAGAAATTTATTTTCTCATAGTTCTGGAACCTAGAAGGCCAACATCAAGGTGTGGTCAGGGTTGGTTTTTGGTGAGGGGGCTGTTGCTGGCTTGCAGATGACCACTTTCTGGCTTTATATCCTTACATGGCCTTTCACCTGTGCTTCCAATGTTTCCTCCTCCTCTTATAGAGACATCAGTTCTATTGCATTAGAACCCTTGTGATTTCACTTAACCTTTGTTACTTCCTTAGAGGCTCCATCCCCAAATACAGTCACATTGGGGGTTAGGGCTTTAACATATAAATTTTAGGGGAGGACACAGTTCAGTCCATAACAGTGGGAATTAACAGCTTAATGGTCATGGTTCTAAAAAAAAAAAACTTCTGTTCTTTCTTCCTCCACCATCCCCAGAGTACTAGGGTCACACAAAAATGCCTTGTACTCTGCAATCTAGAGACTAAAGAAATAAAATTTCATTTAGTGAATATTTATTCTGTGGCAGGCTATTTGGTATAATATTTTAATTCTCACACCAACTAGGTCCTATGCAACAGGTACTTTTTTATTTTCTAAACCAGAAAATTTAGGCACAGAAAAAGTTAGGTACATAAGCCAGGGTCCACACAGAAAGCTCTTGTGTTTTCTGTTTCATTACTCTGATTTTTCTCAATGCAGAATTGTTTTGATAATTGATTATGGTTTTAACTTTCTGTACTCTTCCCTGATATTTAGTTTTTTTCAATTGTTAAAACTTAATGGTGAAGCTTTCAGACAGACATATAGTTAAAGGGTTATAGGTTATTAAAGGTTATTTTCCATTTGAGATTAATTGCACATAAATGAATGAAAGCATTTTGAAATGTATCATAGAAATCAATGAAAAAATAGCATTTATTTAACAAATGTTAACTTATAAGAAGAATTCTCTTCAGAAAGAAAATTTATGAAGGTAGTAAAGGCTATTTATTAAACATGATGGACTTATATTTCATTCCACTTATGGAAATCGAGGATAGCTGCTGTCCTACCATTTCATTCACTCATCTATCTTATACATGGTATTCTTTTTTTATGCAAATTTTTATGCTGGACCCTGTTCTGGCTGTACATAGTAAAGAATGTACTTGAGGTACTTTTTACTCTAGTAAAGGCAATAAAGATACCTAAAAAACTATTCAGAAAGAAGGTGCAAGATAAAAGAGCCAAATAATCCAGATTAAAAGCAATAACAACAACAATTCAATTTCTGTATCTTGTTATGTCAAGTTTTACCAAACCCCTACCCCAAACTTCATTTATATGAAGACAGCTTGGTATAATTTAAAATAAATATGACTATAATATATAGTCACATTTACTGTGATTATATGTGATAACATATCTTTTTCAGAAGAGGAATACAACTAAAAATACCCAAATCATTGAATTCTTGATATTGAGGCTTGAAGCCTTCTTCAAGGTTATGTGAGCCCATCTCTTGCCCTTTCCAGGAATTTTTTCTCTTGCAATAGGTACTTCAGCTTCTATGTGAAAACCTCTAATGATAGATTTTTAAAAATATTCTGTTGATGCCCACCTTGAGACCATGAAGAAGTATTGATACAAGTAAAATTGACCTTCCAACTGGAAGTCTCATGTATTGATTGTAGAGGTTTTTTTTTTTCCCCCTCTCAGCAATGTGCTATTTCAATTTTTTTTTTTTTAATACACTCTTGTGCTCACATGGCTCTTAAGATCCCGGTCACACTCTTTAATTTTCAAAAGATATTCTCAGGCCCACTGCATTCTTTTTCCATTACATTTCACAAAAATCTTCCTTAGAGGGTAATTAAGTTTTACATTGGTGACTGATACCTTGAATTTTCAGCATTCTGCTAACCATTCATATACAAACACAAATGTGCACACACACCAGCACACACAAACCACCCTACATTGACCCATTTTATAGTTTGCAGTTTAAGCTGGGCAGTAATCGATAACAATGACTTCTACTATAAGCTCACTGCCTAGGAAGATAGTCTTCTTTCTTAGAAAGGATTGTTGTGATCTACCATTCCAAGTGTTGATTTATGGTTCTTTATGCCAAAAGGAATAATATGAGTCTACTTCAAGATGGCAGCCCTATGATTATATTTTTTTTCTCTCCATTTCAAACCATCACCGATTTCTTCAATTGCTTTTTCTATGGTATGGTTTCCAAATTCTTTACCATTGTGTCTGCTTTTCTGGTTTTATTGCTTATTGATGTATCTTCTCAAAAATGGCTTCTACATATGACCCTAACCCTGACATTTTGTGATCCCTGAGTGTGGTTGTGATATTGTTACCTGCTTTCAAAATATGACACTTCTACTAATATAGGCTAAGATTACAGAAACTGCAACAAATCAGCGTCACATAATTGGTTGATATTGGGCTTTTAGTCAACCTGAAATTTTCACTTGAACTCTGGCTAAATTAGGTATTGGTCATTATTGACTATATTGTCTTTGGTGAATTCCCTAACCATCCCTTAGCCTCAGTTTCCTGAATATATCTATCTTACTAATTGTTACAAAAGATGAGGCAAAAATGCATGTAAAGTGTCAACTCTTGCCTGAAACTTAGTGTTTATTAATTAAATAATTGTTGTTATATTTATTCTAGCTATCAATTTCCAAATAATGGTGGAATATAATTCAAGGATGAAAATCTCCCCATTGTATGAATTTTAAATTAAACTTTCAACATCTAGGTCTATCAAATTCTATTTTTAACACATAATTGATAAGCAATTTTATATGCATTGACTCACTTGAGTGGTATAAAACCAGTGAGATGGAAGTGACAGGTATTATCATATCCATTTTGTAAAGGAGGAAATAAAAGTTCAGAAAGGTTAAGTGACTTGTCCATTATTCTATACTTTCTAAGTATTTAAGCAAAATATCTTTGATTTTGTTATGTTTTAGTGCGGCAAAATAAAATATATTTTGTTGTCTATAGAATTTGCAATAATGTCCAAAAGCTAATTGTCCAGTTAAATATATTTTTATTGCCCAGAGTTAAATGAATTTTAAAAATACATAAATTATCCCAATTTATAAGTCTAAGAGAATAGCTAACTTCATTTTAGCATATTGTTTTCTTTCCATTTTCATTGGTATACAACCATATTGAATGTAATTATAGAAATTGTACATTTCTGAATCTAAATTTTTAGTTAATAATGTTATAAACATTTTTCCTTGCAGTTACATAGAGTTCATTGCTATTGTTTTTAAAAACCTACATAATATTTTATTGATTTTAATAGTTTACTTAATTTTTTCAAAAAATATAGGTTAGATAATGCTGCAATGACTATTTTAAAAAATATATTATTTTCTTAATATAAATTACCTGGAATGATTAGGTCAAAAAGTAGGAATATTGATCAAATTGATATGGATCAAGTTACATGTATTTATGTTGCATTTCAAAGTCTTTATATGCCAACAATGTAGACATGGCCTAAGTTAGACTGAGTTCTAATAAATTATTTTGCTAATTTTGATATGAAATGCTATTATATTTTTATTTTTAATTAGTGGTAAAATGAAATATTTTTCCATATTTTGGACATTTCTTCAGAACTCCCTCATAACCTTTGTCAATTTACTTTTTAATAAATTGCCTGCCAAACATTTCTGAATCCCAGTGATGGATAAAGCTGAGGGTGCAACTTGGACTCCTGACGACACTGTAATTAGAGATAAGATTGAGTATCTCTAAAGGAGATAGTTCTCCATAGCTGTTACGCTGGATGTTTTTTTTGGAGGCCTCTTGTGGGTAGGGCTCAGGTGAACGCCAGCAGTGTCCCTGGTGTCGTGGGCCCTCCTTTCTCTTGGCAGTGGGAAACATCTCAGCCATGCACACTGGGCATGGGATCTAGAAGGGGGCCTCACCCTCTTTTGCTTTCCTTTACTTTTATTTAATTTTATTAATTTATTTGTTGAGACAAAGTCTTGCTCTGTCACCCAGGCTGGAATGCAGCGGCAGGATCTTGGCTCACTGAAACCTCCACCTCCCAGGCTCAAGTAATTTTCAAGCCTTAGCCTCCAGAGTAACTGTGATTACAGTCATGCACCACCACACCTGGCTAATTTTTATATTTTTAGTAGAGACAGAGTATCGCCATATTGGCCAGACTGGTCTTGAACTCCTGACCTCAAGTGATCGCCTGCCTCGGCCTCCCAAAGTGCTGGGATTACAGGCATGAGTTACCATGCTGACCTTACTTTCCTTTTAAATAGGAGATTGTTAGAACAGGCCTTGCACCAGGGGACAAATAGACTGCCTCAGCCTCAAGCACTTGACCTCACATGTCAGCTCTTAGCACCTGCTGATCTTGTGGGAAACTGGGTTTGTGCACAGCCTGTCCTGTTTGGAAAGAGTTCCTGGACACAGTTTAGTTTTATTAGGTGCCCAGGGAAAGTTTCCAAGGTGGGGTTGAGGATGTTCATTGGATAACAGGCTTGTAGATACACAGGACTCAAATGAGATAAGGCACTTAGAGCCATTATGAAATAAAAGTTGCTAGACAAGGCCAAGGTCTGAGTGATTCCCAACATGAGCACTTCTGTAGTAACAAGGGTATGGGAATAGTAGTTTCTAAAGTCTTTTCTAAATTAACCAGTGATATGGTTTGGCTGTGTCCCCACCCAAATCTCATCTTGAATTTTAGCTCCCATAACTCCCATGTGTTGTGGGAGGGACCAGGTGGGAGATAATTGAATCATGGGAGTGGGTTCCCACACACTGTTCTTATGGTAGTGAATAAGTCTCATGAAATCTGATGGTTTTATAAGGGGAAACTCCTTCCCCTTGGTTCTCATTTCTCTCTTACCTGCCACCTTGTAAGACGTGCCTTTCACCTTCAGCCATGATTGTGAAGCCTCCCCAGCCATGTGGAATTGTGAGTCCATTAAACCTCTTTTTCTTTATAAATTATCCAGACTTGTATATGTCTTTACAGCAATATGAGAATAGATTAATACAGTAAGTTGGTACTAGTAGGGTGGGGTGCTGCTGTAAAAATACTAAAAAATGTGGAAGCAGCTTTGGAACTGGGTAACAGGCAGAGGTTGGAACAGTTTGGAGGACTCAGAAGAAGACAGGAAAATGTGGGAAAGTTTGGAACTCACTAGAGACTTGCTGAATGGCTTTGACCAAAATTCTGATGATGATATGGACAATGAAATCCAGGCTGAGGTGGTCTCAGATGGAGATGAGGAACTTCTTGGGAGCTGGAGTAAAGGTCACTCTTGCTATGTTTTAGCAAAGAGACTGGTGGCATTTTGCCCCTGCCCTAGAGATTTGTGGAACTTTGCACTTGAGGGAGATGATTTAGGGTATCTGGCAGAAGAAATTTCTAAGCAGCAAAACATTCAAGAGGTGACATATACGCTGTTAAAAGCATTCAGTTTCAAAAGGGAAACACGGCATAAAAGTTCAGAAAATTTGCAGCCTGACAATGCCATAGAAAAGAAAAGCCCATTTTCTGAGAAGAAATTCAAGCCAGCTGCGGAAATCTGTATAAGCAAGGAGAAGCCAAATGTTACTCAACAAGACAATGGGGAAAATGTCTCCAGGACATGTCAGAGACCTTTGTGACAGCCCCTCCCATCACAGGTTGAGAGGCCTAGGAAAAAAAAATGGTTTTGTGGGCTGGGCCAAGGGCCCCCCTGCTGTGTGCAGCCTAGGGACTTGGTTCCCTGCATCCCAGCCGCTCCAGCCATGGCTAAAAGGGGCCAAGGTACAGCTTGGGTCATGGCTTCAGAGGTTGCAAGCCCCAAGCCTTGGCAGCTTCCACATGGTGTTGAGCCTGTGAGTGTACAGAAGTCAAGAATTGAAGTTTGGAAACCTCTGACTAGATTTCAGAGGATGTGTTGAAATGCCTGGATATCCAGGCAGAAGTTTGCTGCAGGGGCGATGCCCTCATAGGGAACCTCTGCTGGGGCAGTGCAGAAGGGAAATGTGGGGTTGAAGCCCCCACACAGAGTCACCACTGGGGCACTGCCTACTGGAGCTGTGAGAAGAGGGCCACTGTCCTCCAGACTTCAGAATGATGGATCCACTGACAGCTTGCACCATGCATCTGGAAAAGCCACAGACACTCAACACCAGCCCAAGAAAGAGGCTGTACCCTGCAAATCCACAGGGGTGGAGCTGTCCATAACCATGGGAACCCACGTCTTGCATCAGCGTAACCTGGCTGTGAGACATGGTGTCAAAGGAGATCATTTTGGAGCTTTAAGATTTGACTGCCCTGCTGGATTTTGGACTTATATGTGGCCTGTATCCCCTTTGGCCAATTTCTCCCATTTAGAATGGCTGTATTTGCCCAATTCCTGTGACCCCATTATATCTAGGAAGTGACAACTTGCTTTGATTTACAGGTTCATTGGTGGAAGAAACTTGCCTTGTCTCACATGAGACTTTGGACTGTGGACTTTAGAGTTAATGCTGAAATGAGCTAAGACTTTGGGAGACTTTTGGGAAGGCATGATTCATTTTGAAATGTGAGAATGTGGGATTTGGGAGGGGCCAGGATGATACAGTTTGGCTGTGTCCCCACCCAGATATCATCTTGAATTGTGGCTCCCATAATTCCATGTGTTGTGAGAGGGACCAGGTGGGAGATAACTGAATCATGGGAGTAGGTTACCCCATACCATTATCATGGTAGTGAATAAGCTTCACAAGATCTAATGGTTTTATAAAGTATTTCCCCTTTATCTTGGTTCTCATTTCTCTCTTGTCTGCCACCATGTAAGAGGTGGCTTTTGCCTTCCACCATGATTGTGAGGCCTCCCCAGCCACGTGGAACTGTGAGTACATTACACCTTTTCTTCTTCATAAAAAAAAGACTTTACCCAGTCTCAAGTATGACTCGAGACATACTTATAAATTACCCAGTCTCAAGTATGTCTCAAGACATACTTATACCCAGACATACTTAAAAATTAGCCAGTCTCTAGTATGTCTTGAGACATAAATTACCCACTATCGAGTATCAGCAGCATGAGAACAGACTAATACAACCAGTGAGTATAAAAAGCCTTTTGGTTTTGAGAGAGAGAACAGTCACCTTAGAGATAGCAAGGTCAGAAGTCTAATAAATCACATTTTAATTAAAGAAAAAGCAAATATTACCTATTCCAATTGTATTAGTATGTTAGATAATTGCATGATTTTTTTTAATTAAATTAAATTTTATTATTATACTTTAAGTTTTAGGGTACATGTGCACAACGTGCAGGTTTGTTACATATGTATACATGTGCCATGTTGGTGTGCTGCACCCATTAACTTGTCATTTAGCATTAGGTATATCTCCTAATGCTATCCCTCCCCACTCCCCCCACCCCACAACAGTCCCCGGTGTGTGATGTGCCCCTTCCTGTGTCCATGTATTCTCATTGTTCAATTCCAACCTATGAGTGAGAACATGAGGTGTTTGGTTTTTTGTCCTTGCGATAGTTTGCTGAGAATGATGGTTTCCAGCTTCATCCATGTCCCTACAAAGGACATGAACTCATCATTTTTTATGGCTGCATAGTATTCCATGGTGTATATGTGCCACACTTTCTTAATCCAGTCTATCATTGTTGGACATTTGGGTTGGTTCCAAGTCTTTGCTATTGTGAATAGTGCTGCAATAAACATACGTGTGCATGTGTCTTTATAGCAGCATGATTTATAATCCTTTGGGTATATACCCAGTAATGGGATGGCTGGGTCAAATGGTATTTCTAGTTCTAGATCCCTGAGGAATCACCACACTGACTTCCACAATGGTTGAACTAGTTTACACTCCCACCAACAGTGTAAAAGTGTTCCTATTTCTCCACCTCTCCAGCACCTGTTGTTTCCTGACTTTTTAATGATTGCCATTCTAACTGCTGTGAGATGGTATCTCATTGTGGTTTTGATTTGCATTTCTCTGATGGCCAGTGATGATGAGCATTTTTTCATGTGTTTTTTGGCTGCATAAATGTCTTATTTTGAGAAGTGTCTGTTCATATCCTTTGCCCACTTTTTGATGGTGTTGTTTGTTTTTTTCTTGTAAATTTGTTCGAGTTCATTGTAGATTCTGGATATTAGCCCTTTGTCAGATGAGCATGATTGTTTTTAATGATTGAAAACTTGAGTTTTAACATGGCAATAATTACTCCTCCTAACTTAATACTTTTTCATTTCAAATATTACTCAACTGCTGTGGTGTGACACTTATTCTCTTCTTTATTTTTATACTCATATTTCTTTTCTATGAATAGAATGAGGTTAGAATCAGTAGACTAAAACTTTAAAATTAAACTGTTTTCTTCTGAAGTGTTTTACTTGAAAGACAATTAGTTTTCTTTCTAAGTTTCAAAGGTAACCTTTCTATTGAAGTTTAATATTAATGCAGAAAAGTACACAAATGTGTACATTTCCAATTTCCACAAAATGAACACACAGATGTAATTAGCAACAGATAAAGAAATCAAAGTTAACTAGTTCCCAATAAAGGTCCCCACCATTCTCTAGCACCCTGGATTTGTTCTGCCTTTTTGGTTTCAAAAAGTGTTTTATAAGGAAATCTCCATATGTACTGAGAATGAACTTGACTATTTCTTTTCCCAATAAAGTTCTTTTGCAATTGTATAAGCCATGAATGATGATTACAGTAAACTTAAAAAATACAGAACAGTAGAGAAAAACAACAAGGATTTATAATCCTATCACTCAAAGACAACCATTTGGGCATATTCCCTTCTAGTATTTTATTTATACATTCATTAACTGATAAGTGTATGCATCAGATATTTATGGAACATCTACAACATGTAGACATTGTGCTAGGCACAAGAAAAACACAGGCAAACATAATTGTTTTTACACAGTTATAATGAAACTCTTTGTAAACTCTTGTATCGTACCTTTTTCTTAACCTCATATTATAGGTCCCATGCATTTTCATGCTGGCTGTTTAAAACAAAGGCAAGAGGGAGGAGATCTCACAGTTTGGGGTAGCTCTCAGGTCTTCAGTATGTTATGTTTGGATCTCATCATCTTTCAGAAAGAACAGAAGATTTCTTGTGACCCTCCTGAGGCAGGGAGTGGAAGGAGATGTGATGGAAGGGAATAAGGGACAGGTTCCAGTGACAGAGTGACAGCTTCTTGCACCATCATGGTGGGCAAAAAGAAAGGGGTTGGTCTGGTGACTGAGAAATAAGTGAATACAAACTTAGGGGCTTTAAAGTTAGGGGAAATCCGGGGTTGGGAAATCTGGAAATTAGGGTAACAACTAGGGAGCAGCTAAGTAGTGAAAAACAGTGAGTCAAAGAAGGTAGTCAACTATTCTTGGAAGTAGATGCAAGGAGAGTGAGTATTCATAAGGGCAGGAAAAGTAAGAAACAACAGAAGAAAATTTAAGTGGCATGGTCTGAATGTGTCCCCTTAAAATTTGTATGTTGAAAACCAATCCCTAATAGGAGGTGATTAGGACATGAGGGCAAAGCCCTCATCAATGGGAGTAATGCTCTTATTAAAAAGACCCAAAAAGCTTGTTTGCCTCTTCTGCCATGTGAAGACAGCAAGAAGGCAGCACCGGTGAGGGACGTGGCCCTTCTCAGACACTGAATCATCTGGCACCTTGATCTTGGACTTCCCAGCCTCAAGAACTGTGAGCAATAAATTTCTGTTGTTTATAAATTACCCATTCTAAGGTATTTTGTTATAGCAGTCCGAATAGACTTAGACAGTTAGAAAAGTGAGGTGGGTGAGGTGGCCCTGAATCAGAAGCTTTCTAACTGGATGTGAAGGTCAGTGGAGGAGCCTGCTGCTTAAAGGATAGGTTATAAGCTTCAGATGTACCAGTTCAGCCCACTTCAGGAAAAAAGGGAGAGCCAATATTACAGGGAGGTTTTTTCTGGCCTCATCCCATTAGGTCATAAAGGATGAGGAGGAGAAAGGGAAAGAAACTAGTGATAAACTCACCTGAGGTTTTCAGGCCTGAAGGAGAGAATTACAGAGCCCATTGCTTTGATGAGAAAATTGTCACATTTATTTACACACACATTATCTTGTGACTCTATCAATCCAGGTAAAAATAGAACTTTTGAGGCTAGTTAACACTTTAAATGATACTTTTAACAATTTAGTCCAAGAAACATTTATAATAACTATCATTTTTATTGGTTAAAATATATTGACGACCTTGCAGTGTTCCTAATGAACCTTATTCTCATGAATCTTTACAAAGACCATATGACATATGTAAGTCTATTCCCATTTTAGAGATGAGGAAACAGTTTCAATATGGTTTAGTACTTTGTCCAACAGACTCAGCAAATACATGGCAGAGGGAATCTATATGCCATCTGACCTTTCTACTAAGTATTATGAAAAAAAGAGCTTCTTTCTTCAAGGAGATCGAGAGACTCCTCCATAGGCAATCACCCTTGCCCACACAAGGGGAGGTGACAGCGGGTAGCCTTCCCTCACTCCGTGACTCATGGGGTGGCCCATATTCACAAGGGCTTATGTGTAACTAGGACCCCCAGGCTCAGTGGGCAGCCGCAGAATACCTGTTCCTTTTTTTTTTTTTTTTTCTAAAGGGATAACCAGGGTGGTAGATGCTGTAGATGTGTAGCAAAATTCTAGGAAGGCAAGGATTTTATAGTTGGAATAAAAAAAAATGCCTCTTCCCCAGTATAACTGCCAGGTACTTGCATGTGCATTGCAAGGATCTTCAAAGAGAGGTTTTGTCAGGCTCCAGGCAGCCTACCTGGCCTGTCAAGTTCAAAACCTGATTCCCTCTGCTCAGCTGAGTTTACCTTTTAATCTGGTGAGAAGTTATCACTTTAAAAATGTCTTCATGGGCATGATAAATATTTTAAAACATTTAGAAAGGCAGGCGGACTTTAAAGCTTTCTGTTCTTCCTTGGGTGATTTTGCAAGCTCCTGTTGTATCTTCTCTTCCACAAACCCCAGGAAAAGCATGAGAATATTTGTATGGCATTCTGGGATATGCTGAGGGGATTTAGGAAATTCTTACAGGACTTGGCTAAAATGGTCGTTACCTTTTCTTTATATTATGTAAGAACAGTAAATACAAAAAATGAAAGAACATAGTAAGTATTAAATATTTACAAAATTTCAGATGAATTTCTATTTATTTTATTATGAAAACTAGGATTTCTTCCATGAATATACCTTTTTAGTGTGAAGGTTAATGCTTGAAATGATTACATACAATTTCTGAAAAGAGTTTTTAATGATGTCTTCAAATGCTTCATTGTCTTTGTAGACAAAGAAGTTTTATTTCACAATGGTTTTACAAAAACTTAAAACATTTTTTGTGATTATTTTACAATTTACAACAGTTGACATTACGTTGAAGGATCTAACAGCCCTTCCTTTTCTTTCATGGACTAAAATTTCCTGTGATAATGTGAAAAGATTCAAATCTAATTGGACTTTTTCTATCAAGTATTTAGAAATAACGATGGAGTTCTAATTTGTAGAATGTGCATGCATTGTTAGAGCTGTCACACTGCAGATAGTTTGGATTCTATTAAAAGGGCACATTGGCTGCAAATTGATAGAAGTTTTGACATCTATGAAGGCAGGGAGTCAGGGTGCTGCCTGGCACTTAGCATACTAGGCACTTGTGCCTGGCCCCTCGTCTCCCCTCACGCCCCCACCACCACTCCCAACTGGCCACATCTTGGCCTGGATAGCACTCCTTGACCATTCACAACATGACATTTTCTAGAAGCGTTGTTGGCTGTTTCCTCCATTTCCACAGCAAGGCTGTGCGTTGCAGCTGGCTTCTGAGGTGTAATGCCAAGTAGTACAGCACCTCCCTGTCTGCATTCAGCCTAACTGGGCACACAGCAACAATGACAGACATCACTCATCTTGTCAGTGGCCTGGAGGTATGTAGAACCTCAGACCCTGCTTCTCTCCAAAACGCTCCAAGGAGCCTGGAAGCAGCAGATTGGGGTTGCAACTGACCTGGCTTTGGCTACCCTAGACCCCATCTGGCTGCCCCAGGGCCAAAGGCATCAATATCTCCTGGAACCTGTTGCAGCATTCATGTTTTGGAAAGCTCTCATTTACAGGGACAAATTTCTTGTTTTCCCTGAATCCTTAGGAAATTGAAGGGTATATGTGTGTCTGTGTTTGTGTTTGTGTGTGTGTGTGCACGCGCATGTGTGTGCATGCTAGTCCTGTTATTTTGTTTACCATCTTACTCAATATTCTTGCAAACAGCCTATCTGGCAATATAAGAGGCAGCAAAGTGTAATTCCTCGGAAGATAGATTCTGGAGCCAGATTGGCAGGTTTCAATTTTAGCTCAGCCAGTTGCTGGCTTCCTGTCCTGTGTTCCTCTCCTAATCTATATAAAATAGAGCTAATAATAGTGCTGTTTTTCTAGAGTTGTTAATTAATTAAATTAACTCATGCATGTTAATTTCTTGCAGTAATGCCTAGAATAGAGTAAGTGTCCAATAGTAGTCGATGATATTATCATCGACTACTATTGTCGGTGATAATGATATTGGTGTTGTTAAAAAGTTGACTGTTATTCCAGTAGAGACTTCTTTGTTTTTACCAGACAATAGTCATTGCTTTGGGTTTCTAATATTTTCCATTAACATTGCAGTCTTTGTAACCAGAATGGATATTATCTATTCATTTTAACCACTTGCAACAAGACAACAAGCCAGGAGTAGGGATAGGGTTTGAGGCATGGAATAGTATCAAGCTACTTACCTCAAGGAAGACTGAATCCTACATTCAGTGTCACTGAGTTGGCTAGAGTAACCTGTAAGCTAATGCAAAAACTCATCTTAAACAATGACGTAAGTTTTAAAAACTGTATTATGCTCCTTGGTACCCAGAATAATCTTGATTTTTCACGTTCTTTGAACCTTGGACTCAAAGACTAGCCACAATAATCAGGAGACCACTTAAAATTTTAGTCTTAACTGAAGACATAAGTTGGCTTCACAATTGAAATGGAAAGTCTACAGAGGAAACAGACTTATGTCTTTCACCTGTTACAGGTTTTGTCACAGAAAAGTGGATTAATATAGTAACACTTCATTGTAAATGGACATTAATGAATGCTTAATTACCACCAAATTCCTATGGAACTGCACATAATGGCTACTTTCACATTCAAAGAGTTTTTCATGATTAATGTTATTGTAATGAATACCAAAGAAATTAATAACCAAAGAAATTTGTCACTTTAAGAAGTGTTGCTGATTAATTTTATGCTATTTTTTATTCTCATTTGTGGTAAGAGTGAGGACCTAGAATTTTAATGTCTAATATGCGGTGTGAATTAAAGAAGTGGCCTTGCTATGCTGACCTTTTCAATATTCTAATCTTTGCTTTGCTGACCTCTCAGGCCTCTTCCTGGCAACAGTTAGGCTTTTGAGAGGAGGGAGAGCTGAGACTGTTGGGTAAGTGAACAGAGTGAGGAAATATTTTAAGACACACTTTCATAATTCACTGACTGTATTGGAAATTCAAATTTTCAGACTATTCATTATCTTGACAAACATTGTAATGTGTGCAGAATATGGCACCACATAAATCCATTCTGGTGACAAAGAGTGTAATGAGAATGGGAAACAGTAGAAACCCAAAAGCAATCACTTTACAATCTGGAAACTGGTTAGAGTTAAACTCCCATCAGGTTTCACAGCAGTTCTTTTTTGGCCCTCATAACAATTGATTTTTACGGAAAGCACAACATGGTACCACCACAGCCAAGTACTCATAATGGGAGATTGTCTATTTGTGCTTTTTAGACTTTTCGACGCAGGCATTTCAGGCTATGAACTTTCCTCTTAGCACCACCTTTGCTGTATCCCAGAAGTTTTGATAGATTGTGTCACTATTATTGTTCAGTTCAAATAATTTTTAAATTCCATCTTGATTTCATTGTGGGCCCAATAATCATTCAGGAGCAGGTTATTTATTTTCCATGTATTTACATGGTTTTGATTGATGCTTTTTGGAGTTGATTTCCAACTTTATTCTACTGTGATCCAGAAAGTACTTGATATAATTTCAATTTTTAAAAAATTTATTGAGACTTGTTTTGTGGCCTATCATATGGTCTATCTTGGAAAATGTTCCATGTGCTGATGAACAGAATGTATATTCTGCAGTTGTTGGGTACAATATTCTGTTAAGTCCATTTGTTTTAGGGTATACTTTAAATCCATTGTTTCTTTATTGACCTTCTGCCTTGATGGCCTATCTATTGCTGTCAGTGGAGAGTTGAAGTCCCCCACTATTATTGTGTTGTTGTCCATCTTATTTCTTAGGTCTAGCAGTAGTTGTTTAATAAATTTGGGAGCTCCAGTGTTAGGTGCATATATATTTAGGATTGTGATATTTTCCTGTTGGACAAGTCCTTTTATCATTACATGATGTTTTTTCTTTGTCTTTTTAAACTATTGTTGCTTTAAAGTTTGTTTTGTCTTGTATAAGAAGAGCTATTCCTCCTCACTTTTGGTGTCCATTTGCAGGTTATATCTTTTTTCACCCCTTTACCTTAAGTTTATGTGAGTCTTAATGTGCTAGGTGAGTCTCCTGAATATAGCAGACACTTGGTTGGTGAATTCTTATCCATTCTGCCATTCTGTATCTTTTAAGTGGAGCATTTAAGCCCTTTACATTCCTTGTTAATATTGGGATGTGAGAGACTATTCTATTCATTATGCTATTTGTTGCCTGAATACCTTGTTGTTGTTTTTAATTTATTGTGTTTTTGTTTCATAGGTCCTGTGACATCTATGCTTTCAGGAGGTTCTATTTTGGTGTATTTTGAGGATTTGTTTCAAGATTTAGAGCTCCGTTTAGGAGTTCTTGTAGTGCTGGCTTGGTAGTGTCAAATTCTCTCAGCATTTGTTTGTCTGAAAAAGACTGTATCTTCCCTTCATTTATGAAGTGTAGTTTCACAGGATACAAAATTCTTGGCTGATCATTGTTTTGTTTAAGGAGGCTGAAGATAGGGCCCCAGTCCCTTCTAGCTTGTAGGGTTTCTGCTGAGAAATCTGCTGTTAATCTGATAGGTTTTCCTTTATAGGTTACCTGGTGCTTTTGCTTCACAGCTCTTAAGATTCTTTCCTTCATCTTGACTTTATATAACCTGATGACTATCTTCCTAAGCGATGATCCTTTTGCAATAAATTTCCCAGGTGTTCTTTGAGATTCTTGTATTTGGATGTTTACGTCCCTAGCAAGGTAAGGGATGTTCTTCTCAATTATTCCTCAAATAAAGTTTTGTTTATTATACTAGTTTTGTGCTGATTGGCCTCCTGCCAGGAGGTGGCACTTACAAGTTTTCCAGACTCCTAGATTTCTCTTCTTTCTCAGGAACACCAATTATCCTTAGGTTTGGTCATTTAATAAAATCCCAAACTTCTTGGAGGCTTTGTACATTTTTTTGGATTCTTTTTGTCTGTATTGGATGGGGTTAGTTTGAAAACTTTGTCTTTGAGCTCTGAAGTTCTTTCTTCTGCTTGTATAATTTTATTGCTGGGACTTTCCAGTGCATTTTGCATTTCTCTAAGTGTGTTCTTTATTTCTAGAAGTTGCGATTGTTTTTTCTTCATGCTATCTATGTCACTGAAGATTTTTCCTTCATATCTTGTATCATTTTTTTGATATCATTAAGTTGTATGTCACCTTTCTCTGATGCCTCCTTGATTAGTTTAATAACCGACCTTCTGAATTCTTTTTCTGGCAATTCAGGGATTTCTTCTTGGTTAGGATCCATTGTTGGTGAGCTAGTGTGATTTTTTAGGGGGTGTTAAAGAACTTTGTTCTGTTATATTACCAGAATTATTTTTCTGATTCCTTCTCATTTGGGTAGACTATGTCAGAGGGAAGATCTGGGGCTCAAGGGCTGCAGTTCAGATTATTCTGTCACACAATGTGCTCCCTTGATGTAGTGCTCTCCCTTTTTCCCTAGGGATGTGGCTTCCTGAGAGCCAAACTTCAGAGATTGTCATTTCTCTTCTGGACGTAGCCACCAAGTGGAGCTACTGGGCTCCAGACTAGTACTGGGAGGTATCTGCACAGAGTCCTGTGATGTGAACCACCTTCAGGTCTCTCAGGCATGGATAGCAGTACCTCCTCTGGTGGAGGTGGCAGAGGAGTGAAATGAACCCTGTGAGAATCCTTAGTTGTATTAATAGTTTTGTTTATTGCACTAGTCTTGTGCTGATTGGCCTCCTGCCAGGAGGTGGCACTTACAAGACAGTATCAGCTGTGGTGGTATAAGGAGAATCAAGTGGTAGATGGGTCCCTAGAGCTCCCAAGAGAATATATCCTGTCTTCAGCAACCAGGGTGGTTGAAAAAGACCATCAGGTGGCCGGCAGGGTTAGGCATGACTGAACTCAGACCCTCTTTGGGTGGAACTTGCTGCAGCTGCTGTTGGAGATGGTGGTGTCATTCCCAGGCCAATGGAGTTATGTTCTCAGGGGGATTACGGCTGCCTCTGCTCTGTCATGCAGGTCTCCAGGGAAGTGGGGGAAAGCTGGCAATTACAGGCCTCACCCAGCTCCCACGCAACCCCAGAGGCCAGTCTTACTTCCACCATGTGCCCCCTCAATAGCACCAAGTTTGTTTCCAGGCAGCAAGTGAGCAGGGCTGAGAACTTGCCCCAGGCTGCCAGCCTCCTGGCTGTGAAAGTAAGCAGGGCTTTTCAGGCTCAGCACCTCCCCACCTGCCATGGCTTCAGTGCTGTGTCTGCACTCCAGATTCACCTCCTCCCCTAAGTTCTGTATGGGAAACTTCACACGTGGTCAAAATTGTTACAAAGTTCAGCTGGAAGTTTTCTTCTCCCAGTAGTCTTTTCCATTTATCTGGCAGCCCTTCCCAGGGACCTCTGTGAGACAAAGTCAGAAATGGCTTCCCTAGGATCTGAGAAAGACCACACAGCTCATCCTGCTGCTGCTTCTACCCCTGTATTTTGCTCGGATATCCAAAATTGTCTCAGCTCCAGGTAAGATCAAATTTTTCTCCTGTGATTCGGACCTTCAGGTTCCTCAGTGAAGGGTGTGTGTTTGGGGTGGACGATCCCTCTTTCACACTTTTACACTTCGGGTACTCACAGATTTTGGACTGTCTCCCAGGGCCTTCAGAAGCAATCTGCTTCCTTCAAAGGGTCTGTGGATTTACTCGGCTTTCCTGGTATGTTCCTGTGATAGTTCTTGGAGAGAAAGTTCACAATGTGAGTCTCCATATGCTGCTCTGTCCATCCAAGTGGGAGCTGCAATTTAGTCCTGCCTCCTATCTGCCATTTTCCTAACCTCCTGTTGTGGCTAATTTATTCTTGATTCCATTGCACAAGTCCTTGGATGTCTGAGGAGAGAGGCTAACTGACATATACTGGTAAAGGCATCTTCTCCACTTGGTTATTTGAACCTCTTTTGCAAATGATGATTTATTTGGGGCATTAAATTCAACATCAAAATTCTCACACTTTGTATCCACTACCCTAGGTCTAACATTTGCCTCTTTCCAAGATATTCTTGTACTAGCTTTCCAATGTTGTAACCTAAAGGCCTCTGAGCAGGTAGGCAAGTCATCTGCCACCTCACATAGTACACGTATCATCTTCCCATTCTACCCAAAGTGTACCTCACATAGTACACGGATCACTTCACATTCTACCCAAAGTGAATGGCAAGTTTCTTCACCCAAATCTCTGCCGTTGAGAGGACTTCTAATCTTTTTCTTGCAAAACCACTCCTGAGTGGGGCTGTCATGAAGCAGCAGTCTATTTTTGGTTTCTACCTATATTTCAAGCTGATTCGTCCATGAACCAAGGTTGAACTTCTTTCTTTTCCATTAAATGGTCATAGTGAATGTCTCATAAGACCATAGGTATGAGCCCCATGGATTTGCTCAAACCTAACTTCTGATATAGCATTTCCACTTTTTGATTTATTGTTACTGGACTTGCCCAATCTCATGATTTGATGCATCTAATAGTTTGGAGTATACAGTGGGCAGTTATGATCTTAGGGTCCATTGATTTTTTTTTTTTTTTTGTCTTAGGAAGTATCACTAGTCACATTTTTTTCTTCCCCAGAATACAATACAGTTTTGAAGAAATTACTATCTTCACTGAAGGGACAAATTTTAGATGCTTTCCGTTTGACTTTTCCTACACATTAGCTTTTACTTTTCAGGTCAAGGAGCCAATATGAGTTTTCTTAACTGCAATGTATGTCCCTTCTGGTTATATGGTTTTTAACTAAGAAACAACTACCAGGTGGGCTTATGGAGTTATCAAACCCATTGTGAGATAGCTCTGGGCCAATACTGCATTTATTACTGGAGACCTATACTCTAACAGGGTACCATAAGGACTTCTGTGGATAGCTGGTTCTCGGCATTAACTTCATATCCTATATACAACTGTCTTGGAAATAATCTAGTTATTCATCTTTCTCCAGGGCATGTTTATCGAAGTAAAGAGCAATAAATCCCATTTCAAAAAGTCTGTGAAGAACACTATTGTGCCTACTTTCTGTGGTGTTACAGAGTCCTTCTTTATCAAGACCTGGCCTCTTCTTCAGTTGGTGGATTCTGAGTCTGAGAATTGACTTAGGTCTGGAAACTGGCCAAATCCATTAAGTGGATAATCTCAGCTCTGTTCATCCATTGTTTATCTTTTCTCATCATGATTTGTTGAGCAATGGTTTTAATGGTTGTCCATCTTGTTCCTAGGCATACTATGTTTTCTTATCATTTTCAGTGAATAGTTCTGCCCTAGCTGCTATTCCAACCTTGCTGCCTATTATGGTAATTTTTACCACTTGGCTTATGATTATTAAGTGCTGCCAGCCACCTGGCCTCTACTATTCCCAGCTCTATCATTCCCATGAACATAAGTTCAAGATATTTTCTAATTCTCCTTGTGATTTATTTCTTTGACTCCTGGGATCCCACTTTGGTAAAAACATCTACTAGCTGCTGATTTTTTTTAAGACTATGTTTTTGGCCAGGCATGGTGGCTTATGCCTGTAATCCCAGCACTTTGATAGGCTGAGATGGGAGGATCACTTGAGCCCAGGAGTTGAAGACCAGCCTGGGCAGCAAAGTGAGACCCTGTCTCTACAAAAAATCAAAAAGTTATCTGGGGATGGTGGTGTGCACCTGTAGTCTCAGCTACAGGGGAGGCTGAGGCAGAGGATCACTTGAACCCAGGAGGCTGAGGCCATACTGAGCTGTGTTTGCACTCCAGCACTCCAGCATGGGTGACAGAGAAAGACTCTGTCTCAAAACAAAACAAAGCAAAACAAAAAACAAACAAAACATACAAAGTTTTTGGAGTTCTTTTCTTAGTAGTTACCAGAAATTACAGTATACACCTCAATTTATCTCAATCTATTTCAAGTAAATACTGACCTAATTCCAGAAAAATATAGCAGCTATGTTCTAAAATAGCTCAGTTTCTTCCAATCTCCCTGTAAGCTATAAACCCCTAGTACAGTACTATTCTTATTGCCCTATACAATTTTATTTTTATTATAAAAATTAGAAAGAAAATATATTTATATACTCTTTTACTTACCTATGTTTTTTACCATTTTTGTGACTCTTCATTTCTTCCTGTGAATTTAAATTGCCATCTGGTATTTCCCTTCAGCCTGAAGGACTTCCTTTAGTGTTTCTTGTCATACAGATCTGTTAACAATGATTTCTCTCGATCTTTGTATATCTGGGAATGTTTTATTTTTGCCTTCCTTTTTTAAGAATAGACTTTTTGATTAGATAATTGTTTGTTGACAGCACTTTGCCTATGTCCTTCCGCTGCCTTTTTGCTTCTATTGTTTCTGATCAAAGTCAACTTTAAATAGTACCAGTGATTCCTGTGCACAATGAGTCTTGCTGCTTTCAAGATTTTCTTTTGTCTTTGTTTTACTGCACTTTGCCTATGATGTGTTGAGGTGTTTATCTCTTTGTTTTTAGTCTATTTGGGTTTCATTGTCTTGGATCTGTAGATTAATGTTTTTAATCAAATTAGGAAGCTTCAATGATTACTTCTTTAAATATTCTTGTTCAAATAAACTTTATTTTTAGAACAGTTTTAGATTTACAGAGAATTGTGAAATTAACACAGAGTTCCTATATACTTGATACCAAATATTTCCTATTATTAACATCTTACATTATTATTTGTTACAATTAATGATCTTATATGGAGACATTATTGACTGAAGTCCATACATTTTTCAGATTTTCATAGTTTTTACCTAATGTTCTTTTTCTGTTTCATGATTCTTTCCAGAATATCACATTACATTTAATCACTATGTCTCCTTAGGCTCTTCCTAGCAATGACAGCTTCTTAGACTTTCCTTGTTTTTGATGATCTTGATAGCTTTCAGAGTTAATGCACAGGTATTTTGTAGAATGTTCCTGTATTGGGATTTGTCTGCTGTTTTTCTTATGATTAGACTGAGATTATGTGTTTTTGGAAAAAAGATCATTGAAATAAAGTGCCATTTTATCAAAGTATATCAACCAACATAACTTATCACTGTTGGTGTTGACCTTGATCACATGGCTAACAAATTTGTCAGACTTCACTGTAAAGTTATTTTTTTCCTCCCTTTCTGTATTATATTATTTAAAAGAAAGTCATTATGTATATCCTATATTTGAGGAGAGGTAAAGTTATTCTCTACAACCTGAGGGAGGAGTATCAATAGAAATTACTTGGAATTCTGCAGGAAAAATTTGTCTATTTTACCCCAATTATTTAGGTATTCAATATTTTTTTACATCAATATGGACTTATTTATTTTATACTTTGGGTTATAATTTGATATTATTTTCTTGCTCAAATTTTTCCAGTTGTGGCCATCAGAAGCTTTCAGTTGTTCCTGTGTCCCTTTGATAATATTCCACCATTGTGGTTTTGTTTCTATTTATTTTCTTCTTCTTGTTGCTCTTATTTGGTAAGAACATTCTCTTATTTTCTGGCACTGCAATTGCTCCAAGTTCATCTTACATATGTCCTGCCCCAGTCCTAGAATCAGCCATTTCTCTGAGAAGCTCTGGTTCCCCTTTTTTGGAGAATGCTATCCGAAACCAATGTCTGGACATTAAGAGTGCTGGTTGCTATTTTGGTGTCATTGTTTTTAGGCCCTCTCGGCTAACAGAGAAAGGAAATATATATGGGTATACTCTCCCATGATTATACATATATATCTGGAAATATTTCCATATGTAACCATCTGTATCTATATTAAAATAATCACGAGTCCATGCTGATGTCTCCAATTCTAATTCATTACCACATGGATCATTATAGCCTCTTTCATGTGCTGATTTGTTAACTCTGATTATAATATTAGGAAACCTAGCTCTCACCATCCACAATTCATTTGCTTAATTGTTCAATTCTAGCATGTATGTATCAGAATCATTAGTTCATACCTCCATTAGGTATGTGTTCTTTTTCAAGTAGAGTATAGTGCTTATGAACAGCCATATTTTTTAAAATTAATATTCTGTATATTTAAAGGATACACCATGAGGTTATGGGATACACAGAGATAGAAAAAAAGTATCTAACTATAGTATTTAACTATAGTGAAACAAATTAATAAATTCATCATCTCACATGTTTACTATCTTTTTTTTTTCTTGGTAAGGTAACTAAAATCTATTCATTTGTCATGAATCCCAAATACAGCATGATTTTATCACCTATAGTCCTCATGCTATATATTAGTTCTCTAGACTTTTTGCCTATTGTTTGACAGACTACTCTAATTTCCAAAGTTGCTCAGGTCAGCCTCCTTTCCCCAGCTTTATTCGAGGTTGTATTAAATAGCATACATTTGTAATATAGTTAGATTGTAATATAGTTAGGAATCCCATTCCATCCTGGGATTCCTCTAACATCTGAATTATTTTTTAAGTTGCATACATTAAGGTTTACTCTTAATGAATAAGGTTACTCCAAAGAGTAAGGTCTATTCCTTTGTGTAAAGTTCAGTGGGTTTTGACAAATGCATAGTACCATGTGTTAACAGTTACCTATCGTATGGAATAGTTCACTACCCTAGAAATTCCCTATGTTTCACCTATTCAACCCTTCCTCTCATCTCTCTAGACCCCTGACAAATACTGATCTTTTCACTGTTTCTATAGTTTTTCCTTTCTAGAATGTCATCTAATTGAAATTATAATCTTTTTAGATTCTTTTCAAAATATTTCACTAAGCAATATGCAATTTGTAATTCATCCATGCCTTTTCATAGCTTGATAGCTCATTTCTTTTTATCACTGAATAATATTTCGTTGTGTGAATAAACCACAGTTCTATTATCTACACAACTTTTGGAGGACATCTTGGTTGCTTCTGGTTTTTGTCTATTACAAATAAAGTTGCTATAAACATTCACATGCAGGCTTTTGTGTGGATGTGTTCACCTCAAATTATTCTAGTGCATACGTAGGAGTAAAATTGGTGGATTGTAGGATAACCCTATGGTTAGCCTCGTAAGGACTGCCAAATTGGCTTCCAAAGTAGTTGTACCATTTTGCATTCCCACCAGCAAATGGAAGAGTTTCTTTTGCTTTGCATCCTTGCCTCAACTGGTTTTATGAATTTTCAGATTTTAGCCATTTTAATAAGTGTATAGTAACATTTTATTTTGTTTTACTCTTTTATTTTGTTTTATTGTTTTAATTTGTATTTCCCTAGTGACAAATAGTGTTGTGCTTCTTTTTCATGTGCTTATTTGTCATTTATGTATGAGATGTCTATTTGAATCTTTATTTTTTTTAACTGGGTTTTTTGTTTTCTTATTGCAGAGTTTTAAGAGTTCTTTCTATGTTTTGGATACAAATCATTTATTAGATAAGTGTTTTGTGAACATTTTATCCTAGTTTATAACTTGTCTTTTAATTCTTCTTATTCTCTTAACAGTGTCTTTCATGGAACAGAGGTTCTCAATTTTAATTAAATCCAACTTAACAATTTTTTTTCTTTCATCAATCATATTTTTGATGTTGAATCTGAAAACTCATTGCCAAACCAAGGTCTCCTAGATTTTCTGTCATGTTTTCTTCTGTAAGTTTTATAGTTTCATGTTTTACATTTAGATCTAAGATTCACTCGTTCTCATTAATTTTTTTGAAAGATGTAAGGTTTTTTTTGAAAGATGTATGATTTTTTTTTTCATGTGGATGTCTACTTGTTTCAGGACTATTTGTTGAAAGACTATCTTTTCTTCATTGAATTTCTCTTGTTCCTTTGTCAAAGATTAATCGACAATATGTGTGGGGGTCTATTTCTGAGCTCTCTATTCTATTTCATCCATGTATGTGTCTATTCTTTTTTGAACACCATGTTATCTTGATTACTGTAGCTTTATAGTAAG
This sequence comes from Gorilla gorilla gorilla, assembly GCF_029281585.2. Classification (NCBI taxonomy): domain Eukaryota; kingdom Metazoa; phylum Chordata; class Mammalia; order Primates; family Hominidae; genus Gorilla; species Gorilla gorilla. The sequence goes on from NC_073241.2 coordinate 71,442,204, forward strand.
CCTTGAAGTTGAGTAGTGTGAGTTCTCTAATTATCTTCTTTTTTAGTACTGTGCTGGTGATTCTAGGTCTTGTGCTTCTCCTTATGTACTTTAGAATCAGTTTGTTGATATCTAGAAAATAACTTACTGAGATTTTCCAGCTTTAGGTGAGTCTCAAGGGCTAGACAGGCCTGTAGTTAGGGAAATAGTTTTCTCCCAGGTAGGGATAAGGCTCTGGTAGCCTTTCTCCCTTGAAAGCATAGATCTGTGTTATGGAGAGCACTTTGGGTGTATTTCACAATAGTTACTTTTACCCTCTTCCTGCCAAAGCTACAAGAGAATTTTTGTTGCTGCTTCACTGTGAAAGTATAATCAGATTCCTAGTGGTTAAAAAAAAAAAAAGAATGTATGTATCCCTAAGACTGCAACCCTTAGGATATTCTCACTCTCAAGTTAGTTTCCTGGATCCAGCAATTAATCAAAATTACCATTTAAATATTTCTACCAGTTCATTACTCCAGTGGCTCTTCCTCCAAGGCAGCAGGTATTGGCTGTAACTCTTTGGTTGAAGTTGTCTTGCCAGATTCGGTGTGGTAGTTTGCCTTTAGATTTCAGTTCTCTAACAGGTCTAAGAAAAGTCATCATTTTTCAGTATGTTCAACTTTTTTCTTGTTGAAAGGATGGGAGTAATGACTTCTATTATTTTTTGATATCAGAGCTGGAAACAGAAGTTCATGTCAAATATATTTGTCTGCCATTTTCTTTCTTTCCTCTTTCTGGGACTCTCATTACATGTATGTTTATATCATGGGAAAGGAAAAAAAGCTTTCATCTGCCTTGCTAGGCTCTGCCACCAGGCCTGAGAATTTGGCCTGAAAATGAAACAGACATAAGACAAATTAACAGGAGAAAAGCATATACATTTTATGTAATGTTTTTATATGTATATGGCAGCCTTCATAGAAAAAATAAAGATGTGAAGAAGCAATTAGGACTGAGAGCTTATAAATCTATTTACCAAAAAAATAATAATTTTGTGAAGAAGTGATAAGACAAAGGAAAAGGGATTTAAACTTCTGTGGTGGTAAATTGTGGGAAACTGACTATGAAATATATACATGAAAATAATAGAAAATAAGAATTATTTTAGTAGGTTTTATAGATACATTTTCATATTGACTCCCACTGTGCAGTGAGTAGAATATTCTTCTCTGTGTTAAAGGGAAAATGACTTTCTAATGGGAAATTTTATGACCTGCTTTTAGATAGAAAGGGGAGGTCAGAAAGCCCCTCCTGCATTTGCTGTTTCTCAAGTGCCTTCAGTTCGAAACAATCAATACACCAAAGTGGAATATTTTGGGGTGGCACATTCTGAATCCCTTTAGTATGTGTATAATTTTCTGACAAGTCTCTGAGTCTCCGCTTATTTTTCTGTAACTATTTTCTAATCTTAAGGTAAATTAATTTCTATTTTTTCATCAAAATCATTGATGATTTTTTCTGCCATCACAAATTTGCTATTAAATCCATCTAGTAAATTTTTCATTTTTGTTATTACATTTTTCAACATAAAGATTTCCCTTTGGATATTTTTAGCTTTCTATTTCTTTACTGAGATCCCTTATTTGTTGAATCATTGTCCTCAAATCTTTTTTAATTCTATGCAATATATTCAGAATAGCTATAATGAAATTTTTGCTGCAAAATCCTACTTCTTAGTCTACTTACAGTTAGTTCTATTCAGTGGTTTTTTTTTTCTAAATCTGGTCTATACTTTCTCTAAATATGGTTTCACACTTAGTATTTTTTGTATACTCTAATCTTTGGCTGTACACTGGACATATGAGGTAATATAGTAATTTTGTGTTCTGATTTTACTTTTTCTTTCTTTTTTCTTTTTTGCAACTCACTTGAACTTTAACTGTGTAATTGATCTCCCCTGTAGCATATGGCCATTTGTATATATGCTAAGATTTTTTATTTTTGTTATTTAGCCTGGCTTCCTAGGGGTCATCCCAGTGTCTACATAGCTTAGTGGTCATCCAGTGATTTGGAATAGGCTATACTCAAATTCCATGCGCCCATAATTCTTCCTCCCTCTGCTGACTGGTCTTTGGGTGTGGGCACAAAGTTGTCAGTTTTCAAGTCTTCTGTGACTTTCACTTTAAACTCAAACTTTCTTAGTCTTGCCCCACACACATGTATAGCTTCCTAGTCAGCCAGGTGTTCATGAAGAGCTTCTCTCATCTCTTCTATGGCCCTCTTATTCCTAAGAGCTCTCCACTAAGTTTATGCCTGGTTTACCATTTGCTCCAACCAGTACCACAAATTTAGGCTAGTAGATCTGTCAGTCACCCATTTATTTTCTACTGACAGTGCTGCCTGTTGTAGGTTTTTGTCCTATGCCTGAAATTGAGCCCACCTGGTCTGGCATCAAAGTTATAGGTTTCCTGGCCAGCTGCACAATAGCAATGCTGTCATTATTATTGACCAAGCTGGGATGGGTGGTGAATATTGGCTCCAGACAAGATTACAGACGCTATTGTTTGTAGCTGAAGGACTACCAGTTTTTCATAAATATGTATTTCTCAAATTGTTCTTTGCATTTAGTCAATTTTTAGAGTTCCAAGATGGTTGTTTTTGACAATTGTGTCCAGTTTTATCCTTTTCTTGTGGAGGTAAGAAGATTTGTTGGTCTCTCCACTCCTCTATAGCTGTAAGGCTTCCTCCCTATTTTTCCCTTTTTTGTTTGTTTTAGTAGAAAATTATGCTTATAGATCATCATCTGGTTGCTAGGGAGAAGTCATTGCTACCGGTTTTGGTGCTTTTTAAATGTATATGATAAAATACATCAAAAATTCACCTGATAAAAAACTTCAGATTTAAATTTAGGATTACAAGGTTTTTTTTAAATGTAATCTCTTTGATCTAACATATGTATCTTTTTTTCTTATATGCCAAAACTCCTGGTTCTTAATAATATCAATGTAATTATTAATTTTGTCTAACAATATACATGCATCAGCCTCAGAATAATAGCATCAACATTACCACAAATATAGTTACTTAAAATGATTTGATGGTTTTTGTGGGTGTGTGTGTGTGTTTTTACACTGCACTGTATGTTTTATAATATAATGGTGATGATCTCTTCTGCTGTAATATATTTATATATTTTCCACAGGTACGAGAGTATGTCTGCTTGTCCTGGGGAAAAAAAAAATCTGTACATTCTGTCTTGCCAAATCCATAAACATGCTGTGCTTTATATCCATGATCAATGATACAACACATTTCAATGAAATTCAAAGCTATTTCACTGTCCAGTTCTGCCGCATGTTTTTATTACACCATAATTCTGCTCACAACCTGATTCATTTTACATTCTGACTTTATCTCAGATGTACTAATGTACTTTTAAAATAAGGAATATTAAAGATTTTCAAAAATAGTTGTAAAATTGAGTATTTTCTGCCATTTCACAGCTCCTTGGCATTTATGAGAGAGCCACATGACATCAGCCCATAGACTGTGGAGAGTGTTCCAGATCTATCACATTTCTGCGATTCCCAGAAGGATGGTCATGAAAAAATTCCCTCTTCAGTTTACATATATGGCAGTGGTAAGTGGAGGCACCTAGATAGAAAATTTTACTCTGGTGAATTATATCTTGTATATTCTTCAAACTCAAAAGAATAAAAAACAAACTAAATGCTAGAAAACTAATGAACAAACAAAACCTTCCAAATACCCCTTCTCACCATTACATTTATTTGGAGAAATACATTTTTAAAGTATCATGAAATTTTTCAATCATATGCAGATTTAGAAATAATAGTAAAGTAAAACTCCATGCACTCACTACTCAGTTTCAGAAATTATACAATCATGACAAATATTGTTTCAATACCTCCATTCACTTACACTTATTGAGTATTTTTTGAAGCAAGTCCCAGAAGTCAAATTATTTCCTTTGAAAACAATTTCAGAGTGTATTTCCAAAACATAATACTTTAAAAAAGAACTACATTTGCAGTCACAAGTAAATATAATAATTTAAAATCATCAAATACCTAGCCATTATTCAAATTTCAAATTTTCTTACAAATACTGTATTTTTGTAGCAATTTGTGTGAATCAAGTCCAAAGTTTTTTAATTCTTTCCATTGTTGAAGGAACCAGGTTATTTATCCTGTATAGTTTTCTGCCATCTGGATTTTGATAATTGTATCACCATGGTGTTGCTTAACATCTTCCTATAGTCTCTGTTTTTCCTGTAAATTGAGCATTGGTGCTAGTGGTTTAATCAGATAGATACAGATAGGTTTATTTGTAGCAATTCTACTTGATAAAGGTTGCTGTGCTTTTCCTTATTAAGCATTTACTTTCTGGTTGCCTCTCTTTTAGCAGGTGGTGATGATCAATGACTAGATACATCAGTTCATTAAAGGTTGCAAAAGGAGGCTGTTCTAACTCTATTATTCTTACTTTATACATCTGTTACATGTATACATAGGTGTATCTATGGATATATTTCTGAAATATGTTTACCAATAGAAATTTTATAAACCAAGTAACACAGTTTGTATAGGAAAGGCAGGATAAATGCAAAATGTTACATCTCACAAATGAGCCATAAGCATAAAAGCATGTGGTTCAATGCCATAGGAGAAGGCAGTATCTCCAGAAGGTTTCTATCTTCCTCAGATTCTAAAAAGCCCTTTGCAATTTTTCACTCAAAAGTTCTAATTACATATATTCCTAATATTTAAAAAATAATGTTTATAATTGTTTTCTGTCTAAAGAGTTATGCATGCTTATTTTAGAAAATATAGATCGATCTGAAGAAGAAGGGGAAATCTTCTCTAATTTCATTGCCTGGAGAAAACTACTGTCCAAGTGATTTCAAAGATGACTATTCTATAAGGGTCCCAGAACCTATTAAAGAATCAAGTCAGTAAACAGTGATAATACTTGAGCTGCAGAATGAAAACACAAATGATGTTAAAAAGTACTTCAGTGGGATTTTTTTCTGGAATTTTATATTGTGGTAAAATACACACAACATAAAATTTGCTACAGTAACCATTCTAAACAATTCAGTAGCATTAAGTACAGAACCCATGTTGTGAAACCACCACCACTACTATTCAAACCCAGAACATTCTTATTTTCCCAATTGAAGATCTTGTGATAGGTCTACAATTCTATGAATATACTAAAAATAATTAAATTGTATATTTTAAGTTGTTGAATTTAATAATATAACAATTATATCTCAATAAATCTGCTTTTTTTAAAAAAATAAGGGATAGCGGAGAATAAAATAGAAAAAAGTCCCTTGCCTTCAGGGAATTTGCCTTCTAGTGATAGCCATTACCATTATAATTCTCTAATACCTTTAGCAGAAACACAAAGTGATAGCCATTACCATTATAATTGTCTAATACCTTTAACAAAAACACAACAAATGAAACAGATTGCCTGTAGAAGATAAAGACTGGATATGCTATTCTTATAGATGCCCTTGGATTTGCTGAATATAACCTCAAGTTTACTGTATCTGACCCTAGTTCCCATGAACAGATGGCCAACCAAGGATGCAATGGGGCAACTAATCCTGTATTTTCCTAAACTCCTAAATTAAAATTTGCAAGATACATTAAAGAAAGTTTAAAACAGTATCTTACAGAGTGATGCTGATGTGGACTTTTAGATCTGGAAGTAGCCTTAAGAGATGATTAATTTTAGCCTAATTATTTTACAAGTAGGCAACTGACACCCATGTAGTTGAAAGATTTAGCCACAACCAATCAAGCATGATCTGACTCTACAAAGCAGTTGTATCTGAGGGCAGTGCTGTTCTGTTCTGTTTTGTTTTATTTTCTCTGTGTGTTTTTCAGAAGCGTTATCTGCTTGACAGCCCACTGCTGTATTTGTAAAATAGACTTTACTTTGCTATCCCAGAAAAGACGGAGGTTGGGTTAATACAGTGTATCAAATAAGCACTTTTAGTTTAGATTTTCTGATGTCAATTAATAATGGTGAACCGCAAAGCTGCAGAAGAATGAGAGGCAGAATTAGGAATAATACTGAATTTGTACCTGTCTCATGCATGACTGTCCTGGGGTATGGTGGGTTCCCACATGAGCCTGAAGAAAAAACTTAGTGTGAAAAATCTTCATTTTGTCCAGTTGTCTCAGAAAAATGTGTACATACAGAGAAAGTGATGTCCCTGAGTGGTGAACCTCTTCCTTTTGTTCTTGGTTGGTGGCAGAGTCAAAACAGATCTTCAGGCACCCAGTTGTGTAGACTCTTTGGTTTTGATGCTTTGATAATTTCCAGATGACTAACACTCTCTTATGCCTCAATTAATCTAACCTAGTGAACATGACTGAAGCTTTCCACAGCACCCTGTTTCTGAGATTTTTGTTTTTGTTTGTTTTTGTTTTTTGAGATGGAGTCTCACCCTGTCACCTAGGCTGGAGTGCAGTGGTGCAATCTTGGCTCCCTGCAACCTCTGCCTCCCAGGTTCCAGCAATTCTCGTGCCTCAGCCTCCTGAGTAGCTGGGATTACAGGCGTGTGCCACCATGCCCAGCTAATTTTTGTATTTTTAGTAGAGATGGGGTTTCACCATGTTGGCCAGGCTGGTCTCAAACTCCTGACTTCAGGTGATCTGCCTGCCTCAGCATCCCAAAGTGTTGGGATTACAGGCATGAGCCACCACACCAGGTCAGGACTCTGTTTCTGAATGTGAGTACTCATTCACCTTGTGAAGTGTGGATTGTGGATGGAGAGAAAAAAGGATAAGGAGATTAGACTGAAGCTATCAATACTTAAAGTGAGACTTTTCAAGCTCTAATGGGACCACCGGGATGACTTTCAATATGGCTTCCATATTGCTTTGGTGACAGGATGAGAAGAAGGCAATACTGAGCTTGGCCTGCTCCTCAGAGGTTGTGGGATCTCTTAATCAATTTTCTGTTGCTTACAACAGAATACCTGAAACTAGGTAATTTATAAAGAAAAGGAATTTCTTTCAGTCCTGGAGGCCAAGAAGTTCCAGGCTGAGGTGATACATCTGGTGAAAGCCTTCTTGCTGGTAGGGGCTTTCTGCAGTCCCAGGGTGCTGCAGGGCATCACATAGTGGGTGGCTGAGAGCACTGACATGGTAGCCCAGGTTTCTCTTCCTCTTCTTACAAAGCCACCAGTTACACCACATGATAGTCATTAATCCATGAATGGATTAATCTATTCAAGAGGGCAGAGTCCTCATGAATGATCCAATCAACTATTAAAGGACCCATTTTTAATGCTGCCACATTGGGGATTGAGTTTTCAACACATGAAATTTGGGAGACACATTCAAACTATAGCATGAGGTAAAGGAAGCATGAGTATTTCCTTGGACTGAATGTGGAGCCCAGGAAAGGGCGGCACTGAGGCCTTTGTTTTTGAGGGGTGAGGAGATCTCAGCAGAAAGAGGCAGGTGGACATGGCTAGCGGCCTACAGGCTAAGCACAGATTGGCAGTGCATCAATTAGAACAGAAAGGAACCTGCCAAAACTCATGTAGGATCTCAGATTTTAGTCCTCTAATGGGGCGGTGGGATAAAAATGTAAATTAAACTATACGTTGAAAAACAAAATTGCATTTTGTTTCCATTCACTGTAGAGCTTTTCAACATACAGTTTAATGTGAAGTTATGCTGCAAGCTTAGGAATGGGGAGGAAGAGGAAAAGTAGGGGTGGTAGTAAATGAAGGGTCCACAATTGTTGCTGAGAGCAGGCTTGCTCTTTCAGCGGGTGCAGGCTGTGTGGTGTCTGAGTGGCTGGCATGATTTAATAGGAACAATTTGGAGTCATTATACATATATATTTCTTTTTAAAAATTAAGCATCATAACAGCTATGATAGATAGATTAGGCACATATTATTACCTTCATTTTAGGTGAAGTGGTCCAAAAACAAGGTGATTAGCTGTCCCAAGGTCACAGATTTGTTTATTTAGGGGTGTGAGTTAGCTGAAGTGGAGCAAGCAGTCAGATCTAAGGGTGAGCCAGGTGGCCTTCCTTCTACCATTTCTCTTTATCATGCTTCCTTTATCATGTCCATTACAGAACCGTGTTTCTTCTAAGGACCCTCAGATTGCTAGGGCAGATCCTGTATTCAAATATCTTGTTTTTGCCTGCTGCCTTAGCATCAGTCTGAGAATTTGCTTGAAGGCATCTATCATGCTGATGGTTAGAACATAAACCTGTTTTGGGGGAAAAGATCTGAATTGCCTACAATAATTTGTGGTTAATGAATTGTCCTAAGAGTTTTATGTGTCCCTCTCCCACTGTTTTGCATGGTAGTTGTCTCATCCCCATTAAAAGACTTTTCTCGTTTGAACTGTTTTTATGAATAAAGGGCTCTTTCATTTTCCACAGCTGATTTCCTTTTATTGTCTTTATTGCATTTTAACAGGGAGACAAATGACACCACAAACAGAGGCAAGGGAGACTGACTCCTCCCGCCTTGCCTTTATGTGTTTTTATTAACCTTTGTTCATCCCTTAGCTCAGGCTGTGGGATGTAGACCTTTAGTGCAGGTCATAAATGAACAGCCAGATTTGAAACTTGATGGAAAAGCTCTCTAATGGGACAGAGGAGTCACTGAAACAATGTTTGTTTTTAAAAATTGTGTTTGAAGTTATAATGACAATGATAGAAATATCAATTATAGTAATAAACATTGTAACACTGAGTATTGAGGTATATAGGCAGAAAGAAATATTTAGTATCCTCTATATGCTAGGCATTCTATATATTTTTCTGCTATATAAATAATATATGAATACATTTATATGATACAAACTTTAAAAGATATGGGAGTATATGTGATAAATGGTCAAAATTATCTTTCTTTTTTCCCTCAAATACCACTAGTTTCATCATATGTATCTATTAACAATTTCATCTGCATATACATATACACATTCATATCTTAATGTTTTGTGTTGTCATGCATGAGTTCAAAACCTCTGCATATTATTCAATGACATTCTAATTTGCTTAACAAAATCTACTCTGCATATTATTCAATGACATTCTAATTTGCTTAATTTTAAAAGGCTTACTATTTGCACTTTATATAAATCTTCCTTACTCTTTGTTTTTTGTTGTTAGCAGCATTTCCCTCTTAGAGATTTAATTTTTTTGGTTGTTGTTAATACAGTGAAAGCTTCAGTAAACATCCTTGAACATACATATCTTCCCGAAGGATACATTTCTAGAAATGGAATGCATGTGTGGAAGGATTTGTACATCTCATGGTTTGGTAGATAGTGACCAATTCCCTGTAGCGGCTATGCTACTTCAGACATCCACCATATTGTATGAGTGTGACTCCCACCTCTTTGTGTGTTCTTTTATTCCTCAGAATACCCTGACAAAGGAAAACTCTAATCCTTATTTTTATCAATAGAGAATAACAAGCTTCAGAAATGTTAAGTAAAATTGCCTGAGGTTACACAGCTATCATGTGGAAGATGAGCTTTATTCCCCACAAAGGCCCATACTCTTTCTGTATTCAGGACATTTTCGGCATGAAGTCCATAATAGCTAGCTTTGCTGCTAAGTTGGCTTTATGTGTTTGGGAGGTAACATCACCTCTCTGGTTCGATTTTCCTTTTCTGTAAAATGAAGTAGTTGGACTAGGTGCCTTAGACTCCTTTGACTTTGAATTGTAAACCTGTTTTGGGGAGTATTTTATAAATGTTAGTGCCAGTATAATTTTGGCTGGATTTTGAACATATTTCTTCTACTTGGGATTTCACTTTTCAAAAGGGAAAAGGACTGGAATTGGGATTAACATTAGGAATATTAATAAGGTTAATATTCATCATCATAAGTAAAATTGTTAAGCGTGGCCTGTGTGCTAAATACTGTTCACTTTTCCAAGTGCTTTACATGCATTATTTTGTACCATCCTCCCTGCATTCTGGTGAGCCAGGTATGGTTATTGTCTTAATTTTACAGATGAGTAAAAGGATGAGGGAGGACAAGACTCTTGTCTAAGATCACACAGCATGTGGTGAGCACTTAACCTCAGACTTTCAGAGACTGAGCTGAGAAGCAAATTTTTTTGTGAGTGTGGGAGAGGGAGGCATTTTGTGGAGGAAAAATAAAGTAATTCTTCCTTGGACTATAACTAGGAAAGGAAGGGTCAAAAAACAATGAGTTTTCTAGACAACTAAAACTTACCCTCTTTAGGTTCAAAAGTTAACTTTTAACAACTTGGGATAAAAAATCCTTTTATAATGTGTTACATACTCTTCTGTTTACACTTAATTTGTTTAACCCTTTCTTTTGGGGACAGTGTCATTGTATGGGTATTTGTTAGTTCCTTAATAGATTCCTGCTCTTGCGAATAATTAAACTGAATAAACCATTCTCCTTTTCTCTGAATGGTCTCGAATTGGCATGCATTTTGAGTGTTTCAGGTTCTTTTTTACAGTTATGCTTCTCTTGCCTCAGTGTCAAGGTGTCAGCTTTGAAGGCCACTCTTGTGTGGAGAAGGTGCTACCAACTGACTGAAGACAGGATGTGCCCTTTGGATAGAGGACTGCATAACTCAACATCCAAACTGGGACACTGTTATTATTTAAGCAGGACAACAGGAATAAGATGAGACTGCTTATTCAAACTGGGATTTACAGTCACTTTACTTAGGGCCAGGTCCACATCCTGACTTGCTTGCTTGTTAAGGAATCTTGTCACAAATTATTTAGTTTCTCTGAACCACAGTTTCCTCAGTTGTAAATTGGGCACAATAATGCCAACTTGTAAGAATTAGAGAGAATGTACATAGTAGGTGCCTTATGATAGAGCTGCCACATGGGTCGTTGAGAGGAATGAAAGTCAAGGGCATAACACAGTAACTACTTTTTGCCTGTTAACTTTGCTATTGTTTAGGCTATGATTATTCTGCTTTCTATTGCCGTAATTGTGTCTACATCTGGCTGCTCCCTCCAGCATTCTCTTCTTAGCTACTTCCAATCTGATGTGGGCTGGGAAACAAGATAACTGAAGTGTTAGTATTCCAGAAAATAACTCATCTCTGAGTTAGGTGCAAGTTTTTCGGTTTTGTTTGTGTTTTGTACAAGTTTTCATCTTAACTGCTTAAAGTATTAGTCTTTGACCTTGTCATTGACCTAAACAATAAATGTTGTGTGATAATTCATCACTATATAGGTAATGCTTCTTGGTGATTTTCTGTATTTGAATATTATAGTTTGTCAGCATGGTACTGGTATAAAAATAGGCAGGTATAAAAATACAAATATGTTTTATTATGTAAAATATAAATCAGTAGAACAGAATAGAGAACCTAAAAATAAAGCCAAATTCTTACAGCCAACTGATCTTCAACAAAGCAAACAAAAACATAAAGTGGGGGAAAGAACAGACACACTATTCAACAAATGGTGCTGAGATAACTGGCCAGCCATATGTAGAGGAATGAAACTGTATCCTTATCTCTCACCTTATACAAAAATCAACACAAAATGGATCAAAGACTTAAATCTAAGACCTGAAGCCATAAAAATTGTAGAAGATAACATCAGAAAAACCCTCAAGACATTGGCTTAGGCAAAGACTTCATGACCAAGAACCCATAAGCAAATGCAACAAAAACAAAGATAAATAAATAGGACTTAATAAACCTAAAAAGCTTCTGCATAGCAAAGACACAATCAGCAAAGTAAACAGACAACCCAGGGTGGGAGAAAACCTTTTCAATCTATGCATCTGACAAAGGAATCCAGAATCTACAAGGAACTCAAACAAATCAGAAAACAAACAAACAAACAAACAAAAAAAACCACCAAACATCCCAACAAAAAGTGGGCTAAGGACATGAATAGACAATTCTTAAAAAAACATATACAAATGGTAAATGAACATATGAAAATATGCTCAACTTCACTAATGGTCAGGGAAATACAAATCAAAACCACAATGTGATACTACCTTACTCCTACAAGAATGGCTATAATCAAAAAATCAAAATATAATAGATGTTGGCATGGATGTGGTGAAAAGAGAGTACTTTTACACTGCTGGTTGGTGGGACTATAAACTAGTACTACCACTGTGGAAAACTAAAAGTAGAACTACAATTTGATCCAGCAATCCCATTACTGGGTATCTGCCTGGAGGAAAAGAAGTCATTATACAAAAAAGATACCTGCACATGCATGTTTATAGCAGCACAATTTGCAATTGGAAAAATATGGAACCAGTCCAAATGTCCATCAATCAACAAGTGGATAAAGAAAATGTGGTGTATATATACCATGGAATACTACTCAGCCATAAAAAGAAACAAAATAATGGCATTTGGAGCACCTGGATGGAATTGGAGACTATTATTCTATGTGAAGTAACTCAGGAATGGAAAACCAAGCACCGTATGTTCTCACGCATAACTGGGAGCTAAGCTATGAGGATGTGAAGCCATAAGAATGATACAATGGACTTTGGAGACTCAAGGAAAAGTTCAGAGTGGGGCGAGGGATAAAAGACAATACGTTGGGTACAGTGAACACTGCTCGGGTGATGGGTGCACCAAAATCTCAGAAATCACCGCTAAGGAACTTCTTCATGTAACCGAACACCACCTATTCCCCCAAAATATATTGAAATAATTTTAAAAACTATAGTTTTGTTGACAGGAGATTTTTAGCTATTAAGATAGTTTAGCTCAATAAGGTTTAATTTCCCACCAGCTTGCAGGGAGGGGCTTCTCCAAAGCACTGAAATTGGGTATAAAAGAACTTTTATAGTATCTGGTAATTTGGGAGGTAAAGTTCCGGAGTGTGAAAGTAGGAACAATCTAATTTTTTGCTTCCCAGAAAAACAAGACATATTAGTAATTATTAAGAAGGAAGTGAACTTAACTGTCCTTTTTACACAAAGGGAAAGAATTACAGGAGTTTATAACATGCTTGTAATATGAAAGGCTCATGTAGGATAAATTAAATTCTGCTTTAATTTTCCTTTGTAGTTTAAAAATCAAATAAGGAATTACTATTTTTTCTATTTTCTCTACTAAAATAGAAGCCATATATGTCTTACTACTTTATCCCTGGCATCCCACACAGACTGTGGCACATAGTAACCTCTCAATATTTAATAATTAAAAAGAATATATCTTAAATGCATATTGACAACATGAAGTATAGATAATTGCAATCTAGTAAATTAAGTGTTACTCTCCTCAACAGCTGTGTAAGAGTATATGCAGAATAAAATGACTTTTGCTTCATTCTGCATCTTTTTCAGATAACCTGGTGACCTATTCTCAGTAGAGACTGATTATTTGGGGGATATGGAGATATCACTGCAGTGTATGTAAATAAAGGGTAATAGTATTTTTTCCTGAGCAAGGAAATATCTGTTTAAATAAACTAATGGTCCCACTGTACTTATTTATTTTACACACACTAATTCAGTCACTCAAACATTTAGAGTACCTGCTATATGCCAGGCACTGTACTACATATTAGGCATGGCTGGAAAAAAGGAGGAGTGGTGAATGAGTCACTTTATAATTATTCGTGATGAGTATGAGTATTTTGGCTTTACTTACAAAAGCTACCGAGTATGTGTGTATGTATAGTTACTGGTCATTTTTTCCTTTGTGTGTGTGTGTGTGTGTATGACAAGATGATAGCCATTGTCTTTGTTTCCCTGTGTTTCCCATTTCTAGTTAAATGATTGGGCATCTTTGTTCTGCCCTAAAAGATGAGAGTCTATAATATGCCTCATCACTGTAAAATGGAGTACGCTCTAGACAGCCATGGTGAATGACTAACAGAAATGCTGGATGCTGGGATAGTTAATATTGAGTGTCAACTTGATTGGACTGAAGGATACAAAGTATTGTTCCTGGCTGTGTCTGTGAGGGTGTTACCAAAGGAGATTAACTTTTGAGTCAGTGGACTAGGAGATGCAGACCCACCCTCAATCTGTGTGGGCACCATCTAATCAGCTGCCAGCACAGCTAGGATAAGAGCAGGCAGAAGACTATGGAATAGACTTGCTAAGTCTTCCTGCCTCCATCTTTCTCCTGTGCTGGATGCTTCCTGCCCTGGCTCCTCAGCTTGCAGATGGCCTATTGTGGGACTTCACCTTGTAATCCTGTGAGTCTATACTCCTTAATAAGCTCCCTTTCATATATACATCTATCCTATTAGTCCTGTCCCCCTAGGGAACCCTGACTAATACAGATGCCCTCTTCGTTTTTGCCAGTTTTTGTTGTGTTTGGGTGGAAATGTTTGCAAATACATCCATGTTCAACTGTTTTCATTAATGGTGGTGAACAGAATGTGGGTGGGCAAACTCAGCAGCAAACATTTCCAATGTGATTTTTGGGTTTGGCATGAGGTCAGACTGCACAGCCAGCCAGCCTCTCCTCTGCCTTCTCCCTCTCCCCGACCTTCCTTTCTCTCCTCCTGCCCCCACCTTTAATTCCCACTCTTTTAAATTTTTGATGATCCTTTTATTGGTCATGTATTTAGCCACCATTTGCTGAGCCCCAGCTTATGGTAACCACTGTGTCAGGGTCTATGGCTGTAAATGTGGTTTCTAAGCTTTAGAAAGCTAACAGTCCAGAGAGGAAGATAGATACAAAAATAAATAGCCATGTGAATATGTTTAATTAAACATTTGTGAGAAGAATTATGAAACCCCTGAGGAGGGGTTGATTGTGCCATCTAGGGAGTAGGAAATGGCTTCATAGAGGCAGTCAAGAGTGGACATCAGGGGCTATGTCATTTCCAGGACCAGTCTCAGGCCATGTGTTAGGATATTTAGGCTCAATTTCAAGTATTCTAAAGAGTTGTGTGAGTTAAAGAAAATATGTTAACTTTTTGGTGCTTCAGTTTTCTTATCACTAGCAGTGGATCAGAATCTTCACTGCTGTAAAGACAGAGTAAAACAATGTTTGAGAAAGCTCTATGATAAGTTTTAGGCAATTCCAAATGTTATCTTCATTTTGCTGTTATAAGAAATAGCCTGGGCCATTGAACTGATGGTTCTTCCTAGCCAGTTCCTCTCTCTACATCTTTCTGGAAGCATCTATGCAAGACCAGGCTCCTTTCCTGAAAGATACAACAAAATGAGACATAAGGGCTTGAATTCTAGCCCTTCAAAAAGCTGGAAGTTTTAAAAATGATGGTAATGATGGCATTGCCTTATTCTCTTGGAACACTTAGAGCATTTCCCAGCACTTACCCCTCCAGGATCTCATATGTCATTTAGGTTAGAACAGGTGTCACCATCTTTGCTTTATAGACATGTTTACCATGGGACAAAAAACAAGGAGGATTGATTTGTGCTAACACCAGGGTAGAGTAATTGAGTGTCAGGATTCTAACAGGCAAGAGATCTTAAAAATAGCAGTGTAACCACATATAAAGAAAACAATACAGGCATAGATTTAATAACATTTCCAGGGTCACATAATTAATTAGGGAGTAGAAGCAGACCTCTAACCCCAGGCTCTTGTGACTGTTGCTGAAACATACTGGACCACATCTTCATCTTGAATTCATCTTCAGTGGTTGAGCTTTTCGACCTTTGCCTTTAAATTTGATGATGCACACTCTTCCTTCCTACTTCACAGCTTTCCTATCAATTGACTGATAATCTTAAAAACTAGGACTTAGTTGTATTAAGGGCACTTACTAGATGTAGTAATCCAACATTTTGCAGATGAAATAACACAATTATTTTACATTATAGGTCTTCCTCCATTTTACCAATTAGCTTATTTTGTAAAGTTGAATATTCTGCTCTGGAATTTACCTAAAGCACTCTCGGCATGTCAGGACTTGCTGCAGGCTCTGTGGACTTCAGACTTAGCCCTTGACTCCATCTTGTGTTCTGAAGGGCATAAGGAGGGCAGTACATCTGCAGAGCTTCAAGTGTTAACTCTACCTGCATCCCTAAACCAATCTTGGCAAAATTGACCCTAGGCTCTATCTACCCTACCAGTAAATATGCCAGACAAAAATAGATTCAATTAATTTCCTCTCATTTAGATCACTGAACTGACACTTAAGAAGATACCAGTGTTGCTTTAGATGGCTTTTAGTCCTGTGTTCATGTTCTGAGATTCTTCGGCATAGATAGTAAATGGCTAGGTCTTGGGTAATCCTCATTTCTGGGGAAACAGATATTTCCCCTTACTTCCGTCTTCCTGCAACAACCGATCACAGAAAAGAGGGGACTAAAAACTATTTGTTAGATATTGATAAAGGATGTAATATCAATAAAATAGAGTGAAGACCATTAACATATTAGATAGAATGGCCCTGCAAGAGGGATGAAGTTTATCTTATAAGTTTACTGCAAAGGAAGAGCTCGTATTCCTCTTCCTCAAGTGCAAGCCCCTCTTAATGAAACTGATGGTATGGAATCTTCCAGTCATTGAGGACCTGCTGCAAGCCTGGCCCTGAATACAATATTAGAGGCTGAAGATTTTAAAGAAAAATAACATCCAAGTCCCAGCAACCAAGATGCCTATAGTGTAATTGGAGGAAAAAAGCAAAAGACAAAAAAGAGTTGAGGAAGTTTCTTGGAGGAGGTGACACTGGAATACAGCCCTGGAAAAGGCAGAAAGAAAGAGACATGAGGTGGAGGGGAAGAACTAATTGTGTTTGAGAAAACATTGATGAGATAGTCAATGATTAAGAACAAATTGTGGGATAAAACTTTCCAGGTAATCTATGTGCATTTTAACTAAAACACTTTTTAGTGTAACTGCCTCCTTCATTATTTTTTTGGCTAACCAAATATATTTTAACATAAGAATTGTGAAAAGTTAATTTATAGAAGAGAATAAATAAATTCTTAAGTATAAAAAATTAATTTGCTAGTAATTAAAAATACAAAATAAAAAAGAGATAACTAGTTTTTGCCTATCAATTAGCATAGATTTAAATAACAATAAAATATACTGCTGGTGAAGATAAAGAAAGACAAGCAATCCCATACATGACAGGTGAGAAATTTGGTACAATTATTGGGAAACCATTTGGCAAAATGTGTCAAAGCCTTAAACACATTTATATCTTCCAAGACACTAATCATGTTTAAAGAAAGAGTGTTTTTATAGGAGTAAATAAAAACATATATTCAAGGAAATTCATTGCAATGTTCCTTTATTTAAAATAAGGAATATTAGAAAAAAAAACCTACATTTGATAACAGATGGTTAAATATGTTACATACTTAGGATATTATTCTCGCATTAAAATAAAATTTTAGCAGTACTATGTAGCAATAGCTACCATGTATTGAGGATTTACTATATATTAGGCACTATGCTAGTAACATTGACTATAAATCTTAATCATTAATACAATAGATCGATTTCTCATTGAATTGTATTTACTTAGTATTTTTATAAATTTATGGGGTACAAGTATAATTTTATTACATGCATAGATTTCATAATGGTGAAGTCAGGACTTTTAGGGTATCCGTCACTCAGTTAATATGCATTGTACCCATTAAGCAATCTTTCATCATTCTCCTCCTCCCACCCCTTCACCCTTCCAAGTCTCCATTGTCTATCCTTCTATACTCTACATCTATGTGTACATATTCTTTAGCTCCCACTTATAAGTGAGAACATGCAGTATTTGTCTTTCTGTGTCTGACTTGTTTCACTTAAGATAATGACACCTAGTTTCATCTAGTTTTCATTTTTTATGGCTAAATAGTATTCCATTGTGCATGTAGATCACATTTTCTTTATCCAATCATCTGTTGGTAGACATTTAGTTTGTTTCCATATCTTTGCTATTGTAAATATTGTTGTGATAAACATACAGGTGCAGGTGTCTTTTTGATATTGAAAGTATTTTCCTTCCTCATTGAATTTTATTATTGTTTTAGAGGAAATGTTCAGTGAGAGTTGAGCATTAAGATGTTTCCAAAACTAGCCCTGACCTACCTTGCTAAGCTCCGATTTTCTTACTTTAGAGATGGGAACCATGAGGCCCAGAAAATTATTTACAGTCAAAGAACAAGTCAGAGGCAAAGTCAAGAGTGAAACCTCCAGATATTGATGCCATGTCAATGAACTTTTCATTCTGTATGTTCTTCTGGAATAGTTACATCTCACCTTACAAACATTTATGGAAAATCTATCATGTGCCAGGCACTGGTCTAGGAATTAAGCACACAATAAACGTAAATCCTGTGCTCTCGGTTTACAACCCATGGGGAAGACAGACTCACTAAAATAAATAAATAAAATAAATAAATAAATAACTAAGCTGGCTAGGCGCGGTGGCTCATGCCTGTAATCCCAGCACTTTGGGAGGCCGAGGCAGGTGGATCATGAGGTCAGGAGATTGAGACCATCCTGGCTAGCAGGGTAAAACCCCCATCTCTACTAAAAATACAAAAATTCGCTGGGCGTGGTGGCGTGCACCTGTAGTCCCAGCTACTCGGGAGGCTGAAGCGGGAGAATCGCTTGAACTGGGAAGGAGGAGGTTGCAGTGAGCTGAGACCGCACCACTGCACTCCAGCCTGGTGACACAGTGAGACTCCATCTCAATAAATATAAGCAAGCTAGCGACTGAACCACAAATCAAGTCCTTTTTGGATGAAAACAGGGGATCAAATGACAAAAAACTCTCCAGTGTGACAGATGTGATAACAAATGGACATATTGAGCCCAGTGGTGGCAGAGAGGAGGAGCTTATTGACCTACCATGAGTGGGTTAGCAGAGACACCTCAGACTGATGACTAACATTTGTTCAGAACTTATCAAATCCCATGCACTCTTCCAAATGCGTTATGTAGGTTAACTTAGGTAACCCTCCCAGCAATCCTGTGAGGGTAATACTATGATTAGTATTATTTCCCACTTTGCAGAGGATTAAATCAAGGCAATGAGAGGCTGAGTGACTCGCCCAGCCAGTCAACAGGAGCCAGAGTTTGAGCTCCAGTCTCTATTGCCCACTTGCCTCTCTCTACCCAGTATGATGCTTGGATTGGCAATCAAAGGATGTAGAGAAGAAACTAATTCTAGGAAGAGAGAATGAGGTGTTTGCCGCAGGGTGCTGAATTTATTTAGAAAACTTTAGGAAATTCACTTTTGGGAGGTGGAGGTGATCTTTGCGCGGTGGGGGTGAGGTGTGCTCGGCCATGAGGCATGAGCCTTACCAGGCCTTGCTGAGGAGCTTGGCTCTTCTCCATTAGGCAACTGGAAGCCATTGAAAGTTTAAGCAGGGAAGAAACACGATGCAGCTTGCCTCTTTGAACAACTTCGCATTCATCAGTCCACAAAGTGACTGAGATGGGTTCAGCCAGCTTCTAGATCCCTGATCCTGTGACCAGGGTTCGGCCACACTCTTCTTCCAGTAAAAAAGGAATGGCCTCAAATGGAAACCATTGCTACAGGGGGTTAATAAAATCTCCCAGGGCCAAGAAAGCTAAACCACAATTTAAAAACCTTCCTGCGTAGCTGGCGGCTGCAGTGCATGGCTTGTAGGGGTGGGTGATCTGTGTCATCTTCCTTGACAGTATATTGTTTTGCATCCTCCTCGTAAACATTTCTGTTTATTTTGTGGGAGGGTAAAGTGCCGACAGAAGTTATCCAGGAGGAAAACAAAGAAACAGCAGGCCTTAAACCTTCATCAAGTTTCAGAAAGCTTCAAACCAACACAAGAAACTCTCAGATTTGGGACTTGGAAAACTGGGGGCTTTACCTGCCTCCTGCCTCCCTCCCATTCCTCGCTCCTGATTGCATGACACCCTTTCCCTTTCTCAAGTCTTATCTCTGAATTCCACCTCCTAACAGACCAATGTTCTCATAGTGCCAAAGCCTCATGCTGCAGTTCCCCAGGGCAAGCTTGCCCTTTCCAGAACTGCCCACCTTTCAAAATTACTTCCTTACATTTCTAGTTACAGCTATTACACTCCTCCTGGGGCTGAGCTCAATCAAATATGTGTTAGAAGCAGAGTAATTTAATTAAATTGCATCCCACTAAGGTATAAATAACGTAGAGCCCCAAACCCATCCCTACAATAATCTCAGGTATGTGGAGGTCACATTTCAGGATCCCTTAGCACACGCCTCCTTTCTAGACACCCTTGCCAGAAGCTGAGGCAGACTTGCTCCTTGTGTACTCTAGCCTCCATCCTGCAGTTTTTGAAACATTTGTATTCACCTACTTAGGACCAGCTGCTGTCCCTTCCCCCGAACTTGGGGTGCCCTGGCCTGCTCCCTACAAACCTGTGAATGTTTGTCTTTGCTGTGTGGATCATATTCAGTCTCAGAGCTTGGAAACAGGAAGGGTAGACAAATGATTAGGAGACAGGGGCCACGTGTGGTGGCTCACGCCTGTAATCCCAACACTTTGAGAGGCCGAGGCAAGCGGATCACCTGAGGTCAGGAGTTTGATACCAGCCTGGCCAACATGGTGAAATCCTGTCTGTACTAAAAATACAAAAAAATCAGGCAGATGTGGTGGCGGATGCCTATAATCCCAGCTGCTTGGGAAGCTGAGGCAGGAGAATCGCTTGAACCCAGGAGGTGGAGGTTGCCGTGAGCTGAGATTACACCACTGCACTAAAGCCTGGGCAGCAAGAGAGAGACTCTGTCTCAAAAAAAAAAAAAAAAAAAAAAAAAAAGAGAGAAAAGGAGAGAGAGGTGTCGCTGAGGATGAATTATGTACATCTAAAAGAGAAATGCAGTTTTCTTGAAAAAACAAGTTTCTCAGATGTGATTAGAGGAGTTTGCAGTGACAATCGAATGATGTGACAAAATATCCGGCAAGTTTATGGTTGGGTGATGAGTTTGGACTAGGAGATGGGGGACTCTCTAACTCCAACTTTGTTTAAGTTACCTACCATCCTTGGGTCTAAGTGTCATTATCTGTAAAATGAGTAGGTTGGGCCAGATAGCTTCAGCTCCTTTTAGATCTAATTGTAATTATCAAGTATTGGATATCCCATGAAGACTTTGGACCTGTGTGTTGTAACACTGACCCCCTGTTCTGTGGACCACTAATTTCTCTGCTATAGTGCATATGAAAGGCCACACTCACAGAGAGACATGGTAGAAAGGACACTGAACTTGGAACCAAAAGACCTGGGTTCCAGTCTGGGTTGGCCTAGTAATGTAAACAAGTGGTGTTTCAGTTTCTTTGTCTATAAACTAGGGTTAGCTATTCCTCTCCTGTTTTTTTTTTTTTTTTCTCATATTGGAAACCACACAGCTACATACTTGCTGACTCTTTCTATTGTTTTCAGAAATGTCTCTGAGCTGTGTGTGGTGTCTGACGTGTGTAATTCCAGTGCTTTGGGAGGCCAAGGTCAGAAGATCAAATGAGCTTAGGAGTTCGAGGCCAGCCTGGGTGACATATAGAGACCGCGTCAGAAGGATTGCTTGAGCCCAGGAGTTTGAGGCTGCAGTGAGCTATGATCATGCCACTACACACCAGCTTGGGTGATAGAACAAGACCCTACCTCTAAACATAATAAAAACAAATTAAAAATTGAAAAAAAATAAAAAATTGAAAAGAAGCCACAGATATGTATTTTAAAAAAAACATGGCTTTGGTTCTGAAAGTCATGTGTAAGTAGAATTTGTATTACCTGGTGGCTGCTGAAGGCAGGGAGAGCTGCAGGGGTGAAGATAGAGTTTCCTGACTTGTGTTTAATAGACCTTTGTGCCCCGATTACATGTAACTGGATTACTCTTTTGTAAGCCACACAATGGAAAATCATCGTTTACATTCCTGAAAATGAAGAACACTAATAATTAAATAACATGATAGCATAGAATAATGACATTTCAATTGTATGAGATAAACAATTTAAATGTTTTCTTGCCTTAAATCTCTAAGTGAAATGCCGAGGAAAAACAAGAAGACAAAAGATCTCCCAACCCTAAAAGGGAACACTTTCAAAAGCAAGCTCAGGTCCTGGACTATTAACTCTGTCAATAAGAGGAGAATAGAGGTGAGGTTAATGGCATTTTTCTTAATTCCATCTGTTTCAGGCATGGATGATCTTTGATCTTTCTGAGTTTTATCTGTCACTGAAAAGATTCTCTTGGACTACATGGGTTTTAGTGTCTTCTCTGATTGGAACACATGATTGACAAGCATATACTTCCCATCATAGCTAAAGGTGCTGGTTACAGGCAAGAATGAAAGGAGTTTCGACCTCAGCTTCCTTCAAGGGCAGGACCCCAAGGGAGGTCATGTTTGCTTTGCATGGTTGGGAATTGCTTACCAGAGCTTCTGCTTCCTTTATGCTTCACATTACACAGTTTGAAGGTCATCTTGATGTTATAAAAGTCACTCAGGTTAGGACTCTCGCTGCCCTCATTCACACTGTGTGCCCTCCCCCGTTTACTCATCTTGGCAGAAAATGATTTGTAATCTCATATTGTCATCTTTTCGTGTGGCTATGCCAAATATACTGAAAGAAATTATAAGCTCTTTTGGATCTGGAGCTCTATTTTGTACCTCTTTATCCCTTAACTGTTACATTTCTGAGTCAGAACATACACCTCTCCTGGGTTTAAATTTCTTCTTTCATCTTTGTACCCTCAGTACAGTTCAGTTGGACACAGTAGGCACTTTATAAATTCTTCTTGTGAAACAATATATATTTTTTAATTTAATGAAAGCCCTTTATCGGTAAGATTATGACTCAATGATAATTCAGTCAGCAGCAAATAGGGAATCTCTTTGATTTGAGAAGTGCAAAGAGATTGAGGATGTCTTCAGAAGCTATGCCTCTCTAAAGTTAGCCTCCTAGTAAGATAAGACTGTATTTCTACATCTCTTGCAAGAACCCAGGAAGGACAGAGGAGGGAAGAAACCAAAAAGTCAGCTTGGTGGTACTGAAGATATCAGCTTGTGGCCAACCACTCATTTACTGCAGGGAACATTAAACTACAACAATCCCAGATCCCTGCAATTGGTGCTTCTTGGCAGATCCTTAGAAATGATCTAATTCAATTTTCTTATTTTACAAATAAGGACATTGAGGCCAAAGAACTTGGGAGATGACTAATTTAGAAAATATTGTTTTGGGAAGTAATTGTATTAAATAACTCTACAGCTTAACAAAAGTGGTTTCTATGTTCAAGTTCAGTGTTTGTGTGAAACCCTTGAAATTAAGTTATAACAGCAGAACACAACAATGTGTTTCTGTGGATGAGACCTCTAACTATCCTCCAAAGATTTCTTCTTTCCCTCCATGTCACAGGGTTGTTTCTAGGAAGTGGATGCTCAGCTAGGGACATTTTTTTCTAGCTGTCTTCGCATTTACTTTGGACCTAGTATCTAGCCTGGACCATGAGATGTAGGTAAAATTCTTATATTTCACCTGCAGAATTCACCTCCAGGAAGTCACGCCATCCTCCACAATCTCTTTCCTGCATGGTCTTACTTCATCAGAAGTTATCATCATTGATAAACTGGGAGTTAAGACAATTAGGGAATAAAGATCTAACCTCAGCTGAAATTTGCCTATCAGATTAAGTACCTATAGGATAGTATCGCCTTGCCTGTATCCACATAAGCTCAGGGAATCTTTTTTTCCCATCCGTCAGATTATCAAACTCAAAGTTTGAAATGTTCTTTGCTGGTGAAACTGTGGTGAAATAGGCTCTTTGATGAATTGCTGATAAGAGTATGAACAGGTACAGCCCTCGTGGAGAGCAGGAAATATGTATCAAAATTAGTTATGGGGCCGGACATGGTTGCTCATGCCTATAATCCCAGCAGTTTGGGAGGCCGAGGCGGGAGAATTACCTGAGGTCAGGAGTTCGAGACCAGCCTGGCCAACACGGTGAAACCCTGTCTCTACTAAAAATACAAAAATTAGCTGGGCGTGGTGGCAGATGCCTGTAATCATAGCTACTTGAGAGGCTGAGGCAGGAGAATTGCTTGAACCTGGGAGGCGGAGGTTGCAGTGAGCTGAGATCACACCATTGCACTCCAGCCTGGGAGACAAGAGCGAAACTCCATCTCAAGAAAAAAAAAAATATACACTCATTTAACCTTTAACTTAGTAGTAAACCCATATCTGGAATTTATTCTTTACACACATCTGCACATATTTTAAATGGCATGTGGGAAGAGTTATCCATTTTAGCATTATTTGTAATGTTAACCTGTGAGAAACAGTCCAAGTATCCATCATTAGAGGGCTGGTTGCATAAACTGTGTGTATTAGTCTGTTTTCACATTGCTGATAAAGACATACCCCAGACTGCGCAATTTAAAAAAGAAAGAGGTTTCATGGACATACAGTTCCACATGGCTGGGGAAACCTTGCAATCATGGTGGTAGGCAAGGAGGAGCAAGTCATGTCTTACGTGGATGGCAGCAGGCAAAGAGAGAACTTGTGCAGGGAAACTCTGCTTTTTAAAACCATCAGATCTCATGAAACCCACTCGCTATCATGAGAACCGTATGGGAGAAACTGCCCCCATGATTCAATTATCTCCAACCAGGTCCCTCTCACAATATGTGGGAATTATGGGAGCTACAAGGTAAGATTTGGGTGGGGACACAGAGACAAACCGTATCACCATTGCACATCCACACAGTGCAATACGGCACAGCTGGATGAAAGAACAAGGACGATTGCTATTTATGGGTATGGAAAAGTCCCCAGGATATTCTGGGAAGTGTAAAAAGCAAAGTTCAGAACAGTGTATGTAGTATGCTACCATTTGTTTAAAAAAGGAGAAAAGGGATAAGATATATTTTCACATGTACTCTCAACTGCATGAAGAAATTCTGTGTTTGAGGAGAGCTGAAAAAGGAGAAGTAGGCACAGGAGTGAGAGGAGGGTTTCTTAACCTACACCTTATTATATCATTATTTTAATCTAAGTCAATTAATTGCTTATTAAAATACAATTAAAAATAAAATGGAAAAATCTACAGAGCCTATCCCCATTGGGTTTTACACAAAATGGCAGAGAAGCAGGAATTACTAGCTAAATCAATGTTAAAAAACGATTTGTTATTAAAGAAAAGACAAACTTCTCTTTGGAATGATTGCTATAAATTACAGCTATGCTTCTATCTGTTCCAGCTGGGTCAGTATATTGCATTCATTGACTTTTGTTTTCAACTCGAATCATTTACTTGATTGACTGATGCTTTCCTGCCTGCCTTACATCATTGATGCCTTTCAATAAATAATAAATTTTGCTCCCATAACCTTATTTGTTTAAACTTCTTTCCCTCTGTAGTTCCTAAGAACTACAAAGTCTCCCACCTGTCAGATGCTATGTTTGGAGCTGGAGATACAAAGACAATACGACATGGCCCTAAGAGATCATAGTTACAGGGGAGTGAGAGATAAATATCTTGTTATGGGCGAAATTGTGTTCCCCCAAAATTCATGTGTTGAAATCCTAACTCCTAGTAAATCAGAATGTGACTGTATTTGGAGAGAGCATCTTTGAAAAGATAATTAAGGTTAAATGAGGTCATTAGGGTAGGCCCAATCCAATAGGACTGGTGTCTTTATAAGAAGAGATGATTAAGACACAGACATGCAGGGAGGAAAGACCATGTGAAGAAAAAGGGAGAAGACTATCTTTGAACAGGCTGAGGACAGGTGCCTCAGGATGAAACTAATTCTGCTAACACCTTGATCTTGGATTTCCTGCTTCCAGAACTGTGATGAAATAAATTACTGTTGTTAAAATCACTCAACTTGTGGTACTTAGCAAACTAATAACATCTGTAATGCATTTCAGTTAGAGGTGTGATGAGGGATAAAGAAGCACAGAATAGGGACCCCTACTTTGACAGTTTGGACAAGCAGAAAGATGGCACCTGAACAGAATCTATGAGGCAACTCTGTTGCTATCCTACTTTACAGGCGAGGAAACTGAAGCACAGAACTGTTATGTAAATTGCCCAGGATTACAAGACTAAGAAGTAATAGGGCCTTCATTCACATTAAGGCAAATTTCTCTGAATTGGTGCTATTATGGCTATACTATGCTGTGCCTGATAAAATAAGTTATCAGGAAAAGTAATGAATGGAGGAGGGAGAGCACATAGAGTGTTCAGGGAGTTACATGTATGTGGCTTGAATATAAAGCAAAAGGTTAAATGGCAGCAGGTATGTTGGGGTGGATCCTATGGGCCTTATATGTGATACTAATTTTGCATTTTTAAAAATCCCCAATGCGTTAAATCTAGAAATCAGTGAAGCCCCATTTTTGCATTTCGAAGTAGGAATTTAAACCCCTGTGCCCAAACCATAACTATTCAACTCAGTGAATTTTCACAAACTGACACATACATATAACTGGCACCTAGATCAAAAAGCAAAGCATTATAAGCCCTTCCAAAGTTTTCTCCTGTTCCTTTCATTTACCTTCTCCAATTATAACTAGTATACTGACTTCCATGTGCATAGATTTGTTCTCCCTCATTTTGATCTTTTATATAAATGAAATCATCCAGAAGGTACTCTTTTGTATCTGGCTTCCTTTGTTCACTCTTACATTATGAGATTCATCCTGTTGCATATAGTTATAGTGATTTCATTCTCTTTGCTATATAGTATTCCAGGGTGTATTTGCCTCAGTTTACTTATCCGTTCTATTGTTGGTTGACATTTAAGTGGTTTCCAGCTTCAGGCTATTTTGAATAATGCTGCTATAATCATTCTTATAAATATAGTGAACATATGCACCTAGGGGTGGAATCGCTGGTTGACAGGATATGCATATGTTCAGCTCTACTAGATACTGCTAAATAACACATATACCTAATTGTGAAATACCGAAACCTTGCCATGTTGACTTTCTGTTTACTGGCGACACATAGGAAACAAAATTTTTTAATGACACAATTATCCATAGCTTCTTAAAGCATCAGTTAAGAATTAGTTGATTAAAAGATATGCATTATTTTTGTACTGAAAATTACAAAACATCATTAAGAAGAATCTATAGAAGAATATTCCATATTTCTGGAATAGAGAAGTCAATTCTATACAGAGGTCTATTTCAACTTCCATAAACTTCCATTTCTGTAAACTCACACCATGCAGACTCTACATGAAAGAATGCACTTTCTTTTCTTTTGTGGAATGCTTGTGATGACAGCAACCACCAAATAACTTGATAGAATTTTAAAAAATTGACAAGAACAAATGTAGTTCAGTCACCTGGATTCTGTGCAGCGGTGCATTTTGAAAGGACTAGGAAGGTGCCATATTGGAAGCAGGTACGCCATTTCTTGATAAATCCAGTGCTGCTTATTTTTTTCTTCCAGCTTTGTAGCATACAGTTATTTCTGTAGTTGAGTATTAGATGAAGTGGTCAGCTTGCACTTAGTGCATATTGTAAAAGCTGTTTCTGTTCTCATTAGGTTTTCACTTAAGGGAACTAGGACCAGGCTTAGAAACAGCAGATTGATAGCTCCCACCTCAAGCGCACTCTGAGGCATATGCTCAGTGGAGGAGAATAGCTGGTTGGGTCGCCCACACTATTTAAATTGTTGGTTCTTTTTCTCACCCTTTTTTTTGGTTTGTTTGCCAAACATATGTGGGTAAATTGCAGACGTTAAATGCCTGTGTGCTGAGATTGCCTTATATCTGATTATATATTCTTTCTTCAACCCTTCCTACTTTATTATGATTGCTAGCACCTCAACATTTCCTGACTACAGGGGTTTATGATTCATTTTGGTTTACAGTTTGCATGGGTAAGTGTCCCATTTTTGGATAACAATATGGTTATTTCTTTAAAATTGAAGAAAATAAGATGCTGGTAAAAAAAGGAAATAACTCACTGTTTCTTTTCATGAAAATAACAGTTGTTTCCTTGTTAAACACTTTTAGTAATTTGTCAAAAAAATTACAGTATTTTCCATCCTCATCTAACAGGTTTTTACATGCTACAGTTACAAAGGCTGAGATTCACCAACAGAAGCCCATGAAGTTGTTGGCATATCCTTAAGTGTGTTTCTCATTTTAGTGCTGGGATATTTGAAACAGGCCATCACATTTTGCATAAATCTCATCTTTTCTAATTCACTTCCACTAATTCTAATTCTATCTGAAACAATGAGGCTTCTAGGTTGCCTTGCATGTCTGAGCAGGACAAAAAAATTAATGAGGAAACAGTTAATGGGGCTGAAAAAAACTGAAGGAAGTAAGAAAAGTAAAATCTTGTGTTGGAGAAAGAAAAAGTGAGTGAGAAAAAGATTAGATGCAACTACCTTTCATAGCTTAAGACACAGAGGAATTATAGAACTTAATTACTGTATGAGAACTTCACCATCATTTACAATAGATAAATAGTTTGACTAGTAACAATTAAAACCAAGTAAGCATTGTAAGGTCCAAGTTTTTGAAATTTCTTGGTGCAGATGCACACAGTTTCTCCCCATGCTTTTGTTTGGTATTTTGTTAATGTTGTAGAGCAACGAAAGGACTTAATTCACAGTACTGAAAATGTAATCTCTTGCAATTTACTGTTGCTCAAATTAGGGATGATTCATTGATTTGGAGAAGCATCTTTGTGAACTTTCTCTACTTAATGCCAAACATTCCGTCAATTATTTAATTCCGAGGAGCATGATTCACCAGAGTGGTTACGTGTGTATTTTTGGAGGCTGGAAAAATGTGTTTTGTTTTTAATTTTAAATATTTATTTTAAGTTCAGGGGAACATGTGCAGGTTTGTTATACAGGTAAACTTGTGTCACGGAGGTTTGTTGCACAGATTATTTCGTCACCCAGGTGTTAAGCCTAGTATCCATTAATTATGTTTCCTGATCCTCTCCCTCCTCCCACCCTCCAACCTCGAATGGGCCCCAGTATGTGTTATTCCCCTCTATGTGTCCATGTGTTCTCATCATTTAGCTCCCAATTATAAGTGAGAACATGTGGTATTTGGTTTTCTGTTCCTGCACTAGTTTGCTAAAGATAATGGCCTCCAGCTCTGTCCATGTTCCTACAAAGGACATAATCTCATCCTTTTTTTTCCTTTTTTTTTTTTTAAGACAGAGTCTTGCATTGTCACTCGGGCTGGAGTGCAGTGTAACAATCTCAGCTTGCTGCAACCTCTACCTCCTGGGTTCAAGTGATTCTCTCATCCCAGCCTCCTAAGTAGCTGGGACTATAGGCATGTGTCACTACACCTGGCTATTTTTTTGTATTTTTGGTAAACACAGAGTTTCACCATATTCGCCAGGCTGGTCTGGAACTCCTGACCTCAAGTGATCTGCCCACCTTGGCCTCCCAAAGCGCTGGAATTACAGGCGTGTGCCACCATACCCAGCCTCTTTTTTATGACTGCTTATATTCCATGGTGTATATATATCACATTTTCTTTATTCAATCTACCATTGATGGGCATTTAGGTTGATTTCATGACTTTTCTATTGTGAATAGTGCTGCAATGAACATATGTGTGCATGTGTCTTTATGATAAAACAGTTTATATTCCTTTGGATGCAGATCCATTAATGGGATTGCTGGGTCGAATGGTAGCTCTGTTTTTAGGTCTTTGAGGAGCACAGTGGTTGAACTAACTTATATTCTTACTAACAGAGCATAACTGTTCCTTTTTCTCTGCAACCTTACCAGCAGCTGTCATTTTTTACTTTTTAATAGTAGCCATAGTAACTGGTGTGAGATGGTATCTCATTGTGGTTTTGATTTGCATTTCTCTAATGATCACTGATGTTGAGCTTTTGTTTATATGCTTTTTGGCCACATACATGTCTTCTTTTGAAAAGTGTCTGTTCATGTCCTTTGCCCACTTTTTAATGGTGTTACTTGTTTTTTTCTTATAAATTTGTTTAAGTTCTTATAGATGCTGGATCTTTGTCAGGTGCATAGTTTGCGAATATTTTCTCTCATTCTGTAGGTTGTCTGTTCACTTTGTTGATAGTTTCTTTTGTTGTGCAGAAGTTCTTTAGTTTAATTAGATCCATGTGTTAATTTTTGCTTTTGTTGCAATTGTTTTTGATGTCCTTGTCATAAAATCTTTGCTTGTTCCTACATCGAGAATGGTATTGCATAGGTTGTCTTCAGGGTTTTTTATTGTTTTAGGTTTTACATTTAAGTCTTTAATCTATCTTGAGTTAAAGGAAGGGATAGAGTTTCAATCTTCTGCATATGGCTACCCTGATAACCCAGGACCATTTATTAAATAGGGAGTCTTTTCCCCATTGCTTGTTTTTGTCACCTTTGTCAAAGATCAGATAGTTGAAGGAGTGTGGCATTATTTCTTGGTTCTCTATACTGTTCCATGGTCTGTGTGACTGTTTTTGTACCAGTACCATGCTGTTTTGGTTACTATAGCACTGCAGTATAGTTTGAAGTCAGAGAGTGGGATGCCTCCAGCTTTGTTCTTTTTTGCTTAGGATGACATTGGCTATTCAGGCTCTTTTTTGGTTTCATATGAATTTTAAAATACCTTTTTCTAGTTCTGTGAGGAATGTCATTGGTAGTTTAAAAGAAATAATACTGAGTCTATAAATTGCTTTAGGCAGTATGGCCATTTTAACAATATTGATTCTTTCTATCCATGAGCATGGAATTTTTTTTCCATTTCTTTGTGTCATCTCTGATTTCTTTGAGCAGTGTTTTGTAGTTCTCCTTGTAGAGATCTTTCACCTCTTTGGTTAGCTTCATTCCTAGGTATTTTATTCTTTTTGTGGCAATTGTGAATGAGATTGTGTTTCTGATTTGGCTCTCAGCTTGACTGTTGTTGGTGTAAAGGAATATTAGTGATTTTTTGCACATTGATTTCATATCCTGAGACTTTGCTGAAGTTGTTTAGTAGCTTAAGAAGCTTTCAGGCTGAGACTATGGGGTTTTCTAGATAGAGGATCATGTAATCTGCAAACAGGGATAGTTTGACCTCCTTTCTTTCTATTTGGATGCCTGTTATTTCTTTCTCTTGCCTGATTGCTCAGACTTCAAATACTATGGTGTTGAATAGGAGCAATGAGGGAGGGCACCCTTGTCTTGTGCCAGTTTTCAAGGGTAATGATTCCAGCTTCTGCCCAGTCAGCATGATATTGGCTTTGGGTTTGTCATAGATTACTCTTATTATTTTGAGTTATATTCATTCAACATATAATTTATTGAGAGCTGTTAACGTGATGCGGTGCTGAATTTTATTAAAACCCCTTTCTGCATCTATTGAGATAATCATGTGTTTTTTATTTTGAGTTCTGTTTATGTGATGAGTCACATGTATTTATTTGTGTATGTTGAACAAATCTTGCATCCCAGAAATAAAGCCTACATGATCATGGTGGATAAGCTTTTTCATGTGCTGCTGGATTAAGTTTATGGCTATTATACTGAGGATTTTTGCACAGATGTTCATCAAGGATATTGGCTTGAAGTATTTTTTTGTTGTTGTTGTGCTTCTGCCAGGTTTTGGTATCAGGAGGATGCTGGTCTCATAGAGTGAATTAAGTATTCCCCCAATTTTTTGGAATACTTGTAGCAGGAATGGTACCAGCTCCTCTTTGTACTTCTGGTAGAATTCAGCTGTGAATCTGTCTGATTTTGGTTCTGGGCTTTTTTTCTTTTCCTTCCCTTTTTTTTTTGTGGGAATGATGGTGATAGGCTATTTATTACTGCCTCAATTTCAGAGCTGGTTATTGGTCTGTTCAGGAATTCAGTTTCCTCCTGGTTCAGTCTTGGGAGGGTGTATGTGTCTAGGAATTTATCCATTTCTTCTATATTTTCTAGTTTATATGTACAGGGGTGTTCATAATATTCTGTGATGGTTATTTGTATTTCTGTCGAAGTCAGTGGTAATATCCCCTTTGTTTCTGATTGTGTTTATTTGGATCTTCTCTCTTCTTTATTAGTCTAGCTAGCACTCTATCCTATTATTATTTTTCAAAAACCAGTTCCTGGAATTGTTGATATTTTGAATGGTTTTTCATGTCCCGGTCTCCCTCGGGTCAGCTCTGATTTTGGTTATTTCTTGTCTTCTACTAGCTTTGAGGTTTGTTTGTTCTTGGTTCTCTAGTTCTTTTAGTTGAGATGTTACATTGTTAAATTGAGATCTTTGTAACTTTTTGATGTGGGCATTTAGTGCTATAAATTTCTCTCCTAACACTGCCTTAGCTGTGTCCCAGGGATTCTGGTATGTGGTATCTTCTTTTTTTTCATTAGATTCAAACAAGTTGTTGATTTCTGCCTTAATCTCATTATTTACTTAAAAGTCATTCAGGAGCAGGCTATTTAATTCCCATTTTTTTTTATGGTTTTGAGTGAATTTCTTAGTCCTGATTTTTAATTTGATTGTGCTCTGGTCCAGGAGATTGTTTGTTACGATTTCAGTTCTTTTGCATTTGCTGAGTGTTTTATTTCTGATTGTGTGATTGGTTTTAGGGTTTGCGCCCTGTGGTGATGAGAAGAATGCATATGTATTAGTCAGGGTTCTCCAGAGGAACAGGAATAATTGGATAGATGTATATATAAAAGGGACTTTATTAAGAAGTATGTACGCGTACGATCACAAAATGAAGTCCCACAATAGGCTGTCTGCAAGCCGAGGAGCAAGGAAGCCAGTCCAAGTCACAAAACCTCAAAAGTAGGGAAGCTGACAGTATAGCCTTCAGTCTGTGGTCAAAGGCCCAAGAGCCCCTGGCAAACTTCTGGGGAAGGCCAAAAATCCAAAAGCTGAAGAACTTGGAGTTTGATGTTCAAGGGCAAGAAGCATCCAGCACAGGAGAAAGATGAAGGCTGGAAGACTCAGCCAGTCTAGTTCCTTCCATGTTCCTCTGCCTCCTTTTATCCTAGCTGCGCTGGCAGCTGATTAGGTGGTACACACCCAGATTGAGGGTAGGTCTGCCTCTTTCAGTCCACTGACTCAAATGTTAATCTCCTTTGGCAACACCCTCACAGACACACCCAGGAGCAATACTTTGCATCCTTCAGTCCAGTCAAGTTGACGCTCAGTATTAACCATCACAGCATATTCTGTTGTTTTGGGGTGGAGAGTTCTGTGGATATCTGTCAGGCCCATTTGATCCAGTACTGAGTTCAGGTCTTGAATACCTTTGTTAATTTTCTGTCTCCATCATCTGTCTAATATTTTCAATGGGGTGTTAAAGTCTCCCACTGTTATTGTGTAGGAGTCTAAGTCTCTTTGAATGTCTCTAAGAACTTGTTTTATGAATTTGGGTGCTCCTGTGTTGGATGCTTATATATTTAGGATGGTTAGTTTGAATTGAACCCATTATCATTATGTAATGCCCTTCTTTGTCTTTTGTGATCTTTGTTGGTTTAAAGTCTGTTTTGTCTGAAACTAGGATTGCAACCCTCAATTTTTTTTCCCTGTTTTCCATTTGTTTGGTAGATTTTTCTCCATTCTTTTATTTTGAGACTATGTGCTATTGCATGTGAGATGGATCTCTTGAAAACAGCATGCTAGTGGATCTTGGTTCTTCATCCAGCTTGCCACTCTGTGTCTCTTAATTGGGGCATTTAGCCTATTTATATTCAATATTAGTATTGATATGTATGAATTTGATGCTGTTACCATGATGTTAGCTGGTTATTTTGCAGGCTTGTTTATGTGGTTGCTTCATGGTGTCACTGGTCTGTGTACTAGAGTGTGTTATTGTAGTGGCTGGTAACAGTCTTTCCTTTCCATATTTGGTCCTTCTTTCAGGAGCTCTAGTAAAGCAGATTTGGTGACAACAAATTCCTTCAGCTTTCATTTGTCTGAAAAGGATCTTATTTATCCTTCTCTTATGATGCTTAGTTTGGCTGGACATGAAATTCTGGGTTAGAATTTCTTTTCTTAAGAATGTTGAATATTGGCCCTCAATCTCTTCTGGCTTATAGGGTTTCTGTGGAGATGTCCACTGTTAGCCTCATGGGCTTCCCTTTGCAAGTAAACTGACCTTTCTCTAGTTGCCTTTAACATTTTTTCTTTCATTTCAACCTTGGAGAATCTGATAATTATGTGTTTTGGGGATGATTTTGTAAAGCATCTGACTGGGTTTCTCTGAATTTCCCAAATTTGAATGATGGCATGTCAAGCTAGGTTGGGGAAGTTTTCATGATGATATCCTGAAATATGTTTTCCAAGTTGGTTCCACCCTCCCCATCTATTTCAGGGATACGAAAGAGTCATAGATTTGTTCTCTTTATGTAATCCCATATTTTTCAGAGGTTTTGTTTGTTCCTTTTCATTCTTTTTTCTCTATTCTCTCTTTTTTTTTTTTTTTTTTTTTGAGACAGAGTCTTGCTCTGTCGCCCAGGCTGGAGTGTAATGGCACGATCTTGGCTCTGCCTCCCGGGTTCAAGTGATTATCCTGCCTCAGCCTCCCGAGCAACTGGGATTACAGGCATACACCATCATGCCCAGCTAATTTTTTTTGTATTTTTAACAGAGATGGGGTTTCACCATGTTGGTCAGGCTGGTCTCAAACTCCTGATCTCAAATGATCCACTGGCCTTGGCCTCCTAAAGTGCTGGGATTACAGGGGTGAGCCACCATGCCTGGCCTCTTTTTCTCTATACTTGTCTGACTGTCTTATTTCAGAAAGCCAGTCTTCAAGCTCTGAGATTATTTCCTCCACTTTGTCTACTATGCTATTAATATTTGTGATGGCATTATTAAATTCTTGTTGTATGTCTTTCAGCTCTATCATGTTGGTTACATTCTTCTCTATACTGGCTATTTTGTCTCTCAGCTCCTGAATTGTTGTATTATGATTCTTAGCTTCCTTGAATTGGATTTCAGTGTACTCCTTAGCTCAATGATCTTCATTCCTTTCCATATTCTGAATTCTATGTCTGTCATTTCAGCCATCTTGGCCCAGTTCAGAGCCCTTGCTGGGGAGGTGATGTGGTCATTTGGAGTAAAGAATGCACTCCGGCTTTTTGAGTTGTCAGGGTTCTTGCACTGGTTCTTTCTCATCTTTGCAGGCCTATGTTCCTTCAGTCTTAGAGGTTGCTATCCTTTGGATGGTTTTTTTTAAATTTTATCTTATCTTACTTGATGACCTTGAGGGTTTGATTGTGGTATAAGGTGGATTTAGCTGAGGGGCTTCATTTCTAGAAGATTTTAAGGGGTCAGTGCTCAGTTCCCAGCTCCTGGGCTGTGTCCTCTAACTCTGGGGGACTTGTGTTGGGCCCCAGCTTTGTTCTCTTGCTCCTCAACATTAGAAATCCACTGTGCTGGAGCGACAAATGTGCCCTCAAACCTCTGGTTACTGCACTCTGATGAGTGGTATCAGCCAAAGTGTATTGTAGTGTGGTGTGGTGACCACAGGATTCATCCTCACTCACACCTGCCAGCAGCCATGGTAACAGCAGTGCAGTGGGTTGCACATTTGTCAGCTGCAGCAGGGTGCTCATGGGTGCTGGGGTGCCTGCCTCTCTGCAGGTGTTCACCACAGTACAGAGGCAATGCAGCTTTACAGGGCAGGGGACTGTGGCAACTGTTTGAATGGTCGTGCTGGTGGTGGTGATGGCTTGGGGGTGGGATGCTGTCTGGTGTAGGTCTCTGTGCCTTCTCTGTTTGCTGCAAGCAGGAGTGATTGCTCAGTGCAGGGGAGGATTCACTGTTCTCCGCACCTAGTTTCACTCCTTTGGCAGTGTTAGTGCAGGGTTGGGGCACTGGTGGGAGCAGGGCTGGCTGCCTCTGTGCTCATCAAGTCTCTATCTGCAATGACATTTAGGGAGTGATGGAAGTGGGCTGTACTTTCACTGCAGCAGTGGCAGAGTGGTGTGTGCACATACTCGCACACTGGTTGGACAAGGAAAGCAAAACCTGCCTGCACAGACATGTGTAACCAAAACAATGTGGGGAGTTGTCATGAATGCAGGGTGGGGTGAGTGGGGAGCTGCAGTGTGGGGAAGGAGCATGCAGGTGGGTGCATGGCCAAGGGGACTGTCCCCTTGGCACTTTCAACCCATCAGGCACAGTCTGCCAGTGCAGATGCTATGATACATGCCCTCAGGGCACCCATGGCTGCCATGCTAGCAGGTGTGGTCAGGCTTGCCCCAGGAGAGGCCAGAAGACCAAAGAGCACTCAGGTCAGACCAGCCCTGTCTGATGGGCAAGACCACCCTGCAGAGTTCAGGCCTGACATTTCCCTAGGGCTAAAATCTTCTATGGGAGCAAGTCAAGCCTAGAAGGATGGCCATCCCTGGCCATGTTCTGCTGCAAATACTCCTGCACCAAACACTCTGGGCTCCACATCAGCTGACTTGCTCCCCCTATAACTTCTCTAAATAGCTAATTCTGCCAACTTGAGTGCCTGTGGTGATGGAGGGATCTCCTCCTACTGGGGTTCCAGAGGCCTGTGGTGAGAGTGGGTTGCTCCTTGCCAGTTTGACTCAATCGTTTCCCCAAAGCTGTTGGGGGGTCAGGAACCCCAAGTCCAGGTGTGCAATAGCCCTGTGTAGGATTCCCAGCTTTCTCCCGCTTCTGCTCAGCTTCTGTGCCTTCCCTCTATTTGCTCTAGATACCTTTTCTCTGAAGATCTGTTAGGAGTATGCCAGTCACCTTAGTCCCTCCATGGCAGCTGTTCCACCTGGTTATGTCTAGTCTGTCATTTTGCCCTCCCTCTTCTCTGGATAAAGGTTTTTATTGAACTTAACTACTTGGTAATTAACATTGGTGGATATTTTATAGTATCTTTTAGATAAATTGGCACATTTCAAAAAATTTAGAATACAGCAGAACTATCCCTGTCATAAAAGTGTTTTCACTCTGAGTAATAAGTCTGTGTATTATCTTGACTTGTGAAATAGGTCTTCCTAATATATAGTCACACTGAATACAATGTATATATAAAACAGAACAAAAATTCAAATTTTCAAAGAGAATTTCATTCAGAAATTTTTAATGGATTTTATGATACAATGGAAGAGAGTGTAATAATATAAGTGCATTAAATCTTTAAGTCTGCCATTTTAAAACTCAATAGGCATACCCACTTATTCTTCTATTCATTAATCAATTAAGCAAATATTTAATGAATGTCTTCTAAATGCCAGGCATCAAATTAAGTGAATAAAAACACTATCAGGAAGCCAATAAGAAAGAACTACATGTAATTACTACTTGATCCCAAAATTTGGGAGGGACAGAACGTGGTTCTTTGAGGTCAAGAACAAAAAACCTTGACATCACAGGACTAGGGTTTGGGTAGGGACATGTATGAATTGGAATTGGCAGTGGTCTGGGTCAGACAGTTGCAGAACCTTGCAGGCCATGTTAAGGATTGTGGCCTTTGCCTAACAGCTTCAGAAAGGGCTTACATGGTTTTATATGGATGGAGATATAATCTTATGTTCATTTAGCAGAACAAATAAGAGGGATCTAAGGAGATTTTTCTTAGAATCAGTTAGTAGTTTATTTTTGTGGTCCCAGTGAGTGATAAGGAAAAGTTTTCTTGGACCAGTGTTGTAGTCTTGGAGATGGAGAGAGAAAAAAGATATGTCCAGGAAGAAAATCAAGAGGACTTAGTAACAGAGTCTTGGGAAGGAGGAAGATGTCAAGGATCACTTGTAGGTTTCTGCCTTAATGATTCTGATTTACACTATCAAGACAGATTTGCATGTTATTATAGGGAGCTGGATGATCAACATCACTTTATCCTGCATAGGTTTTGTGGCTCAATGAATTATTAGCATAAATTCATAGATCATTGCACAATATTAACAAAACCTGAGTCATAAGTTTTACTTGACCCCTAAACAATTTAGTTAACTACTGTCTTGCTTGACCACAAAGTCTATTCCTCATTACCACTTTCTTGAAAAGCATGTTGATCACAAATGGCCCTGGGAGGAAACATGAAACTGTTTCATTACAAATGTGTCTTTAAAAACAACTGAAAGTGTTTGTTCTACTGATACAGATAATGAGTTCCTTCAGGAAACTCTCAGCACAGAAGGAATTAGTACATCCTGACTAGCCTAAGGGGAGGGGGTGGCAGATGAATGTATGTTATAGATTTGTCTCTCTGAGCCTACAAACCCTTAATAAAGTATCTCAGGTGAGAGGTAATAATGGAACTCAGTAACACAACTAGAAAAAGGGAGGAAAAAATCTGGGTCATGAGATGTTCATGGGGATTAGAAAATGACTTGGTTGACTGTCCTCCAGGGGCAAAACCCATTAGTAGAAAGCAGCCTGTTCTCTGATCCTGTGGAGCCCTTGTAATTACTGAGGAAACCATCATTCTCAGGACTTACATCAGGACTTTAAGCTTGGTGATTGATGTGGTTTGGATCTGTGTCCCCACGCAAATCTCATGTCAAATTATAATCCCCAATGTTGGAGGTGGGGCTGTGTGGGAGGTGATTGGATCATAGGGGCAGAGTTACCATCGGTGCTACTCTTGTGATAGTGAGTGAATGCTTGTGAGATCTAGTTGTTTAAAAGTGTGTAGCACCTCCCCTATCTCTCTCTTCCTCATGCTCTGGCCATGTAAGATATTATCTGCTTCCCCTTTGTCTTCTGCCATGATTGTAAGTTTCTTGAGGCCTCCCCAGAATCTGTATAGCCTGCAGAACTGTGAGCCAATTAAGCCTCTTTTCTTTATAAATTATCCAGTTTCAGGTGTTTCTTTATAGCCGTGTGAGAATGGGCTAATACAGTGATGGAAAGAACCAACTTCATCCTGCTCACACTCAAATCCCCAAAGCACAGCCAAGTGCCTATCTTATGGTTTATGTGTAATAAATATTTTATGAGTGATTGAATGAAAATGTTCCCAACCACAGTACCCAAGAGAAAGTAGAGCTCAGTCATTGATTACTGCTTGTGCTCTTACCTGCTGACGAGCAGCTACAAATTTAACTAGCAAACCATATTGTAGAAGCTGGAGTCAGTTTGGGCAGTCTTTTTCTCAAGTTGTAGGGGCCCTACCAGCATCAAGGTATAAAGATAATAGCCTAGACACACAGGTAAAGGGCTAGAAGGACCTAGATTAGCTATCAGGATATAGACTAGGTAGTCCATAGAGGCATGTCTTTCCAAACTTAAAAAAAAAAATGACTCTTGGGTTGACTTTTTTAAGAATTTCAAGGCTGGATGTGGTGTCTCACATCTGTAATCCCAGCACTTTGGGACGCTGAGGTGGGAGGATCTAGAAGTTCGAGGCAAGCCTCAGCAACATAGTGAGACCTTGTCTCTGCAAAAAATAAAAAAAAAAAACTAGCCTGGTATGGTGGTACATGCCTCTAGTCACAGCTACTAGGGAGACTGAGATGAAAGGATGACTTGAGCCTGGGAGGTCAAGGCTGCAGTGAATCGTGATTGATTGAGCCACTGCACTCAGCCTGGGCAAGAGTGAGACCCTGTCTCAAGAAAACAACAACAACAAAAAAAGAATTTCAAAATATAATAGTTTCTTTTTGTAGAAAGAAATGTACAGAGAAGACATAAAAACAAGAAGCTTATAAAAGTCATATAAAATCCAGCTTCTCAGAGACAATCATTGCAAATATCTTGGTGAATACTCTTCTAGATATCTTTCCATATGTATATACACAGAGATACATTCATATAATTTTACTAAAAAAAGAATCATACCAGTATGCTGTTTTTTCTGAAAGCTGCTTTTGTCAACATCATCAATTTTTAATGGTAATAACTAGAGATATATATCATAATTTTAAATTACTGCAAAGTTACCCATCTCCTGTTTATCGTTATTTATTTACTGATTCCCTAATGATAGATAACTGATTTGTTTCTTAGTATTTGCTTTTATAAACAACATACCAATGAACATAACAATGGTAGTTCATGCATCATTTTACATTTAACAAAAGTTAAAACTTAGACAAATAAAGACTAAATCCATGTCAAATATTTATTTAACTCAATTATGAAAAAACCATCAGGATAGTGAAGCTGGTTCATTAGGCATTTGTGCAAAACATATTTACACATTTAGAAAGAAAAGGCATGCTTAAGTTTGCTAAGTTGAAAATACAATTTCAGGGCAACACAACTCTAATTTTGAGTTTATCTTATCTACTAGACAGAAATCATTTGTGCCCTCTATGAGACAGGAATCTACAAATTAACATGTAACTTAAGAATATCTGGAATGTAACAATAATACCTTCTATATCAAAATAGACCCGTTATCTTAGAGAGTTAAATAATCTTGGGGGAGACCTATTACATGGTGCTCCAGTATAAGATTGTAAGGGCTTGACTTTTTTTCCCTATGTTTCCAAGTTTTATATAATATTTCTTAGGACATGTGTGTTATCTAACTTGACTCCATTTTGAAAGATGTGGATTTTGAAATATGAGAAAGATGAGATTAGGCAGACCAAGTAGACAGGGGTGGGAAAGGCTGAGGATACCTAGAAGGGTGACAGAGATTTCCTCAGGCAACCTGTGAAGAAGGATCTGATTAACTTTATTGCAAATTTATTAATCTTTGATTACCAACTAGATTGTAAGTTCCTCAAGGGTGGGGACTGTGTCTTAATTTCTCCTGTATTCTTCAGACAACTTAGATGGGCTCGTTAGAGAGAAGCAAATTCAAAGCTATCTCAGAATGTGCATTTTAATGGAGATGAGTGAAGAGTTTCCTTTCTATACAAATTTATAAAATAAAGTTTAAGTGGCCTTTGGGCATTACTGGAATGGTGGAAGAGGAAAAACTTTCTTTTTAGAATGTCTTAGTCCTAAAAGATTGATTGGTCTGGCAAATAAGGGAGTAAATCTTGGACTCTGACATCACAAGAGGTAAGTCCTACTTTGCTACTGGCTTCACCATCAATTCTTAACCTGGACTTTTCCCCAGTTCCTGGGCTAGAATATGGAGGCCAGTTGTCAGCTTTCAACCTTTGAGTTTCTCCTTCGAATTTTGGCTTAAGTTTGGTTTCCAAAAGAATATCTACCCAGACAGCTAGAGGGAATTAAGATGGCTGTTTTGAATTGCTAAGCTCCTCTTGACTAGAACAAGAAGAGTTTCTATGTGATGGCTGTTTTTCACTTCACAGCTTGATCTGATTAACTCTGATCTCTGGTGATGGCTAGTAAGTCATTGCACATCTATTGATAGTATCCCTTCTACTGCGTTAAACAGGATGAGTTTTTTCTTAGTGCTTTTAGTTTGTCCAACTGGGTGAATATTAACAAGGAAGTTTTTTGCTCTTAGGAACATTAGTGTTGCTCATTCATGTGATTTTCTTTTTGAGTTAAGCCATTTAGAAAATGAGTCAGTGAATACGACTGGGGACTGAGGTAGAAGATTCCAGCTAAGTTATCTGCCTCTGTCTCCTGCTGAAGGCTTCAGCAGAGGGTTTACAGAAAGTTTTCAATAGGTACAACAGTATCTTTGCTTAGAGTCAGTGATAGCATCATTGGTTTTCTTTTAACATTAAACATTTTATTGGATAATTTTCACATCCCTTAGGGAGGATATGTGACTCCTTTTAAAATAAAGTAAGAGAAAAATCACATGATGAAATTGACTTGCCTCATAGAGCCATTCTCCCTGAAACCACCTTGAAGAAGAAGAGTAAATGCTTTAAAGTTTATTTTAGGGCTTTATTAAAAAGGAAAACATGCTTTCTGGGTATGCCTTGGATGTCAGTATAGATTCAGGCCAATCTGCAATTCTGTCTCTAGCTGCAATAGAAAAGCCCATCTAGGCAGGCCACTGTGTGGGAGGATCAATGAGCAAGGAAAATGTCTTGTTTTGGACTGACCAAGACAGGAAACTGTGCTTAGATATTTTAATACTACAAATAGAGAAGTAATATAATATTAAGGATCAAAGAATGTGGCGGTTTGGGTCAAGCCATACGACTTTGGGAAAATAAAATCTCAGAACCTCAGTGTTCTATCGTAAAAAGTAAGAATGAGGATTGTGTGATCTCAGAGGAAAAAAAAAACGAGTTGCCTTTGTGTTGTGTTTTAAGAGTCCTGGAAAACTTCCTGGTTCAGAGTCCCTCCCCACACTACTATTTGGATTTCTAATATTAATAATTCATTTCCTGGAAATCCACTGCCCTCTCCTACCTCTCTTGTAAATTTGAATACCCTGCAAAGGGTATAGAATACAGTTGTTTTACCTCAGTCTCAACAGCCTTATCAGTTCATTTATGCCAAAGGGAAAAAAAGAAACCTTTTCAACAAAAGAAATTTGGGTATCCTGGGGTGGGTTTGGGGTGGGTGTGAAATCTGCAATAATGCAAAAGTGATGGAAGAGGAGCACAGAAGTCAACATTTTTCTACTTTACAGTTTTGTATGAGTTTAAGAGGCATGCTCTGTCTGAAAGCATGTGTGTCTTTTAAAATCTGCTTTGGAATTATCCCATTTTCCCCTGCACTTATGCACTCAGATTTTCCCTCCTATTGCTTCTGTTTGGTTTTCTAACAGTATTGTTTAATTTTGTAGAGTACTTAAAATGCTGAATTTTGCTCTCAAAGACACATTACAAAATAAAGCCACAGGATATTGCGTTATAAGTGAAAATGATAGGGAACCACTCAGATTGAATCTGTAATGTTCTCAAGTGAGAGTCATGGGAGTTTTCGGATGCACTGTGCAAAGTGGAAGATGTGCTATTAAATCTGCCTTCACAAGGTAATATTCCCAGGTAACTTGCAATAAGAATCTCCACTCCTGCTATCAGATCACAGGGCAGAGCCAAGACCTGCTGAAGAACATGCAGTACTCTGGCTGCTATTATATCGCACACTTGAGGGGAGATAGAAAGTCGTTTCCAGAGAAATGTTATTAGAAATAAACTCAGAATGAAAAAAAAAATGGAAATAGCATTTTTTTCTGGCAAGTACTTGATTAATGTTTAATATTTTCAGAGTTAGCATAACAGCTGTATTTCAATTGGAAAGACAACCAGGGAATTTGTTTAATGAAATGCAGAAAAGTCAAACCACCTCACAAGCTTGTTTGTTACTCATAAAAATGATGACAAAATCGTGTGCATGCAAAAGTGATTGGAACAATGAATAATTATGTCCATGAAGAAATGGAATCACTTATCTCAAAATTTACCAGTAAATGTTAAGACCTTAGAGCTAGGCATTGTTTGTTTGCTTGCTTGTGTGTTTTACTGTTTTGTGCCTTGTATTTTGAAAACTTTAATATTTCCAAATGTTCAGTGGCCAAAGAACATTTGGAATATTGACTTTTGTTTCCTTTGAGGGCAGTCATTTCTGTGAGGGAAGAAGTGAAGAAAAAAGGGAGATAGAGGAGAAAGAAGAAGACAGACAATCTGGAATTATCCTACTTTTACTGATACTAGCAGTTTTCCAAAAACTCGCATCTGTGCTGGCTGCCCTACTCACAATCTTTTGTTTATGCTGGAGATAAGCAAGCCTAATACAATATTAAAATATCACAGATACATACTAATTGGCTTCCCTTCAGTATAGTTCAACTCAGTTTGGTTCATCAGTTGAGTGCTCAATCTTTGCCAGGTATGGAGGATTAAAAAATGAACAGGAGAAGGTGTCTGTGAAGAGTGTGTGGATCAGACAC
Source organism: Gorilla gorilla gorilla (assembly GCF_029281585.2). Classification (NCBI taxonomy): domain Eukaryota; kingdom Metazoa; phylum Chordata; class Mammalia; order Primates; family Hominidae; genus Gorilla; species Gorilla gorilla. The sequence goes on from NC_073241.2 coordinate 71,485,740, forward strand.
ATGCACAGAGAACTGCCATATAAGGTACCAAGTACACGGGGCCAGAGAAAAGAGGCAAGTCAGTTCTGCCTGAAAGGGAGGGAGAAGGCTTTGTGGAGGAGGTCACAGCAGACTTACATTTATTTATTTATAATTTATTATTTACAGATTTATTGGTTTATTTAGAGATGAAGTCTGACTCTGTTGCCCAGGTTGGAGTGCAGTAGCGTGATCATAGCTCAATGAAGCCCTGAACTCCTGGGCTCAAGCAATCCTCCCACCTTAGCCTTTTAATAGCTGGCATTACAGATGCATGCCACTATGCCCAGCAAGAGTTATGTTTTGAAAGGTAAGGAGCGTGACATAATGAAACAAATCCAAGGTATGTAAACACCTAGAGGTGAACAGAACTTACTAGTATTGCAGAAGGGCTGTCCTGGAGTGAGTGACACAGAGCAGGATCCTGACTCCATAGCAGTGCTGAGTGCACAGTTAAGGCTTGAATCTTGCCTGTGACTATAGCATTGGTTCCACCAGCAGCAAATAAGAATTTTTTTCCCCAGGAAAAGTACTTGTGAATAAAGCAGATAAAATTATTCTAATGCAGGTGGACCAAGAGATACAAAAACAAAATGTAATCGACTGAGAGAAGAGAAAAATATAAACAATGTAGGAACATGTAGTATTATTGGAATAGAAGTTTACAGGTTTTTGTTAAGTCTGTAAGCAATCACTGAGTACTTACTGCATACCTACTTGGTACCTGTGCCTGGGCTGGGCACTGTGAGGACCATAAATGAAAAAGTTCTGTCCCCTGCCCTTAAGGAGTTATCTGGTTAAACTACAAAGTGCCTGGGTGGGAGAGGCGTACACATTATAAGAAAGGGTCTATCAGTCTGCTTTTGGTAGGCTCCACAACTCAATGAAGTTATACTTAGCAATCTTTTCAACTGGCCCTGGCTACAACGAAGTTCTTCCCCACTCTCTTCTTTCGGGATGTCCTAAGGAACACCTTTCTCAACAGAAGATAAGAGAAAATATTTTTTTCAAAAGCTAATTCCTTGTTTAAAAGTACATAATTTAAAACAAATATGTTTAGTTTCCATACCACACTCTTCATCCCTGCCCCAACTGGTTAGGAAGCTTTGTGGAAGCAGGAATTTTGTCTATCCTGTTTGCCACTGACTATATGGATTTTAAATTTGTTGGTTTTTCTCAAAGCCCACCAGTTCATACACTAATGCTTTATTATCAAAATTTTTATCATTGCCCATATAATTGATGAAACATATCTTATTGCTTTTTTATTATTTGTGTTTCTTAGTGTGAGCACCTTTAATTATAGAGCAATTTCCCCCCCATGTATCTGTTAAAAATCATATATATTATTATCCTGTGTGTCTTTTATTTATTTATTTATTTATTTATTATTATACTTTAAGTTTTAGGGTACATGTGCACATTGTGCAGGTTACATATGTATGCATGTGCCATGCTAGTGTGCTGCACCCACTAACTTGTCATCTAGCATTAGGTATATCTCCCAATGCTATCCCTCCCCCCCTCCCCCCACCCCACAACAGTCCCCAGAGTATGATGTTCCTCTTCCTGTGTCCATGTGTTCTCATTGTTCAATTCCCACCTATGAGTGAGAACATGTGATGTTTGGTTTTTTGTTCTTGCGATAGTTTACTGAGAATGATGATTTCCAATTTCATCCATGTCCCTACAAAGGACATGAACTCATCATTTTTTATGGCTGCATAGTATTCCATGGTGTATATGTGCCACATTTTCTTAATCCAGTCTATCATTGTTGGACATTTGGGTTGGTTCCAAGTCTTTGCTATCGTGAATAATGCCTCAATAAACATACGTGTGCATGTGTCTTTATAGCAGCATGATTTATAGTCCTTTGGGTATATACCCAGTAATGGGATGGCTGGGTCAAATGGTATTTCTAGTTCTAGATCCCTGAGGAATCGCCACACTGTCTTCCACAATGGTTGAACTAGTTTACAGTCCCACCAACAGTGTAAAAGTGTTCCTATTTCTCCACATCCTCTCCAGCACCTGTTGTTTCCTGACTTTTTAATGATTGCCATTCTAACTGGTGTGAGATGGTATCTCATTGTGGTTTTGATTTGCATCTCTCTGATGGCCAGTGATGATGAGCATTTTTTCATGTGTTTTTTGGCTGCATAAATGTCTTCTTTTGAGAAGTGTCTGTTCATGTCCTTCTCCCACTTTTTGATGGGGTTGTTTGTTTGTTTCTTGTATCCTGTGTGTCTTTATAAAGTCAGCATATAGGGCATTCATTCTTCAGTCAGCTTTGTGCCTGGAGGGGATACCGTTGAATACTGTCTCACTGACGTGAGATCAATCCAACCATAGATGCCTTAGAAGCCACAGAAGCATAGATACTTCTCATCACCCTACACAATTCTGCTGCTTTAATTTGTCTGTCCCATTTTTGAGTGCTGGGGCTGCTTTCTAGAGACATGGCTCTGCTGTTCTGCCAGCTTCTCTATACTGCTGGGCCACTTAACTTCTTTCTTATTCTCACCTTGAAAGGGATGGAGGGAAAGAAGTGAAAGGAGGGTCCTAGCCTTTTACTTCTGCATTTCCCCTAGCCAAACAGCTTGACAGACTGTTTAGCCACCATGAGGAAGCTTTATCCAGCAAGGTTTAGCCCTTCTTGACACTAAAGTCTAGGGACAGAAAAATGCAGGTGATTTCACTGAGATGCAGGACACCTGACCAAGCTGATTTATTCCAATACCAGAAAGCTGCCTGTGCCTCTGTCTGGTCTTCCAATACCAGAGCAATCCTTCCTCATTGACCCTCACACTGCTCAAGCCATTGTCCTCTGAGCTTTGAAGGGCACATGAAGATTGCTTGAATGGATTTAATCATGCAGCTTCTTCTCCATATGCAAGCCTTCTTTAGCAAGATAGGCAGCTCTTCTAGAACTAGAATACAAAATTTCTTCTGAAAACTCTGAGATATTCTAGACTCTTAGTTGTGTATTCAGAGAAACAACCATGTAAGAAAGCATAAAATGAGTCCAAGATTGCATGAGCTCATGTTTCTTTTGCAATTATTAATAATAGTGATGATAAAGAATAAGTAACTTGCTGAGATCTAAGTGCTAGAGGTGTGCCAACATTATTATAGACATTATCTCCTTTAATGCTTCCAGTGACCTCATGTATTAATATTATTTCTGTGAGGAAAGTAAGACTTAAAATAGAGAACTAGAACCCAAATCCCTCTGATTCTAAAGCTGTACCTTTTCATCTCAAAAACAAAATAGGTCCAAACATTTTCCCCAACCATCACCTGGTAAAATTCATCCACTAAAACTTCACAGGTGTCTTAGTTTCATCTGTCATTTTCACCTCTGAAAAGGACTCACCAAATTATTCCCAGAGACAATTTGACTGGCAAATGAAGTGGCATGAACTGGAAGTTAGGAAAGGTGTTCTTTAGGAAAAGGGACTTGAGCTGTACCTGGGTGTGGAAGAGAGATCAGGATTTGTGTGGAAAATAGGAGATGGGAAAGTGTTTCTGATGGAAGTAGAAGAAAGCATAGATTTAGGGAGATAAGGATGAGTGGGAACAAAGCAGACATGCCATTTTTTAAGATTTTTTTTTCTCTTGCATCTTGCAGTGATAAAAATGTTATTTAGAGTCATCCTGGAATGAGTATAAAGATAAGTGGTTCATGTCTCATTCACTTAAAAACAAAGAAAACAGTTCTAATGAAAACTCAAAAATGAAGCATCAGCAGGAAGAAGAGTTAAAAAAAAAGATGCAATTTTCTTCTGTGAAGCCTCTCATCTACTTTAAATGTAGCTCTTTTAATTATTTCCTTTAGGCAAAAATACCCAATTAGGTAAAATCATGAATTAGCCAATGTTTGAAAATACTTTGAAGAGGAAGAAAACAACAGCTCACCAATGAATGACATTATTATTTCTATTTCCCGATTTTTTGTTTTGCAACTAGAAATTCAGGAATTAATTCATGTCACCAATTCGAAATTTCGTCTCCAGTAAAAATGATTTAAGGGGAAACAAAGAATCCATTTGAAGTAGGCTCATCATTTGTGTTCATTTTTTGAATTAGCCTGTGTATGTTTACAGTCTCTTTGGATGATTGGTGACTAATATGTAAAAAATGGCTAAACAATGATGTTTCTTCAGAAAAGGACATTAAGGAGTTTTGTGAGACAAAAAGACACAAATATTGGCCGGGCGCAGTGGCTCCAGCCTGGGCGACAGAGTGGGACTCCATTTCAAAAAAAAAAAAAAAACCAACACAAATATCACTGGATGATGACTTAGGTCTTAGTGAATACCTGTACTATAGATAACATCTGATCTGAAGTCTTTCTCTCTCTCTTTAATTCTAGGTGAAGTGTGACAGAAAAGGGCACATTTTAGTAGCCATTTATGGAGAGGCATCCAGTAAAAAAGTATCATCTAGAGGAAAGATGGAATTTTAGCTGTTTAGCCTAGAAAATGTAAGACAGATGAAGACAGAACTGATAGCCATCATCCAACCTTTGACAAATTATGATGTTAGTGACAGTCAGATGTGTGGTTTTGAAAACCAAAGGTTGGAAGTTACTGAAGAATATCCTGACAATTAGAGCTGTCCAACAGTGGGACTGCTGCTTGATGAAGTAGGAAGTTCCTCTTCGATGAAGTGTTCAGACACAGGCTGGAAGACCATCTGGCAGGCTGTCATTTGCTGGGTCTGTCTCCACCACCAATCACAGTGTGTGGAAAGGGGAGGGCTGCATGCTTCACTCTAACTGAAAGCTCTCAAATTTTGCGTTTGAAATGGAACTTCATCTAGGATGGGGATGGTAAGGGCCTGATACAATGAACTCTCACAGTTTCTTTTCATCACTAAGATTTTTCTCTTTCCAAGGATATTGGGAAAGGATAAAATCAAAGAGTTCTAAAAGAAATTTTAAAATCTTTGGAAAATAATTTAGTAGAGAGGAAATAATTATCGCACCTTAATTTTCAGAGACACAATACTTCTAGGAACACACAAAGCTGGTTAACATTGTCTTTGTCTTTTTCTGAGTTGAGTTTCTCTCTCTCTCGCTCTCTCCCAATTTTACCTTTTGTCACACCCATAGATTCCTGCCTAAAGACCATCTCACTGGGTCTGTCCAAGAACCAGATGACTCCAAATTCTGCTTTCCTTAAAGTAGAATTCCTTAAAGATAGAACCCCAAGATTTTAATTCATGGTTATTAAATTAAACATGAATCTAGGTACCACTGTGAAAAAACAGTGCCTGTAGTCCTTATCATTAGTAAATTGTGTTTAACTTTTCAGGATTTTTTTTTTTCTCAAAAAGAGGACCCAGGCCGGGCTTGGTGGCTCATGCCTGTAATCCCAGCACTTTGGGAGGTTGAGGTGGGCGGATCATGATGTCAGAGATAGAGACCATCCTGACTAACACGGTGAAACCACATCTTTACTAAAAATACAAAAAAAAAAAGTAGCTGGGCATGGTGGCACGTGCCTGTAGTCCCAGCTACTCAGGAGGCTGAGGCAGGAGAATCGCTTGAACCCCGGAGGCAGAGGTTGCAGTGAGCCGAGATGGTGCCTCTGCATTCCATCTTGGGCCCATTAGGCTAGTCTGCCGTAAAAAGGAATAAAATAATGTATTTTGCAGCTACTTGGATGGATCTTGGAGCTGGAGGCCATTATTCTTAGTGAAGTAACTCAGGAATGAAAAATCAAATATTATATGTTCACACTTATAACTGGGAGCTAAGCTATGAGGATGCGAAGGTATAAGAATAGTGTAATGGACTTTGGGGACATGGGGGGAAAGGGTGGGAGGGGCATGAGGGATAAAAGACTACATATTGGGTACAGTGTACACGGCTTGGGTGACGGGTACACCAAAATTCCAGAAATCACTGCTAAATAACTTATCCATGTAACAAAAACCACCTGCACCCCAAAAACTATTGAAAAAAAAATAAGTAATTGTTTTAAAAGAGAATCCAGTAGGCAAAATGATGTTTCTATTGATGGAGGGCACAGGGCTGATATTTAGAGAGGTGGAAACTTCCTGGCACTTCTTGCTTACTCAAGTTTCCATGGATCCAAGGCCACACCTTGGCATCCCTCACAAGCTCACATACCATCCTCACCTCTGCCACGTGGGTACATGGGCACACACAAACACAAGCACATTACGAAAAAACAAAGCTGCTGGACACCATACTCTCAAAGCCTACTGAGACCTAGTTTGATAAACTAAATAGACTTATTTACATAATGGTTCCCTGTGTAAGTCTATAGCCATACCACCTTCGATGCACTTCCCCTCATCTGATCTTGGAAGCTAAGCAGAATCAGGCCTAGTTAGTAATTGAATGGCAGATTAAAATAGTCAAATAAATACCACGTGGAGATAGCCTCAAATGAACTTACATTCTTATTTTATAAAAATAAGTCACTGTGACTTTTCATTATGTTTCTTCTTTATCCAATTTAAAGACTTGATGTGAAATCTTAATAGAATTTGACAGCTCCAACTTTTTAATCAAAATTGGTAGCAAACAATACATGTTTGTAGATTTCTATATATTGTATTTATTCGGTGAAGGAAGAGGACGCTTTTGGGTACAGGCCACAATTCTACTCTCTTAAGATTTTTAGCATACTGATGTAGGTGATGCTATATTTTATGGAATATGAAATAATCATACTTTATTAAAATGTCAAAAATTGATCATTTCAAAAAAAACTGGCAGAGTAAAATGTAAATCCTGTTAACCTAGTGCCTTATGGTAGTAATACTTCATTGGGTAAATTTCCACTATTCTTGGTCAAGATGAATAGTAAATTCAGCAAGTTTGGTTTTTAACAAGGTTTTTGGGAATGCAGGCCTTTGCTTGTTAAAAGATAGTCACAATCCAAGGCAGGATTACGTGCCCTTAGGTGCACAGACAATAAGAACCTGGAAGAACATTGATGGAATACATTAATATGAATAAGAATAAAGTTCCCTGAGGAGTTTATGTCCAGAAAGACATTGGAGAGTCAGTAAAGAATCCAGGTCATTCCAGTGGCATAAGGAAAGAGGAGAGACATTGAATGTGTACATGAGTTGGGAGAACATTAGGAGACTAGCCTGGTCAGAGTAATGTTTGCAGGTTGGTGGATCTCCTGTATGGCCTGAATCATTTTCTATGTTCAAGAGGCTGTGTCCTGTGTGGTAGCACTGCCCATCTGTCTCTAGACTCCTCTGTCCCATGCTAATCCTGAATATCACTGCTAATATGTATACACAGATGAGATCTGATTAAAATAAACTAGAGAAGCCTCAAAGGAGAGATGCAGTCACAAAAGAGCTATCACATCAGGGGTTATGTGAAGAGGAAGAGGGAAAGGGAGTGTTCTTGCTAACCCCTGGCTTGCAGGAGTGTTTCTGATGATGGTGCAGCTACGTTTGAGCCTTTGACTCACTGTATATACAGAACACTTCACTTAGGCTGCAACGTCTGTGTCCTTTTTACCTGAAATACTGCAACCCACCCAACCATAACACTAATAGCTGTGAAATATGGTGACAACATCAGAGTGATTCCTGCCTCATACCACAGGCAAGTTGACCTTAAGCAAGGGGGGCAAAGGTTTCTGCCCACAGAATAGGAATAGTCGAAAGGCCAGATTAATCCGTAAACATTGAACATTTCTGTCACAAGAAACCAGGATGATCTTTTGCAGCTTCCTATTCTACCTGAGGTGCCATCGTTGGTATTAAACAATAAGAGATTAGGCTCTTGTCAGGCAAACTAATGAATTTTAGATTGATTTCTGTCTTCTGCAATGCTAGCGACATTTTTGACAGCTGTGATTTATAGGGCTTTCATTGGGTCTATTCATGAAAGGAGTTGTTTATTTTGGTTGATGGGAAAGCTTCTAATGTTCCCAGTGGGAAATGCTGAGGGCCAAGACGATGGCCATCTTGAAGGGGCTCTCTGACTATCTAGGGCAGGCCTCTTATAAATTTGTAATCATGAGCTCAGAGAACTAATGGGGGCAGGTTGGCTTGGAAATTGTTTTGGCGACATTTGACCAGTGAAATGCTCCTGGAAAATATATGTCTGCTGCCCAGCTGCAGAGCCGTAAGGGTAAAAATTCTACTTTGTGTGTCATTTTACTTGCTTTTTTTCTTTTTTTGAAATGCCATAGCTGGTATTTGCAGAATGCAGCAGGAATTTTAGTTCCACAAAGTGGTGGTGGAGAAACAATGTAATTCAAAGATTTAAACTGGGGTCTTTTGTTTGTTTGTTTGTTTTTTGTAAGACTTCTGTAGCTCATTGTAGAATATTTTTCTATCAGGAATAATTTGAAAATTTGCAAGTGTGATGGATATTGTGGTGGACCTCCCAGAGTTCCCTTCAGGACCAAGACACTCGTTTCTATAAAGAGCTAGTGGGAATGATAACTCTTGCTAGCTCACAGATAGGTCTCTTTCTCGAAATTGCCCTCTGCTGAAGGGAACTGACTTGCCAAATATTACATGCCCCCTATGTCAGTTTGCATTCAATGACGGGCCGAGACTAGGTCGAAAGGCTCCTTTTCTCACTTCAGGATTTTTCTGTTGGGTCATTCCAACACCAAACTCCCTATAGGGTGAGCTGGAGCCTCTGTTGCAAGTGTATCATGGTGCAACTGCTTTCTCTCCCCAACTTTTTTTTCTCTCACTCCTTCATGGATGTTGTTTTTAAGAGCACTTGTCAATCAACTTCCATAATGCAAATCTCAAAGTAGAATCTGTTTCCCAGGAACCCAGCCTGCAACCAGGAGGTAAGGTTGAGAGAGGTGGCCATGATTGAGGAAAAGTGAGCAGCGGTTGACCACGAATAGGATTTCAGGAATGAGAAAGGAGAATATTGAGGATGTAGCAGAGCTTCCAAAGCTGGAGACCTTGGAGGATGAGAGGAACCCTACTTTTGTTTGCCTTTTGAGGCTTATAGCTCAAGCAGGTTGCAGGAAAAAACAGCCCCATATCACCTTTCCCAGGGGAGAAATATCAGGGAACACCTGACATTTCAGAGGTAGACTGTGCCTATAATATAAAATAGGGAAGAGAATGAGGTCACGGTTGATAATAAGGGAAGAAGCAGAATACACATAACGAATCTCATATATCAAATCTTTTGATAATATTTCTGAACAGTGGAGAAAGTTGGAAAGATAGAATGTATGATTAGGGTGGGATCACTTAAAAATATATACAGCATCTACCAGGACATATACATGACAAGAAAAGATATGACATGCTCCGAAGTCACCAAAACCAGCTGTGATGGTTAATACTGAGTGTCCACTTGATTGGAATGAAGGATACAAAGTATTGATCCTGGGTGTGTCTGTGAGGGTGTTGCTAATGGGGATTAACATTTAAGTCAGTGGGATGGGAAAGGCAGACCCACACTTAATCTGGGTGGACACCATCGAATCAGCTGCCAGCACAGCAAGAATATAAGCAGGCAGAAAAATGTGAAAGGAGAAACTGGTCTAGCCTCCCAGTCTAGATATTTCTCCCATGGTGGATGCTTCCTGCCCCCGAACATTGGACTCCAAGTTCTTCAGTTTTGGAGCTCGGACTGGCTGTCCTTGCTCCTAAGCTTGCAGATGGCCTATTGTGGAACCTTATGATTATGTGAATTAGTACTTAATAAACTCCCCTTTGTATACATACATATATATATATATATATATATATATATTCCGTTAGTTCTGTCCCTCTGGAGGACCCTGACTAATACACCAGCAATAAAACTAACAGGTTGACTGCATGCATTTTTGTATGTATTCTGGCAGTGATCACCAGCTAGTGCAGGCAATGGCAGCTCTCATGAACCAGGAGCCAGCCTTCTTTAAGACCAAAGGGACATTTTTCATGTCTTTTGCATACATTAAAGAAGTGGCAATTTGTATTAGGACCCTTCTCCCCAAGGAATTCCTGGAAATTCCACATTTGTTACTTTTTCCCTCTAAATATGGTAGGTCTTGATTTTATTTCTTCTATCTGCCTGAGCTCAGCATAACGTAGCTATTTTATTTTCATTTCTCTTTCTCCCTGTAATATTAAAAAGATCATAATTACAAGATGTCAACAAAAAACTCAGCAGCAGGAAAAATCTCAGGAGTATAGAACAACAATCTATTGAAATGCCTTCTCCCAAAACAAGTAGCCAACAAAAATAGTGGCTATCATTTATTTAATAGTTGGAAAGTAATTTTCTTTATAACAAAGTGTTGGACTTTCATTTGTAAAGGGATAGGGAGTACATATGTTTATCCAGGCTAGGTCTCACAGATGAACCAACTAGGGTGACCCCTGGCGGGTAAGTTGAAGACCTCTGAAGAGGTTGCTTGTCTGCCAAGTCAGAAATTAAGCAACCTCCATAAGTTAGAATAATAAGACCCAGACTTCTCTCCTTCTGATGTGTCTGATGGGGGCCCACACTAGGATGAACTTGCTTTTGTCACTAAGTGGCTCCCTGGAATACTCTGGTAAGTAACTTTTTCATTGAGGCAGTCAGGAACAGCAAGATTTTAATGAGCAACTTGGCCAAGGCTTCTCAAACTGTAATGTACATATGAATCACCTGAGGGGCTTGTTAAAATGTAGGCTCTGATGAGGTCAGCCTAAGCCCGAGAGTCTGTAGTTCTAACAAGTTCCCGGGTAATACCAATGCTACTGGTCCACAAGAGATGCTTTGCTAGGCCACAAGCAAAATAAGTGAGTAAGCAATAAAGGGCTGCTTGTTCTGTGACAGACATCTTAGAAATAATTGGCTCACTTTATCACATTTCAGTAGATTGGTTTATTAGATTACTCAACTGTAATCTAAGGGCTATATGTAATCATAATCTAAGGATGTAACGTGTAATCTCAGGACAATGTGTAATGTAAGGACAATGGTGGAGAGTGGGTAATTTGAAATTCCTTTCTGTGTCTTCCTGATTCACAGGAGCTTTTCTGTAAGATGGGCACCCTGTGCAGGCCAGGCTGGGCACAGCAGGAGGCATGATCAATGAATGCATTCAGGTTTCTACACCCCTCTTTAGGGAGGAGGCAGAAAGACAAATGCAGCTTATTTTCTCCAGCTCAGCATCTCTTTGTGTAACATGCAGGAGGGAGAATGTGAAGGATAGAAAATATTAAGTGGGGCAGAATTTGCTAAAGTAGGTCAAGGGAGAAAATGAAATAGAGTATTTTTTCTATTCTCAGAAAATGCTGTTAAAATTAGAACTGCCACAGATCACAAGATCAGTATTGTAAACATTTTTTTTTTCCAGGCAAAAAACTCTCAGCTACCAAAACTTTGATTATTAGATAAGGATTTGAACAAAGATGTGTGTCATGTACTGTGCAAGATGTGTGTGGTGTTGGTTTGGGAGCAGAGGGTGCCTATGTCTTTGGCCAGGCCATGTCCTTGGTAAAATATACATGTAGTCAAACTGTGTCCAGCAGCTGCACTTTCTCTAACTCCTCTCTTTCTTCACACTCTTTCACACATGTCTGTTTCTCTTTGTTTAAATTAATTCACACTAAGATGTTAATGACATTACATATTACCTTTCATAAGAGTGTTTATATTTATCTTACTTTCTAAAATTAGAAAGCAACTTACTTTTGCTGTGGTATTGTTAGTATTCTGAGGTAATAGTTATTCCAAAGTACTATATTAGATTAGATTTTATGGCATGTTGATTCTGCTGGTCTGAAAATCCTTTCTTCCTAGCACTATAAAATCATTACTTGTGCCCTTCCACATGAAGGGCTTTCTTGCCTACACACACACACACACACACACACACACACAAAGCCCCACCTTGTTTCTTAATGGATCATAAAAAAAGATTCTATAAAATTCTGGGCTGGCTCTTCCTTCCTTCCTTCCTTCCTTCCTTCCTTCCTTCCTTCCTTCCTTCCTTCCTTCCTTCTTTCCTTCCTTCCTTCTCTCTCTCTCTCTCTCTCTCTCTCTCTCTCTCTCTCTCTCTCCTTTTCTTTCTCTGACAGCATCTTGCTCTGTCATCCAGAATGAAGTGCAGTGGCATCGTGATCATAGCTTACTGCAGCCTCCAACTTCTGGCCTCATATGATCTTCCCACCTCAGCCTCCCAACGTGCTAGGATTATAAGCATCAGCCACCACACCCAGCTCTGGAATCCATATTTTAAAAGGCAGTTTTATTATATCAGGTCTGACTCTGCCCATTTGCTTTCCTCTTATTGTCCTGTGGGTTCCTCCCACACCTTTCAGGAAGCCTGACAGCCGGACAGGTGGGACATGTCTTATTAGACTCAGAGTTTGCATTTCAATGAGGAGAGGATATAGTAAAGTTCAGTATACAATACACCAACAACAATAATTCCTGCAAATGAGATGGTCAGGGAGCAGTATATCCACCATCAGGTTCTCTGTCTAATCTGTTTTTATGTTTAGTCTTTGTCTCATTTCCTTATAAGTGAATACAGGTGATATCACCATGATTTTTTCATACTGAATCTGGAGACTGAAATCTCGAGTGGGTCTGACTGAACTTTAAATCTTCCTGATGAAGCTTGGGGAGGGATAGCAGGACTGGAAGATCAACTGGGGCTGAGGAACCCTGTTAGGCTTAGAAATTGAGAATACGTTGTTTACGGGACCAGGTTCCAGGTTCCTAGATGAGTGAGCAAAAATTAAATCATCAGCAGTAACAACACAAGAGATTTACTGTGGAATCAGGTACGTTCTGATGGGCCCTCTATTGCTCAGAAGATAGATACACCCCAGTAATTGGATAGCTCGGCTGGAAACATCTTAAGAGAAAAGTGCTCCTTGTCTCATGCAGTTCTGAGTAGCAGAAGGATGGTCCCGGTAGGAAAATGCATCTCTTGACTACACTTTGCACAGGTGTGAACATTACCCACTGGTGAATAATGTCAGGTGAAAATGGCTCTGTTGTCACTGAGCGTCCCAGATGGAAGTCTTGAGCCCCTTTCACACTCTGGCTTTTGAAAAATATTTTTCTCTGAAAGATATTTTATTTTTTAATAAATGAAGAGCTATGAGTTGGAAGAGAAAATTTACTTCTGCTATAATTAAACAATAATTATTATTCTTTCCTCTGAGGGAGAACTCTGGGAGATAAACAACTCCCAGATAAATAAGGCTTAGAGAACATGGGCCAAGGCTTCTGTTGATTCACAATATATTTATCTCTCTCTTCCTCCCAAATAAAAAATGATAGTAATTATTTTTAAAAATGTTTCCCTTTTTTAATCATTTAAAATTGCTGTTTTCCAGTCTACTCAAGCAGTAATTGCTTTTGTGGCCCTGGTGTAACTTGTGGAGAGGATAGGGATAGAATGAGCAGTTGAGAAAATCTACTCCCTAGGCAGCAACTCCAAGGCACCAATTAGTATGAGCTGACCTTTAACTTGGTGAGTAGTAGGAGGCAAGAGGACTTGACCAGGGTGTGAAAACCTGGGTTTTGCCACTTCTTACCTGTGCATAGATTTGGTGGCAAGTCATTTAATTTCTTAGAGGATAGTTACTCTTTTAACAAATGGTTATAATTCTTAATTTATCTACCTCACTGTGTTTATCTTAAATGACTATATATATATATATACATAATATATATATTATGTATGACTATATATACATAATATATATTATGTATGACTATATATATACATAATATATATATTATGTATGACTATATATATAATAATATATATATTATGTATGACTATATATATATATACATAAAAATTACTGTAAAGTATACAAATTAGGGTGGTCATGGAACTTTGAGATTAAAAGCATTCTACAGGCCAGGCGCCGTGGCTCATGCCTGTAATCCCAGCACTTTGGGAGGCTGAGGCGGGCGGATCACAAGGTCAGGAGATGGAGATCATCCTGGCTAACTAACATGGTGAAACCCTGTCCCTAATAAAAATACAAAAAATTAGCCGGGCGTAGTGGCGGGCTCTTGTAGTCCCAGCTACTCGGGAGGCTGAGGGAGGAGAATGGCGTGAACTCGGGAGGCGGAGCTTGTGGTGAGCTGAGATAGTAGCGCCACTGCACTCCAGCCTGGGGGACAGAGTGAGACTCTATCTCAAAAAAAAAAAAAAAAAAAAGCGTTTTACAAAGAGAATGCTGGCTGTAAGTATTTTCGCATTTTCCAGTTTCCTTAAGTTGGAAGCAAAGCAAACCAGCCCTGGAATTCCTTCCTGAAGAAATTTGGAAGTGACATTTGTGGGGATACATAGATAAGGAGTCATCTAAAATTAAAAAGGATTCTTGAAGTTTTTATGGCACATGCAGTGCTGTCAGCTCTTTCTCAAGGGTGGGGACAGAAAGGAGCTACATCACATTTGGGTAAAAAATGGAGTAAACTGCCAAGGCCTTCATTAGAGCATAAGGTAGTATATTGTAGTTATTAAGCAGGTACCTGGAGGGGTCAGTCAATCCACGGCTTACTCATTACCTGGGGATAATATTAAAATATCTACCTAATATCCTATGAATAAAATGAGATCGTCCAAGTAAGGTACATAGGAAATTGCCAGGCACATAAAATATACTTAATAAATGGTTTATAGGGATGGCTCTATTAATTTTACAGAGAGTACATTTCTAACTTCATAGTATAATTTGAGGAGCATTGAAAAACCTGCTGATCCAAATATTTCCCTTTTCAATATTTCTCAGTGCTTTCCCCTACTCTTTTCATATTCGAAATCTTCTCATTCCATGAGAACTAGCTATGATTTAACTTCCTAAGGTCAGGTACTGTGCTTCTTTTGCTTACCACTGTGCACCCAAGCCCTTCAAGGTGCACTTGGCAAATATTCTTGCTGAGTAGATGTATGTTAGTAACTTCATGGAAGCTGTAATCCGTGTGTTCCAATCTCTGAGTGATGCCAGAGTTAAAGAAGGGTCTAATTCCAAAATAATGGCAAAATAAGAATATATTTATTTGCATTTCTTCAACAAATGGAAAAGGATACTGCTATGGACTGAATGTTTGTGTCCCCCCAAAATGTATATGTTAAAGCCCTAAGTGATGGTTTGGGGAGATGGGTCCTGTGGGAGGCAATTAGGTCACGAGAGTGAACCCTCCTGAAGGGATTAGTGTCCCTATAAGAAAAGGAAGAGAGCAAACCCCCTCTCCCTGCTCTCTGCCATTTGAGAAACAAAAAGATGGTCATCTGTTTGCAGCAGGCCCTCACCAGACATTGCATCTGCCAGCACATTGACTTTGGAATTTCCAGCCTCCAGAAGTCTGACAAATTAACGTTTGTTTTGTAAGCTACTCAGTCTACGGTATTCTGTAGTAGCAACCTGAATTGGTTAAGATGGATACAAAGTTTACAAAATACTTCTTAAAACGTTACTTTTTTTTTTTTCTTAATTAGCTTCTCTCACAAAAGACAGCAACTCTTACATCTTTTGTGGATTTTTCAAATCAGGCTTTCTTCATTCCTAATCCAATGTATCTTTATCTATGTCTCTTTCTTTCCCATTCTGTATCATAAACCCTGGAAGAGCTTGCCTGGTGAGACAGAACCCTCATTATAGGTCATGAGAGGTTAAAAAAAAAAAAAAAAAAAAAAGAAAAATCTCAGTGCAAAGCCAAATCTTCTTTTAGTTGACAGTGAGGGAAAGCTGGAGATATTTATATGACAATGTATTGTTGTTGATTTTGTTAACTGAACAGTTTTTTAATTAAAAATTAATTTTTAATTGAAAAAAACACTTAACTCTTTTCTTATACCCAGAAGCAATTGACATATATGAAAAGTCCTTGAAAATTAATCATTCACTGCTTTTTGACAGATCTATTTTTGTCTTTACATGTTACTTAAATCTTTTATTTTACTTAACATTTGTCCATTATGTCTTTTCTGCCCAATTAATAGATTTTTAAGAAAATTTATGTATAATACCTAGCATGGTATTTTATACATAACAAGTGTTTAGAAATATTTGTGGAGATACTTTGAAAGACCTAGCTATAAAACAAATTTTATCTAAGAGGGATTTTATTCTGAGCCATTACTAGATATTATACTGATAAATTATTTTATTATATAAATGCAAGGTGTTGAAGAAGGGATGCTTGAGGCTGAGGACATGGGGTAATAAAAACAAAACAGGGTGAGGCAAGTTAGGGAGTGTGGCTGGGAGTTGAGAGATCACTGGATTAGAACTTGCCAGAAAGAAGGAAGATAATGCCAGTAAAGAAAAGAGAGAGGCCCATTAGAGTAATATAAAGTCTTTTAGATTGTATTATTGTTCCATACAATTTTCTCCTTCCCTCTTCTTGGTGAGCAGATTATAATTTCCTACTCCACTGGCTTTTTCATATGGCTTACTTTGGCCAATGAAATGTGAATAAAAAGGATATGTTTTGCTTCCAGGCAAGTCTTCAAGAGACATTAAGGGATTCCTCTATTGGTCTTTTCTCTTTGCTATGAGCCTGGGCTGATCCATGTGGGGCCTGCTCCTTCAGGTTTGTCTCAGGAGAAGATGTAGGGAGAGCTGAAGCTACCCAGCAAGTACTTAATAATGTTACATTTTAAAAATAATGTTTTCTAGAGAGATATTTGTGCATGGATCACTCCCTTGGTTTAAGCAAATTTGTTTTACAAAAATGGAACCAAAGATAGGCATAGCATTCTCCAACTTCCGGAGATAATCTGCAATTACCTGTATTAAAACTATGTAAATAAAAAGATATAATGAAAATGTCAATTGTGTATCTATAAAGAAAACAATGATAAATTATGAAAATTTCTTTTGAAGATATTCTACTTCAAGTTATAGAGTATATGGAAAGAACTGTAAATCATTATCTAGGATTCTGGAATGTAAAGTATTCAAAGCAGTCAATATTTTTTAAGGTAATGACGTATTCCATCTCATTCCTGAACAATTTTGATTTTTAAGAATAATCAGGAAAACCTCCTGTTTTTGAACCTGTACAGAGTTGCATAGATGTTGGCCATTTTGAGGAAAACATCTTTTGTCTTTTGCAAGCAGCCTGCACTTGCAAATCATTCACCAGAAATCAGAATAGTAGCTGAGACTGTTGAACTTCCTCTGATGCAATTAGTGGACAGAGAGTCATTAGTGTAGCTCTAGACATAGGCAATTGCCCAGACTTTAAACTGTTTTGGAGGCAGCTTTTGGGTCAGTAGAAGGAACAGTATCACTCAAGCTAGCCCAAGTGGTCTCTAGCTGTGTCTCCATGAGTGCAGAATTATTTCTTTTTTTTCCCCTCTGTAGTAATTATTATTAGATTCTACCAAGAAATGTTGTTTTCCCTAGTTTATAATAGTTAATATTTATGAAAAATTTTCCATAGGTCAGCATATCAACTATGATTCCTTTGGTTACAAGTGATAGAAATCCCAACCCAAGTTACTCAGGTACAGAGAAAAATTTATTGCATCATGTAAGCAAACTTGAGCATAACGGAGGACTAGCTGGCTTTGAGGATGATTCAGACCAAAGACCAGCACTCTCTTCTTCTCCCACCTCCACCTCTTTCTGTATATTGTCATCATTTTTCTTACTGTGTTCTGGCTTCTTCCATAGGCTGTTTGGAGCTCATATCTTTCCAGCTGTGACCAGTAATTCCCAGTTTGCCTGAGACTTTCCTAGTTTCACTGCTGAAAATCCTGCGTTCTGAGAAACTCCTCAGTCCTGGGACAACCTGGACAGGTGGTCATCAGAGAGGACAGGGGCTTTTTCCTTATTATGTAGTTCAAATATGGTCTAATTTTGTCTCAATTTGTTCCTCTGTGGCTAGAAAGTCACTGTGGCAAGAAAGTGAGGTACTATGGTTAAACCAGCTTAGATCAGGTGCCTCCTGGAGGCTCTAATCAATCATTTATCCATTTTCAAATTTCTCAAGCCTGTTTCAAAACACTTGCCTCCTGGAAGTAAGGGAAGCAGGGTGTGTAACATGATGGCATCTTCCATTCTAACACTTGTCAAATGACAAGTGTGGGGCAAACCTAACATTCACTGTTGACTAGAGTTCGACACAAAGCTAAGTGCTGCATCCAATTTAGTCTTTAGCAACCCTGTGCAGAAAGTACTCTCATTATCTCACTTTTACAGATGAGGGAGCTGAGATTTCTTCAAGAGGCAATGAGACAACAAATGAAACCCTTAACACCCTTATAATTCTTTCTGGCTAGCTGGTTCAGTACTAACTCCTAGTTTGTTGTTGTTTATTTTGTTTTGTTTTTAAGATTTTCTCTCATCATGCACTCATCTCTTTCTCCCTTGAACTTCCATGGCACTAATTTAGATTTTTAAATTATAGTTTTACTACTCATATGCCTTTTTGCTTAAAAATAGTGTCTCCTCAAGAAGCTTCTATTCTAAGTTCTTTGAGAGCAGATTCTAAATGACCCATCTCTTTGATCATTCTGTTTGTTTGTGAGTGTTCATCTTATGTCCCACATGATAATTCTGTGTTTTTTTTTTAACCTTGCACCTAGTTTTTTTCCAGTTGTGTGTGTGTGTGCATTTATTATACTTAGAATCTTGTTGGAATTTAGATATTTGTAAATTAAAATGACTTTTATTTTTAGCATCTTTTTTTATTGCTTGGCCTTAGGCATGGTGACCATTAAATGTGCAACCTAAATGTGTGCAACAATTGCAGAAAAAGCCTGACATGATAATTAAAATAGAATCAGCACCACTTACTCTGAAGTTAAGTAAATGGGAGGCATAATGTAGACCAGGCGGGGATAAAAAACAGTGCAACTTCAGAAAGATATTTAAAGGCTACTTATAAATGCTTAAGCAAAATGAGAAATCTGGGAAGAGTTTTTATGCTAAATGTTTGCAGAAATTAGAATATTAAAGGAATATTCATTAAAAAGTCACTTGGCAAAATGCTGATTTCCAACCTGCTTACATTTTTTAGTGTCCTATAATTTATTTTTAGATGACATGTTTTGTTTTTAAATCTAAAAAGCAAGTGTTTTAAAATAGATGTGTGAAATTTGAAGATGAATAAAAAAATAGTAAGGATTGTCAATTATAAGTTGTTACTTGAGGCCAGTTACTTCACTTCTCTGAGGCTCAACTTTGTTCTCTGTAAAGTGGTGGTGATAAAGTTGGGCCCAAACAACCTAGTGTTGTATCTTCCCACTCTAACAGTTTTTGGTTTTTTATTTTATTTCTATTGTTGGATTCTTACATTCATTATAACTGGACTAAAACCTTTATAAGAATATTAAGCACTGTTTACTGAAGACAAGACATGATAAAAATAGTTGGCATTTTAGGCCTTGACTAGATGAAGTTTATTAATTTTATCAAATATGAATTTTAGATAGCCATACATGTAATTCAATTAAAAAATGATATTAATATTCTCATATAGATGAAGTCTAAAATAGAGGCAAAAATAACAGAAACATTCTATGGTTAAGGATAATTTGATGGACTTTTAGGTTTCATGATTCATACTTCCCGCCCATAATTTAAAATTATGGGAATAATTATTATCTTAAAATATGAAACCAGATACCTTGTTTTGTTCTGTTAAGAGAAGTCTACCTATATGCAAGGTGCTAGCTTACCTTCTTGGTTTTCTTTTAACCAGGATCTTTCTAAATTTGACATAGGTTTAGTTAAGTAGGTTAGATAGAGGAATTTCATTGTTCCTGGAAAGGTAACTCATGAAATTCAGTACCTTTCATGAGATATAATTTTAAGCCCTGCATAGAACCTAGTGTAGTTCTGGGGTCGTGGTATATACTTCAATATGGTTGACTCAAAGATAATCCTTCATCCTAATATGTCATACCTGCTCCCAATGTTTGCAGCATCCAGGGAAGAATAAAAACGGAAGCTTACATTCCATATGTCTAAATATTTAAGAGTTATACATCAAGCTAGTGAATTGTTGAATCTAATGCATTCTGTTTTCTCCTTCCTTGGCTAATATATCTTTATAATAACCTGGAATGACAGGTTTGAGTTTAGATACCTGAACACACCCCTCTGGCCTAAGACCACATCTTTGGCTTCCCACGCATGTCTCTGTTCTGCACTCTGAGGTACCTTATATGGGCATCAGTAAATGCCCCAGATTAAGCTTTACCTATACCCTTCCCACAGCCTTCCTGGAGCAATCCCTTGGGCCCAAGGACATCTACACCAGTCACTCAATCTACCCTGAATCGAACAGTACAGAGAAGAGGTTCTTGAATAGGATTCTGGGGAATGTGGGCTCCAGGTAGACACATCCCCTTGGGTTTCTGTGGAGGGCATGGCTGGAGAAATGCTCCAGTATGACTGGAGAGGCATCTTTTGCTTGATTCAGATGCTTTCAGTTATGATAGAAACTCAGGGAACCATATTAGAGGAATCCACAAGGATAATTTATTTCAAGTTTACCGGGAAGACTCAAGGGCAGGAATGTGTTGGGTGTTGGGACCAAGGACAGAATCTCCCTTTTCTCTTGATGCTGTGCCTCTGTGCTTTAGTCTGTCTCCCTGCAGGTAGTTTTTCTAGGTCACATGGCTGGAAATCTGAGCATAGGCTTTTCCTGGCTGTACCTGTTTTAGTCTGAGCAACCAAAAATATGCTTTTATTTCTCATTCTAAAATTCTATGGCAATGAGTTTGCCCTTCTTGGGCCAGGTTGCTTATCCTCAACAAATCGGTGGCTCATGCCTGTAACCCCAGCACTTTGGGAGGCCGAGGTGGGTGGATCACCTGAGGTTAGGAGATTGAGACCATCCTGGCCAACATGGTGAAACCTCTTCTCTACTAAAAATACAAAAATTAGCTGGGCGTGGTGGTGCCTGCCTGTAATCCCAGCTACTTGGGAGGCTGAGGCAGGAGAATCACTTGAACGAGGGAGTCGGAGGTTGCAGTGAGCTGAGATTGTGCCACTGCACTCCAACCTGGTGACAGAACGAGACTCCATCTAAAAAAAAAAGAAAAGAAAAAAAATCACTATGAACAAGGAAATGGAGTACTGTGATTGGCAGAGAGTTTCATGGCAAATAACACACACAAAAAAATTTCATGAGAAAAAACAAACTCTTGAAAAATAAAATATAAAAATATGAAAAGTTGATTTTATATTGTAATTGGAACTCTGAGCTAATTCTTGTAAGAAAAATAAAGAATATGCAACAACTTAACCATCCTTTGCTTTACATTTGGCTTTTCCAGCACCGTCATGGAGAAAGTCCTTTCTGTTTAAGTATTTGAGGGCTTCATCAGATATATCAAAAAGCCACCTTAATTCTTTGTTATTTAAATCTTTCTTTTCTGAAGCACTTATTCTGTCTTTCTGGTTTTTTTTTTTCCTCATTTTTGTTGTTAACTAGTTTATACGGATTTTTCAAGGGCTTTTGTGTGTTCTAAGTGGTTTTCTATGATCCCTTTCATAGACCTCAGGAAATCTTGAATCTTCTGCAAAATGTATGATTTCACTTTGCAGTCATTTTGCATTTCATATTCATATGTGAATGCAGTGCAAATAAACAAGAGACACCTACCAGAGTGGTAGAGCAGGAAGGATGGGTAGGCTAGGTTTAAGAACTGTGGGGAGGTAAAAGGATATACTTGTGTAGATAGTTGGCTTATTAGTAAATCTTTTCATGTTTTAAAGAATTTTTTCCTCCCTAAAATGTCATTACTGTGGGAATCAGATAATAAATTTTCAGCAAATGAGGACCCCTGAATAAACACGTGACTAAGAGTCAGATTTTTTGGTGGGGGAGGAATTCTAACAGTTTTGGGTATGGCTCTACCAATCATTTGTGGTTTCCTTCCACGCAAGGAACTTCTCTCCAGTCTGTAGTTTCCTCCTCTATAAAATGGGGTCAAAAGCCTCCTTCTCATTGTGGAGTTGGAAAAATTAAAAGGGAAAATTATCTGGCACTAGTGTTTTCTCAGTAAATGGAAGCTATTTGATTGAGACACATTTCTGGTCCTCCTAGGAGCTTAGTTTAGAGGGGATAAAAACATGTACAGTTAATTACAACATACCGTGAAAAATGCAGTAACAGAGATTTACAATGGCCATTCAACAAACCTTTAGGAATGATAAGTCATCCAGGAGAGGGGTGTCAGGGAAGGCTTCCTGCTGGGGTGATACCTGAGCTGATATCTAAGGCACAGAAAGAGTTATCCGGATGAAAGAGGGTGGGGAGGCACTGCTAAGAGAAGGGGTCCAGACCAAGGCCCACTAGGAGCAAAGGCACAGGAGTGACACGGAACCCACATTCAGACAACTGCTAGCAGGTCTTTGAGGCTGGAGTCAGATGAAAAGGCAAGATGCAACAATAATTCTTTGTAATTTTATTTGTGGGGAGAAATGAATTTCAAGTTACAAATATCTATTCACAATCAACAAACTTGCAACTAACTACCTTATAAGTTATATTACCTTATGATCATGTGAACATCTTACCTCCCCAAACACCAAAAAATATAATATAATTCCTAATTTAATGCACTCTGGTATTGGTATGGTTAAATAGAAATATTTATATACATTTATAGAGAACTTTATAGGTTTTTTTTGTTTTGTTTTGTTTTGTTTTGTTTTGTTTTTGTTTAGATGGAGTCTGGCTGTGTTACCCAGGCTGGAGTGTAGTGGCATGATCTCGGCTCACTGCAACCTCCTCCTGGGTTCAAGTGATTCTCCTGCCTCAGCCTCCTGAGTAGTTGAGACTACAGGTGCCTGCCACCACACCTGGCTAATTTTTGTATTTTTGTAGAGATGGTGTTTTGCCACATTGGTCAGGCTGGTCTCGAACTCCTGACCTCAGGTGATCCACCCACCTCAGCCTCCCAAAGTGCTGGGATTACGGGTGTGAGCCACAGCACCCAGCCAGACCTTTATAGTTTTTAACGTACACTTACATTTTCAGATATGAGCTTCACCATAACCTTGTCATGCAGGTGAGTTAACCATTAGTTTCATATTACAGATTAGAAAACCTAGACTTACCAATATTAAGTGACTTCCCCAAGGACACAATAAGCATAGTGCTAAGACAGGATCAGGGTCTTCTGAGAACTGGTTGAGTGCTGTTGCTTTTTCCTCTGTAACAATGGTGAACAAGCTTTTTCTGTAAAAGGCCAGATTGTACACATTTTAGGCTTTGTGGGCCATATGGTCTGTGTCACAAATATTCACCTCTGCTGTTGTAGCATGAAAGCAATGATACACAATGTAAAAATAAAATAAAAGCAAACAGGCATCACTGTGGTCCAATAAGCTTTTTTTTTTTTACAAAACAAGGATGTGGGCCAGATTCAGCCCACAGGTTACAGTTTGCCAACCCCTGCCCTATTAACATTCTACAATTTTTTTTTTGCTATATTAAGTAGTGGAGAATTTTAGGTATGTGGCTCCAATACATTTTTAATGTTTATTCATCCCTAATGTCTTCTATGTGGATAGCACTTATTGTGTTAGTATCACAATCTCCCCTTTGTTCTCTCCTCCATAAAGATCACCTATCTCTGGAATAAGCAGGATTTTTTTTCGCATTAGTTCCTGGGTCAGTTCCTACAGAAACCGGCTCTTCTTTTTCTCACTAGTGTTTTCACAGTCTCTTTCAGCTGCCCCTTCGTGTTCTCTACCTTGCTTCTGATTATTGCCTGGAATTTGAACGTGTCCATTCTCCCTATGGCTATTGTTATATTGGCTTCCATGGAAAGAACTTAGAGAGGAGTTTCTGTACACTAGCCTCAGTTTCCCAAAGCGCCATTGCCACAGGCTGTCATGGATAACAGATTTTACTGAAGGAGCCTCACTTCCATCCCTTATGACAAACTATCATGTAGGGAAATCCCACTTTTCCTTTAGGAAACTCCCTCACAGGGGCTGTTCTCTCACCACTGGGCCTGTTCTCACCACTGGGCCTAGCCTCCTTCTGCTTCCAGGACAGGTTGCAGCATACACATTGCAGAGCCTGTGCTATTCAGCCTGGAGTAATACACACCTGGCCACATGCATCCAGGCTCCTCTCTCTCCCTTGCCCTCAATGTCTCACTAGCCAGTGAATTCTCTTGCTGTCACTGACTTAATTAGCCCTCATTCTATCTCATTTGGAATACTGTCTCCTTCTCACCAGCCTCCAGGCCATTTTTCGTTATTCTCTCATTGGTCTGGTCTTCCCATCCTCTCACAACCTGAGTCATATAGTTCCTAGAAGCAAATCTGATCACATCACATCCCTGCTCAAAATTCTATACATCATCACTTTTACCCACAGCATACAATGCACATTTGTTAGCTTCACTCAAGGCCTTTCAAAATCTGGCTCTATTCTTACTTTCTTTCTTCTCCCACCCCTAACTGAAATAGGGCTTCTCTTTCTACCATATATCTAATAAGTCCCCATTCAGGAGAGGCCTTTCCTCAAACTCATGCCTTTAAAAACCCTTTTCCTAAGCTAGAAACATGGGTGGACAATCTGCTTTCTTCTCTACTACAAGTAAAATTATGGTAAATATCACTGTTGAGCAACAGTAGGCCTGGATAGGATGGTAAGGTATTGATGCTGTCTCTTCCAAACACCTGTCCTAAACACCACACACACACACACACGCACACACACACACTACATAGACATCAGTTTGGCCTAAAATATGCTAACCACACCACATGATGTTTAGAAGAAGAAATGGCTTACATACATGATTTGTACAGATTGACTATTACCTATGATTACCCTCATTGTAACTGCCTAGAAACACATTATCTGCTATTAGAAAAGTATTGTCTGGCCAGGCGCAGTGGCTCATGCCTGTAATCCCAGCACTTTGGGAGGCCAAGGCGGGTGGATCAGGAGGTCAGGAGATCAAGACCATTCTGGCTAACACCGTGAAACCCCGTCTCTACTAAAAAAATACAAAAAAAAAAAAAAAAATTAGCCGGGTGTGGTGGCGGGCACCTATAGTCCCAGCTACTCGGGAGGCTGAGGCCAAAGAATGGCGTGAACCTGGGAGGCGGAACTTGTAGTGAGCCAACATCGCACCACTGCACTCCAGCCTGGGTGACAGAGGGAGACTGTCTCAAAACAAAACAAAACAAAACAAAACAAAACAAAACAAAAAAAAAACCAAAACATTGTTTAATTGCTGAGTCTATGAAATTCATCACAAAATAAGATTGTGTTAACTTGGTGGTTTTCCCTCCCTCCCCTCATCACTCCTTTCCTTGTTTTCTTACTGTTTTCTTCCCTCTGTCTTCTTTCTTCCCCAATCTCACCAGTTTTGAGTTTCTCCTAGATGCACATTGTTCTTTTGGTTGTGAAAAATTCAAAGAAGTAGATGTGGTCCTGGTTGATGGATGAACATTGAGGCCCTCAAGTGCATAAAGGTAAGGAAACGATGATAAAAGAAGCTATGTACTTGATAGAATAAGGTTTAGAGAGGGTCAGAGGAGAGAGAGACTGCTTCTGAGAAGCAATTATGGGCTTAAAGCAGAAGCCTGGAGAATAAATAGCATTTCAGTCAACAGAGGGCAGAGAAGTGCAGCTTCACACAGGAGGGGCACTGCATGTCATCGGGGGCAGTAATGTGATGTGTGTTTGGGATATCAGTTTAGTGATGTTTAGGGAGAGATGTAAATTTGAATCAATCTGGAATTTGTATTGTAAAGAGTAGGTATGTGATATTCAATTTTTCTATACATAAGCATATCAGGAGAGATATTTTCTTTGTTTTTGAAATTGTACTTGAGCTCATTCCTTAATCCAGTAGAGATGAGTAAAAATCTTCCTCGGGTTTTCATTTATTCATCAAGAACTATTGATTGAGTGCCCATGTTTATCAAATACTGTTCCTGGCTCTGTTTACTTAAGATTGTGCATCAGACTTAAGTATGAGTAATATGTGAGATTATGGATTAAATCTCCAAACCCGTATTTAACTCTGTTTTCACATTTCTGCATACTACTTAAATGAGAGCTTTCCAGGCCATCCATTATTGAGGTTACCACTGCCTTGACTAAAGATAAAGAAGAAAAATTCAAAACTTGGTTTTATTATATGAGCTTTACTAATTGAATGGATTTGTGAAGTTATCTACCATCTATTTTAATCATGAAGGATAATAGCTGTCACATGCGTCAATGTCACATTTATTTTGTTATGGCAGAGTACAGAAGTAAACTGACTTATTTTCCCTAGAGTTTTTGCACAAAAGGGACATGGTTAGCTGCTCCTAACTGAACTGCATTAATGGATCATTCCTTATATGTATCCTAGCAACACTGAAAACAACCTAATAACTGCCCAATTCTCCTCATCAGCAGACTGTGCAGTTTTCCCTGTGTTCACAGACACAATCTCAAGGTCATTGCCAAATCTCCAGTTGACTATATACTATTTGAAATGATTCAATTACATTTTCCCAATTAAACAAAGGTAAAAAATGATCAGGAAGTAATCATGTGTCCTAGGAAATAGTGTGTGTGGGAGATTGTGAGGAATATTTGTTTCAATTATTATCTTGTGCTGAAGAGGTTTGATCCAAGGTTAATCATCTTCTGCTTAGCTTCATCCTTCCACTTGGCTAGGTGCCTGCCTAGTTCCAGGAGAGCTGAGCGAGACTGGGGGACAGATGAGGCTGGGGATGATTGAGTATGGGTCTTCTCTTTCTACTTTTTTCCATTTATTTGTGGAATGGCACCTGGCACTTTAAATAGCATCTTTAATCAGCGTGACTTAAAGTGCTTTCCAAATAGATGCATTATCCTTATTTTATAAACAGAAAAAGACAGAGAGACAGTTACGTGATTTGCCCAAGGTCACAGAAATGACAGAAGAGCTGGAAATAGTCCTCAGAGTATTGCCACACAATCTCAAATCAAGGGTGTCCTGATGAGACGCAGTGGAGGCCAGGGAGTCACAGGACTGGTTTGCTGCTAGCTAGTTATGTGTGACGGAGCACAGTACTCATGCTCTCTGGCTTTAGTTTTTCTTATTTTTAGAATTAATAGGGGAAAGGTTTTCTCTGAGATTCATGCTAGCAATAAATTTCGATGTCATGGTTTCAGAAATATCTACCTCTTCACTTTTGAGATAATGGTAATTTGGCAGAGCTCAATTGACATTTACCTCTGTGTTTTTTTTTTTTTTTGAAAGAAGAGTTTTCAAGTAAATGACAGTTTTAATTAAAGAAAAAAAAAGCCCCCTTGTTTTGCACCCTTGGTGTCACTAATTAGAGGCAAGTGAGTTTATTCAGTAACATTGTCTCAGGGGAGGTCTAGCTGGTGTTCTATTGGCCATACATTTTTATTTATTTGGCACATTTTGTATTGAATACTATATTCAAAGCCTATGTTAGGTGCTTCTGGAATGCAGAAGTGAGTAAAATGCAATCCTTGCTCTCTATGTCCTTAGAACCAGTAGGAAAGGATTATTTTTTTAAAAACCAACTCATTAGAACCCAAGGAATAATTCAATAGCAGTGAAATAAGTTAAAACTAGAGGATTGAGGCAATGCCCTGATAAAAATGGAATTTTGGAGTCAGGAAAGTTGGATTTGAATTTCAACTCTACCATTTATTTGGGCAGTATATAGCAGCTCATATAGATTCCATAAACTTTGATTTTTATCATCTGTAAAGTAAAACTAATAATAATGCCTACCTCATGCAATTAAATGACATAATTGATGTGAAAATTTTATGCTAGATAAATTTATGTATAAAAAAGAATTAAAGACTGGGAACTAGAAGAAAATCTAAGAGGGATGGTATTTGAATGACAACTTGAAATCTCAGATAAATGTCAATAACTGAGAAAGGATCAATGAAAATTAACACAGTAAAAAGCCACACAAATGAGCAAAGGCCTAGGGACATTCAAGAATCTACAGTTGGTAAAGATGTTCACTTCTACAGTTGGTGAGGTTACATGCTTTTAAAGACAATCACTCTTATTTTCAAACATTTCATTATAATGACTTTTTACTAATTCAGTTTGACCTCTTAAGAGTAAAAACCTGTGACATTTTATTATATGTGGTTTGACTATAAAGCTATAAAACTAATTTTCATGTGCAGCCTAACACCCCACAGATAACTTTAAAGTCACATTCAAAATAAACTATTTGTTATTCTTGTGTAGTTATTTACTTTCTGGAGTACCCATTTCAATACTTTCTTACTTTTCTTTTTGTATTTCCCTAAACCCATTGGGAAAATCACGTTGAGGGTGTTGGCTTATTATTTCTTTGCCTCCTCTTTGCCCTATGTAAACTGAAAAATGATACATGTATTCTTGGAGTGCTTTTTGATGAATAGAATTTTGACAGGGTATTCCAAAAAGTATCTTTCTCAAAATAATTTGGTTTTGAGGAATTTAAAATCTGTCTAGGGACTCCCATGCATTACTGATGGAAATGTAACATGGTGCAGCCACTTTGGATAACAGTTTGGGAGTTTCTTAAAGTGTTAAATGTAAGTTTATCGTATGATCCAGCAATTCCACTCTTAGGTATCTACGAGAAATAAAAACATATGGCCACACAAGATCTCTACATGAATGTTCATGGCAGCATTGTTCAGAACAGTCAAAAAGTGAAAACAACTCAAATGTTTATCTATTGGTGAATGCATAAACAAAATAAGGTATATCCATAAAAAGGAATATTACTCAGCAATCAAAAAGAGTACCAACGCATGCTACAAGGTGGATGAACCTCAAAAACACTGTGGCAAGTGAAATAAACCAAACACAAAATACTGCATATTGTATGATTTCATTCATATAAAATTACCAGGGAAGGCAAATTTATAGAGATAGAAAGCAAACATAGAGTTGCTTACAGATAGGAGTGTGAAGGGGAGTGAGTGCACGTGAGCATAGTTTCTGTTTTGAAGTGATGAAAATTTTGAATTATGTTATATAAAAGTTGCACAACTCTACTAAAAATTAAAATGGGCAAATTTATGGTATGTAAATTTTACCTCAATAAAACTAACAAAAAGCTATCTGGAAAAATAAGATACATTTGAGGCAAAATATAAGGGAGCATGAACATTTACTGATACATGTGTAGTGTGCCTTAATTCTTAAGAGATTAGAAAAGAAAGAAAATCACTTTTGGTTGAGTGTTAGATAATTCTTTATGGAAAAAGTAGCCTTCTGAAGTGACTATAAAGGAGTTTGCATTTGAATTGGGCATTGGAAGATAAATAGAATTCATTCAAGAGGCTTTAATAATTTGACCCAAACTAAACTCCTTAAACTCATATATCTATTTTTTTTAGGACTCTTAATTTTGATTAGAATTCCCCACTCACTGTTTGTTAAATACTAGTTGACATGCATCACTCTATCCCAGAGTTTTACTTTGCCTTTTAGAAGTACCTTTATAATAACAATAATAGCTTATTTCTTTGTATTCACCAATAAGGAATCTGTCAGAGTACATAGTTTAGTTAGTGCCCAATAAAAATAGCCATTGGTTGCTTAAGTGACCAACTGATACCATGCCAGGCGGGTAGATCAAAATGACAGGAGTAGGGGGTGATAAGCCTTGTGCTTGATAGAGGGTTGATAGTTCATTGGGGCCCAATTAGGAGGCTCTTGAATGCCAGGTAGAGGAGTTTGGCAACTGGGTAGCAAAAGAGTGGCTAATACAGATGGTATAATGAAAAACAAACCTGCCAGCAGCGTGAGGGTCAGCTTGTGGGAGGAAGGCTTGGCATCAATTAAGACATGATTTTTTTGTGTGTGATCATACATTTTAAAGCTCAGTTCACCTTATTGAGCATCTGGTGATTGTTCACCTTACTTTAAATTCTATGTCCTGGAAATCATTTGTTTTTTTTTTGGTTCTCCTTTGACAGTAACTTGAGGAGGCTGAGTTTGTTTGAAAAGTTCCTCCAGCAGCATTCTTTGGAACAAGGCAACTATTTTTTTCCCATACATTTTACTCCTGTTCTGCTATCATTGTTTTGAGAGGCAGCTATAGAAAATAAAATTTCTTTAAAAATATTGACCCAGACTAGATATTGCATTGTATTTTGTTAAATAAGATATGTTTGAGTTGAAAGCCCCTTTGTGCTACAAAACTTGTTCACACATGAGACTTTAATATCATGTCCATAATAATTTATTTCTTGCTGGATAAAGGAGAAGATTCCTTGGCATAACAGCAGCCCACAAAATCCCACTGTTAAGAGCAGCACTGTGATTTAGTTATTTCCAGTCTGACCTGCAACATATCTGACTTCCCCAAATGAATGCCCTGAGCTCCACAGGGCCCAAGGACCAGAAGGAAGTGTGATCTTGAAGTCAGTATCAATAACCATAGCACATAAGCTCACATCCAGTTGTACATTTTCCTTCATTCTCCTTATGAAATGGTGAGTTCAATACTCTTCTATTTTGAAGGGAATTGAAGTTCATGGAACAAAAGGGCTATTAATGCTACACAAATCACACTGATGTTGCAGTGGACAGCTCCTACAACTCCAGCTGGAGCTCATAAAACTGTGAAGTCTTGTGCTCCTTAATACCAAAAGGTGGAAAGATGTACATTAACTTCTTTTAAAGTGAAGGGAAGAAATGCTTCAAATAAAAAAGCATACAAAACAGCTTCCATACACATATTCCCCATCATTCAGTGAGAGCAGAATTTGGGATGGACTCAAATAGCCTCTTGTGGAATTAGACGATTAAAATGCGCAGCAATGACAAAGATACATGAGCAGACTTTCAAGGAGTGAAGGCACTTACATTGGCTGGACTTTTTGCAGGTCATTTGAGCTGGTGTATTTTTTCAAACAAGTTGATCATCACTTTATCCTCCCAGTTAAGTTTGGCAGAACCATAGAAATCAAGGTTGGTTTACTAAACTAAACTGTCCATATAGAAAGTTTTAGATAGATTAGTTTGATCCACAGTAGAATTGTTCTTGAAACACGCAAATACCACTCACTGAACACCTCATTGATTTAGTCAGAAAAAATTCTAGTGGTTTCGAATCATGTTGAAACCAGTTGTCACTGTTAAAAAATATTTTATCTAGTTGCAGTGCCAAACTAAAATGATGTCTATCCTTTTGCATCAAAAGCAACAACTGTATGGTGAATTTTTGGTGTGTAGACCTCAAATACAGAAATAGGGTCCAGAGAAATTAGGTCTATGATACTATGATTCATGTTAAAATTTTCCTCAAGGAACTCCAGCTACCAAGATATCACATGGATGTTATCGGAAGATTATATAGAGGGAAGGCTCCACAGGCTTAGCTGAGGAAGGGAAGAAATTGAAACTATGGAAACAAATGAGGTGTGTGGGAGTGTAAGAGATTTGGTGACCAGGTACAGGAGTCTGTTGTTCCAGAAAGAGCAGTGCTCCATTCATCAAGCCTTAAGCAGCCAGGAAGATCCATAAGGGAGATCCATAAGTGAGTGGCCACACGGAGTGATCACTCACTAGCAAAAATGTAGTGGGAAGGGGGCTAACCCCCAACCTCCAATCATCTATTTCACTGAGGCCTGAAGATTTACCACAAATAATTCCTCTCCTTGTTGTAAGCTTTGCCGTGCAATACCTTTTTTTTTTTTTTTTTTTTTTTTGAGATGGAATCTCACTCCGTTGCCTAGGGTGGAGTGCGGTGGCATGACCTTGGTTCACTGAAACGCCTCCACCTCCCAGGTTCAAGTGATTCTCCTGCCTTTGCCTCCTGAGTAGCTGGGATTACAGGCATGTGCCACCACTTCCAGCTAATTTTGGTGTTTTTAGTAGAGACAGAGTTTTGCCATGTTGGCCAGGCTGGTCTCAAACTCCTGACCTCAGGTGATCTGCCCACCTTGGCCTCCCAAAGTGCTGGGATTACAGGGATGAGCTACCGTGCCCACCCCTATAGTACTTTTATATAGATAAAAATATTTCTGGGAAGGGTAACACTAGAAGTTAAAACTCCAAGAGACTTTGGATATGATTTAGTGCCATGTTTCACTCTACAAGAGGAAACTGAGGCCCAGAGAGTTCAAGTGGCTATCTTATGGCAAGTTCATAGTGAGTCCAGTATTAAAACTCACTTTCAGACTTTTCTGCTATATTGAATCACCACATATGACACTGTGTATTCATTAACATTAAAGCAATTTGACTTCATATGCCCTTCCTGTGCAGCTGTGGTTCTGATTTAAATATCATTTCTTGAGAGCCACATAGGAGGTTATTGACTCATGTTTCTAGCTATTGCCAAAACAACCACAGTCATTTGGAAAAAAAAAAAAAACAACAAAAGTTTTGCAGAGATACTTGCTATTAGGTTAATTTGCAAAGCATATCCTGGATGCTTTCCCCTTACCTTAGAACTTTTTGTAAAAGATTCAGGACGTTTCTGGCATTTTCTCCCTTTTTAACTTTTTCTTCTTTTATCCTGGAAAAGAGTAGAGAGAAGACTGGTGTATAATGAATGTTGAATGATGAGTAAGAATGATTTTCCTTCAAAGTCAGCGTTGGCAGCTGGTCACTCACTGAGTGATAATAGCAATAAAAACAAAAGCTAACACTGATGGACTGTTTACCATGTGCCACACATATTGTTCAAAATGCCTTCATTATTTGATTCAACTTATTTTATACTTATTATGATGCTACAAGAGGTTGAGCAATTTTCCCAGCTCTTAAGGGCCAGATCCAGGATTCCAACTCCAGCATTTTCCTTTCAGAACCTAGGACACTAACCACTCAACCACACAGCATTTTGTTACAGAATGTAGCTGATTTCCCTGAACTTTCTTCTTGGTGATCATTGTTACAGTTGCTCCTGTCCTCAGTGCTGAAGAGTACATATGTAATCTGGATCTCTAAAATTTTATATGATATTAATTGCTTTACTCTGATGTACAGAGATATTCAGATAAAGGAGGTCCTGGGGTTATGAGATTGACTAAGATATGGTGATAGAAAAGAGTCCAGGACTTCTCAAGATTGGTGATCCCAGTGTCAAAAACTTTCCAATGGCTAGAAGCACCTCTCTATTTTGTGACAAAGGAACAGTTTATTGTGAGAAATGTTGTCTAAGAGACCAGAGACTCCCCTGTGCCACTTGTGTGCTATGAGACCCTGGGCAAATTACTTTTCTTCCAGAGACCTCAGTTTGGTCCACTTTGCAATCGTCTTTGTGTTTTCTTCTTGCTTCAATCATTTAGGAATTTAAACATTGTTTTTCCACATGACTCTTCTTGGAGAGTTGAAATGCTAACCCTACCTATAGATAAGAGCCAAGGCAGGCTTGGACTTTCACCTCCATGTCCCAAGTGAGCCCTCCTCTTTTGTCTTTATGGTGGGTCAGTGCTGAATGGCAAAGCAGACAGAGCTGCCTCCAAGACAGCTCATCACTGGCAGGAAATGATTCTAGTTCCTGGCATTACACCTACACATTCTCTTTCATTGCTCATTTCTCCACTCCCAATCATAACAGATGGGGGGGGCGGGTCCTTATCCTATAGGCCTATTCAACTAGGAAGGTCTGGGGAGTGGAGATAGAGATGTGGAAAGAACTGTAAGAATGGTCCTCAGAGCTGCTTCACAGCTAGTGAGGCTGGATGCAGAGGTGGTCCGTGGTATTAAAGAAAATACGATCATCATCAGCTCAACAACCATCACTTACCCCCAGGTCTCATCACCAAATACAAAAATAGCACCTGTTTCTGTACCTTGCACTCTTTGTTGACACTTCTTCCTTGATTTATTTTCCTGTTAATTTTTCTGTACATGTTAAATACATTTAAATAAGTTCCACTAGCATAAGCATTAAAGCAAGATAAACTTCACTATTCAATTTGCTTTGGGCTATCAGAGATGTCAGTCAGGATTGTGCAAGTAGATGAAGAATGTAGAGATGGGCTTGGGTGGGTGTCACCTGAGGACTGGAAGAGGAAAGGGCAGGAGGAGAAATCAACACCCAGATAATCAATCAAACCCCCCATCTTTTAGGTCACAAGAGTCTCTCTTTCCCATTTTCTAAGAAGGATTTAGTGTGGAAGAGGCCATAAAAGTGTGTTTCTTTGGCATTCTTAAGTCTAAATAACCTGGTTGGGCTGAAAACCTCTGTCCAACACAGTTTCACTGTTAAGATGTGTGAGCGTCAAACCCAGCACGGTGGCATGCGCCTGCAGTTTAGCTGCTTGATGCTGAGGTGGGAGGATGGCTTGAGGCTGGAGTTTGAGACCACACTATGCAACAAAGGAAGACTACATCTCAAAATAAAAAAAAAAAAGTATGAGAGTCAAAACTACAGAGCCTCAGGTTTCCAGTTAATATGGAATGTGAGAATGAGACTTCCGCCCAATTCCCCAATTCCTCCCTCCTCAGTCTCTGTCGTTTGATTCTTTGGGTATGACAACTTAGCACGTATAATAAGCTCACTTAATGTTAGTTAAATGGACTTATAAAATTCACAACATTGAGAATTTCGAGAAAATAGGGGCAACAAAAAGAGTAGGAAGGTAACCATGCAAAAAGCCTCCCCACCCTAACCAGCTCATGCACATACATAAAACACAAGAAAGTTAAACAAAATTTCATGTTGTAGTTTGTAGTTTGTCTTGGTGAAAGAAATTAAATGATTTGCAATGAATTTTAACCCGTTGGCAGAATTAATGGACCTATTGCTGTGCAGACACTGCTGCTTGAAGGCAATGGAATTGGAAATTTCCGTGCACCAGGGCTCCCTGGCCAGCAGATGGCGATGTTTCTTAGTTTTACAGGAAGATGCCAGGCCAGAGGCCGTTAGTTATGCAGGGCGTGTTTATCAGATGGCTGTTAAATCGGTTCAAAATCTGTAAAGGATGGCAGATGAGCTCTTATTTATTTATTTTTACTTAGAGTTGATGAATTCAGTAAAATTTCATGATGGGAGAATGAACGCTGTGCCTTTGTGTTGGGGATGGGAGCAGAGGACGACCAGCATCCAAAATGGTTGGGTAGCTGCGTTTTATCTCTCTCAGTTGCTTTTTAAAATGAGATTCTTCTCGCGCTGCCTTCTGGCAGCCTGGATTTAGTCAATGTGGTACCAAAGGGCACACTGGCAGCAGTTTTGTTCATTTTCTTTTACGTTTCTTTATAAGTGGGCTTGTCTTCCCGGGTCAACCACTTGGCTCGCAGATCCTGGGGCAGAGGCAAAATCTGGGTGAGGCTGGGTCGGGAGCCAGGGCAGGGCTGCTCAGAGTTGAGGGATGGGAGGGAGGAGAGCTGCTTCTAGGCTCTCTCTCAGCCACGTGGGAGAATTGGAGACGGATTCACTTTCTCCTCCCTGAGCCCAGCAGCTATTGCACTGAGAGCCAGCATCCCTCTGGAAAGAGGCCGAACCATTTTAAGCAGAGGGAAAGAAATTTGTGGAGTAAATTGGTCTTAAAATACTGCCTGCTCTGTGTGCTGACCCATTAAGGGACATGGCACCACTTGGGATCCAGGATATTCAGTTTCTTGATTTGGAGGTGTCACTAGCCTACTGTGTGATGTTGGACTTGTTTTTTCATCTGTAATATGAACACTTTAATAGAAATCTTACACCCATAGTTAAATTTGTATTCTTCTGAACTAGCAACTCTGGTGATACAGGAGAATTTTTAGATGCCCAATTAAGTCAGAATATTTAGGGGTGGGACCTTGGCGTGCACCTTTTTTTAACAAGCTGTCCAGTTGATGTAAATGTTCAGGTGGGCTTGAGAACTGTTGCTCTAACCAGGGGATCTCAAAGGGAAGTCTTAGGACAGCAGCATCAGCCTCACCTGAAACCTTTATTATTATGATTATTTTTGATGCAGAGTCTCGAGCTGTCACCCAGGATGGAATGCAGTGGCGTGATCTTGGCTCACTGTAACCTCCACCTCCCAAGTTCAAGCGACTCTCCTTCCTCAGCCTCCCAAGTAGCTGGGATTACAGGCGCCCGCCACCACATCCGGCTAATTTTTGTATTTTCAGTAGAGACAGGGTTTCACCATGTTGGCCAGGCTGGTCTGGAACGCCTGACCTCAAGTGATCCACCCCTCTCGGCCTCCCAAAGTGCTGGGATTACAGGTGTAAGCCACCATGTCTGTCCCAAAAACTTTTCAGAAAAGCAAATTATTAGTTGCCCTAATCAGAATCAGAAATTCTGAGGGTGAGACCCCAAAATCTGTTTTAACAAGCACTCAAGGTGATTTGGATGCAAGCTAAAGCTTGAAACCTACTGTCGCGTTTGGGAGGATGAAACTTCCCTATACCTTTTGCATAAATGGGGCTGGGGATTACTTCTGGGAATGGGATGTAAACCCAGTGTTATATGTCATTTCCTGCGCTAAACGTTTAGTTGTTCATGTATGACCTTCCATTTTCTCATCTAGGTAAGTTGTGTGATTTTAAATAGAGAGAAATGCAGCATGCTGGAGCTTCTGCTAGTTTGGACCCCAGAGTTGCTACATTAACATCTTGTAAATGAAACAAAACAAAATAAAAATTTTTATGTTAAATGACTGAAATTTTGTGGCTGTTTGTTATTGTATTATAGCTTGTCCTATCCTGATGAATACAAGTATTAATGCTGTAGTTCTGATGATTTGGTTTGATTAGTGCTGATAAGAAGAGGAGGGACTTCCCCATCCCTCCTCAGTCACCAAACATCCACTTCACAGTTCTTCTAAGAACATATATTTAGGTTTAACATACTGGGATAATTTGAGAAAAGCTTCTATATCTGGTTGTGGGTTGCACATGCCAAAAATGGGAATGGAATTGAAAAAATATTCAGTCTCATGTCCTGATGTATTCAAATATCTATATTTGGTATTATAGTGTTCAAATATTGGGGTCTGAGTTTGCATCCTTAAAAGTTCTTTCTATAGCTCTGGATTATTATGCTGATATTAAGAATTTGATATTGCTTCTTCCCATTGTAAGAGCTCAAATCTGGGAAGGCATTCTCTTTCTCTTTAGACCTTTCCTAAGTAGACTACTTTGTCTTTCTATGACAGAAACTGCACGTTTTGTGCTCCTTTACTGAGGCGAGTGTCCCTGGGCTTGTCCTTTCCCCACCATTGCTTTTTCCTTTGTATATTTATAGCCATCACTCTATTAAGACTGCTTCACAGGTTGGCTACCTTACTTCCTGTTTTATACTCATTAATAGAAACTTTCTCAGACCTC
Source organism: Gorilla gorilla gorilla (assembly GCF_029281585.2). Lineage (NCBI taxonomy): Eukaryota > Metazoa > Chordata > Mammalia > Primates > Hominidae > Gorilla > Gorilla gorilla. Next base: position 71,522,951 of record NC_073241.2, read on the forward strand.
TGTTTTCATCATTTCTACCATTAATCTTTCTTGACTGTTATTGTTTTGTTTGTCAGACCCCATTACTGTTGTCATCAAAATAATCACCACCACCATCATTAATATTGTCAACAGTCAACATTTATTGAAATTTTGCTACGTTGTTAAGAGTCTGAACTATTGATCATTGATCAAGATATCATATATTTGACTGTCCTTTTGCCCCATCAGTTTGCTCTTCTGCTCTGCTTTGTAACTGTCTGTTACCTTTTCATACTTCCGCGACATGGAATTACTGCCCTGATCCAAGATCCTTTATGTATAGTTTTCTTATTCCTACCTTAGTTCATTTATTCAAAATTATAATGCTCTCTTTTGCTTCATTAAGATATGGCCCTTAGAATCCTGATTTATAAACAGCAAATGCCCAATTCTCATTCCTCTAGGGATCTCTTTGTGACTTATTCCATTTTTAAATTAGGAGAACTCAACAAAAGCTGCTGTTATATCTGCATGAGTTTTTCCCTCTGGAGTTGGTGTTGACAATCTCCCCAGAGCTGATTTGACTAGGTCATTAAGATGGATGAAATAACCATATTGACTGTTTAGTGAGCTGGTTATTTCAGTAATCTTAATGAGAGAATTAGATCGATCCCAAGGTACTCCAAATCCTTATTTGATGATTGACCTAGAAGCAATCAATTACCCATGTTGCTCTATATGAATTCTCTGCTTCCGTCAACCAGTCTCACTCCCCACACACCCCCTAAACATGAACTCTACAATACACACACACACATACATACATGAGAAAACCCATGGGCAGATGCCTTATTGGAGATCAGGCTGGAACACACAAGTAAAAACGTGCAAGGGGATTTCATTTGTGTTTCCGAATGTTACTAGGATTCAGTCCAGGGAGGGCAAGAAGGGGAACTGGTGGCAGAGTCTAACCTTATCACATGATGCATGTGGTCACCGGGGCAGGGTGCTCAAAGCCTGTTTATGTGGATGTTGAAGCAGAAGGGAAATATGAAGCTTTAAAATTTACAACACACTCTAATGTTTGTGCTGCTATAACAAAATATCACAGATGGGTAATTTATGAAGAACAGGGATTTATCTTTCACAGTCTGGAGGCTGGGGAGTCCAAGATCAAGGGGCCAGCCTTGGGGTCTGGTGAGGGACTGTTCCATCGATGGTACCTTCTCACTGTGGCGACCTCTCTTGGAGGAAGCTAGAAGAGAAACAAGGGGCAAACTCTCTCTGAAGCCTCTTTTATAAGGACCTTACGTCTTAATACCACCACAGTGGGGATTAAGTTTCAACATTAATTTCGGAAGGGACATTACATTCAAACTCTCCATCCAACTCTTGTCTTTGGGAAGTTCATCTATAAGCTGGGAATTGTGACCCTAACCCTACCAACCATACAGGACTTTGTGCTTACTAAATAAGACCCAGATGGAAAGAAACTTTGAAAAGTATAAAGCATTGTAGGAATGAAGCATGATATACTCAAGGCCTAATATCGGTCATCAAAAGGAATTCAAATGTGGGAGATAATTTGTCAGTATTGACTAACTTAAAAAATAATTGTTTTCTCTAATTTTTTTAGTAACTTTCTTGACTTCACTTACCCAGATAATAACCTCATATCTCACCCAAACATTTACTTTGCCTGTGTGCTTGCACTTTGAATTTCCCTCTAAATATAAGAAAAAAGAATCTGTGTGTCTGTGTGCACACATATGTGTCTCTGGTGGGCAGAATTTGGGAATGTGTAGAATCTTGGAAGGGCCCAGGGGCTTCAACTGAATGATCCGATCTGGCTTTGAAGCCACTTCTAGGACTCAAAGCTCTAGACTATCCTGCTGAGACTCTCACACAGAGCAAGAAGGAGGGGTGAGAAATGTCCATAAGTATTTTCACTCAAACCATGATGCAGGAAAGAAATGCCACAGACTATCAAAGAAACAACTATTGATGTCTCCTGTTTCTGAAGCGCTACCGAATTTAACATACTAAAATGTAAGTTTGGTGTTTTTTCATCATCTTATGTAGTTGTCTTGCTTATAAGTGGGTTTGTCCTGTTTCTCCAACTCTGTTTTAATGTGTTTTTTTTTTTAAACCAAAATGCCATCCTGTGTTCCCTAGAACCTGTTATTTAGGACACACATCATGTCTTTTTTTTTTCTCCCAAAAACAAACTTGTCCCTAAATAATTCAGTTAATCTTAATGCATTTGCTTTTACACAACTGAGCTCTACCATGGTTTAATTAAACTACCTCATGGTGTAACACTAGACAGATCTGTGAATTAAGATAACAGAACAGAAGGAAACCTTGGGGGTTATCAAATGTAAAACCTTTATTTCACTCATGAGGAAGCTGCAATCTAGAAATCTGGACTCCTCAAAATTTATACATATTTCTACCTTGACAGAGCTTAGAAAAGAATCAGGTCCCTTGATCCCAACCCAGGGCTTCCTCCACTATACCGTTTACTCTCAGCTCTCATTCTGACATAAACCTGCTGTGTGGCCTCAGGCATTTCTTGTGACCTCTCTTTGCCTTAGCTTTCTTGTTTTAAAAAAATGAGGCTAATATAAATCTCAGTCTTTCTGTCTCAGATATGCTTTGTGTATCAGAGGAGACGAGACATGTGAATTCACATTTATGTGACTAGACCTAAAATCACTTTGAAATAATAAATTCTATGCAAAAGTAATACAGTATATTGTTGTATTGAGATAGTCATGGACCAGGCTTATGTGGAATCGATACGAGTTGATGATAATAATATTGATAATGTGCACAGATGTCAGAGTGTATGTGACACTAGTACTAGCAAAGTGAGGAATACAGCTTTAAAACTGGAATGTGAGGACGAAGGAAAAAAACTGAATACAAACCTAAACACCTCAAAATGACTCTCCATAGACCCAAGGAATATGAGAGTTAAGGAGATTCCATTACAAGGAAGTAGAGGGGCTTGTAAAACAATAGCCAATATGTGGTAGATTAAACATCTGCTGCAGACATAAATCGAATCCCACTCGGAAACAGCCGTATCCTCTCTAGAAATAACACTGTTCATAGGAACATTATATACAGTACAACCATGGTAAGAAGAAGACACATTAACCCGTTATCTTAAAGATTTCAATCTCATTTTTTGAATTTATATTTCAGCTTTTAATCCAACAATAGTCATTACAAGTATTTAATGACTGACTTGCTAATTGTGTATCCCAGGATGAAGCTGAGAGAAGTTAACACACAAACTGGTCATTAACTATGTTAATGATCACGTTCTTTGGGATTATGACTATTATAAGCTGTAATTAACAGTTTTTAACCATTTTTTTCCCGTGTAGTAAAAAAAAAAAAAAGAAAGAAATATTCTTGAGGCTCAGACAGAAACGATGAATGCTGGCCTCACTGTTATTTCTTCTATCATAAAGAACAGCTTCTGGGACAAGTTTTTGTTTTCTTAATCATTACTAGATCTCTTCAAAGTAAATGATGGTTCTGGTCAACTGAGCAAATAGGCTCTGTCCTGTCCTCACTAGAACATCATGGAGGGCTTATGCCTGGACCATACAACCTCTCGGCATCTAGAAAGGTTTCCGTCAATTCTCAGGTGGTAAAAATAAAAGAATTTAAAATGGTGCTGCAAACTGCAAACTTGGGGGGCAATTTGCCCCATGGAAAAACTCCTGGGCCTGACGAAGGCTTGCAAAACTTGAGCTGTGTTCATGACACTTATCTTTTCCACACTGTGCCCTTTCTTCCCCACATGAAGTATCTTATGGCCTCTCATTCTTTCTCTCATCAAAAACATTCTTTCCAGAATGAAACTAATGAACATCAGAAGATATAAATGACTGATCAATAAAGCTTTTAAACCACAGGTGAAGTCAGCTAGTAGAAAGACTGGCTCTATCTCCTTGGCGTTGGAGGACAGAGCTCTAAGGAATAAGGGCAGAGTCGATCTCTACTAAAAATTCAAAAATTAGCCAGATGTGGTGGCATGTGCCTGTAATCCCAGCTACTGGGGAGTCTGAGGCAGGAGAATTGCTTGAACCCTGGAGATGGAGGTTGCAGTGAGCCAAGATTGTGCCATTGCACTCCAGCCTGGGTGAAGAAGTGAGACTCCATCTCAAAAAAAAAAAAAAAAAAGAAATCTTTATTGGAAAACAAATACTAACATTAATATTAACAACTATTTTGTGTTTTTAAGTTACTCTAGAGAAAAATATTTCAGATAAAAAAGAATATTTCCAAGACAAAAATTTGATTAGAAACTTCCCACAAGAACAAAAATTAAAAAAATAGAGGCTACTATGATAAGTGATATATTTTATTTGATGTTCAGCAAACATACGCTGCTGTGTTCCAGGTGTAGCTTGATGGTGACGGTTACAACAGGAACTGGATGCTGTCACCTCTTTCGTGGTACAGTACGAGGGACTAGTGTTGACAAGCTATGATGAACGTGACAGCTTTGGGTCTTGTGGGAGTCTCTATGGGTGGGGGAGGGTGGAGTCTAGCCTAGTCCAGGGTGCGGGGAAAAGTTTGTGGGGAAATGAAGTTTTGTCAAGAGGCAGACCAACTGTCTCTTTTAATGAGATCTCCTGGAACCCTGGAAGAAGGCAGGGCTTCTGCTAAGCGTCATGTCAACAGCTTACACAAAAGCTTACAACAGCTTACAACAGCTTACACGAAAGAAACAGAGGGTCATAGGATGATCAGGTGCTAGGAACAAGCCTAAAAGTGACTGCCTACAATGGAGGAGTGGTGAGAATACATAAAAAGGAAGAAATGATGTATTTGAGTCACAAAACTTCTGTATTTCTATGGTCTGAAAACTGGGGCACAATTTTTAAATATTTGAAATCAGAATAAAATGTTTTCATAAAAAAATGCTTTCTACTAGAAGAGTGGAGGTTTTTGCTGCTAGCCTTCTCTTAATGACATCAGAGAAGGGGGGGGGGTCTGATTAACATTGTGTTGCATCATTCATGGAGATGAGCTCACGGTACGTAATGGAGGCCCTGCTGAACTTCACACATTGTAAGAAAGGTAATGGTTCATAGAAAATGGCCAAGCCCTTTTTATATGAGTCATGTTACCAGAAGCTCTCCTTTCCAGCAATTCACTTCTTTAAATTCATTGGTTAAAATAATAACTTTCACAAAAGTTTTTACTAACACATTTATGAAGCATGCACTACATGTTTCATAAAACCTTCTAGAAATTTCCTTTTCCTAAAGTTTTTCTCTCATGCACTTGAACAGATATTGCATCTTTTGACAACTAATTATCTGACTTTTGAATATAGCTTTTATTTACTGGGCAGTAAAACAGTGAAAAGTTAAATTATGGCACCTAATTAAGCAAATATTTTGCTTGGTCAGCTAAAGGGAATGGAAAATTTATTTTTTTCTCTACTATAACTTCTTTTTATCAGTAACTTGACAAGTGGTGTCACTAAGATGATGATTTTTTTATATTGAGATAATAAGACTGAATTTTAGAAACCGTTAACTTTTAAAAAGTGTACATAATTGGATTCTTTTTATTTCTCTAGTTTTATTCTCATATATTCTTCGTTTCATGGCTTTGCTTTTTATTGCCTTCATTCTGAGTTAAATATAGAGTCAGCTTTGTGTGGAATTAATATCTAAGATGTTGGGATAATGTAAGCTGCTCCTAACAATGGATCACAATTCATTTTAAATTAGTGAGTTCATTTAAATGAAATAATTGGGTCATTATTTACATATACACAGTTGTTTCCAAATTTTATTGGGAATAAAATAATAAAAGAGTTGGCACTGACAATTTTGGCATCTCTATAACTTAGGACAAGAGATGACCCATTTTCTCTCTCTTCGTATTATATTCCCATAATTTCCCCAATTACTACTGCATAGAAACGTCAAGTTGGTGTTGAGTTGTTGGCAAATAAATGAGAGTGCTTGAATTGTAGCATTGTTCAGCTCAGAGATAACTGCATTTTATCATGTGGAAAGGATCTGTGTTGCTAAAGTGAGGGTAACACAGAAATATCAACCAAACCACAATAGAAGAGAAATCCACACTCTTTTAACAAGACTCATGCTCTCCCCTGACTTGACATTCATCAGCCTCCTTGATCACTCCAACCTTTGCTCCTTGGCTCTGTATTCATAAGACATGTACTGTGTTAGTTTTTATTTAGCTGATGTGAGTTGGTCTTTGCTTTTCCCCAAATAAAGTCTTTAAGAATAAATACCATTTAAAATTATTTTCTTATATCTCTCCCAGTCAGACTCAGCTAAATGTAGGCAAATGTAATGGCCAAATAATCTAATAACCAGCATGTTATGGGAATACAGGAACTGACTCTGTATACTTTAAGCCTGCAATGAAACAGGCTCTGGAGGCCCCCACTGTGCCTGGTACTCACTCTTTAGTTGCTGGATTGTGGGAACATCCAGTAAGTACTTAAGAAGGGGCTGGAGTAGCCAAAGACAGTGGCTGTTTCCTAATTAGTTTGGAAATATTTCAGCATTTTGGGTGGACTGTCAACCCTAGCTATGGGAAAGCATTATGGTTGCTACAACTCAGATGTTATGGCCTTCAGCAGATTGTGACTAAAGCTAAGTTTCCTTTTGACATCCAAATCATCATGTTGTGAGCCTGTGAAAGGTCACACTTTTTCTGTTTTTCTTCTCAGATATCTCTGGACATGTCTAGGATGGTGATAAGTTTGGTTCCAAAGATCCCTCCGGGTAGTGGTTGCCTACTGCTGCCAGGCACCAGCTGCAGGCCATTGTACCATTCTTCTGAAGTGCCGCAGGTTAAGCACCTTTCCTCAGGCACCTGTTACTCCCTCTGCACCTCTTTATTTAATGTGTGGGTCAAGCCTTGCCCATAATTCCACACAGTGATGGCTAAGGACAGCTTCTAGTGCTTAGACTTTATAAAAAGTTAAAGAAAAAATGTAGAAATTCAAACCTGGAAAGTGATACGACTCTTCTAAAAGTCCATTGGCTGTGGTCCCTCCTCAGGGAAATTTCCAATGGGTCCCTTAGCTCTGGCCTATTGCAGGAACCAACTGCACCTAGTAGGTAGCTTTTGATCAAGTCTCTTCTCAAAGCCTAAGACTCAGTTTTCTGAAATCCAGAGGGAGAAAAGTCTTTTAAAAAATTCCTCTCCAGAGCTGACTCTTCTATCTGCTTTACTTATCTCTTCCCACAACTCTAAGGCCATTCCCAGCTTCTAAAATTTTCTAAGTTAGGGCCACTGTATTAGTCCATTTTCATGCTGCTGATAAAGACATACCTGTGACTGGGCAATTTACAAAAGACAGAGGTTTAATGGATTTACAGTTCCATGTGGCTGGGGAAGCCTCACAATCATAGCAGAAGGCAAGGAGGAGTAAGTCACGTCTTACACGGATGGCAGCAGGCAAAGAGAGAGAGCCTGTGCAGGGAAACTTGTATTTTTTAAAGCCATTAGATCTCATGAGATTTATTCACCATCATGAGAATAACATGGGAAAGGCTCACCCCCATGATTCAGTTACCTCCCACCAAGTTCCTCCCATGACACATGAAAATTATGGGAATTACAATTCAAGATGAGATTTGGGTGGGGACACAACCAAACCATATCAGCCACTTAGTCCTGGATCACTTTAAAAATGGAGGGCTAGAACTCTACTCCAGATTTCCCTAAACCCAACTCTATTCTGCCCTCATATTGTCTTCATTTCAGCCTAGAGAAAAGGACTGAATGTACCTCATATTCTTATTTTTTCCCAACTTCCTGATTGCAGCTATTGAGCAATAGCCCATGTGCATGCATTTCAAAAACGTAACTTTCAGTTAAGGGGGGGTTTAAACCCTGATTTAGGGGAAAATGTAATAAGCAGATTTGCATAATTTTGCAAAAGCTAATACCTATTTTATAGCACCCAAATAAAGAGACCATGATATCTGAGTTTGAAGTGCCTGTGTTCAGATTCCTTCATAACTTTCAGTTCTCCCCCCAAATAGTGGAAGAATAGTAATCATAAATAGGAATAAATAGGACCATCCATCAGAGTGACCACTCCCAGAAAAAATGCTATTTCTATTAGCAAAAATGACTTTCTCAGCTTCCAAATCAGTCCTCCAACAAAAACAGAAGTTCCATTCTTTACCAGGTATTTTGATGAATTTGATGTATTATTTAAGTTATAACTGTAGAGAGAATTAGTAATAGAATTATTGTCTCTTTGAGTACATGTGACTGTGGAATGGTGGGGTCTATAAGTTATTGATGGCCTCTAAGAGTGAAAACATCAGAGCCATGGGGCTTTATAATGAAAAGAGAGGATGGTGGGGTGGATGGAGAGTTGTGAATAGGTAGATTTGGGGTGGAGAGTTGTGAATAGATAATGTGCATGTAGAGAGTGTGACAAGCCTGTGCTGCTTTACTGCCTGAGGTATATTTCATCACATGAATTAGGATGAAATTTTCAGATATTAACAGGGATTCCTATTACTGAACTTCTTTAACTCTTTATCATCTCTTGGGGAACAGGGGGAGCTTTCTGTAGGTGCTGCCCTCAGGGGAATAGCAGATTTGGTGAGTATGAGGAATCTTTGGTCAGCTTTGAGGTTGTAAAGCCCACACCAGAAACAGCAGTTTAGAAATCTAAGCTTTCCATGTACAAGACGCAGGATTTTTGAAATTTTTATAATGGTTTCTATATATAGGTTTCAAAGAGTCAGATCTTGGAGGACTAAGTACAGTTTTACTTATTCGGTTTACTAAAAGCTAAAGCAAAGGGCAAAGGCAGCCTGGTAAACTATGCATTGGCACTCAGTCTGCCCAGCAGTGACCTACAGACACTTCCACTCACATCCCAGTGGCCAAAGTGAGTCATGTGGTCCTGCCAAGTTCAACCACGGAATGGTGTCTAATCCTCCTACAGGTAGGGCACCACAGAAGAGGATGCTAAATATGGGTGTCTAGACACACAGTCTGCCACACAGACAAATGTACATTTCAGCAATGCCCTGTGGAGAACAGAGTGGGCACACCTCTGTGGACTGCTCAATCCCTGCATGCTTGACACCCCTGGAATTCAGACCGGTACTGTGTGTCTGACTAGACCTGGGAGGGCTGAGGAAACCACAGCTTATATAACTCCTTCTACAGAGAAATTTTAGTCTAGAAATATTTCCAGTGAGCTTCGCTTTTTTTCCCAGTTTTGTCAAGAAGAAAACAACCTGACAATAATGGCAAGGGGGCCAGGGGAGAATCACAAAGTCAAAATGACAGGCATGGAATGAAAGAATCAGGCCAGTAGCGATGTATGAAATGTCCTACTTTTGATCTTTCATGTAGGAAACACTTAAAATTGATTTTCAATATCCCCATCAATATTCTTAGCCCCTATTGTCTATTTCTTGTGACAGGGTAGATATCGTCTCTCCCTCCAGTCTTCCACCTCCCTGTTTTCCCTCCCCACTTTCCCATGTAGTTAACGCTGGCCATCCTTTAAATGTGCTATAAAACATAGCCTATTTGCATATTAATCCAGCAACCACAGAGGACATCAGAACACCTAAGGATGGCTGCATTTAGGGCTCAATGTAACAAGGGCCTTTGAGTCTTAGACTGTGATAAAATGTGAAGTGACATTTCACAGAAGGAGAAAGCTTCTATTTTTACCTTAGTGTTAAGAAATGGTCCCTGGGAGGAATTGTTGCTCCATCTCAGGGCTTCCCAGATGTGTCAGATTAGAGACCCACCCACTGGAAACATTTCAGGAAGTCAGTCAGCCACTCCCTGGGGCTTTCCTAATGACTGGCGGCCTTGTCTGAGTTGGTTAACTCAGTTGGATGCAGCGTGTGGTGTTAATTCAGTAGGGCTAATTAGACCAAGATCATGGATTTGATTTTCTTGGTTTTTTTTTTTTTTGTTCTGTCTTTTTTTTTCCTCAGAGAAAAAACATTTCTAACCTCTTATTGGCTAACTTAAAAATATACATTATTGGCCTAAGGAAAGCAAATTAACATAGTGGGGATATAGCTATACAAACTGCAACTCACCCCTCCCTTCTAGAATACAAAGAGTATTTCAGTATGTGTGGTGTGCTATCAATAAGCATTAGCTTCAGTTTAGTAGGATGGGCACAGGTAAAGAGTTTGCAACACGCTTTGGCTCATTTCAGCTGCTGCTGTGCAGTGCCAACAGTGGCTACGTTACTGAGCTGTGCACTGCAGTTCAGTAGTCATGATCATTAAATGTAATTGGTAATGGTCAATGAGATTTCTCACTGGATGATGCCAGTCACACCACAAACTCCTCTAGATGGCATTGGTTGGGGCATCTGCTTCAGCGTGCCTGGAGACTGGTGTGTGGCTTCCCTTATTTCATTAGCAGGATGTTGTTTCCTGTGTGTCTGGCCTTTCTAGCTCTTCCAAGGCATGACCTTGACTCTGCACCAACTTCTAGAGTCTACCTCACTGAAACACTCCTCTGAAAACCTTAGGCCTTGAGAAGTGGCACAATCTATACATTAATATTACCCCCCCTTTAATGACTGTAATATCACATTTCTCCATGTTGTTTTGAAATTTTCACCTGTGCCATGAATAATTTGATTGTTAACCTACAGTAGGCACAACCCAAAATAATTTGCCAAATTCCCCCCAACACTTAGTATGAAACCCTTATGACAGGAGATATTTATTGAGTACTAATCTACATTGTCAAGAAGGGCTTTGCCATCTCAAGTTTCTTCTCTCTCATGTTGCATTCCCTTCTGAGAATCATCACCATTGTATTTATGATCTGGACTTATGGTAGAGAGAATTATTGCCATGACTTATATCTTATGTAGTGAGTTCATTTCTCTAGAATCCAAGATTACTTCTGAGAGGTCTTTACCAATCTGTTGGCTTTAGAAACCAGGAAAAACCCCTCTGTTTTGTAATCATAAAACATATGAACATAGCCAAATCACTTAATGATATTTTCAATTAGCCTTTAAGAGAATCAGCCCAGGGAGTACTAATGCCTTATCCTGTGCAAGGGTGAGTGAAACTGGTGAGTGAAGCTAGTGAGTGAAAGGTTGAAGAGAGTAACCTAGGAATCAGGAACTCTAGGATTTGCTCAATCTGGCACAAATCTCTTTGTGCCTCATTTGGCAAAGTGACCAATGCATGTAATAGTTAAAAAATTAGATCTTTTCCTTAAAAACATTCAGAGAATAGTCAGTCCTTCTTATGCATGGATTCAGCACTTGTGGATTCAACCAACTGTAGATTAAAAATATTATGAAAAAAGCAATAGAAATTACAATACAATAATTAAAAATAATACAAATAAAAATACAGATAGCATTTACATCGTATTAGTTATTATAAGCAGAGATGATTTAAAGTATATAGGAGGATTTTGGTATCCTTAGTAGTCCTGGAAGCAATCTCCTGTGGATATTGAGTGAGACTGTACTGGGTAACCATAATATTTAATATGCTTTTACTTTGCCTTGTTAATACACCCACCACAAAAGCCTATATGATATTGTTGATGCTAGGCCCTCAGCAAATACTATTCTGCAAGGGCAGTGAATTACCATGCTCCACTGCTGTGTTACTCTGTTTTCACTCTGCTGATAAAGACCTACCCAAAACTGGGTAATTTACAAAAGAAAGAGGTTTAATGGACTTACAGTTCCACGTGGTTAGGGAGGCCTCACAACCATAGTATATGGTGAAAGGCACATCTCACATGGCAGCAGACAAAAGAAGAGAGTTGTGGAGGGAAACTCCTCCTTAAAATAACCATCAGATCTCATGAGACTTATTCACTATCATGAGAACAGCATGGGAAAGACCTGCCCCCATGATCCGATTACCTCCCACTGGGTACTTCCCACAACACCTGGAAATTCAAGGTAAGATTTGGGTGGGGACACAGCCAAACCATATCAATTTCCCTTTTGAGAAGACACCTATAGATGCTAGAAACACCAGTCCACCTTTCTCATTCTGCCATCCCTTCACTAAAGGAAACAAGAGTGTCAAAAGAAAGTCTTTTACATATAGCTATTAGGTTATCTGTTTGATCAATTTAGTAATGTACTTGATGTTTAGTTTAACCTGATTTTATCTGCTTGAATAATGTTGTGGAGGGGTTGAAATAAGGTATAAAAAAGTATGAAATTGGAATGTGGAAGTCATAAGAAAATGAAAGAATAGAAGATTGTAGGTCGCAGCACTGATTTATCAAACCTTCCAAAACTCCTGGAAAATTCAGTGGATACTGAATTCAGTAGCATTTTAATGCTTTGAAAAAGCCAATCAGCTCTACAGGGGACCAGTCTCTATAACTGTGCTGCCCAAAGAATAGCTGCTAACCACATGTGACTATTTACACTTAAATAAAATTAAAAAATTAGTTATTCAGTGGCATTAGCGACATTGCAAGTGCTCAATAGACAGATGTGTTAAGTGGCTAGAGACTTGGACAGTGCACATACAGAACATTTTCATCATTGTTTGGAAAGTTCTACAGGACAGTATTCTAGAGAATTTGAGAATCAGAACATTCACTCAGATGATAAGTGCACATTAGATAAATATGCAACACTTTTTCAGGAAAGGTTTTTTTACTTGCTGTTGGAGTAAGAAACTGCTGCTCAGGTATTATGATAGACTGCATGACAAAGAAATGTTTTCTCATCATATTGATAAGAGATGTTGGAAAGGGAAGATTGTTAATGTTATTGAAATACATTGTATGTGTTCTAGTCATTTTGCTGGGTGTATTAAATATCACCTCACTTATGACACAGCCGACCTGAGTGGTTTTACAATTAGCTCCATTTTTAAAAATGGGGAGAAGACCCAGGTTCTACAATTAATAAATGGAGAAAAAGCAGTTCATCTGACACTAAAATTAGTCCCTCTAACCATCACACACACACACACACACACACATACACAGGATTACTGTGTGTTAAAACCAATGTTACCCTCATGAGAATTTGCCAGATCCTAAGCATAAAGTACTAGACTTAATTTTACATGACTTGTGTGGACCTAAGAACTGGATTAAAAAGAATTGCTATCAAAGCATGAATTGAACAATTTGCCATGATTAAAACTCATTTTTCCATTTGGAAAATCTTCCCTTCAGGACAAGATGAGAAACATTCAGAATAAAATGCATGTAGATTAATATAATCTTCAGAGACTGAGGCAAGAAAATGTAAAAGAGAAAACAGCAAAAAAAAAAAAAAAAATCAGCCATTTGCTGTAATATTCTGGTAGTGAGGAGCTTTCCTGTACTTGTTATGCATAGCTTGAGAAATTCATTTCTCAAATAGACCAGCTGGGATACATGGGGAACAAAGACCAGCACATCTCAGATGTGTATACAGGCTCACTTAATTTCAAATGACTAAATTACTGACATGCAAAGATCATAAAGAAGCACGTAGCTTGTCAACTCTTGTATTAAAAACAAGGTAATGAAAGATCCTTTCACCATAAGACGTCAGGCATGTGAAGAAATAATACTTATTTCTGCAGTAATGAAGTGTTTTTACAGAGTCCAGATGCAGCCTGTTTGATTGTTGAGAAGCTCTACTATGGCCCTGAAGTCAGACAGACTTGAGTTTGAATCTGGACATGACTCCTTAATTGTGTGGGGTTAGGCAAATGACTCAATTTCTTTAAGATTTGGTTTTCCCATTTCTAAGGATGGAGATACTACAGTTTATTCTACACAGAATTGTGACAGAAACCAACTGAGAGAATGCCTGTAAAGCTTTTTGCACTATGACTGGCTACCAAAAATACTCAGGTTAAGCTATTATTATTAGAATTATTAGCAAGTCCTTTTTATTAAGACTAAACTGCCTCATTTCGCTAAAACCTATTAATCTTATTAGGCCCTCAGAATTCACAAAGGACAAACTGACTCTACTGTATGGCAACAAAGTCTAACACACTAATCATGTCTAGGTCTCTCAACAATTCCTCATATGACAAAATTTTCTAATATGATATTATTCATGGTACCCTACTCTTCTGTGCATTAATGGCTATTGTCATTTTTTAAAATGTGATTCTGTAAATAAAATTCAGCACTTTTGATAAGGTGCAACAATGCCAGAGTACAGTGGAACTATCAATTTTTAGGATTCATATGCAATATCTTTGATACTGACAAATAAGTTTACTTTAAAAGTTAGCCATAAGAGATCTCTTGCATCTGGGAAGATGGAGTAGACATATTTCCAAATTCCTCTCACTAATTGTACTAAGTACAATTAATGACCCTGGACATTACGCATATAAGAAACAAAAATACTGAAAAGTAGAGGGAAGTCAGATCAACTAAGGAACCATGGAGCCACAGATTTATAAAGTGTTGAGTTCTCTGGGTTTTTCTGCAGAAGAAAAATTTCATATATCCCAGATGGGTTGCTAGAGAAGCTGACAACCTAGAAATCTCAATGGGTGCACAGCATAAAGGTCAGAATAAAGTCTACTCTCTCTAGCTAAAGAACCAGGAAAACAACAAGAAAACTCTCCCCCATCTTGCTGAGATAGCATTAGATAAAGCCTAGTGGAGAGTCAAAACTTTTACCATGCCCCATTAATAATGGGGCTACCTTCCCTTCTGCACTCTGGTTTTAGTGAAGGCAGAATGGTGACTACAAATGAAGCACTTCCACTCCTCCCAGCCAAAAAGGTATCTGTAAAGGTGTAACAGAGAGCTAGAATTATCACTTCCACCCAGTGGTATCGAGGAGCTTCTCCCCATTTAGGTGTCAACAGAGGTTGAGTGGAAACCTGAACTTCTGCCCCTACTTGGCAGTGATGAGAGTAAGGAGCTGATACCTTGTTCCCTTCCCCTGACAAAGTGTTGTTAGGACAAGGCAGTTGAATAAAACAATATTTAAATAAGATCTACAACCTCATAACATAATATCTAAAATGTCAAGGTTTTAATTGAAAATCACTCATCTTACTAAGACCCATAAAGAACTCACACTAAATAAAACAAAATAATCAGTGGATGTCAACACTGAGATGGCAGAGCTGTAAGGATTATCTGAGGGGAAAAAAGTAAAGCAGCCATACTAAAAATGCCTCAACAGCAATTACAAACAAACACTAAGCAAAAAATAACCTCCAAAAAGATATATGAAGTCTCAACAAGAAATGGAAGATATAAAAAAGAACCAAATAAAAATATTAGAACTGGAAGATAACCAAAATAAAAAGCTTAGTGGATAAACTTTACACCAGAATGAAGGGGGGAAAGAGAGAATGTGAATATAGAACAATAAAATTATATAATCTGAACATCAAAGAGTAAATAGACTAAATTTATGAAAAGAACAAAGCCTCAGAAACCTGTGGGAAAATAACAAGAGATATAACATTTCTATCAATAAAGTCCCGAAAAGAGGACAGAGACAAAAAGTACTCAGACAACTAATGGCTGAAAACTCAAATTTGGCAAAAGATATAAATGTGTAGATTGAAGAAGCTGAGTGAACATTAAACAGAATATACCCAATGAAATCCAACCAGGAAAATTTATAATCAACCTTCTAAAAACTAAAAGAAAAGGTTTTAAAAAAAGTGATAAACAACAGCTTATCTATGGGGGAATAACAATGTAGATAACATTGTATTTATCATCAGAAATTGTGGAGGCCAGAAATAAAGAGGCACAATATTTTTCAAGTGCTGAGAAAAAAATGGCTTGCAACCCAGAATTTGTACTCAGTAAGAAATATCCTTCAAGGAAGATGGAAAAATCAAAACATCAAAATATTCTCAGATAAAGGATTACTAAGAGATTTTTTTACCAGGACACCTACCTTAAAAAACATGACTGAAGGAAGTTCTTTAAACCCAAAGCAAATGATAAAAGAAGTCGTCTCTGGAACATCAATTAAGAAGAAAAAACCAATTAAACAAATGACTAAATAAAATAGATTTTTCTTCTTCTCTTGAGTTTGCTATACGATGTTTGATAGTTAAAGCAAAAATCATAACAATATCTCTGCTTCTAAATGTATGTAGAAGAAATATTATGAAAAATGAGGCAAAAGAGATCTAAAGGGAATAAGATTTCTGTTCTTCACTCAAACAGGGATGATGATGACACCAATAGACTCTGATAAGTTATGTATGTATAATGTAATACATAGCACAACCACTAAAAAAGTCATCTACCAAAACACACTCAAAGCACTATTAATACGTCAAAACAAAATTTGAAAAATATTTTGTAACCCACAGGAAGACAGTAAAAGGAAACAAAAGCTCAGTGAGAACAAAGAGAAAACACGAAACAAAAAGGCACACTAAAACTCTAACGTATCAATAATTACACTAAGTGTAAATAATATAAGGGCATTAATGAAAAGACAGAAATACACATTAAACAAATATGATTCAACTACATGCTGTCTACAAAAAATTCACTTCAGATACAGAATTCAGGGAGGTTGAAAGTACAAAGACGGGGAAAAAAATCATTCAAGCATTAATTAAAATAAAGTAGAATTTACTAAGAAGGTATAGCAATCCCAAATGCCCACACTCCAAAAAACAGAGCCTCAAAATATGTGAAATAAAAGTGAAAAGAAGAAATGGGCACATCCACAATTTTAGTAGTTGCATTTCAGCACTCTTCTATCAAGAACTGATAGAAGTACTAGATAGGAAATCAGCAAAAATATCGAAAAACTCAACAGCACCATCAAACAACAAAATCTCAACATAACACTCCACCTCCAAAAAGCAGATAACTATTATTTCAAGTGCTCAAAGAATATATACCAAGGTAGATCACATGCTGGACCATAAAACATACCTACTACATTTCGAAGCATCATACAATGTGTTCTCTGATCATAATGGAATCAAACTAAAGATCAGTACAGAAAGATAACAGATACATCTCCAAACCCTTTGGAAATATATAATTTATTTCTAAATAGTTCATGGGTCAAGGAGGAAGTCTCCAGGTAAATAATAAAAGGATATTGAACTGAATAAAAATGAATTATCAAAATTTGTAAGATACAGCTAAAGTAGTACTGAGAAAAATATTTTGGACCCTAAAGGTTTACACTAGAGAAGAGGGAAAAAAGCTCAGATCATTAATTTAAGCATCCACTGCAAGTACCTAAAATGAGAAAAACAAAATAAATCTAAAGTAAGAAGAAGGAAAAAAATAAAGATAAGAACAGGAATCAATAAAACTAAAAACAAAAACATAGAGAAAATTAGTAAAACAAAGAGCTGGATTTTTAAAATCTCAATAAATCAACAAATCTCTAGCAAGACAGGCAAAAAAAAAAAAAAAAAAAAGAGAGAAGACACAAATCACCAATATCAAGAATGAAATAGAGGATATCACTACAAACCCTGAGTACATCAAAAGGATAATTAGAGATTGGTATGACCATCTCTACAAACATGTATTTGACAACTTAGATGAAATCTATCATTTCCTCAAGATACACAAACTACTTCAACTCACTCAACATGAAATAGATGATTTGAATATCCCTGACAATTAGAGGAATTAAATTTATACTTAACAACCTCCCTCTCAAAATATCTCAGATCCACGTGCTTTTATTGGTAAATTTTATCAAAAATTTAATGCAGAATGCAATGTGAATTTTCCGTAAAAATGGAAGAGGAAATAATTCATTTTTTGAGGCTAAAATTAAAGTAAAAAAGAAAACTACATGTAAAGAAAAGAGATCAACATCTCTCATGATGTTAGACACAAAAATTATCAACCAAATGTAAAAGATTGAATTCAATGATAAGGTGGTATTTATTGCAGGTATGCCTGAATCCTTCCTTCACCAGTTCAGATATGTAGTGCCTGCATGATTCTCTCACTCCTTTTTTAAAAAATCCATCCCTCAGCAACGGGTGACACCAATCATGTACTTTGGAGGATACTTTTAGTCTCTTTTGCTTATGGTCCACAGCTCAATTGCCATTTCAGTTTTATCACATTCTTGGTGCCCCCTGCCCCCTGCCCCCTGCCCCATCAGGACCTTGGATAATTCTCCTTCTCCTGCTGATCTAGAAGAGAAGAGGCCCTCTCCAGAATACCATGTCCTCTCTCTTCCAAATTTGGGGTCAGTCCTGTTTATACTTTAGTATACTGAGGCTGAGTTGCCATTTCAGCCTTGTCTTTAATTCACAAAGAAATGGCTTGGCTACCTTGACAAAGTGAACTCAGGCATATGTGAACCAAGAGGAAGCTGACTTTCGAGCAAGGGACCTTCCTCTCCGGAAACTCCGGAATTGGATGTTCTAAATGATTGGACCTACTTAAAGAGTCAACGATATGGAATGTCCATATTGGCATCTAAAAGATTCTGGCAGTCATGCTTTGCACCTTTTAATTGCTGAGCCTATGATACTTAAATTTACTTTTATTGCACTTTGGGATCCATCCCGAATACTCATTCTATTTAGTCAACTCCACAGCCAGCCTAGGCTTCATAACTTGCTTCCATTTGGTGCATGGTAGCTTATTAGAATGACACATATAATGATAGAGACCGAGGGAAATTCTCCCAGTTCTTCAATCTGCCTTATCACTTTTGCAGGCAACATCACTTTATGAGCACTTCAGCCTTAAGTCAGTGGCATCTCCTAGATTTAAAAAATCAGACATCATTCAATTGCCTTGCTATTTGAAGAGAAAACAATCACTTCAGCGTAATGACGTTTCTTCCAAGATGGCTGTTACCTCAGGCTGCCAAGAATCCTCTCATTAAGAAAAAGTGACAGCAGCTGAGTATCTCCATTTACGTCTTGAAGCACATGCCTGTTCATTTTTCCCAACTACCAAATCCAGCACCTTGTTTCTCGCCTCTGATGTACTGCATGGTAAGGTAGCTGGAAATCTGCTGTCATCTCCTGTTCCTCTGAGAAGACAGACATTTCCCGGACAGTGGCTTCGGATCTTTACTAAGCCTGACTTGAAACTAACAGGGTTGTGGTGCACTTCTGGCTTATCGGAAGAAACTTACAGTAAAATCATTGTTTCTCCCAAATTTCTGTGTTTAAAATGTCTTAAAAAACAAAAAGAACACTACAAAATAAGCAAAATAAGACAAACCATAAAAAGGTAGATAAAATCAAATTTCTGTCATAGATTTGTGCTTAATATATATAAATCTCAGGGAAGTGGGGTATACCAAAGTATAATCAAGTTTGGAAGAGAGAACATGGTGTTCTGGGGAGGTCTTTTCTCTAGAATAGCAGGAGAAGGAGAATTCTCCAAGGTACTGATGGGGCAGGGGGGCCCCATGAATGTGATGTCACTCAAGGAACTTTCTATGACCCTTGAATATACCTTTGCCAAAGCAAAACAAAGGAGATGCACCACTCCTCACTTTTGAAAACATTTGTATTAGGATTTCAAAGCACAAGTGAAACTGCCATTGCAAAATTTACTACTGAGACAGTGAAAGAGATCTGACCTAACCAGCTCCATCTTGCTTCTAACCTCCAAGCTGTCCTTGTTCATTCCCCAGCGTTAGCTGAACTAACTTTGGGAGAAACTTAGTTTATAGTTCATAGTTTAAAACAGACAATAACAGCCCTCTCCCAGAATAAAACCCCTTCTTGCCTGGGGACTAGACAGCCTTTGGAAGACTAACAAATTAGCAACAAGATTAGAAATTATGGTTTAGGAATCATGCAGCTGGAGACTATGAGATTCTGACCTTCCCCAAATTGCTCCTGGGGATAATATCACTATTGTAAAACCTAAGATCAGTGCTTGAGATATTTTGCAGACCCTGCACTTGATGGATCTGCTGGCACCACTCAGATTGATAAACTGGCTCATCTGAATTGTGGACCCCACCCAGGAACTGACTCAGTGCAAGAGGAAAGCTTTGACTCCCTATGATTTCATCTCTGACCCAACCAATCAGCACTCCCAACTCACTGGCCCCCCCACCCACCAAATTATCCTTAAAATCTCTGATCCCCGAATGCTCACAAGACTGACTTGAGTAATAATAAAACTCAGGTCTCCCACACAGCGTGAATTATTGTTTGTCTATTGTAATTCCCCTGTCTTAATAACTTGGCTCTGTCTAGACAGAGGGCAAGGTGAACCTGTTGGGCAGTAACACTAGTTAAGTTTTTATTTTATTTATATTTTCATTTACAGCTTTCTTAGTATAGGCAGTTTTTCCTTGAGAGTACCTAAATACCAAAAGCACGAGGCAGATGGATACTTCTTTAGAAAATGTTTATTTCTGGCAGGACATGGTGGCTCATGCCTGTAATTCCAGCACTCTGGAAGGCCGAGGAGAGATGACTTCTTGATGCCAGGAGTTCAAGACCAGCCTAAGCAACAGAGCAAGACCCTTTCTCTAAAAAAAAAAAAAAAAAAAAAAAAAAAGGCTAGAATGATGGGGCATGCCTGTAAATTCCAGCTATTTAGGCAGCTGAGGCAGGAGAATGCTTGAGCTCAGGAGTTCAAGATGACAATGAGCTATGATGATACCTCAGCACCCCCAGCTTGGGCAACAGAGCAACACCCTCTCTACAAACAAATTAAAAAATTAGCCTGGTGTGGTGACATGCACCTGTAGTCCTAGCTACTTGGGTGGGATAATTGCTTGAGTTCAGGAGTTTGAGATGACAGTGAGCTTCAATCACACCACTACATGCCAGCCTGGGCGACAGAGAGACCCTGTCTGCAGGACAAAACAAAACAAACAAACAAACAACAACAACAACAACAAAAGGAAAATGTGTGTTTCTGCTCCTTTACCTAGAAAAGAGCAACAGAGGTTGGGGGAGGAGGTAGTGGCAGGTCACATGTTATTCTAATTCTCGAATTGAAAGATGAAGTCTTCCTTGTGGAATCTCTCATTTTAGATGCTGTAACAGGCATATCTGAGCAGGTTCTTTGGGACTCACTCTCAAGGGGAGAAGCTGTCTCTTGTGGAGTCCTTTGTAGGGGGTTACTGGAAAATTTTATCCCTTCAGCTGAGTGTTGAATGCTGTAAAAGAGATAACCAGGAGCTGGGATGATAACTCCCAGTTGTCAAACCCTGACCAAAGGTATTTCTTTCCTATATCTGCAGCCTCTTCATCCTTATTAAGGATGTGTCCTTCGATTTGACAGGTTGTTTATATATTTGATCTCATAGACAATTTTGTTTTTTGGTCTTATCTCAGCTTAACATTTTATTTAACACCTTCCTATGTCATTATCTTGTTAGTTTATAGAGGCAACCTTTATTTCAGACACATACACACCCATACTCATATATAATAAACAGATTCTATTAATACAAGTTATTTTCCACCTAACAATTTACACACATTACTCTATACTCAAAAATGTTATTTCTACTGCATACCTCACCCAGCAGTGATGTTCTTAAAATATGCAATGATTGAAAAAGTGGAAGTCTAAACAATTTGAGGATTTTTCTACAAAGTCTCCAAACTGTTGTAAAAATACATTAAAATAATTTATTTATTTGTTTGTTTATTTTTTGAGACAGAATATCACTGTCTCACCCAGGCTGGAGTGCAGTGGTACAATCTTGGCTCACTGCAACCTCTGCTTTCTGGGCTGAAGTGATCCTCGCAACTTAGCCTCTTAAGTAGCTGGGATCACAAATATGTGCCACCGCACCCGGCTATTTTTTTCTATTTATGTACAGTCGGGGTTTTGCCATGTTGTCCAGGCTAGTCTCGAGCTCCCTAGCTCAAAGCAATCCACTCACCTCGGCCGCCCAAATTGCTGGGATTACTGGTGTGAGCCACCATGCAGGCCAAAAGTAATTTATATTTTGATATGCTCTTTTGTAGTTTACATGCATTACTTATGTGTGTATTATATTGACTATTTTCTCTGAAAAATCAGTGTGAGAGGCAGGAATAAGGAAATTGAGTTTTGGAGAAATTGAACAGCTGGTCTAAGTTCTCATAATTTGAAATTGACTAGTATCCCCAGCTTCTGATTCTCAGTCCATCTATTTATCCTATCACATCTCCTCTACACTCTTTCAGGTATGTACTGTCAATATGTAATCAAAATCAGTTTGGGGACATAACGTAAAGGCCAGGAAAGAAACCATGTGGACCCCTATTACTATCTTTTTTCAATATCTGCTTATATACCAGTGTACTCTTTTATTTTCCTTTAAAAAAAGTTCAGTATCTTATGAATCTTATGCTTGACACATACAAAACAATAAAGATTTTAATGAATAAATATATGAATTACAAATTAGACTTCTTAGAAGAGGTGACAGGTGAATGGAGAGATTAGAGTAACTATTAGACCAATAAAAAAGCAGTATTGTCCCCCATGTGTTATCTCTTGATACCCAATCTATTCGTTCTCTGCCAGATAACAACAAGCTCAAGAAAGCACTGCCAGACCTCCTAAGGGAATGACTCTTATACACACATCCCTGTGTTCAAGTTATAACACATCTGCCCCAGAAAACTTATGTGACCTGCAGATCCTGGGAGAACTAAATTTTTTGACATGTGGATCTAAAAAAGCCCTTTACAATTTATTCCACCATGAAACAAACAGTAGATATGAATTCAGAATTTGGACTCTGGCCCAGTTTGTCACATTAAAATATTTTAAAAATTGCCTGGGCATGCTGGCTCATGCCTGTAATCCCAGAACTTTGGGAGGCCAAGACAGGCAGATCACTTGAGCCCAGGAGTAAAAGACCAGCCTAGATAACGTGGAGAAACCCCATTAGCCAGGCGTGGTGCTGTGTGCCTGTAGTTCCAGCTACTCCAGAGGCTGAAGAGGGAGGATCGCTTGAGCCGAGGAGGCAGAGGTTGCAGTGAGCTGTGACTGCACCACTGCACTCCAGCCTGGGTGACAGAATGAGACCCTGTCTCAAATAAATAAATAAATAAATAAATAAAAGCTAAACAATTAAATTAATATATAAGTAGATATTCATTGTAAAATGTTTCAAGCTATAGATAGATACACACAATAAAATAGTAAAAGGCTTCTCCCTGTTTAAGAAATACCTTATAATATTTCATAGTATAGATTAAATATGACCTACACCATTGTATTTGCCATCATTTTTCTTATGTGGCAAACAATGGAGTAATAGAAATTCTTATATATTTGTCTTTGTGTACATTCATAATTATTTTTATAGGATGGATTTCTAGAAGCAGAAGTTCAGGGTCAAAGAATATGTCTGTGAGTAATTTTGATAAATAATACTAAATTTCCTCCTAAAAAAACTGTATCCCTTTAAAATGTCACTCATTTCTCACACTCTTTTCAACACTGGATTTTGTCTTTAAAATCTTTAAAATTTCTATCAATGTAGCCTAGTCTTCCACAGTAATTTTTCCCAAGACCTTAAACAATCTTTTTGTTTTGTCTTGTTAAAAGATTCTGTAAAATGGGTTCATAAATTCTACTTCAGGAGAGTTGTGAAGCTCCAAAAGGGAATCACTGTGTCCTGTCATTGTTGCATATTCTCATGAAAACCCTGGGAAAAATTGCATTTACCAATGCAGCCTAAAGCACTGTTTTTAAACATTAAGAGAGAAAATTCTTCCTCATCCAAAACTGTTCATAGGGAATAAATTGCATAGTTTTTCAGAAGTACAAAGGTGTAAACCAAAAATGAAATTCTAGGGCCAGCCCCCCAACCAACTGAATGGACTCCTTTCCTCAGCCAATGGCATTCCAAAGTTAACCTGAAACACAAGTTCAGGCCATGGTGGGAATGGGTGGTCAGACATGCCTCATTATGCCCTGCACCTTTTGAATTCAGAAACAACTCACCAGCATTAACATTAAAACAGACCTTAAGATTATCTATTCTCTCTGAAGCTTGTTACGTGGAGGCGTCATCCACATAATAAAAACTTCGGTCTCTACAACCCCTTAGCTTAACACAGGCACTCCTTTCTATCAATTCGAGGTCTTTATATAAACTCTTTCAACCGATTCCTAATCAGATTTTTTTTTTTTTTTTTGAGACAGAGTCTTGCTCTGTCGCCCAGGCTGGAGTGTGGTGGAATGATCTCAGTTCACTGCAACCTTCACCCCTCTGGGTTAAAGCTATTCTTGTGCTTCAGCCTCCCAGAAAATTTTTGAATCCACCTATGACCTGGAACCCTCCCACTGACTCCTTGCCTGGCTTCAAGTTGTTCGTTTATTCTGGATGGAACCAATGTACATATTACATATACTGATTGATGTCAGATGTCTCCCTAAAATATATAAAACCAAGCTATCACTTGAACACCCTGGGCACATGAACTCAGGACCTTCTATGACTGTGACAGGGGCATGTCCTAAACTTTGGCAAAATGAACTAAATCGATTGAGATCTGTCTTGGATACTTTTGGTTTACAGACCCCTTACATGACTCCGTACATGCAATCATCAAATATGGCATAGTGGAGCATGAGGTGGGGCTACAGAACCCATTCAAATTTACCAGGTTTCTTGGGTGTCCTGCGAATGGGCTCACATTTTCCCTCTGGATTTTTTCAAAGCACTGATGCTGTGAGAGTTCTTCATAGGACCATACGGTCCTCTTTGCGGAATGTAAGAGTAGACTAAAAATACTGATGCTAGGTAAATGTTTCCACTTCTTATCTGAAAACATTGGCATTATGTGACCATAGTCAAAAGCAGGGCACCATTACTTGCTCTAAAATTTAATTTAGGAGACTGTAACCACCCAATGGGTTTACCTTGCCCACTGCCTAGACAGAGCTGGTTTATCAAGACAGGGAAATTGCAATAGAGAGAGAGATCATGCAGAGCTGCCTATATGGGAGATCAGAGTTATATTATTACTCAAATCAGGCTCCTTGAAAACTCTAGGATTGGGGGTTTTCAGGATAATTTGGCAGATAGGGGCCGATGAGTCGAGAGTACTAATTGGTCGAGTGGGATATAAAATCACAGGGAGCCAAAGCTGTCCTCCTGCTCTGAGTCAATTCCTGGGTGGGGGGCATGAGACCAGATGAGCCAGTTTATCGACCTGGGTGGTGCCAGCTGATTCATCAAGTGCAGGGTCTGCGAAATATCTCAAGCACTGATCTTAGGTTTTGTAAGAGTGACGTTATTCCCACGAGCAATTTGGGGAAGGTCATAATCTCATAACCCCCAGCTGCATGACTCCTACACCATAATTTCTACTGTTGTGGCTAATTTGTTAGTCCTACAAAGGCAGTATAGTCCCCAGGCAAGAAGGAGGTTTGTTTTGGGAAAGGGTTGTTATTGTCTTTGTTTTAAACTATGAACTATAAACTAAGTTCCTCCCAAAGTTAGTTAGGCCTTCACCCAGGAATGAGCAAGGACAGCTTGGAGGTGAGAAGAAAGATAGAGTTAGTTAGGTCAGATCTCTTTCAGTGTCATAATTTTCTCAGTTATAATTTTGCAATGGCAGTTTCAAGACTCCCATGCTACAAAGAATCCTGGCATTCTGCCTCCTCATAGCAAAGGAAGCAGGATAATAGCTGTTGAAGTACTTTTTTAGACTGAATGTGCCAATATTTTAGAGTTTCCGCAGAGGAAATTTTCTAGCAATGACCTTTGATGTGACACCATGACTCTGACTCTAGCCCATTCTTTGACTGGAATGGACCCAAGGAATACCCTCCTTTTTTGCCTATTGAAGAGGCTAAGCAGGAGATGGGTGCTTTTCATGTTAGCCAGTCAAGAGATATTTATAGAGGTCTGCTTTGTGACCAATCCTGTGCTACATGGGGTTGCGGAGAATAGTCTCTGTCCCAGACTATTTTGCACAAAACAATTGGCAAACAGTTTAACATTTTGCTAGAATGGCTGGTAGGTCAGAGTTGTTTTTTGCATCTCGGCCTGACATTCCCATTGCTACCACTCTGGTTTAGGTGCTGTATTTTCTTAAGTCCATGGACATCATTTGCTGTTTTCTTTTATTTAAAAATATATATTGCTACAATTTTAGTCTTTATGTAACTTCTGTTCAAAAGCCTTCAAAGGCTACCCATTTGCCCTGAGTTTAAATCCAAATGTTTAATACTTTTTATTCAAGGTGTGAAGGGAAAATGTGGGGGCCCCAAAATTACTAAGCTAAAGGGAAAAGTCAAGCTGGGAACTGCTCAGGGCAAACTTGCCTCCCATTTTCTTCAAAGTCATCCCTGAGATAGATGCATCTCTGATTGCCTCCTTGGAAGGACTTAGCAGAAACTCAAAGGAAGGCAACCACTTGTCTCTCACCTACCTGTGACCTGGAAGTCCCCTTCTTGCTTTGAGTTGTTCCCACCTTTCTGGATGGAACCAATGTACTTCTTACATATACTGATTGATGTCTCATTTCTCCCTAAAATGTATTAAACCAAGCTGAGCCCCGACCACCTTGGGCACATGTCATCAGGACTGCCTGAGGCTGTGTCATGGGTGTGCATCCTCAACCTTGGCAAAATAAACTCTAAATTAACTGAGACTATCTCAGATGTTCAGGGTTCACAAAGGGTATACCTTACCTGATTCTCACCATGCTTTCTAGCCTTCACTACCTTTGTCCTCAAGTTTGCTCAGTCTACCTATTTTGTCTACTCACAGTTCTGCCAACATGCCACCAACTTCCCTCAGTAGCATTGCTCATTTTTGTGAAGAGACCTCACATCAAGGCTTGTCAAAACTATTGCCACCTCCAGGAAGTCTTTCTTGATTATTTACAACAGCAATTCTACCTCCTATTTCTAAATTCCTATGGCATTTGGTTTGCAAGTCTCATGATACTTAACATCCTTTTTCCTTGGGTAGGTGTTACAGGCTCTGGAATGGGGTAAATACCCGAAGGGCAGAGATAAAGTGTTCTTCTTTGTATCTTCTTTCTCATAGCAGAGATTGGTAAATAAATTTATTAATGATATAAAAATATAGAAATTCAGAGGAGAAGGCTATCAGTGTAAGCTGAGGTAATTAGCGGAGCAGTAAACATGAACATAAATTTTTCAGGGTTCCCCAC